>NC_135575.1:131919860-132544860 GCF_965152235.1 Eretmochelys imbricata | reverse complement strand
ACAATCTCCTTCAAACTCCCTTTAAGTCTTTGCAACAATGGTCTGCACAGCTTGCTTCTCCTCCAGTTGAGTGAGGGAACCTGCAGTTTAAATCCAACAAAACTCCAACGTCCCTGGAACACAATCTATAAAACAGACCCTTCTAGTCATTATGCCACTCCATTGCTGAGTTCTTCAGTTTGACTGACTCCAATCCCTGTTTATAAACTCCTCCCCTTCCCATTGCGTTCCCATTGGTTCCATTTTCAGAGTGGCACTAGGTATGCCCTGCCAGAGGCTTGCACACAAGGAAAATCACCTAAGCAGCTTCAAACAGCTAATAGGCATGCCCAGTGCCTCCCACACCAATTTCTGCATGATTCTGGCCCATCCAGCAGAGTCTCCCTGCCTGGCTCTGATAAATCTGCAGGTACACAGAGTATCCCAAAACCAAAACCATATCCTCCACACTCTTTCTTCCCATACATAGCCCACAAAATGCTGCAATGCGAGCATGTGGGTCACATTTGCATTGTAGTGTACCCAGTCCATTGTGGGTGCTACTGGAAATCATAATGGTAAATACTAGTAGCAGGTCCCTTACCTAATCTGTGGACCAGCCACTAGAGGGCAGTATCTCTCTCTCATTCACACACACAAACACTGACTGCATGTTACAGTGAGGCCAAACCTTATTATAATACTCTGGTAGGGACACGAACAACCTGGTAGATATGACTCTATAGAGAAACCTGATATCCTAGCAGTGCTAGAAGAATGCTAATTGTTTTTATTCTGGCTGCTGCTAGCGCAATTTTTAAGTATCAGATGGACTAACCAGGCAGCCTGCCTGCTGCTTCTTTCTTGTACTCTCAGTAGCTCCCCCAGCGAGGGGGAGTGCCGGCAGGGTAATGTCTAATGACTCCATGGATCTACAAAACCTAGATCTCCTTTGATTCCACAACTAGTCCAGTGCATTCAATAGCAAAGAGGGTGTCAGAATGGTCTTCCCTAGCCTGGGAAAACTTTTCCTTAAGAGTCAGTAACAATCTTGGAAAAACATTTATTGGAGGCAACATTTCAAATATATTCCTTTGATTTATCCTGGGCCTGATCCTGCTGTCCTAGTGCAGGCTAAGGAGACAGTGGACTCATTTTTTTCGAAGGGTTTTCGATTTGTTAAGCTAGTTAGATTCACTGCCACAGGGATCACTGACTAGCTGCTAAGTGATAACTTTAAACTACGTTTGTAACCCCTTGGGCAGATTTTCCTCAAACCAAACAATAATATTCAATGCCAGAATCTGGGCAACACTAAGGTCAACACAAGCCAATGGGACTGTCCACTTGCTTAAGGTTGCACATGTGCCTAAAGAACCCTCCTGAATCGGGGCCACAATGAAGTACTGCAGTTCACCCTTGTCGCCACCAGAGGGTGTCAGAAGCCTTATGCTGAATATACTGCATATGAATATTGCAGGTGAAATACCTCAATATTTTCTGCAACAGTTTAAACAAATCCGTTCTTCAGTTTTAAACATGAGAACCATAGCACACACCATCTGCCTTGCAGCGATATACCTAAGTGATGCATCCCTGCCATCCCGACTACTTATAATTGCTCCATTTCACTCTCTTTATTTTTACACAGAGTTTGTTGCTTAACGTTGGGCAGCTCAGATTAATTGGAGTAATTTTGCTGGCTCATTTTATCTGGCTAATGCTGTAAGGTAAGTAAAAAAAAATTAGACAATACATTTAAAAATTAAAATCAAAATTGTGGCTTCATCCCACAACTATAACTTTATATATTATGTTAATGCCTTCATGTGATTAAAGAAATCAAGGAAATATTGTACCAAAATAAACTGGAGACATACATGACCAGATCCTCAGTTGGTGTAAATCAGTGTAGCTCCCTTGAAGTCAATGTCATTTATACCAGCTATGGATCTGGCCCACACGGTGTAATATTGTTACACCTTAGAGACTAACAAATTTATTAGAGCATAAGCTTTCGTGCGCTACAGCTCACTTCATCAGATGCATAGAATGGAACATATAGTAAGAGATATATATACATATATATATATATATATATATATACACATACAGATAAGTTAGAAGTTACCATACAAACTGTGAGAGGCTAATTAGTTAAGATGAGCTATTATTAGCAGGAGAAAAAAAAACCTACAATACCCACCTGCTGAAGTGAAAAGACAGATTGATAGAGCCAGAAGAGTACCCAGAAGTCACCTATTACAGAACAGGCCCAACAAAGAAAATAACAGAACGCCACTAGCCATCACCTTCAGCCCCCAACTAAAACCACTCCAGAGCATCATCAAAGATTTACAACCTATCCTGATAAATGATCCCTCACTCTCACAGATCTTGGGAGATAGACCAGTCCTCACTTACAGACAGCCCCCTAACCTGAAGCAAATACTCACCAGCAACCACACACCACACAACAAAAACACTAACCCAGGAACCTATCCTTGCATCAAAGCCCGATGCCAACTCTGTCCACATATTTATTCAAGTGACACCATCATAGGACCTAATCACATTAGCCACACCACCAGGGGCTCGTTCACCTGCACATCTACCAATGTGATATATGCCATCATGTGCCAGCAATGCCCCTCTGCCATGTACATTGGTCAAACTGGACAGTCTCTACGTAAAAGAATAAATGGACACAAATCAGACATCAAGAATTATAACATTCAAAAACCGGTAGGAGAACACTTCAACCTCTGTGGCCACTCAGTAAAAGATCTAAGGGTGGCAATTTTGCAACAGAAAAGCTTCAAAAACAGACTCCAACGAGAAACTGCTGAGCTTGAATTAATATGCAAACTAGATACCATTAACTTGGGTTTGAATAGAGAGGGGGAGTGGCTGGGTCATTACACATATTGAATCCATTTCCTTAAGTTAAGTATCGTCACACCTTCTTGTCAACTGTCTAAATGGGCCATCTTGATTATCACTACAAAAGTTTTTTTTCTCCTGCTAATAATAGCTCATCTTAACTAATTAGCCTCTCACAGTTTGTATGGTAACTTCTAACTTATCTGTGTGTGTGTGTATATATATATATATATATATATGTTCCATTCTATGCATCCGATGAAGTGAGCTGTAGCTCACGAAAGCTTATGCTCTAATAAATTGGTTAGTCTCTAAGGTGCCACAGGTACTCCTGTTCTTTTTGCGGATACAAACTAACATGGCTGCTACTCTGGAACCTGTAATATTGTTGAAGTCGTTGGCTCATGTAATGGATTAAAATATATGGAGTGGATTTTTTTGTTTTGTTCTGTTTTTAAGATAATATTTGGAACATTTATAACTGTTCAGAACAACCAGTATGCATCACTTGGGTACAGTGATGCAAAGCAGATAGTGTGTTTTGGACACATGGTTTAAAAATACTCAGTAGATTTGACTGTCAGAACATGCAGAATTGGCATCAATTTTATTACTATCTACAATCGTCACAATCCTGTACAGTATATGGTAATGAGACTTAGGTCTCCCCCTAGTGGCAAGCAGAATTCTCTTCAGTGCTTCTGGCATTGAAATATGGGGAAGGCTTGAAACATTGGACATTAATAACTTACTAAAGAAAAATATATTTATTTCAATGAATAAAAAAGTTCTGATAAGAAAACATGCTAATGAATTTACAGCTTCAAACCAGACATTCATTACCCATGAAATATACAAACTGAGTCAATGCCAATTAAAATAACTAAGCTCCCCCATTTATCACCATTTCTCAAAACAGAAACCTCAAATATCCCCTCAAGAAAAAGCCTTTGTAAATACAAAAAATACAGGACTTTTTCTGGTGAGAATACTTGAGGTTTCTTTTTGTGGAGTGGTGGCATCTAAGGGAGGTTCAGTCTTTTCATTGACTCGTCTTATAAAGCTTTTTTGTGAAGAAATCACGGTTTAATGCTGTACATTCATTTAGAATATTTTCTGATCAACACATTTTTACAAATCAAAATAAAATATTCCTATATTGCTTGTTAATATGTTTCCAACTGTGACAGTCCTGTAAATGGATTACCACTAGAGGGAGTCATAACAAGCCTTATGCTGAATATTGTAGACGATGATAAATTAATTGCAACTGAGTATGTTCTGAGATGGTATCAAATGAACTACTGCAGAGCATCCTAATTGCCCCCAGAGGGAGGCATAACACAATGTATTGTATGTATTGTGACTGTTACAAATGGTAATACGCAGCCTGATGTATCATTTTGATGATCTGTTCAATCGATGTTTGCTCAAGGAGATTCCATCTTTTATCAAATCATTTCCAGCTCAATAAACAGAAACAGTATTCCTCTCACAGGCCACTGTTGTGATCTCTTTCTCATTGCCTTTCTGTAGCTTGGTTCAATAAGCCTGATCTGCAGCCCACTGGAGTCAATAGAAATCTTTTCAGTTGCCTTCGGATCAGGTCTTGTCTACGGTGTTCACAAAAACCCCATCACTAGAGTTACACATTGGTTGTTTAGGCTTTTGGTTGGTAGTGGGTGTTAATTATTACCCTGCTATTCTGTCATCCCATGATTTTAATGTGCTGATGTTTGCAGCCTGCTGGGAGGGGGTTGGACCACTGCTGAAAGGTAAAACCTTTGTACTTAAATATTTTAAGCTGCTTAAGGTCCTAAAATACACGTAAAGACAAAAGATTTGGAAAGCAGCTCCTGCACCTGTCAAGAGCTGAGATCAGGGCTCTGCAAACCCCCTTGCAAAGACTTGAAGACACCACAACCATTCAGGTCCCCATGCTGTGTCCCCTGGGCCAGATGCATTCCTAGCTTCCCCCAAGGGAAGCCAGGCAGAAGGAGAGCCTGCCTGGGGTAGGAGCTCACTGGCACAAGCCCTTCTCTGTCAGCGGGCTCAGACTCAGCCAGTGTAGGTGGATGCATGCGAACGGGGAGTGGTCAGGCCACCCAGTAGATGCCTGGAGGCTATGAAGCGGCAGCCACAGCCCTACTCCCCTTGGCAGAACCTTGGAGGGAGCGGAACACAGTACTGCCACCTGCCCTTCATCAGGGTGAATGCCGCTGGGAACTCAGCTGCCCCCATCGGTGCTGGAACTAGGGGGGGCCAGAGGCCATGGCCCTCCACTTTCTAACAAAAGAAACATAAGTGCAGAATTCAGGGCGCCCGGCAGAATTTTTTCCCCCTCACAGAACAATCGATTCTGCCAGGGAGGCACTGTAACTACACCTTTCACCCACCAGGGGCTGCTGTGGCTCCAGAAGAGAGGGCAGCTGGCTCACTGCCAGAGCCGCCAGCCAGGCCGAGGGAGGGGGCACTTTGGCCTTGCCCCCCCTCCACTGTTCTACAAAGGTCCTGGCACCCTTGCCTGCAGCCGCAGTGGCACACACCCAGTGCCCACAATATTAACCAAGCCCCTTGTGCGTAACTTCTCTGGAAGTCAGAGGGGGCCTCTTGCAAACAGAACCCCTCCATTGAAAAGCCAGAGCCTAAGGTTATCACCCCTCACTGCATTGATATTAATTATCCCCGGCAGAGTAAAGACACCCTGATCTTTCTTCAGTAAGAGACGACAGGCAGGGTCATGCTGATGGCTGATCATCTCGAGACAACTGGTACCCCCGTGTTGGAACACATCACAGGGGCAGGGTGGAGGGAAAGATCCATGTGCTGAAAATGCTCTGGCAACCTAGGGATGTAGGGAAATGAGATGACTTACCTGCAACGCGGTTCTGTGACTGTGTGTACACACAATCCACCCACGCTGTGGGGAAGAGGCACCATACACATGGCTGGCAGGAGTTCCATAGCCCAGAGTCCGCAACAGGGCAGGGCTGGCTTGTTCCTGCCAGGGCCCCTCAGGCCCCTAAACTGTTGCTTCCTTTCTAGTATCAAAAGCCCTGTATGTGGAGAGGAGAGGAGGGGACATATGGGTGTGGCTGCTAAGGGAGGAGGGGGCTGCCTGGTGTGAGGGGCTGACTGCATGCAAGGAAGACAGCCTGTGTTTCGGGGGTGGGGGGGAGGACTGCCTGTGGGAAAGATGGCACTGCCTCTGGGTGTGTGTGCATGAGGGGCTGATTGTATCTGAGGGGGGACTGCCTGTGTGTAAGCAGCTGATTGTATCTGGGGGAGGATTGCCTGTGTGAGAGGGGCTGACTGTATGTGAGGGAACACTGCCGTATGTACGTGAGGGGCTGACTCCATGTGAGGTGGCACTGCGTGTATCATAGAATATCAGGGTTGGAAGGGACCTGAGGAGGTCATCTAGTCCAACCCCCTGCTCAAAGCAGGACCAATCTCCAATTTTTGCCCCAGATCCCTAAATGGCCCCCTCCAGGATTGAACTCACAACCCTGGGTTTAGCAGGCCAATGCTCAAACCACTGAGCTACCCCTCCCCCCACTGAGCTATCTTGTGTGTACGGGGGACAGCTTGTGTGTGAAGGGGTTGACTGTATGTGTGTGTGAGTGTGAATCCGGAAGAGAGCTCTGTGTGAGAGAGAAAGGGGGTGGGGAAGAGAGAGAGAGTGATTTGTAGAGAAAGCAAGCTCATGTAAGTTATAGGGGACTGGGAGGGGACGTGACTTTTGTGGGGAGTCAGGAGATCATGAGCAAGGTTTTTTTTGCAGGGGAGGGAGGAGAGTGTGTCTGTGTGGTATTGTCTATGCCATGTAGGATCCTATGTGTGTGTGATTTGTGGGTGGGAGGCAGGAGAGTCTGTGGAGCTGGGAAGAGTACACAGAGGTTGCCCCTACACTATTAAATGTGGTGCCCACTTTTCAGTGTCATGGCGGACGCTCCGGGACGCCCAATGGCGCAAGGACTAGTGGAGGCCAGGCTCAGGCATTTCAGAGGAGGGCTTTAGGACAAAGTGCTGACAATGTCTGAGACCCGTCTACACTTGCCCTTGTGCTGGTGTAAGCAATGAGGCAACGTCGCACTCCATTTGCTAGTGTAGACATGGCCAGAGGGTGAGAAAACAGAAGGCAGGATTAGTAAAAGAAGCAAGAGGCTGACAATGTGGGTGAAGGAGGAAAAGAACACAACACAGGGAGAACAGAGGAGAAGGAGGCAAGGGAAGAGGGAACGGTTACACCAGCTATAAAAATAATAATGACGGAATATTGACTCTGACGAAAGTGGAGGCAAAGACAACTGAGGTGAAAAGAAAGAAGCAGAAACACGCAATGAAAAGAGACAACTGAAAACTCAAACACAGGCAAGAAGGAAATGTTCAGAAAATGTATCTTATGGTCATACACTGACATCTAGCACCGGAGCATCTAGGCCCCTCCCAGAGAGCTCAACACAAAACGTGTTCCAATAGCCAAGGGCCTGATCCAAAGCCCGTTGGAGTGCATGGGACAACTCCCCTTGACTTAAATGGGCTTTGGCTCAGGCCACAAATCCTTCATATACTCGGGGTTGAGGGAGAAATTCCCCTGTGGTCAGCCCTGGCCAGCCTGCCTCAGCCTCGCCATTTTAATTGTCTTTTTCAAACTGATCAAAATTCTCTCTTCTGGTCCTGCCCTCTTTTCACAGCTTCTAAGGCTAGGGGTTTCAAAAGAGCCTAAGGGAGTTAGAGGCCAAAATTCAACGGGATTTGGGCACCTAACCCCCTTGGGCTCCTTTGAAAATCCCACCCTAATTGCCCCTGCCCTTCTCTCAAACGGGCCAGTGAAGAAGATCTCTCATCACGTGTTCCTCCAGTTCCTCATTTGCATTTTCAGATTCAGCTTCTACATTTTCAGGTTTAGAGTCTGTTTCTTCGCTCACCTGGTCCCTGTTTTCATCACCACCCCATCTGGGAGCTTAATGCCCAGTCCAGGCAGACTTACATGGGCTAGCTCTGCTGGAGCTAGCGTGCTAAAAATAGCAGTGTGACCACAGCAGCACAGGCAGTGGCTTGAGCTAGCCCCCTCAGTACAACCCTGCCCAAGATCACAGAATATCGGAGAATCTCCGGGTTGGAAGGGACCTTAGGAGGTCATCTAGTCCAACCCCCTGCCCAAAGCATCTCAAAGGACTGCTCAAAGATCCTAGCTTTGTACTCGGGTGGCGAGCCCAGGCCACTGCAGCCACACTGTTACGTTTCGCACGCTAGCTCAAGCAGAGTGAGCGTGGGGACATCTACCTGGTCACACCTGCCAGCGGCAGGGCAGAGATACCCCTGCTGACTGTGGCCCTCTCTTCTGGTCGTGCCACATCATGAACCTGGTGCCAGCCCATGTTCATGACTTCTGTGAACAACATCGTCAATGCCCCATCTTTCCCCTGCAGGAGACTCTGAAAAGCCAACCACTTCTCTTCCCGAGCTCTCATTCTTGCCTAGGAGGTCTGGTAGTTTCTGATGCAGACGTGAAGTATCAGGATGAATGCATTCTCCATCCTGCTGCATCCTGTCATCTAGAAACACAGGCTGGGGCAGGGCAAGCTGAGTCTTGACATCTTTAGCCACAAGCTAAGACCACCTGGAGCAGCAGGTTCTCACGGTGGGAGTGGGAGATGTAGCAGAGCTATCCCTAGGCACAAAGGAGTTACGCTCAGCCACTTTGGAGACACCTAGGATGGTTTCCGTGTTGGGCTCAGGTCCTTCACCATCTGGCCTGGGTTAGTACAGTCAGGGCTAACCTTTCTCAAGGTACTGCATAACTTTGAACAGGGAGTGCCTTTTGGTTTTCAGCCTAGATAGGATGGTCTCAGGTACCCTGGTTATAAACGGGGGAAATTGGCATCTTTGGAGGAAGTTGCTATCCTTTATTTATTTTGTCCCCCTGGGGATTAGAAGTGCTTCTAAAGAACCCTACAACTTGTCAGACTCATTCAAGAAATAAGAGTTATTCTCACCAATAACCCCATCATCCCAGAGGTCTTATTCAGACTGCAGAACAGATCTGGCTGTTGGATACCTCAATAGCAGGAGATCATTGCCACAAAGGGCCCCAGTGATAATGATGTGACAGCTGGTGCTGTGAATGTGATGAAGGAACTGATAACTGGCATGCAGCCAGGTCCCCCAAACACAATCTCACCTCAACATCTCTCTGAGCTGTAGGTAAACGCCACCTAATTTGGTAGTGTTTGAGCCCCAGTTGAGTTCAGTCTCAATACCACTCAGCTAAATCATGCTAGATCAGCATTCTGTGCACCATGGCAACCTTCTGTCATACCTTAGAAAGTTCCCAGTTGCACTGCTTTGCTCCGACACAAACTGCATATGTCCTTTTCTATGCAAGAATTTCTAGGCCCCGTATCCTTCCTTGGCCTGGTACAGAAAATATCCAGCAAGTTCCATGCTAACACTGGTATAACTCCATTGATCTCAATGAAGTAACTCCTAATTTATACCTACATAAGGGAGAGCAGAATCAAGTCCATTGCCCATTTGTTTGTGCAAGTATTTTGTCAATGTATGGTTTGCTGTATGTGAAATAAGCTCTGCAGCTCATGCAAAATCTGGGTGGTGTGCTCAATACTACAGCTACATTTTCTGGAGTTGGACGTGAACCAAAATCCTGCATATGAACATCCTGAACTTTGGAAAAGTTTGAATCTGAATCCAAACTTTGCACTTGGACCCATGTCTGATAGTTTCGGCATTTTTGCTTTCAAGGGAATACAGCATGTGACGAGGATTACAATATGTGTCAATACGGACGTGGGAGCAGAGGGACGGGAGAGAAGATAGGATGTATTGATCTGATCATAACTTCTGTCTAACTTCTTGACTGTTTATAGATGATGAAACCAAGGTCACTCGACCTAGCACTGAAGTCTCAGTTTTGCACAATGGAAAAAAACATTTTTATAGGGGAAATGAGCTTTAACAAGTGAACCAAATGCTCCTTCCCCTTCTGCTGTCAGGTTTTTGTACAGCGAGGCGATAGGAACTGATCACTGTGGTGGACGTTCGGTAAAGGAACCAAGGTAGAAATAAAACGTAAGTACCTTGAAATGATTCTGTTTTCGCTGTCTATTCTGTCTTTAAATTTGTCTTTGTTAACACTGTCGAATTATAAAGTGAATATCTGTTGGTGTTGGAAATTGCAGGTAAAGGATGGTTTTCAGGGCAGATACAGTTCAACTGTAATAGAAAAGATATTAATTTGAAGAAAGTAGAACTTTGCTTTTCACTCCAGACCAGGGAAATTCAGTAAATGTTACATGTCTGGTAGTGGTCAAAAATGTTGCTGGCCAGACCCTCAGCTGACGTAAATCAGTGCAGTATTTCCCATTCTCCAACATTGGGACTCCAACAGAGTTATGCCGAGTTACACTAACAAAGGCTCTGGCCCCATATTTCTAAAACATACTGTACCACTCATGCATCTAATGGCCTAGGTTAGGAGGAACTGAGGTTTTTGTAGAGGGAACAGGTAGCAAGGAAGCACTGTGGTACACTTTCGGCAAAGGGACCCGGGTCGAGATCAAACGTAAGTACATTTTTCTTAGTGCTCTTCAGTTTTCTTTGCCACATTTGTCCATTTTCATGTTTTTTGGGTTTTTTTGCATTGGGGTAATTGGTGATATGAGAATGCTAAGAAAATTACCAGGAGATGAGACTGGTAAAATGTATAAAATGAACATATCCTTGAGGAAAGAAAACACCTCTTCCTCCTTAGGTGGAATTTTAGAGCTAAATTGTTACATATTGCATGAATTAGCCAGCCTACTGTGGGCCCATTTAGCTACACAGTAAATAGGTTTCTGTAGGAGAGGAAGTTGATAGGCAATCACTGTGGATCACTTTTGGCAAAGGGACCAAGTTGGAGATAAAACGTAAGTGCATTTTTTACTCTCTTCCAATTCTCTTTGTCCAGTTTGCTATTTTCACAATTTTTTTGGCGGGGGGGTATCTGCAATTTGTGAAATATGAGTGCCAACAGAATTGCTCTCATCATAGATTTGTAAGGTGTCTGAAATAACCCTGTCTTTGAGGACAGAAAATACCGTCACCTCCAAAGATGACATTTGGGCTAAATTGTTATATTTTACATAAATATAGTTGACAGCCCATTTAGTTTCACAGTAAAAAGGTTTTTGTAGAGGGGGAAGTTCACAGGCATTCACTGTGGTTCACTTTCGGGAAGGGGACCAAGTTGGAGATAAAACGTAAGTGCATTTTTGAACTCTCTTCAGATTTTCTATGTCCAATTTGTCCATATTCACAATTTTTGTCTGTAATTCGTGAAATAGGATCACTGACAAAATTACTGAGGCTGTAGATATGTGAAGTATTTGTATAAAATATCCCTGTCCTCATGAGTGGAAAATACTTCCACCTCCCTGGATGGAATTTGGGTTAAACTGCTCTATTTTACGTAAATTAACCTACTTACAATTGAGAGCCCATTTAGTTGTGCAATAAAAAGGTTTCTGTAAAAGAGGAAGGTTATAGACAATCACTGTGGCTCACTTTTGGCAAAGGGACCAAGTTGGAGATAAAACGTAAGTACATTTTATTTGTGATTACTCCCCGTTGTTTTTGCTTGATTTAATGCACAAATGTGGAAAAATGCTGTTTTTTCTCTCTGTCCCTTTCCTTGCTGTCTCACCCCATTCCCAGTCGTTAGTTGTCAAATCCGTACATTTAGTTGTAAGAATTAAAAATCAAAGGGGAATGTTTAAAGAAAAGTCTAATTTTATTTACAAATAAGAATATGATGGCTGAATTCTAGGCTAGTGACAGTGTTGGTCTTCAGTCTTCATCTGAGGCTATCGACACTATTAGTAAAAATTCAGCCATCCTCTTGTCTATAGATTTTAAGTGGAAAAATCCCAAAGTTTCATAACGAAGGTCATGATCCAGCAGCCACTGAAGTCACTAGAAATACTCCCATTGACTTCAGTAGGACTTGGATCAAGCCATATACAAGTGTTTTTGTTTTAATTCAGCATTTTGGCAGTACATCCCATTAAGAGAAACTGAAAATTGTCTCTCAAATAATGTAACCGGTGTGCCCAGATGCCACAGTGATCAACACACTGACAAATGATTAAACAGATTAGATGGGTCTAGACTGATAAAATAGATTAGACTGACGTTAACAAGAAAAGTCCAGTTTTAGAAAAAAATAGTTTAAGAAATGTAGAGAAAATACTAAAAAACTACCTAAAGAGCAGACAAACATTCCTGTTAAAATAATAATTAACCTGCACAAAATAAGTTAATTGGAAGCCACCAGCACAAACGCGGAGGAAAATGTAAAATATGTTGTCGTTAGAGTATGGTAGAGTCTGACAAAATTATCCTCCATTATTAATTGCTAGCTGTATTCGATAAGGTTTAAGTTATCTGCCTCTAGTCATTGTTAGCTGTATATCTATCCAATGCATCTCATAATTGTTTTAAATAATTTTATTTTAAGATCTACAAAAAAAATTTTGACATTTGTCATATCAATTATAATAACGTATCTATGAAAGCAGGTGTAGCAGTGGTGTACGCTATATTTTTATTTTGCACTAGGAAAAAATGGATAAAATTGATTCCTATATTTTAAGTTTTTGTTTTACTGATTATGTTACAAAAGATGTTTTTCAGTAGCTTTGACACAATGCTCTACTCATTTATATTTTGAATTTTAAAAAATATAGTGATACGGCCATTGTGGAGGATAAGCCAATGAAATGATTTTTTTTCTTTTCTTTTTTTTTCTTTTCCAATTACTGTTTTTCACAAACAAGTCAAAAATACTTTAAAAAATTGTTTGGGGCTATATATTGTTTGTAGTATAATATATAAAATGTGTTATTTCAAATGTGTTACAGAGGCTATCAAATGTATGGTATCTATCTGTCCATAGATATAGATAGATATAGGTATAGATGGCATGATTCTCCTCTCAGACTCGTGTAAAATAGGTGTGACTCCACTGAAATCAGAAGTGCTCTCACTCCATCTCTGAAGTTAGCGGAGCTATGAGGTTATACCAGTTTAACACTGGTTTAAATGAAAGGAGAATCAGGTCTATTATCTTATACTGTACATTTGCTAAGATAAGCGTAAAAATATATGTGAGTGTTTTTCTGGAATCCCAAGACATTTTAAAAGTCTGGGCTCCGATTTTGTTAGGTTCAGTACTTAGATATTATTATTTTAGCTTATACAGCAGCAAAGCAGGAGACTGACTGAACTGAATGACTTTGACTTGGTTTTCCAAGATGTGATCTGTGTTATGCTTTCTTCAGATCTTTACAAAGATTAGGGCTTGATCCCGCAGTCTTTGCTCAGACAAAACTGTCATTGAAATCAGGGGGAGTATTATCTGGGGAAGGATTGCAAGATTGGGTCTTAGTTTTCAAGAGTCTGAATATTGACATACGGGGAGAGATTTTACTCAGTTACCTAAGATTTACATCTGACACCAGGATCAGAATCTGGCCCATTTCGTGATTATGTGACACAAAGTGAGGTACACGAACACTCACTCCGAGTGGCTATGCTAAAGGTTGCCACAGTCTTAACTTCATGTCTTTCTCTAGCTGCACACTGACTATTTTTTATAACAGATCCTTGAGTTTTTAGTTCTAGTCATATATGACAGTTGCAGTAGGAAAAATATTAATAATCCTCTGTGGATCTGGAGCTTGATTCTCTTCTTATTTCCACCTGCATATAATGAGTCAACTCTACTGAAGGCAATGGAATCTTGCAGGTGACTGGTGTGAGAGGAGAATCAGGTTTCTGATTTTAAAAGTACTGAGCACCTGTAACTCCCATTGACTTTAAGTGGAAGGACGTGTGCTCAGCACCTCTGAAAAACAGGCCCTAAGGAATTAGATAGCTCAGGGGACTGGCAATGAGAGAGATCTGGAGGGAAATCCTGGCTCCAGTAAAGTCAATGGCAAAACTAATATTGACTTCAATGGGGCCCAGATTTCACCCCAGGAGCCTTTCCCCTCTAGGATACAGGGGCTTATTGCAGCTTCCAGTGGAGGGGGGGGTTCATGTTGTCATGTACATGGCATCGGTAAGTTTGCATCCTTGTTGGCAATCTCAGCAGAGAGACTCAGGGTTGAGGGGGAAGTACCTTCTCACCCTCCGAGAGCCTTCCTCTAACTCAGGATTGAGGGATATAGGCATGGTGGTGGGAAGCTCGCTCTGCTACTGCTACATGAGCGGTATCTTGTCTGTCGATAAACAGGACTTTAACCTCCAGAGCTGTCATGCTGGCACCTTGCCCTGGTATCTCTTGGGTGAGGCCATTTTCCAGGGCATTGCACTAATTAGTCTCTCACACTCACATCAAAGGCTCTCGCGTCACTCAGGACCAGGTTGTGCAGCCCTTCCTCCCAGGGGAAGCACTTCCGCACACAAGCAGTGCCAAGGTAGTAAGCAAAATGAAACTGGGTATGATGGGGCAGATTCTCAGCAGGTGTCAATCCGAATAGCCCATTCGAGTCCATGGAGCTGTGCTGATTTACACCCGCAGAGGACCTGGCCCTGTGTTTTCTTAAACCTGAATTGATATCCTATATGGTCTATGTGCACTGACTCCCTCTTTATTCTGACCTGCTGTGTCACTTAACCGCTCTGTGCCTCGGTTTCCCCATCCATAAAATGGGGATAACGATGATACTTCCCTACCTACCAAGAGTATCTGGAGGATGAATTAGTTAATGGGCCAAATCCAGCTTGCCTCAGTCGCTCATGGATGAACTACTCACATAAATAAGGCAAGAGTGATTTGGCCTGATAATTGTGAATGGCTTCATCCGTGCTCAGTGTAACTATCCACTCCTAGGTCAGTTGTCATTAACACCATATTCTGTGCTCTCCTTTTTTGCAGGTAGAGAAAATGCCAAGCCTTCGGTGTTCATCTTTCATCCATCAGCCGACCAGCTGTCTGGGGGATCTGCCACTGTGGTGTGCCTGGTGAGTGGCTTCTACCCGAGTGCCTTGAACGTGGTCTGGAAAAGGGATGATGTCACCACCACGACCGGTGTTGTCACCAGCCAGAAGCAGCAAGACACTTCTGACAGCACGTACAGCCTGAGCAGCACCCTGACGCTCACGAAAGAGGAGTACAACAAGCACAACCTCTATAGCTGCGAGGTGACGCATGAAACGGTGCAGGGCTCTCTTGTCAAGAGTTTCAAGAGATTGGAGTGTTCACAATAGGAGGCTCCCAGGGAAAGATCCCTGCCTCCTCTTTGCAGCCTTTCTTATGCTTTGTTTATGTAACTATCAGTCTTATTCATTTTTTCCCCCTCCCAAACTATTATGACAGAGATCTTCCAGGTCTCACCTCCTGCCTTACCCCTTGCTAACAGTCCTGGATAACCAGGCCTTGCCTGATTTTACCCTGCTGCCTAATGAGGCTTCCTGCTTTTATCAAGTTTCAACTTCAAAAATGAATAAATAAATGAAATCAATGAAACAGCATCTGTTCTCTCACGTGTTTTTAATGTGACAATTGAAATAAAGTGAACTCAGATGGAGTAAATAAATGGAGTACTATGCAATTTACTGTGGGCAGTGGGAGGGAGGATGAGTCCTTAAAAGAAGGTCCTATCTTCCCTGGGAGGACACTAATATCCCATAAGAATATACCCAATAAGAATCAGGGTATCCATGGTCAATATATCCCCTCCCCCTCCAGCATGCAGTGTGCAGAGTGCTACTGCCTTACCACCCCAGAAGTACTATAGGTAATTAGTGTGTCCTTCCTGCAACTTTTATCCATTGACTTCAGTGGAACTACTCACATGAGTAAGGCCTGCAGGACTGGTGAACTAATCTGGGATCCATCAGGACACAAGGAGTACATGATATTATGCACTCAGCAGCATTACAGCACCTCGCTGTCTATGGGTCACACAATCAAGGTCCATGTGCCACCAGATCTGACAACATACTCTGTGCTACATATAGAGGGCCTGGTTCTGACCCTGCTCACACCAATATAAATCAGGAGTGAATCTACTGAAGTTAATGGAAGTTGCGGATGTCTCTACAGCTCTGAAAATCAGGTCTCTTTACACAAAGGCTTAAATACGGATTTGAGTGCCTAGGTTTCAGTCTCCAGAGTTGAACGTTGTGTCCTTGATTTCTACAACAAAATCCATTTTACACAAGTGCAATGAAAAAATGTTGCTTTGTTATTGTGAAATGTGCCACATGATTAACCCCTTTAGGTGAAAAATGGCACTTAATGTCATTGCTCACATTTAGCTACTAATTAATCATAAGCCTCACATGCCTCTATGTCCTCTGTAGCAACTCACGCTGGATCAAATCCACCCTAGGGCTTAAGCAGTCCATAGACCTTTAGCTGGCATTCTGCACAGCTGTGAATTGCATCCTTGGAGAGCATTTCTAACTACTGCTATGTGTCCAGCAGTCCATACAATTGTCCACTCTGCTCACTGATGCTGTGTCGTCTTTCCCATCTATTTGAAAAAATCAATAACCCAAACCCTACTTTTAAACTCAGACTTTTTGAGACTCTTTCCCCAACAAGCTGTCACCAATGTTCTCAGAGGACAGGCTGATCTAGGCTGGGATTTTCAAAGGAGTTTAAGGAGCTTAGGTGCCCAAATCCCACTGAAATTCAATGGGCACCGAACTCCCATAGGCTTCCTTGAAAGGCCCAGCCCTGGTTGTCGAAGCACAGCATTAAGCTGCAGGACACTTGGGTTCTATGCCAAGCACTGGGACTGACTCACTGCGTGGCCTTCCTCAAACTGCAAAGGCCAAAAGTATGCAATAAATTTGGGTGTCTCCACCATTTTCAGATGCCCGGCTTGAGATGCTCAGGGTCTGATTTATCTAAGATGCTGAGCAGTTAAACTCTGACCTCCAAGGGATCTCAAGATGTCTCACATGGGGGAGGCAATCTTTAAGGCACCTAACATGAATGGGCTTTTTGCAAATGTTGGCCTTCATCCCTTTGTGCCTCAGTTTCCCCATCTGCAGAATAGGAGTAATACTATTTCTGTGTCTGGCAGGGGGAGTGTGAAGCTTAATCAGTTAAGGCCAGATTCTGATCCACTCTCCCTTTGCTCACACCTTGAGTAGTACCTTACTTTCCAGATAGTGACATTGAAATCATTGGGCTGACTCCTGGAGTAAAGTGCCCTCCATTGTGAAGAAGGGGACCATGGCCTTCATATTGGTAGAGTGCTCTGTGATCCTTCCTGGCGGAGGCTACATGGGCTCAATCCGACAAGGTGCAGAGCACCCAAGGAAATCCATAGGAGTTGCTGCCATTGTTACGAAGGGATGTTCCTCTGGCCCGCACACTAATGTCCTTGGTGAACATAGTGGTGGGCTGGGATTGTGCCATCATTAGGTGATTCCCACAGCCAAGACAGAGGCATGGGCCTGGTGAACCTAGTGCTTAAACCTGACCCTGCACACTACTCAGAGTGCTCCTGTCCTCCTTGCAGCAGGGCTCCTCGCCCTGGCAACACTGTCCAGAGAACCCCGCCCCCACAGGCTCCGCAGGTGTCGAGAGGTTACCTGCAGAAGTTGCTGGGACCACTTCTACAGGTTTGCCAGATTAGGTTAGACAGATAACCACCGCTCTCAACTATAAGACATTGCCCTGTCAAGGTCAACAGCTTTAACACACTTCATTGGTGCCCCTCTCCAAAAGAGCAACGCCATATATTTGGCTGCAATCAGTGATGTTCAAATGCACAAGCTAGTGGTAAGAGCAAGAGAATGGCAGTCAGGACTCCTGGGCAACTGATTCCCTGTATGATCTTGGGAAGTCACTCAACCTCCCTGTGTCACAGTTTATCATAATAATACATGCCCAAACCAAAAGGTTATTATTTAGATTACTGTAAGTATAATATCATTATTACATGTCTACCAAATAGCAGTCAGTAGACAGTGTCAGACATGGTATTTCTCGTGAAAATTTTCAAAGGCATTTAAAATTTTATTTCAGTTTGTTTCACAGAAATGTTGTGGGTTTTTTTGTTGTTGTGGGTTTTTTCATTCTTTTCATCAAAAATAGAAAATTTTGAAAGAAACTACAATTTGCCATGAACATTTTAATGTAGAAAAAAGGTCATTTTTTGCTAGGAAGCATTTTTGAATGAAAGTTTTCCTCCAGCTCTAGTGGCTAGACATTAAAGAGCACAGAACCAAATGACTGACCTTAATGTCTTTGAGAGAACTTGAAATGAGTTAACATGAATCACACTGGCAAAAAGGAGTAAAAATAACTCTCAGCGAGTGTCCCAACTGCATGCTCATTACGGTAAAGCTTGTTCGTGGAAATCAGTATTCTCAAAACAGAACCAAAACACACCCTTTGTGGAAAACAGTGACGCTAGAACCTTGAACTCTCTTCTGTGCAACTTTCATGAATTAAACTTCACAACACCCCATGAAGAAAGACACTAACTATTTTTATCTCCCTTTTACATATGGGGAAATGAAGGCACAGTGGGGTTAAGAGACTTGCCCAAGTTCACGCAGTGAATCAGTGGTACAGCAGGTTATAGACCCCAAATCTTCTGACTCCCAGATACCTGTTTCCACAATTTCCACTCATGCAGGGCTGGTTCCTGTTCCTATTGAAGGCTACGTGGTAGGATCAGGCTGTCGCTCCCCAATCACAAAAAGAACAATCCTTTCTAGCCATCACATGGCACAACAAGGATGAAGTTCATCCCTCCCTACACAAAGTCCAAGTGATTGAACATTGTGTGGTTGGAGGGAATTGGAAAGAAAAGCCACTCCCTAGCCACCAAAATACAGGTAGGGTGCAGCACCCTTTCTAGCTGCTATCCCAGCCTATCTACTGAAAACCCATCTCCTCTGTGCTGGGCTTTTTGGACACTGGAGCCATTTAATCATGAATTCCATGTCCCCTGCCCTGGTCCACCAAATTCAGGGCCAGCACAGAGACCCCCTGAACTTCATGACATACAGAGACCCTTCTGTATGGCCACCCCACCCACACTTTCCCCTCTGCAACATTACCACGGTGTGAAGAGACTTACACAGACACCCAATAGGTGAGTGAACCTCACCCATGAGAATAGCACACAGAAAGGTCCCGAGGGACTAGAAACAGAAGAAGAGCCAGCTATCCTATTGAAGGTAGCAGCTATACTAATTTGTCTGCTCTGAGTCCTGTTATCAAGTGGTATCTGTACTTAGATGTTTGGGTGAAATCCCAGCCTGTGGAAGACAGCGGGAGTTTTACCATTAACTTCAGTGGGGCCAGGATTTCACCCCTTTCATTTTCATGATCCCGTGGGGTTAATGACAGGACACAGATATCACATTAGTTTATTCTTCCTAGACAGTGGCCACAGAATTGGTTTGTTTGAAACTAACATGTTAGGACATGAAGTAATAGCCTTAATCAGCAGCAAGGGAGATTTAGGCTAGATATTAGGGAAAACGTTAGAACTATGAGGATAGTTACGCACTGGCCTAGGCTTCTAAAGAAGGCTGTGGAACCTCCATCCTTGGAAGTTAAGAACAGGTGAGACAAACACCTGTCAGGGATGGTCTAAATTTATTCGGTTCTGCCTCAGCACTCGGAGCTGGACTAGATGATCTCTCGAGGGCCCTTCCAGACCTACCTTTCCGTGATTCTATGTAACAGTGTAATAACTGCATGCTCCTGAAGATTCCTCTCCATTAAAAACTCTGTTGTGAAATCCTTTACAAGCCCAAGATTAAATGAATTTTCAGGACTTCTGTGGTTTTGTGCAGAACTCCAGGGCCTGGAGCCCAGGAAGAATTTGAATGAAACTGGCACTTTTACAATTGCTCTCTGTAGCTCCAAAAAAATTACTATGGCATGCGATGTCTTCTCCGATTTAGAAGATAGCAATGCCTGTGTTTGCTTTCCCTGGTTCCCTAAGTCATTAAATGGCTGGCATTTACCATGGACGAATCATCATATGCCATTTCTGCCAGGCTGAAAAGACATGTTGCAGAGAGCTTTACAGTGAATCTGGTGCTAGTGAGAGATGCTAAACTGACAGCCCTGAAAACTGAATTTCTCCAGTTAGCCTTTCAGAAGTCAGGAATAATAAAGATTTTTAAAGAGGTCATCTTTCTGAGAAACAGCATGGCCCAGTGTGTAGGGCACTAGACTGGGAATCAGGAGACCCTGTTTCTGTCCTACTGTGTCACCTTAGGCAAGTCACAGCACTGCTCTGTGCCTCAGTTTTCCCATCTGTAAAGTGAGGATAATGGGCACTTCCTCGCCAAAGCACTTTTTTATCTAGGATTGAAGAGTGTTACGTGCACCTGATCCAAAGTCCACTGAAGTCAATGAGTCTCTCCATTAACTTCAGTAGACTTTTGGACACAGCCTTATAAAAGCCAGGTGTTATGATCTTGAGGATTACCAATACTCAGCCTACTTAGTTCTCTCTCTGTCTTTTCTTTTTTCAGCTTCATCATAACTAGACAGACAGATCAATAGATCGATAGATTGCATTTTTCTTCCTCCTAGGTTAAATAAATACAGTAAATATCTCCACTAGGAACACAGAATTTATTCCTCAAAGCAATATGTGTGAGTGTAGGAGCATGAGTTGCTCTGGGTTATCTGAACAAATATGAATTCTCCTCTCCTTGAGGAAAAGCAGACTTTTCCCACCAAACAGATGAACAACACAGTCTGTCTCCCACAATCAGCTAAACCTTACTTCTGAATCACTTCTCTGGGGTCAGTCAAATGGAAAGCTGAAAAGAGTTTAGGATTCTCAGCTTTCTTGTGGACTAAAAACACAACTAGGAAAACTTGGTATTAGTCCAACCAGCCCTCTCTTGGCTTTCCAGCAGCTGTTGAAGAAATGTCCAGAGTACCCGCAGTCATGGACTAGCTGGAGATTTTTTGATCCCTTACAGCCAAAATCTTCAAACTTAGATGCCTCAGGATAGGCTCCTAAATCTATATTTAAGCATCTAAATAGAAGGGGTCTGATTTTCAGAGAAGCTGAGCACCCACAAATCCCATTAAAGTTAATAATTTTAGAAAGGTTCCAGAGGCCATCCTGGCAATCACAGGCTGGGGAGCCTAACTTCAGCACCAGGCAAATTGGTTGAAACTATAGTAAAGAGCAAAAGTATCAGACACATTGATAAACACGATATGTTAAGGAAGCCTCAACAAGTCTTTTGTAAAGGAAAATGATGCCTCACAATCTGTTTGAATTATTTGAGGGTGTCAACAAGCATTTACACAAGGGTGATCCAGTGGACAGAGTGTACTTGGACTTTCAGAAAGTTTTTGACAAGGTCCCTCACCAAAGGCTCTTAAGCAAAGTCAGCAGTCATGGAATAAGAAGGAAGGTCCTCTCATGGATCAGTAACCGGTTTAAAGATTGGAAACAAAGGGTAAGAATAAATGGTTGGTTTACACATGGAGAGAGTCCCAAATAAATAGCGGGGTCCCACAAGGATCTGTATTAGGACCAGTGCTGTTCCACATGTTCATAAATGATCTGGAAAAGAGAGTAAACAGTGAGATGGCAAAATTTGCAAAAAATACTGAAGTACTCCAGACTGTAAAGTTCAAAGCAGACTGCGAAGAGTTACAAAGGGCTCTCACAAAACTGGGTGACTGGGCAACAAAATGGCAGACCCTTTTAATCACAAGGAGACAACATCATGATGGGTATGGGAATAACTTAACGGTGGAAACTAAAGAGAATTTTTTCTAGAAGTGTTGTCTCAGGAATCCTGTTTATGCCCTAAATAGTTTAGTCTTTTCTAGGAAAAATCTAAGCTGGACAGAACCTCAGAGGAAACAACCTTAGAGTACGTTCTTTAAGACTGTAGAATAATCCCCAAAGTAAATGATGGAAACTCCATTGTTTGAGTCATTTAAAACTAAAGTGGATAAAAGCACTGGCAAATATCTTACAGCGACAGAAGAATGGACAAAATAATCTAATAATCCTTTTCCCTCTCTAATGTCTATGGGCCCAATTCTGATACTGTTGGTCATATTACATGGTTAATTTAATGGGGGCACTCCTGAAGATACTATGTAGTGTAAGGGCATCAGAATGTGGCCCTAAGGTAGTAACATGGGCAATGCAATCCTAAGAAACCAAGCCCAAGAACTGCTGTGCTAAAACACAACAGCATTTTCAGAAATATACATGTTTAAAACCTACATATGTCTCCCCATGTAACACAGCAGATACAGCCCTGGGGCCTTCAAAAAAATGTCCACCTGAGCTGCGAGAAAGAGGTGTTGGGTTTTTTTTACAGGAACTCAAAGTGAATTCCATTGAATTGCCCTTGCAGGACAGCTGGAATATTAAGGCGCCAGGACTGTATTTGATATGAGTTCAATTAAAATACGTGGCAAAACGCTCCTGGTGCCTCCCAGCTGCACTGTGCTGATGAGCCACGGCAAGCAGACAACACTGAGAGTAAGGAGCCTTTCTTTTTGTTTAACGGCACTTTCAAACTGAAAACATTTTCTGTTGTTGAATGTTTCATGGTGACTTGCTTTAAAAGCTATAAAAAGCAACCAGAGCTGTAAAGGGAGAGCCCCATCAACCAATATAGGTGTTGCCAAGGCAACAGTATCAGGCCAGGCTGCATTTTTGAGGAACCGAAAACAAAACCTGCCCTGCACCTGCAGGTGTCTTAAGTATCAAACACGTCCGCTAACCTCGTACCCTGAATAGTTTCCATCTTAGGAGAGAAAGAGACTGCAGCTTAGCTACTGAGATTCAGCTTCCCAGAATTGCTAGTCAAATCAAGATGGGGAGATCAGCACTGGAAACCAGTCCCCGGAATGCAATAAACAGGGGAGGATAAAGCTTAGTCTTTAAAATATTTATAGCAATATTTTATACCCTAGGGAAAAGGGAGGCTGGGGGGAAAGAGAGGAAATAGGCCCAGTGGCCACTGAGTAGAAACTCACATGGTGAACTTATGGCCACACTGAAGTGAATGACAAAACTCCGTGAGTGAATGATTTCAATGGGGCCAGGATTTCACCCCAGGTCACTTCCAGAGGGATTGTATACCAGACAGAACTGAGGGGAGAATGAATCAAACAGCAATTGGTAACAGAAAGAGAGGGAAAGAATTTGAGGGACCTACTTAATCAAAGCCACCATTTATATTCAAGTTAAAAAATAAACTTTAGTTGAAAGAACAGGAGTACTTGTGGCACCTAAAAGATGAACAAATTTATTAGAGCATAAGCTTTTGTGGTCTACAGCCCACTTCATCGGATGCATAGAATGGAACATATAGTAAGAAGATATATATATATACACATACATACAGAGAAGGTGGAAGTTGCCATACAAACTGTAAGAGGCTAATTAATTGATCTAAACTTTAGTTGGTAAATAACCAACTATCCATCCATGTGAAAAGACCGTCTCCCCAGGATTCATACAGATACTCAGGAAGTCTGGCTAAACTAAGGAAAGATTCACCAGTCTTGCCAAATGACATTTAAAACCAGGATAGATTTTTAAAACATCTTTGACACTATTGCTTGGCTTTCACATAGACTGTCTAACATGAGACACAAGTAATATGAGCTAAATTCCACTCTCAGCTGTACTGGAGTCATTCCAGAATAACACTATTAAACTGAGTGGAGTCACTTCAGGTATACACACACCAGTGTAACTGAAATCAGAATGTGGCTCTCTACATACCTATTTAAAAATCAGTTACTCAACAGCTGTAAACGTGTATGAATGAAGTTCTGATCTCAGTTACATCTCCAGTTTGCCAAATACCAGTAGTGATTATTAAGTGTTTCCCAATTCATTTTATTTTGTTCATTCAGATCTCAGATTACCAACATATCATACTCGTACATCTCAATATTTCTGCAAATATGCATTTATTGTAATCCATCATTTATACTCCTGAACCAAATTGGAAACTCTGCCTACTCCCTACTAAAGTGATCAGTATCCTGCTCCAAGCATAGGATACAGATACTGAGATTCCTGAAATACCCTAATTCTTGGCAAACAACATGACCAAACTCTGGCTTCTTCTGTCACGTGTCTCAAAGACAGGGGAATAAGATTCTCCTCTCACACTGACAGAGATACATCATTGGCTTCAGTTGAGTTACGCTGGATGTACATGGATGTAAGTGAGATCAGAATCTGATCACGGTCTTGTTTCCCCACTGGACCCATTGTGGGGCTAAAGGATAAAATTAGTTAGTCTTTGCTCTGCATTGCAGAGGTAGGCTTCCTAGGCAAGGAATGTTTGGAGCTAGGTACATAAATCCACGATTCATTCACAGTCAATCCTAGTAGCTGTTGTGGACACTAACTCATGTTATTTCCAATCAGAGAATCACAGGAGTCACACAAATGAGGGTCATTCTTGTCAGTTGCCAGCTTGCGCAGATCAAGGAGTGACTGGTTCACATTCTTTTCCAGGTGCAAGGCACACTCCATTGCTGTCTACCCATTCTCCCAATCATCACAATCTGGTTTCTTGATGTCCACAGGGTTGGAAGGGACCTCAGGAGGCCATCTAGTCCAAGCCCCTGCTCAAAGAAGGTGATTAAGACTATTCCAAAGACCTGATGTCTACCCGGGATCAATGAGTTTTTGCATTCATGGATTAGACTCTGAAACGCACGCTCCAGCCCCTGCTGGGGAGAAACTTCACCAGGGTCTATCTGGCCATTCTTCACTGTTGCAGAAATGTGTTGCAGTCTCTGACTTTTTTCAGCTGATAAAAAAGGCCTGTTAAAAAAGTGTAGTCGAAAGGCCTCGCAACCGTGTCAACTAGATCCCCATTCAGTCCCCGAGACAACCACAGTTTGACACTTGGTGTCGTGTCTATCCTACAAGAGGAAGATTTAAAACCATGCAGCCACATAGCATCCTACCATTCCAGCAGCAATCATGCATTCCCTGTCCTCCATTGCTTATACTCTTTCAAGAACCAAACTGGAAAATCTGCCTAGTCACTTCAAAAGTGATCAGCAGCCTGCCCCAGGCATAGGCCACAGAGACTGAAATCCCCACAGTTTCACCATAGCATTTGCAATTGCTGCAGTACAATCTGGCATGGTGTTGAAAAATGGATAACGTTAGATTCCCAGCTCCTATTAGCAGTAGATACAGTTTTTAGACAGAGGTAAAAGGGATTTCCATGCAGGCAGGCAAACAAATGCAGGGAACGGTCCCATTGCACTGTGATGTGAAACCAGCCTTATGAAAATAAATTAGGAACATTTAATCATGGTAATATTTATTGTCTAGCCAACCCCCTCCATCCACCAACAGTACTTTAAGCTCTGGAGTCTAACAGGTGTGTCTCCTGCCTCAAAGAACAAGGTTTTCTCACATTGAACCATACACAGCATTACACAGAGTTCTCCCCAGGTCATTACATTGGAGAAGGGGAGGGGGCAATCCACAAGAGACATAGGACCATATGCAATAAGACTTTGCAACACCCAGACTGACTCCGTGGCCCCCTACACCACCTTCCAGCAGGATAGTGGCACAGGTCTTAAGGAAATGCACTGCCAGAGACCCTCCTACCCCAGCCACCCCCGTAAAGCACACAGCAGAGAGTGGGAAATTACTGCAGCCTAAGGTGCAAGCTGTTGACTCCCACATTCTACACAGGCAGCTCTGTACAAAGAGCTCAGCCTTAGTACATGGGACTATGGAGTCAAACCAGTCCCACCTGTTTATGGTTCACAATGGCCGTTAGCTGATCAAATCCAGTCTGTGAAATAATCAAAAGAACAAGTTTCAGAGTAGCAGCCGTGTTAGCCTGCATTCGCAAAAAGAAAAGGAGGACTAGTGGCGCCTCAGAGACTAACCAATTTATTTGAGCACAAGCTTTCGTGAGCTACAGCTCACTTCATGGTATTTTCCACTGAATGCATCCGATGAAGTGAGCTGTAGCTCACGGAAGCTTATGCTCAAATAAATTGGTTAGTCTCTAAGGTGCCACTAGTCTTCCTTTTCTTTTTTCAAAAGAACAAGAATTTCCTCTTTGATTGTCCCCTTAATTTGAGGATCTCAAAGTGCTGTTCAACCAGTTAATGAAGCCTCACAAGTGTAATTGTATGCATTTTGCTAGCAGGCAGATAGATATAGAGGGCAAGGCTCAAATTTCAAACATGGATGCCTAAAAGTAGGCACATAACTCCTCCTGTTCAAAAGTGCTGAGCCCTCAGCCCTTCTCAGTGGGTCCATCCTCAGCACCCCTGGAAACCAGAGCATTTATTCAGTTGCTTTTAAATGGATTTAGGTGCCTCACTGTCACCACATACATATGAAAAAGTTGGCCCAAATGACTTGTTCAAGATCAAACTGTCAGGCAGCCTCCATACACAGACTCCGTACTGTAAGCATAATAGCCAGGTTAATGCTTAGATACCAGAGAGATTGGGTGCTTTAGAAACACATAGCCAGAGTTCTGCATACCGATAAACACAAAGAAAATGTAGAGTCTTGTCAAAAACATTCAGTGTAGATGGCAAAACCCTGACAATAATAAATGTGTGTATTGCTTGAGCTCCCAAGCAAGGAGAGAGAAGTTTTCAGGAAATCCCATGACCCCACAGTGTAACTGCGATGCACACATGCCACCACAGGATAAGATTGCAAGTGACAATGGTCAAATGTAAGTGGATCTTGCAGCAACGAAAACAAGATCAAGACCTTTGCACAACATGGAGTAAAGAGGAGTTAGCTACAATGTGCTGCCATTGACCTATGGCAATATCAGATGTGGTTCCCAAGGCACTGCTATGGAAATAGGCAGAATTAAGAGACAGGAAGCTAAACAACCAATGTGGAATACAAATTGTGTGCCGTGGAACTTTGAACTTAATTTTAAAAATGAACACGTTGTCTGTTTATTGCAGGGGGTTTACTCTTAGTGCTGCTGGAAGATCTACAGCATGATGCAAGAACGAGATGCATTCTAAACATAGATGAGACCCTGCAGTTTCACAAGGCTTAAAGTTTAATTGCATCACCCCACAAAGGTCATGCACGCAGCTGTCAACCCATTGCTCACTGGACCAGCAAGCTTCACCCCAAAAGAGGCTGTTTAGGTTTAGAAGAAGCAGCTTCCCACCAGCCACAGAGAGAAAGACAATTTATTAGTATATCGTATCAGCTTAATATCTCAGTTGTGCATAGGATAGCACGATTCCATACACGGGTAAATGGGTGGAATTCTATGGCCTGTGATGTACAGAAGGTCAGACTAGATGATCTAATACAGTGGTTCTCAACCAGGAGTCCAGGGGGCCCCTGGGAGGCCGCGAGCAGGTTTCAGGGGGTCCTCCAAGCATGGTCAGTGTTAGACTCGCTGGGGCCCAGGGCAGAAAGTCAAAGCCTCACCGCACGGGGCTGAAGCTCGGGGCCCTGAGCCCCATCACTCGGGGCTGAAGCTGAAGCCTGAGCAATGTAGCTTCGCAGGGGGGGACCTGTGGTGTGGGGCCCCAGGCAACTGCCCTGCTTGCTAACCCCTAACGCTGGCCCTCGCTTTTATATGCAAAAAACCAGTTATTGGGGCACAGGTGGCACAATATAGCATGTTGGGGGGGGGCCGGGGGGCTCAGAAAGAAAAAGGTAGAGAACCCGTGATCTAATAGATCCTTCTGGACTTAAAATCTATGAATCTGTCAAAGATTTGCCTTCTATTACCTGGATCATTTTTTGTACAGAGCCTACCACAATGGGGTCCTGGTCCATGGCTGGGGTTGTTGAGTGCTACAATAATACAGCTGAATAATATGTTGGTACATTGATAGTACATCGTCATAACAAAAGGTACAGCATATCAAAGAATTTAGGGACTGAGCCAAAGCCCATTAAAGTCAATGAGAATCTGACAGTCTCTTAATCCCCGACATTAATTGGGATGTATTTCACAGTCTTAGTAATGAATAATAATATGAAAGGAGAAAAAAAAATCAATCAAAAATGAAAGCCAAATAGCTGTTCGGCTCTGAGTGTTAGATTAAAAGCTGATCATACGTTAACAGAATAGCATCAAAAGAAACAATGTGATCACTGCCATGAATCAGCTAGTTTTAATTGACTGACTTTCAGGTGAGAGGTTTTTCGCAGGAGTGGGTGGGTGAGATTCTGTGGCCTGCGTTGTGCAGGAGGTCGGACTAGATGATCATAATGATCCCTTCTGACCTTAGTATCTATGAATCTATTTCATGAGTGCGAGTCTTTTAAATGAACATAAAACTAAAGACAATTTTGGATAGCCTCTTATCCTGCATAAAGTTAACCTTGAATCTACTCAGATGCTGTATGTAGAAGAGAGCCCAGAATAGTTTGACTGTCCTTCAGTCTTTTTTCATTGGCTATGAAATTGATTTTAATTTTATGTTCATTTTGAGATTTGGAACCAACATTCTTGTTCTTTAGATCAATAAACCTGGAATGTTCATCAGTGTATATCCCTCTACATAGATTTCTTCATAAGATTCCATGCCAAGATCAGAGTTTAGCCTACTCTTCTTAGACGTGTTTTATTTGTAATGGGACGTGTCTGTTATTAAAATGAGGCATTTACTGTAATAAGGAAATTCAGCTTTATAGCTCTCAACGCTTTTGCTACCACACAACCAGGAATTAAAGAATGAAGAACAAAGCAGAGTTTCTGAGAAGGGAACTCTGAGAGTTGCAATGGGGTGCTCTGTGCCTCTACAAAAAATAAATTTTAAGTAATATTATTTATCTGCTCTGTGGCTGCCAACACTGAAATGTGGATGATGCAGATCCCCTGTAGATATCAACATCTATTATCGATCTGGAGGGTTGGGAGAGGAATGTTAGTCTGTAGAGTTAAAACAGCCCAACATTATTCAGTGTTATAAAGAATTTGAATGATTAAAAGTTAGCTATTGTGTTTTAGCCTCTTTGTTGAGATGATACAATTCTCATTAAACTACACAGGAAAATACAAAAAGAAAATCAAAATGTTGTGCTCCAAGCATCTGAGAAAAAGGCAGCTTACATAAGAATTAGGGGAAAGAGCACCACAGCCTATCTGCACCAAGGAATTAAGATGGTGAGAAAGGTAACTGGCATCTAATCTGTTTGAAAATTGTGCTGCCTAAATAGACAGAAAGGCTTCGAAAATGAATCTGTCACAGCCAAATGCTTTAAAATGGGATTGAAATGTACAGGTTATAAGTAACTGGTTACAGAGTGATGCTGTCAAAAGTAAATCAGTTACATGCTGCTAGAACTTAGTGTCAGGCTTTGAAAATGAGGAGAATTAAAGTTTCATTCGTGATTTATATTTTCTAAAAAGAAAAGGAGGACTTGTGGCACCTTACGGACTAACAAATTGGTTAGTCTCTAAGGTGCCACAAGTACTCCTTTTCTTTTTGCGAATACAGACTAACACGGCTGCTACTCTGAAACCTATATTTTCTGAGGACTCTCTTATGGTCTTGTTTAGAGATTATTAGAAAATATTTGCAATATATGTTCATAAGCATAAAGACGTTTTGATCTTAGCAAATATTTGATTTGGTTTGATTTTTTTAAAGCATAGTTTAGCACTGGAAGATTTCATCGCAATACGAAGTTTTAAGTTCACAGCTACATTAAAAAGGGCATCTCTGACTAATAAACACAGTTTAGCTATAGTGATATTTTTGCACAATATTGAGCAAATTAATTCATATACATATTAACACTGTTAGCAGTGTTTAAACCCAGAATTATCTGGAATTATGTAAGCTTCATATTAGTGACCAAACAGAATTCCTGGTGCAATACCAAAAACTAGACCGGATATTAAAGTGCAAGAGTGCTTAGATAATTACTCTTTTAAAGTCAATCAACGATATTAGCTGCTACTTCATACTATCGTCATTAAAGGCTCATTTCTGTAAGGTGCTGAGTGCCTTCCATGCCCACTGACTTCAATGGGAGTTGAAGGTGCTCAGTACCTGGTAGGATCAGATCCTGATTAAATACTGTACTAGTTAATGTGCTATCAGGTTGAGATTGTCAGAAGTGACTTCAGAGTTACGGTGTCTCATTGTGGAGGGCCCAACATGAAACACTTTAAAAGGGCCAGATTTTCACAAAAGTGCTGAGCACCCCCCGTAAATCCAGTCTCTTTACAGTGTCTTGGGTGCATACCCAAAATTACTAATCATTTTGCTTTAGGTCACATACGGAATTCCATAATTTATATGAATCATCATCTTGTAATTTTGTAAGTGAGGAGCTCGGTGTGAAATGAATAGATGGGGATTCAGCTGTATTTCATAAAGCATGCAACATCTCTAGAAAGAAAACATTTTTGTGAAGGGTTGGGTTTTACACATAAAAAATAGTAATTTAACCTGATTTCTTACAACAAAAACGACCCGGTGAGTCACTGATCAGTACGACAGTTTGTTCATTTCATTTACTTTGATGTTCTGAAAATGTTTAAACATGGTTATAAGTATAAATTAAGGAAGTTTGAGAGATGCCTGTGCTTGTACTTGCACAGATATGAAGAAAAATGTTGCTTGAATTGCAAGCAAATTAAACGTTTCCTAATTAATTCATTATAGAGCTGATATTATTATAAAGGCAGTCTGACAGAAAGATCTCCAGCGTTTTACATTAATTTAATCAAAATGATGTGTTGGGAGATAATCCATTATAGGAGTCAAGATGTCTGTAAGAAGTTACCAGTGACGTTTTATAATAAAGCAGTGGTCACTTATTAACTGTTTGATCTTGACACGTTAATGAGATACAGGCCTGATCCAAAGCCCATTGAAGTCAATGGAAAGACTCTCATTAACTTCTGTGGGCTTTGGGTCAGGCCCTATGAGAAGATGTATAATAGATTTGGTAGTTTTATGCACACAATAGTGACAATTAAATACCAGCACAAATTCTTTTTTAATCTGATTTGTTTTAAATATAAAAGCATACAAGAGTCCACACTAAGGGTAATATTTGTAAGAGTCCATGGGCTATAACAGATTACCCCATACACTGAGTCTCAGTGAAATATTAGATCACCAGATGTGAGCTATTCTGCTATGCAAGACAAATCACTCTATTCAGCCTGCAAGTGTAGATTCTTCTTTTATTCTACAGTTCAAATGTAGATTCTTTTAGTACAGATAGAGTGGCTAAAACACAAGACTCAAGAAGCCCTAGAAGGATGCTTGCTAAATAACATTTGGGAAAAGTCACCTAGAAAAAGGAGGATTTCTTTGTTTTTCCTCAGAATCACTGACAATTCTACAATGTACGATCCTTCGCAAACTCTTGTAAAGAAAATGCTGGGGTCAAATGCTCAGTTTCAACTGGTGCAAATCTGAAGCAAGTCCCGTGACTTCATCCTTGACTCCCGTTGGAGTCCATTGTGCCTCCAGATTTATACAGGTGGTTACTGAGAGCACAATTTGACCGTCCACATGGGCCTGATTCCACTCCCATTAAAGTCCACGGAAAGGCTTTCACTGAGGAGAACAGAAGTTGAATCAGAGCCTGTGTTTTCAAGACATGATTCTCATTCCAGCTGATTTCTCTAGTCAAGATGTTTTTTTCACTATGTAATTAAATTGTGCTGATTTTCTTCTCATTATTTTGATTACTCTAAATTACCTAATATACAGGTTATGGATCAGCTCTGCTGTTTAGTTACTTTCATCCCTTTTTATGCCAAGTTTCTCAGAAGTGCTATCAGATCATAAAATGAGTGCTATAATGAAAAGAATATGAAAGCTATGGTAAAATAGATAGACAGATATACACACACACACTTTAGAATAGGAGCTCAAGGAATTATTTATTTTACTTTACTTAATTTAATTTAAATTAAATAATTTAATTTATTAATGCGAACATTTGGCTTATTAATGAATTTTTCATTTATTTTATTGAAAGTAATTTCCTGACTTTATTTTATTGGGTTAAGAGAGAGGGATTTTATTTTATTGTTCCTGCTTGTTCATTTCAGTGCAATTATTGACCTTTCTTGAAATGTTTACGTTTACGCCAAAATAAAGTCAATCTGCAATTCAGTGTTAATCACCTGAATTACCCATTATGTTATGGGCAAGATTTTTTTTTTTTAAAAAAGCTACCCAGGAGTTTATGTGCAGGTGGCGGATGATCATTACTCACTGTGGTAAATGTCCGGTAACAGGAACCTAATGGACTAGAAAATTCTGAACGCTGCACTCTGTGCGCCATATTAGAAAACCCTACATACTAACAAAAACAAACAAAACCCCACAATACTCTACTCCACTATTTAGCTGGGCTTTTCCTTCCAGTTCTTCAGAATACCATCCTTCTAACAGTGTGTCCAGGGACTTACCTCCATGCTGTAATGGGGGACAGTGGAACAGAAACAGAAGCACCATTTCTGAAGGTGTTTTGAAGAGTTCCCTTCTAGAGAAAGACAACGTAACCCAAGCTGGCCAGGCTGTTATGATCAGAAGATGTTACGAAACACCAAGAACCAAGGATAGTAATCCAGAGAAGTGAAATCAAGTCCCAAAGCCACTGAGAGAAGACTATTGGGGTGGATGGCACATGGTAAATTATGGACAAAATCTCCTGAGATAATGGCAAATAGAAATATTTGTAGTATATGCTCCTACTTGAAGTGTAGCTATGGTGTGCTTTGCTGTAGAGAGTAATGCCTCTGAAAGGTATATCCTGTAATCAGAGTGTTCGCCATAGTAAATTGGGACTGACGTTACAAGGGGTTATAAATACTCATATAAAGAGTTGGAGCCTGTTACTCTTTGCTAGATCAATGTAGTTGGATTTGGATCAATGTAGTTAAATCACCTTTCTCTAAAACATGGCAAAATTGTATTCTTTCTGGTGCAATAAAATCTGAGTCACTCTGCATTGGAGTTAACAACTTCGTCACTACTATGGAGAAGGAACTATAAAGAACAGATTCTTTCCAGCTGCTGGTTTTGATTTCACACACACGTTGCTTTTCAGTAACAACATACACGTGTTGGACTCTCAGTTGCTTTTCCCTCCTTCCCCTTAAACACGTATGAAGTTGAGAAGCAGGATGAGGTCAGTAACGGAAGAGAAGCCCTTTCAGGGTGGCCCAGCAACACCACTGCAGTGAGGGGTCTGCCATGAAGAATCAACCCATGAACTCCCAGACTATGAGCTGGTGGGGGCTGCATGGGTGGGGGCTGCATGTGCAGACTCTAGTGACCAAGTTATGCTATTTTGGAGCACCCCCTGCTGGCCTCTGCAAAAACAGGCAGCAGTTAAGAGGGAGCTGCTAATGGATGCATGGAAACAAATTCTGATCATGATTACAAGGGTTCAAAACCAGAGTAACTCCATTGAAATCTGCCCTGAATTTACACCAAGGTTAACGAGAGCAGAATTTGGCATACTTAGACTTTTGGGCCCCGCGCCAAAGGTGCTGCTTTCTGGCTCTGTGGGAACAAACCCATCTCTGTTTAATAAAATTAAAATTTAAAAAACACTATAAACATAATATACACCATCTGATCCCTCCTCTTTACCAGAGGTGAAGGTAGACACGGCACCTGCCCCTGAATGCTTGCACAGAAATATCAAAAGGGATAGGAGAGAAGACCATCTAAAAACATTAATGATGGTCAGGACACAGAGCAGTAAAACACTCTGGAACATGGCTCTTTGTCTCTTCCAGTGGGTATTTATAGCAAGGCTCGCACAGTCTCCTGCTTGGACAGTTTACCCAGATTTCATCCCAGTGTTGATTGGAGCTTTTCTATATAGTCCAACTTTTGAAGCCAGGTTCTGAGCAGCAATAGTAATCCACAATTCTAAGCAAAAGGTCACCTGGAGGAGCCACACCACACATCCCCTTCCCGCACCCACAGGAAGAGAGTACGAGCTCCGCCCAGAGCTGCCAGGAGAACTACAAGGGGAGACTAACCAATTTATTTGAGCATGTATCTGATGAAGTGAGCTGTAGCTCACGAAAGCTCATGCTCAAATAAATTGGTTAGTCTCTAAGGTGCCACAAGTACTCCTTTTCTTTTTGCGAATACAGACTAACACGGCTGTTACTCTGATACAAGGGGAGAATGTCCGTGAGTGGGATGGGACAGGGGGCAATGAGCTCAGTTTCCGAGGGAGGGAAGTTCAGTCATGCAACAGTGACTCTTCAAGATGTCATTTAGGAGGGGCACTTGGTTGAAGCATCAAAGGCCCCAGCAGCCTTCGCCTCCCAGTTAAACTAGCGACTGCGTGACAGCCAGCAAAAGGGAAGGGAGTGGGGAGACCTTCTGGTGTCCCCAACAAGTTGTGCGAAGATTCTGAACTGAACTACAAAGATCACTTGATCTGTCGTACGTACATGGCCCCCAGGGTCCTAGCATCTGAGCACCTCCCAATCCTTAACAAATCTATCCTCACCACATGCTTATGAGGTGCTATTGTCCCCATATTAGGGTGGAGAACTGAGGCAGAGAAGTTATGACTTGCCCAAGGTCACACAGGAACATCTGCAGCAGAACTGGGAATTGAACCCAGCCCATCAGAATCCCAAGCTGGCACCCTAACCCTGGACCATCCTTCCTTGCGAACAGCTGAAGCTTCTCACAAACCCAGAACATCAAGGCATGGGCAGCTGGGTTAGGTCTAACTCCTACTAAGGCGACTGTGCTTTATATTTTCTGGATAGTAGTCTCAGCGTGGCCATGCAGAGTGGTTAAATACAAACAGCAGCAGGCACGTGGTGATGCTTTTCTCTGACAACTGTAATGACCAAGCAGGTTAAACCCAGAAGCAGAGCGTATCCATTTTCACCTGTGTGCCGTCTGAGCCAGACCAGATCTCCCATCTGTCTGAGCAGAGCCCGAGCATGCACTGTTCGGGTCCCATTATGAGGGACAGACAAGTTGTCCCCCACAAAAAAAAGAAAAAGATAGGGGGAGGGAGAAAGATATCTGTCATTAGCCCAAAACTTCCTTTCTTCTGCAGGAAGGTGCCACAGATCCATTGCATTGATCTACAACCTGTTTGCAGCTCCAATGACAGAACAAAACTAGAAAGGACCCATGAACCTTCCTACGCAGAAGAATGTGTTAGACATTTTGGATATTAGGACTCTTCTCAAGGAAGAGCAATATGTTCTGCAGACTCCCCTGGCTCACAAGCTACCTATCATATCAGGCCTTCTTCAAAGGGCTTCTAGAACTTGGCTAGAAAGCCCCCTCTCCAGAAAACTTTCTAGAGACTCAGTATCACAGCTTGAATTTCCTCTGTTACAATGGCCTGATCTATAGACCTTCTAGCCTGAGGAGAATGGCAAGGGAGGCAGCTCCCTGTTTTCCTTAGTCTATCCCCTACTCAGCAGTGTATAGTTTAAAGAGTTCTGGAATGCTTTGGCTAGTGCTGTTGGACTTTTTAAGGAAGAATTCTTCTTAGTTAATTGCACACTTGCTGTTCCCTTGTTTGAACAAGGAATGCTCACTCAAAAGATAACAGCCAGCACATTTATAAGCTAGTACATAAAAAGGAAGTCCTTCAGACCCTGTGGATTCCATTGTTGCAAGAGGTCAGAGTCCAATTTTAAAAAGGGCTGGATAATTTTAACAACAGCTGCATGGTCACTGAGCTCATATCACTATGTGTACACTGATAGGAACAATTGAATCTCAAAATTTTAGGGTGTCAAAGGATTGCTGTGGGAGCCAGGGAGATTTTTCCACCGCCATGGAGAGCATTGTGCAAGTACCCAAGGACTTCAACCCTACAAGCTCTCAACACCCACTCATACCAGCCCCAGTTCAGCAGGACACTTGAGACTGCTCCTGAATTCCAGCACATGACAAGTCCCATGGAAGGCACTAGGAGGAATCATGTAATGAAAGTTAGGTATGTGTTTAAATATCGTGTAGTAATGGGGACTTCAATGAAAGCTGACAGTGCTTAGTGCTTGGGAAGTGAGAGGCCCAGATGCATGGGAAGGAAACATCTGAGGTATGAAGTATCACTGATCTGTTTTAAATCTATGAAGTGTCAGGGGTTGTTTACTGGACGTGGTGGACCACTGCTCTGCCTTTCTCTGGCAAATCCATAGTAGTGTCTCATGCATTTACAGTCTGGGAATTGGTGGCTCTGCATTTTGAGCTCCATCCATAGAAAGTGTCCAAGTGTGTAAACTAAAACAAACCCCATTACTACAGCACAGAGATGGTAAACACAAGAAACACTGAATACAGCCAGTTACCTTACCACAGCAAGGGGAGTCAGAGTTATGTCTATAACATTGTCTCCTTAATCCAGTAGGGCCTGCTGGTAATGATATGCGGTATCATGGCTTATTCCACACCCAGACAGTAACCGTGGACACAGGGTCAGGCGGAGGACATCCTCAGTTGTAATGTGCTATATAATTATAATAAAGTGTTATTACACTTGCTTCCACCACCTGCTCCCCTCCCACCCCCCCACACACACAAAAAGAAAATATCCAGATAATATTATAAATGTGAGGGTGAACAAGCACATGATGCCTGCTACTGCATCCTCCCATTGGACTCATTGATCAAGCTCACGGTGAAATACGAGGGCCCAATGATTTATTTTGGTGACATGGCCATTTGTTTTAGGGAAATCAAAATATGCAGAAAACAGGAATTGTCCCTCCCTGCCCAAAAAAACGCCTCTTTTTGGAAAGCACAGTGTGCAACAAGACAGAATCCTGTGTGGGAATTAAATTAGTTTTGCTTTATTGTTCATTCTACTATGATGTTATAGAAAATAAAGGGATGAAGAGTCTGAAAATTTCACTCGATCAATCTGAAACAACGTCTCTCTGGCTCCATGTTCCTAATCTAGGCTGCTGTGATAGTATCTTACAAACTGTTTCTTACCATAATGTTCCATCATAATCACTCTATTGGAAATGCTCTATCGCAGGCCATCTTGGTATAAAACTATGGGGCAGTTTTAGACCTGACAGGACACGTCTGCAGGGAGGAGGAGGTTTCAGATAATCAAAATAACCTTTTTTGCAAAAAGGGAATAACATCTTACTCACACGTGCCGTTTTTAGACACAGATGCAAATTCTCACTCAGTTTCATAGAATTTGCATGCAAGTGCTGCAGTTTAACAGGTGTTGTTCAGACACTTGGGTGACAGCAAAACAAAATATTTTGATAAGATCAAAGAGGAAATCAAATGTGAACTGGTGCATTCAGTGTGGGTGAAATTCACCCTTGTACAGAGAGCCAGCACAAAGCCTAAGCCCCATTTAAATCCCACATAAGGCCTTAAGCTACCCAAATCGGGGCAGATCCTCGGCAAGTGGAAAGAGTCATAGCTCTAGCGAAGATGATTTACACCAACTGAGGTTCTGTCTCATCAGGTATTAAATATTTCATCGTAAAAGAGAATCAGAACAGTCAAAAACCTGGCATTACAGCTCTTTATTTCAGTGCCCATAACATACAAAGTGATGACTCACGTTTTTGACACTATACCATGCAAAGCACCTAAAGGAGGAATAGGATACATCAGATGATTGCCTTGTCCTCTTGCTACATTTGTATCCAGTCCAGGCAGGAAGACTCAATATTCCTTTGCTTTCCGATCTATCCTCCCATGAATCAACCCAGCTGTGAGGTGTGATAAATTGTCTTCATTCCTAACCGAATGATTTGCCGCTAAGGTACTAGACATTGTTGAAAGCTTCTCCAATACACTTCTGTAAACTTGATCCAGGCCCCAATTCTGCTCTTGTTTACAAGGATGTCAATCTGGAGTAACTTCACTGATTGAAATTAACCTTGATGGGAGTTACTGTGGATTGACACTGGTTTAACAGAGCAGCATTTGGCCCAAAGGATGAAATTCACTCCTATGCAAAGGGCCAGAAAAAGCCCATGCAACACTTCTGTCATGACCCTCTGCACAGTGGGTAAATTTTACCCATGCAGAATAACTAGGCATTCTGTACTATTAAAAACCATGATGTAAAAAAACCAAAGGGGAGAAAATACAGAACCAAAAGGTTCCAATAAGGCATCAGCAGGTCCCAACTGGATACGCCCTGGTTTTACATGCTGCATCTTTAATTTTTCCTCCCAGCAAACTAAATAAAAATAATACATTGTGATCACCTTTCTCCCCGCAACAAGACGCTGTCAGAGCAACCAGAGGGTTCAAGTTCTGTAAGATGTGTCTTTTTTGGTAAATGCTTCTTATAAAACAAAATAAAAATGTTAAAAGCAACTTCTATTCAAGTGACTCTTTTTTTTAAAAAAAATGACAAGCGTTCCTGAACAATAAAAAATAGAGAATATAGTTTTTAAAAAAGACATTCAGTAGCACGTCAGCGGATCCCGAAAGACCTTCTGCCCCAACCTCTGCGACTGACCAGCTGCTCGTTAAGGCAATGTGTCAGGTTGGCACCATTACGACCACTGTTTGGAAGGCAGAGAGCATCATGTGGCTGGACTGTGTCAGAGGGCCAGTTTCTCACGGGCGCTGACAGAACCATCTTCCATGCCAAAGTAAACCACGTCGGCCATGTTGATGAAGAGACCTGTCTCCACCACTCCTGGGAAGAGAACATTCACACACAGGTTAGGGCTCGAACCATCTCTTATCTGCCAGGCTTACCCCGGCTGCTCTAATCCTCTAGAATTAGGGACTGTATTACTGATCAGGCATTCAGGCCAGACGCTCAGAAGGTATTTAGGCATCTAACTCCAATTGATTTCAAAGGGACTTAGGCATCTAAATACATTTGAGGACCTGGGCCTCAAAGTCCACTATGGCTTTACAAAATCAGTCTCTGTCCTGACAAGCTTATGACATTTATGCTTCCGGACATAAGCCAACCTAGAATTTGATGGGGGGAAGAAAGGGTTAAGAAAAGTTTCCCTATAGGCAGATTATCCCAGAATTCCCCACTACAGGATTTCTTACACCACCCGCTGGAGCAGCGGTACTGGCCACTGTTAAGGAGGGACGCTGGACTATATAGACCACTGAGCTGATCTGGAATGATCGTTCTTATGGGTATGAACAGAACATAGAGTGAAGTGCTTGCTAACACCCTGACTTTGCAACCAGCTCAGTGCAAGAGGACATCTGCACCCATGGAGAGCCCCACTAAAGCCAGTGGGTCTCCGTACTGGTGCAGGAATCCAGCTCTGTGGCCTTCAGAAGGATCGGGGGGGGCTAAGCAAGTAGCCCCACAGCAGTCATTAAGCACCAGGGCCTGAAGCAAGCATTGCACAAACACACACCAAGCTTACACGTAACAGCAGGAGCAAGATATACAAGGGAAGGGAGGACAAGCGTGGCAGCAGTACTATCAGTGGGAGCTTTGGATGAGAATGCACGTCTTGATGGCTCTGTTTCTTTTCCTCTTCTACCTTACGAGCGACCACCCTCTTTGCAGCGGGGCACATTTCAGAACAGAAAATAAAGGACTCACTGTCACAACAGAGACAAATGGCACAGGGTTTTCACGAGCTGCACGTGAAACTGGCAGGTCCCTGCTGTGCAACTCTAAATAGAGAGTGACACATGGCAACTTTCACCAGTTCATTTAGATTCGTTTGACTAGCATGGCTGCCTGGGGCTCAAGGCTGATATCAACTGGCTGCCGGAAACCAGCGCAGAAAAATATGTTCAGACACAGTGGAATGGTGAACGTCAAGACACCAGGTGGCATCCAATCCCCGCTGGAGTCAATGAGAGTTTTGCCAAGGGACGTCAAGGGGCGCAGGATTTCACCCATTATTTTTAACTGTAATAAAACAATACAGTTGATCCATGTACAGGGAGCAGATACAGGGTATAATTCACTTCCAGATCTTTCGTGCTGACTGCTCTGACACTGCACCTGCTACCCAGTGCTTTCCAGTCCAAAATCCAATCCTACGAGATTCCCCGGCGGTGAGAACTAAGGGTGCCCTGCACCTCGCAGGATCAGAACAGAACAATTCCAGTACCCTGGATGAGAAGGGGAGGCTGGCGGAGCAGGGCAGGGCTTTTCATTAAGGGGGGGTAAGATCCGCCTATGGCTTAGCTTTAAGGAGGTGGCTCCCCCGTTTTGCCAGGGAGTTCTAGGTGCAGGGGAACATCGGAAGAGGCAGGAAGGTGAGAGTGAGACAAGACTACAAAGGGAAGTGGGGGCAGGACAGAAATATAAGGTGGCAGAGTAGTGCAGGGCACTGAAGCAAAAACAACAGTCTTAAGCTTAAGGCAGAAGCGGAGAAGCCAATGGAGATATTCTTGGAGGCCGGGAGGTGGAGGAAGGACGTCACACAAAGTCCAAGCAGTAGACGGAGGCTATTTAAGCTGCAGTGGTTTGGGCAGACTGCAGGGGTGGGTCAGATGTTACAATGTGGAGCTCCTCCACGCAAAGCTGGGCTAGGAACCAGATTAGCAAAAAGCCATTTTGGTACGACAGGCGTAATCACTAGGAGACGAAGGATTAGGCCCTCAGACTGTGATTCCTGCAAACACTAAAAGGGGCCAGGTTTCATCATCGCTTTCTGCTCCAGGCCTCACAGCAGAGGCAGGTTTCTGCACTAGCATTTGGCCCCTGATGCTTTCATAATCCAGTGCTAGCCTGGGTCTCACACCATCTATGGAGCAGCAAATGGCCAAACTCACCTGGAATACACTGGAATTGGAAAAGGTTCAGAAAAGGGCAACAAAAATGATTAGGGGTATGGAACAGCTTCCATATGCGGCAAGATTAATAAGATTGGCACTTTTCAGCTTGGAAAAAAGACAACTAAAGAGGGGATATGATAGAGATCTACAAAATCATGACTCGTGTGGAGAAAGTAAATAAGGAAGTGTTTACTGCTTCTCAGAAACACAAGAACTAGGGGCCACCAAATGAAATTAATAGGCAGCAGATTTAAAACAAACAAAAGGAAGTATTTCTTCACACAACACATAGTCAACCTGTGGATTGCCAGAGGATGTTGTGAAGGCCAAGACCATAACAAGGTTGAAAAAAGAACTAGATAAATTCATGGAGGATAGGTCCATCAATGGCTATTAGCCAGGATGGGCAGGGATGGTGTCCCTAGCCTCTGTTTGCCAGAAGCTGGGAATGGGAGACAGGGAATTGATCACACTGTTCATTCCCTCTGGGGCACTTGGCATTAGCCACTGTCAGAAGACAGGATACTGGGCTAGATGGACCTTTGGTCTGACCCAGTATTGCCGTTCTTATGCCCCAGAGCCAATTACTTCAGGGGGAAGGGGAGTCTGGGGTTTTCCCCACAAGGCTGCCACAACAAGGTGCGAGACTCTTAGGAGGCGTGAGATCAGATCATTTATAATGGTTCAGAGCACGAAAAATAAACCGGTAAGTGGCCCCTTTACAGAGATCACCCCCTCCCTCAACAGAGTCCACCAGCAGCACCAGTAGTCCACCGCTACTGAGTCCACCAGCAGCAACCAAGGATTCTCACCACCACCACCTCTGATGTAGATATGTCCATAATTCCTGAGTCAGCAAAGTACGTAAGCACAAGCCTCACTTTTAGCGTGAGTAAGATCACTGACGGCAACAGGACTGCTCGTACCCTTAAAATTAGAGCCATGCTAAGTACCCCGCTGAATCAGGGCTTTAGGGAGGAAATCATAATAGAGAAAATTGTGCAGAGTGGTACACAGGGTTTAAACTATATGACCAAGATTTAATTTCCCCCTCCTTGATTTAAAAGGCAAGTTACTGGACGCAATACAGGAGGAGCTAGATGAAATTCCCTGGCCTGTGGTATGCAAGAAATCAGACTAGATGATTTAATGGTCTCTTCTGGCGTTAAATATGGAAAAGTATCTGAAACAAAGTCACCTGGCGACCAGTTGCATTATGCAGCGAAATAGCGAAAGCTGTATTTGTTACAACAGGCCTCCAGACTCCTGTTCCTGAACGACACTGCTGTGCTCATCCCGACATGAAACGAAATGAGCGGCATGTATTTAAATGGTCTCCGAATGGAGTCATGTTCACTTGCGGCACTGAAAGTCAGATGCATTCTTTATGGCTGGAGAAGTGTTAACACTGACACCGTGACCAAATGCCAGTAATCTACAATAGAAATTCCCCTGTAGCGCCCTTTTCATCTCCTCCCTTACATTGTTTAACAGCACCCAGCAATGCTATGTACAACAGCTGACACACCTTCCTCTAGAGCGGGCTCCATTCAGTGGCCCGTGGAAGTGATGCCGTAATTTGTACACCACTTTAATTTTGCTTTGGGAAGAAAAAGGGTTACGAAATGCAAGGCACCATGATTTTGTTGCCATTAAGGGTTTCAACAGCAAACATCAATTAGGATCCGAGGAACCTCATACCTCTTCCAGAACACCCCATTTCAGGACCACGCGCTTCCTGGGTAAGGCCCCAAGGCTACAATACAGGGCCAGCAGGCAGGTTGTTACACTGGCCCATGCACAACACACTGCAAGACTGTGGACACTGTTTAACGTGGAGAAAAACACCCATGTGATGAAGAATTGCACCCAAGCGTACTTAGTATTTTCTTTTAAATAAAATATAAACTCTGCTGAGAGGTTTTAATCCGTAAGGGCTGGTTTTTTGGCCAACCTGATGCTCAGTTGTCCTTACTCCTGTGCAGAGCTGCCAACTTTGCTCTGAGACTTTTAGGGATGTTTATGGAAAAAATCAGTGATGTTGCTTGGATCATCAGCAAATGCCAAAGGTGTGAAGCCAAATACAGACAGGGGCTTGGGGATAGCACCTTGACCGCTTGGGCTGCATTTTAGATGTCTATGGTCTATGGCCAAGGGGGAGGCCTGGATGCCCTGCACCACCCCTCATTGCACCCTTGATCCCACCCCCGAAGAGGGAGAAGGGGAGGTCTGGACCAAGGAAAGCTGCCCTCCTATGCTGCTTAGGGCTCTTAGTTACCTTGGCCAGTTCTGGGCCTGAACCTTCTTCCCAAGATGATCTTCCTCCTCTTCCCCTCCTCTGTCACGCTCCTGCTCTCTTCCTCTGTTGTGTCCTCCAGCCCCTCTGGATTCTCCTCTCCCCAAGACTGCGCAGTGATGGTGTGACAAGAGACAAGCCGCAGTGATGGCCAGTGGGGCTTGGGGCACTGCTGGATTCACCGCCCAAGACACAGGCTATGTGTTAAGCTCTAACTGCCCCGGGCAGACCCAGCTGGAGCATTCTCGTTACTCAGCGCGCCTTAGCGTTGTCCAGCAGGGCCCACCTGGGGCAGCAAGAGCAAGGGGGCAGCAAGAGCAGCCTGTGGCTTGGGCAGTGAACCCAGCAGCACCCCAACCCCTTCAACATGGCTCGCCTCCTATCAGAGCCTCACTGCGCAGTTTGCGTATGTGCCACAAGGTGGTGGAGAAGAGCTCCCCCAGCCGCAGCGGCACTGTTCACTGTGCTCCTCGGACCTCAGTGGTGGTGAGTGACCTGTATGCACGCGCGCACACACGAAATTGGGGATTGGTCCTGCTTTGAGCAGGGGGTTGGACTAGATGATCTCTTGAGGTCCCTTCCAACCCTGACATTCTATTCTATGAAATACACGCGCACTTGCAAAATTAGTTGATTTAAGCCTGAATTACGAATTTTGTAATTACATGTAAAACCGGGAAGATTATGGAAAATTAGGGAAGGCTAGCATCTCTGCACAGCACGTTTCCTCACAAGTATGCCACACATAACGAGTAGGGCTGCAGAATCGAGTTTAAATTACTTGTGTACCATCTCAGACAAAGTTTGTTTTGAAAAGATGAATGAAACAATGCTGCCACCTGGTGGATGATCTCAGAACTAAAGAGATCACCTTCTTTTTTTTTTTTTTAAATAAGTGTAATTTAAGTCAGAGGTAAAAGCAGTCGACCTTCTTACTGGGAGTTGAAATATACAAGTTTTCTGTTTTATTTTATTTGACCAACAAAAGCTCATCTGACTAACCCCTTTTTGAGCTATACAAAGGTTAAAAAAAAAAAAAATTCTCTTCCCAAAATTAAATCACTGCCCGAAGACCTATGGCCATGTCTGCACTGCAGATGGGAAGTGGAATTCCCAGCTCACGCGGATGTGCAGGGGCTAGCTTTGATCGAGCTAGCGCGCTAAGGCCTGGTCTACACCGGGGTGGGGAATCAATCTGAGTTACGCAACTCTGGCTATGTGAATAACGTAGCTGAAGTCGACGTACTTAGACCAACTCACCGCAGCATCTTCACTGCGGTGAGTCGACTGCTGCCACTCCCCAGTTGACTCCGCCCGGGCCTCTCGTGGCGGTGGAGTACAGGAGTTGACGGGAGAGCGCTTGGGGGTCGATTTATCGTGTCTCGACTAGATGGGATAAATCGACCCGCTGCCTGCCGATCCGGCGGGTAGAACAGACGTACGCTAAGAGAAGGACTGTGGCTCCGGCAGCGGCGACTCAGACGAGACACCGGAGTGTGTACCTATGATCTTAGACGGGATCGTACCCTGGCAGCTAGCCCATACCGCCCCGGCCCCAGGGCCACGTTTCCCAAACTAGCGTGTGTATGTCTACCAGAGCTGGCAATCACACTCCCCAGCTGCTATGCAGACGTACCCTACACATGACAGCCCCACTTGTGACTTCTTGGCCACTGTAAACCTTTATAAAAATAAGGGTGAGATTTTTTTTTAAAAGCACCTAAAAGTGACCAGGTCTACATAGATTTTGTATCTGTATAACTGTGTCGGTTGGGATGAGATTCTTTTACCAATAGTTTTACCAGTGCAGCCCCCAGCATGGATACTATTATACTGGCACAGCTTATTCCCTTCTGCATCGGAATAGCTACGCTGGTACAAGCACCTTTACACTGGTATGAACTGCTTCTACCCTAGGGGGATTGGATCACTGGAACGACCCTGGTGAAGTTAGAGCCCTACTGCATGCATGCAGAAAAGCCCACTTAGGGGCACAAGTCACCCCATCTCTCAATGGGGCTTCGATGCTTTTGAAAAATCCCACCCCAAGAGTCCATCAACGTTGCGATGAAGAGCTCCTACCTGAAGCAGCACAAAGAGCATTTGAAAAAGACTAGGATCTAGTTCTCCTAATGAAGTCACAGTGGTGTAAAGTCAATGGCATCGATGGACACTAATGTAATTGACATCTGACCACTCAAGATACTCAAGCGTTTGCTAACTTTAAGCATGCGAGTAGCACTATGGTATTTCCATGCTTAAAATTTAGGCAAGGGTTTATGTATCTCACTGAATTAGGATCTTAGGACTCATCTGGACTAGAAAGTTTTGCTGTTTTAACTATATTGGGATAGTTAAAGTGACAAAATCCCATCCACGGTATACACAGTTTTACACCAGGATACGTACGCTTATGCCAGGATAACTTATTCCAGTTCAGGAAGCAAAATATACCATCCCTAACCAAAAGAGTTATACCAGTATAACTTCATGGACTCCGATTCTAAGGCTGGAAGGGACCATTGTGGTCATCTCGTCTGACCTCCTGCATTACACTTGCCAAAGAACTTCCCCAAAGTAATTCCTAGAACAGATCTTTAAAAAAGCAAATGAACGAACAAACAAAAATAAACACCGAATCTTGATTTCAAAATTGTCAGTGATGGAGAGTCCACTGTGACCCTTGGTAAATTGTTCCAATGGTTCATTACTTTCACTGTTAACCACTGATGTCTTATTTCCAATGTAGACCAGACCTCAGGAACTCAGGGATTTTTTAATCTGAGAGATTACCTGGTATCATTTTTATAGCTGTGTTCACTTCGTTCCACTTGTGGACCTTGTCAAACTTCCAGTCCAATATGAAATTCCCATTGTCTGTCACCACGGGACCCTAGGCAAAAAGATGAGTTGTTAACTACTTTGTAAGGATTTTTTTTTTTTTTTTTTAAACTCAGACACAAAATTGGCTGCCCACACAGCTCTCCACTAGAAATAAATGTCTCAAACAGAACATATAAAATAAAGAAAATTGCTGTTATTCAACTGTGTCACTGCCCCACTCATTGTTTTGCACCAAGTGGGGAGGACGACAACAACAAAACACACACACAGAGCTATCCAGTTTATATCAAAGCATGTGGGTCTGTGGAAAGCACCTGGACACCTTGGTGAATGTGGGACTAAAAATGTATGTACTTGTGAGATGAACCTGCTCCCACTGCATTCAATGGCAAAATTCCTACTGGCTTCAGCAGTGCAAGAATAAACTGCTATTACACACACGGCATTTAGTCATATTCTACACAGAGGCTGGAAGACACAGCCCTTAATTAACCAATTTAAGCATGATAAGGGGATGCTTTTCATAGAGTAACCCATTTTGGTACCCTAAAAGAGTCTGTCCTTGGCCGTTAGAAGAGCTTCAATGCAAAACACCCCCACTACTTCTAATACTGATACCAAAAGGTGCTAACGGCGACCATGAGAGGAGTCTTGGAGCCAAGGACAATCCCTTCATTCAGGCCAACGGACATGCCGACTACTTTCTCCGGCCCAACAGAAAGAGCAAATAAGTCCCTTCATGTAGTGAAAACAGCGAGGGGCTGTGGCACTAGACCCCATGACATGTCAGTGCTAACCTTTGTGGAGGGGTTGCCCAGTTTGCAAACATGGGTGCTAACATCTTGGTTTGCAGGAGAAGTGTGATCCTGAGAGGAAGAAGAGGGACAGATCTTGGGCACAGAGGTCTTTGGAGCAGCTGACTTGGGCATTCCAAAGGACATCACCTGCTGCTGTGTTCAGGGAAACAGGACTTTATTTACAAGAAATGTCCACAAACAAGATGACTTCAAGAATAGACCTGACTCATCTCACAATTTCTCATCCTAATGGAAACAAGCCTGCAAGGCACCAAATACTGGAGAACAGATCAGGTCAAACAGGAAACAATACATGATATTAAGCATATATTGCTCTTTTAATCCTCACTCACTACTTCTCACAAAGCACCTGTTAAGTAGGCAAGTATTTTACAGATGAAGAAAGAGAGGACCAAAGAAGATAGGTGATATTCCCAGAGTGGCACAGTTGAGTCAATGGCAGACCCTAGGAGTTTGGCACAGATTAGGGCTTAAATTCAGCTGGAGCCATCCAGAGCAGAGCCAGTAAATATTTTCAAGCCCACAAGAGCCCTGGGGCACCCACTGAGGGGCTGAAGCCTCAAGCACCCCGCGGTGGGACTGAAGCCGCCGCCGCCGCCCCCCCCAACACACAGCCCGACCTGCAGCTGAAGCCCAGAGCCCTGAATGGGGCCGGGGACCCTCCGGGAAGCCCTGGCACAGATTAACCAAAATGCCGTATGAACAAAGTACTTTGGAAATTCATCTCTTAGCAGTCTTATGAAAATAGTACTAGCATTGCCAGGGTGCTCCTGTCCACTGGATTTCTATAGATACATCACAGCTAAGAAAGTCAAAGAAGCTGCATATTAGAGCGGAAAGCTGTGCAATCCCCGATGCAAAGAATCCTATGGAACTGAATATTCAAAGTCATTATTCTGAGTTTCCCCATAAGGTAAGTATTAAAAACTAGAGGGGGATTTTTCAAAGTGCTTTGTAGAGAGACATGTGGAATTAGCACCACAAACATCAAAGGAAAGTCACATGGGGAAACTCTCAGCACGCCACTTGGAAACATTTATTTCTCAATATGTAAAGATTTGTCTGTATGGCAACAGGCAGAGCTGACTGTCATATCCACTGTCAGAAAATCTAGTTTCAACAGAACTCAGCTGGTTGTCTGAAAGAGTGAGATAATAGCTATGTCTCAAGGGTTGATTTTTCAAACAAACAGATGAGGATACAAGTCTTGTGACGTTACTTTACTCTTGGAGAAGATCAGCATGAGGAGTTCTGACCAGCAAAGGAGAGCAAAACATTCCAATACAGTCTTAATTTCTTAGCAATAGACTAACCGTGGAGAGTTACTGCATGCCTAATGGTCCTTTCTAGTTTACTGCTTTGGAGAGTGGCTGTGAGGACATCTGCAGTCTATGAAAGGATACAGACAGAGGACATTAAACCTCTTCATCACCATGTTCCCACCGGGGCTGAGAGACCCTGCTTGGCCTGAAGGTGAAGAGAGACACACCAGCCATACCTGACCTTCCTGAACCCTAACCGCTAAGCGATTCCTCATCAGTGCTCTCTGGGATCTTGTCACTCATATACACCATAAGAAGATGGATACAACTCAAAAGTCACAGAACAATACAAAACCGAGAGCTTAATCCATAGCCTACTCAGCCAGTGGAAGGACTCCTATCGCCTTCATCTGAGACTAGATTAGGCCCTTCAGAGCAATACTACACCCATGAGTAACATTCCTCATGGATGCATTAGCCCCATGATCAAAACTTAGGATTTCCCAGGATTGTGGCCAGGATGATGTTATTAACCTATGGCTGTCAGAGAAAGATTTTTTTACTGTATTTTGGTAACAGCAACCTTCTTCTTAATATACCTAGAATAAAATTTAACTACCACCACATATAATCTCGGTCCTCCTGGCAGAGAAGTAGAGAAGAAGGAGAATACAAGGGTTAGTGCATTAGTCTGGGACTTGGGAGACCTATGTTCAATGCCCTGCTCCATCACAGACTTCTTGTATGATCCTGGGCCAGGCCTCTCTGTGCCTCAACTCCCCATCTGTACAACGGGGATAAAAGTACTTAAAGAAACAGATTTCTGCAAAGGTAAAAATAGGGACTTACATCTTCAAGATTTTTAAGTACCTCCCTTTCCAGGTGCCCAATTTAGAATGTAAAAATGTAAGGCTGGAATGCACCTCCAAAGATCATCGAGACCAGCCTCCTGCACGAAGGCAGGACTATGTAACTCTACACTGTTCCGGACAGGTGTTTGCCCAACCTGTTCTTAAAAACCTCCCATGATGGGAGCTCCACAACATCCCTTAGAAGCCTGTTCCAGCACTTAACAATCCTCATCGTTAGGAAGTTTTCATACCATCGAACCTAAATCTCCCTTGCTGCAGATTAAGCCCGTTACTTCTTGATACCTTCAGTGTGCATGGAGAACAATTGACCACCAAGCTCTTGATAACAGCCTTTCATATATGTGAAGACTTATCAGGGTCCCTCTCTCAGTCTTCATTTCTCAAGATTAAACATACCTAGTTTCTTTAACCTTTCCTCAGAGGTGAGGTTTTATAAACCTTCTACCATCTGTACTGCTCTCCTCTCGACTCTCTCCAATTCGTCCACATCTTTTTTAAAGTGTGGTGCCCAGGACTGGACACAGTACTCCAGTTGAGGCCTCACCAGTGTTGAGTAGAGCCAGACAGTTACCTCGTATTACATACAACACTCCTGTTAATACACCCCAGAATATTAGCCTTTTTCACAACTGCATCATGCTGATTCATATTCAGTTTGTGATCCATTAGAACCCCCAGATCCTCTTCAACAGGGAGGGATAGCTCAGTGGTTTGAGCATTGGCCTGCTAAACCCAGGGTTGTGAGTTCAATCCTTGAGGGGGTCATATATGGATCTGGGGCAAAAATTGGGGATTGGTCCTGCTTTGAGCAGGGGGTTGGAATAGATGACCTCCTCAGGTCCCTTCCAACCCCGATATTCTATGATTCTATGAACAGTACTACTGCCTAGCCAATTAAACCCCATTTTGTAGTTGTGCTGCCGATTTTTCCTTCCAAAGTGAAGTACTCTGCACTTGGCTTTACTGAATATCATCTTGCTGACTTCAGATCAGTTCTCCACTTTGTCAAGGTCATTTTGAATTCTAATCCTGTCCTCCAAAGTGCTTGCAACTGCTCCTAGCTTGATGTTATCTGCAAATTTTATAACCATATTCTCCACTCCATTAGCCAAGTCATTAATGAACATATTGAGTAGTACGGGACCCCATTAGATGCGGCCTCCCCATTTGACAGCAAAACATTAATAACTATTTGATTATAGTATTTCAACTAGTTGTGCACCCACCTTACAGAGATTTCATCTAGACCTCATTTCCCTAGTTTGCTTCTGAGAATGTCATGTGGGACTGTGTCAAAAGCCTCACTAAAATCAAGATACATCTAGTCTACTGCTTCCTTCTTAACCACTAGGTCAGTAATGCTGTCAAAGAAGGAAATTAGGTTGGTTTGGTATGATTTGTTCTTGACAAATTCATGCTGGCTATTCCTTATTACCCTTTTATCCGCTAAGTGCTTACAAACTGATTGATTAATAATTTGTTCCAGTACCTTTCCAGGTACTGAAATAAAGTTGACTGGTCTGTAATTCCCTGGGACCTCACCCATCCTCCACACGGTCTCGAAGATAATTGCTAACGATTGCAAAATTGTCTCAGAGGGTTCCTTAATTATACTAGGATGAATTTCATCAGGCGCTGCCTATTTGAGTACATCTAACTTATCTAAATATTCTTTAACCTGTTTTCCCCCCTATTTTGGCTTCCCTATTATTCCTTCTCCCTTTTTTTTTATATTAATTGTGTTAAGTATCTGGTCACCATTAACCTTTTTAGTGAATAATGAAACAAAATGGTTATTAAACACCTCAGTCTTCCTGATGTCATCAGTTATTAGCTCTCCTTCCTCACTAAACAGAGGATGAACACTTTCCTTCAGCTTTCTCTTGCTCCTAATGTATTTAAAGAACCTCTTCTTATTGCCTTTTAGGTCTCTTGCTAGATGTAACTCATTTTGTGCCTTAACCTTTCTGATTTTGTCCCTACATACTTGTGCTATTCTTTTGTACTCCTCTGAGCAATTTGTCCATATTTTCGCTTTTATAGGATTCTTTGTTGATTTTCAGGTCTTTAAAGAGCTCCTAATGAAGCCATCTTGGCCTCTTACTAGTCTTCCTACCTTTCCTTCATAGCAGGATAGTTTGCTGTTGTGTCTTTAATACTGTCTCTGAGAAACTGTAAGCCCTCTAGAGCTCCTTTTCCCTCTGAGATTTCCTTCCCATGGGACCTCGCCGACCTGTTCTCTACGTTAGTTCAAGTCTGCTTTTTTGAAGTCCAATGTTCTTATTCTGCTGCTCTCATTCCTTTCTTTCCTTAGAATCCTGAAATCTATCACTTCATGATCACTTTCATCCAAATTGCCTGGAACCTTCAGATACACAACCCATTCCTCCCTTAGTCAGAATCAAGTCTGAAATGGCTGTGCCCCTTGGCACTTCCGCCACTTTCTGAAACAAAATGTTGTCTCCAGAAATGTATGGAACATTCATTGTGTTTTTCTGTACTATTTGAAACACTGTAAAGGGGCCTGAGTTTCAGAAGGGAATGCTCAGCAAGTAGATGCACAAAGTCACTAGTCACTTTTGAAAATTTAGGCCAAGAGGTTTTTTGTTCTTTTATATATACTCAAAAGCACAAACCATATATTTGGACAGACATTATCCGTCACATTTCTGTTTTGTCACATGCCCCGTACACCCATCTGGGGGAGCGGCCTTCTTCAGAGACCTTTGATCATACTGACCGCTTTACGAACAGCCATCCTCAGCTCAGCAGCGCCACCAAACTTCCTGGTCAGAGCTCTGATGACTGGGACGTAAGCCATTGGGATGACTTCAATGGGGATTCCTTTCTTCCATTGCTCCCCAAGGTTCTTAGAATTTTTTCTACAGGTAATTGGTTTTAAACAGGATTAATATTAACATTACAGCATCTAAAATATTATAATAAATAATAATTATTATTATTATTATTAATACACTCACATATAAAGCCCCAAAGGGCACAACATCCAAGTCCTTTAGGGGGAAATTCAGAGGAGCAGCAGAAAGCCTCGTGCTCCATTCAAATCCTCCTTAAGCCTTTTTTGAGACAGATTCATATGTCTTACAGTCAGATGGGATCATTAGATCATCTAGCTTGACCTCCTGTATAGCACAGGCCACAGGAGTTCATCCAGTTACCACCCAGCCACTTGTGCAGAAAGACTGCAGGTTAATTTTCTATTATCCTACAGATGTAAGCAGAGGGGGAAGTTAGCCCAAGAACAGATGATGATGCCCAGTCAAGTTGGAAAGCTGGCAAGGCAGCTGGGCATACCCACTCCCAAAGGCACGGGTCCAGATAAATTCTGAAGCGAGCACTTTCTGCAATTTGGGAACTCTGGGATTTTGCAAATTAAAAGACAAAAGTCAAATTCAATTAATGAGGTGTCAGCAGAGCTGGGCTTACTTAGACCTGGTTCTGCTCCCATTGACATCAAGGGCCAAGCGCCCACTGACGGCGTTTGAAGCAAAATAATTCGCTCGCTCATTATGAACTCACATATTTAGCTATGGCTGAATTTGGCCCTCTGTCTCCACCTTGTGGGAATGAAGTGCAGTACATATTTTACCTGTAGTCAGCAACGACGACGAAGCATTTTGCATAGCCTGCTACTATCTTTTCCTGTGTCAAGCACCCTCTGTGAAGAAAATTAAGAAGTAAACATATTAAACTGGCCTTGTCATGCTGGGTGGGCCCACGGGATGACAGCATCCCTCACATTCTCCCCACTCATTCTGGAGGTTGTTTCACCCCCTCCCCCTTCCCATAAACCTAATGTAAGTTAGTGCTTGTGAAAGGTACCAGACTGATAGCCATGGTCACTGGGGAGATGGCAATCAGCCAAGCATACTAACAAACAGAGTCTCTGGGGCACTTAGCACAGACACCCATGACTAGAAGACTGCACTCTTTCAACCTCTACAGGTGGTCCAATCAGGCCTAACGTGAGGCACAGTGGTGGACAGGCCAATATTACTATACCTACTGTGTGGATACCCAGGGTTGTCAGCCTGGCACCCTTCGAAGCACTGAATTCACATGGAATCCCAAAAACACAAATCTGCTCCTGACTGATCTGCGTGAAAGGATTAAGAACCTTAGCAAAGCCACAACCCAAAGCAATCACTGCTTCTATCACTAGATGCCGATGCTGCTCCTACTCCCACCCCTACTCCATTTTGGATATTGGATTATAAACTCTTCGGGTCAGGGATTGTCTCTCACTAAGTTTTTAGACAGAACTACACACAGTGGGCCCCTGATTTCAGTTGAGCTATACTACCATAAGAGAAACATTTCTAACAACACCAGTAGATTAATCTATTTGTTTAAGCCTGGCTGCAGCACTGCAGCTGTAAGCAGACACAAGGTGGCATTGCTTACCCGCCACCTTTGATAAGACTGAGGTCAGAATCCACTTCGTCAGCTCCGTCAATGGCGACATCAAGCTGTGGGAAAAGAAAACATGGCTTGGAAACCTTGGGAAACAAATGTGTTGGTCATGAAAGGCGGCATGAAGCAGGCACCTGCTGTTTGCACAGCTGCACTCAGCCCCACAACTCATGCATCCGCTAAGAGCTGTCCACGTTTTACTGCACAGAAAAGTATCCTAATGCCAGCAGGAGGTCCGATGCTACATGGAGAGTCTAGTCAACACCAGCCTGAACCCAAAATACTGTTGGAAACAATCACTGATTTCTAGAAGGCTTGATGAGTACATCGAAAACTAGCTCTGGATAGACTCAAGGCCAGATGACTCAATATAATCGTCTCTTGAAAACAATTACACAGAGATACACAGCCACAGATAAACAGCAAGCAGCCAGCAAGTCCAGCTATAACCTACACACCACGTCAAGCTGCTGATCTGGTCTAGTCTTGTTAGACAAGTAGGGACAGTGTGTGAATGGGAAACTCCCAGGGAAAATACACGGAAGTAGTGTGGGGGTGACTCCAGCAGCTAGCACTGTTCACTCCAGATCAGTGCTGAACTGATACGCAGCGTGGAGCAGGGAGGCTGGGCTGCGAACGGTGCCACTGAACCTTTACCCAGGGAGTGGCTGTTAGCGCCCTGAGTCCTGGCCAAATTCCATCATGCAATGTCTGGCCCTTCTAGTTTACTTCATTTTGTGTTTGTTCAGGATTAGGGAGTGGATTTAGTGCTCATGAAATCGAGGGGTCAAACAAATCGGCCAGAACAAGCTTCTTAGAGCTCAGGTACTAGATCTCCACTCTAACCTGTACACCTTCTTTTAGTCCATCCCTGGCTCTCTCCTGAACACAGACCCTCAGCCGGGTTGTGGTTCTGCACTGTGAGCAAACTAGGACTAAAACACAGCAGACTCATTTCCACCTGTGCCCTAGCTCACAGTCCAAACCCGGGTCCCGAGAGCCAAAAGGTGAGGGCGTTATCTCAACACACCTGCCAGAAGCGATTTCATTTCTACAGTTCCCTTACCTCCGGGTGCCTGTCCAGGTCACTTAGGCTTAGACCATTCTGGAGGATCAACTGACGTGCCTACACAATGAAAACAACACAAACATTTTGTTGATAATTAAAAGATTCTCTAAAAGCTGCACAAACAGCTCAAACTCCTTTTGTCGGTGTCCCAACTCCAAAGTCTGACCAAAGAGATGGCTTGGGCTCTTCAGTCTCAGCTTCCAAAGGCATCTTGTCCTGCAGCAGGAGAACCAAGTAACAAGGAGAAGTCTCCTTTGCTAGTTAGAGACTGGCATTCTGTAACAAAGGGTATTACCGCTGCTTTGAATTGCAGTGGCGGGGCTGTATGTTAAGGTTCCTGGTTCCTCCTCCTGCAGGGCACAATCAGTTCCCATTGACTTCAGTGGGAGTTACTTAAATCCTACAAGATCGGGGAAACACTAGCCTCCTGGGTTCTACATTTGTCTCTTCCACAAACTAACCCACTGTGTTACCTTGGACGAGTTGCTTTCTCTCTCTGTGCTTCAGTTCGCCCCCCTCTGTGCAATGGGGGTAGTAATATTCACCCCACAGAAGTGCCGGGAGGTTTAACGGTTGGAAAATGCTTTTTGTTGCTGCATGAAAAATCATTTTTTCTTTTAAAAGAGAAATTGGGGGGTGGCGGGGAGAGAACCAACTTCCCTGACAAAGACTGAGGAAGTCTCCTGATTCTGTCATGCTTTGCAATGATGAGTCTAACTCCCACAACGAAGAGTGGATTTCTATCCCCTGTGCTGGCTAAACTGTATAGATGTTTAGGAGTCTGCTGCATCCCTTTAATTCAAGCAGAAGAGGTTCTTGCTTATAGATCCAGAGGTGCCAGTTTCAACCCTCATACAGGGAGGTGTTATAGCAAGTTACATTACCTGAGCCAAATTCATCCCTAATATAACTTCGCTCCAGTCAAAAGCTCCTGGCACACTTTTGAGTATTGTATAAAACAATGGCAACACCAGGGATGTATCTGCCCCCCTACTGCTGACACGTCCTACTATTTAATTTTTGTTCTTTTGTACCGAGGCGAAGACACATCTTTAAAGAGCTCCCTGATTTTACTCTCTGTTTACTAAAATCTCTAATATTACAGTGTGGTTTCCCTTTAAACATTCTAGGCCAGATCCTGGGGAAGTGAAAGAGGCAGTGGAGTTCCACTTCAGTCAGTGGAGCTACACCAGCTGAGGACCCGGATCTCTGCATCTGCCATGCAGGCAGGTCTCAGGACACGACAGCATTTGGGGGTTACTCGCGCCGATGGGACGGGGAGGCTGGGTTCACGGAGTCATAAGCAAGTGCAGAGTTCTCATGACCAAGAGATAAAGCAGCAGTAACAATATGGCTCCTGCACATACGTCAAGGATTAGAATGAGACGTTCCCTATAGGTACATGAAGAAGGTTCCCTAAGTGTAGCAAGACACACATGGAACTGCCCAGCACTTGGAATCTCACTGACACACAGCCTGCTTTGGCTCTACAACTGCTTTAATTAGGCGGAACCCAGAGCTCTTCTCAGTATTAGATGGAAACCTACAGTTTGTTGCCAAGAAACAGCCCTGTTGCTAGGTTATAACCCCCTGGGTGGCTATCCAGATGATCAGTACATGCACAACTCAAGAGGAAAGGGACACAGATACACAGGGCCGGTTTCCAATCTCATACACACAGGTTTGGCTCCACTGACTTCAAAGGATTTACACCAGTGGGGGGGTGGGGTGGGTTTGAATAAGGCTCACTGACACAGATTCTCCTCTCCCTTACACCTCATGCAGTTACGTGCACCCAGGGGAAGCGGAAGTAAGATGCTGCCACACTGATCTGGTGGTGTTTAGTGCTAACTTTGCATAAGGTGCCAGGCAGCTAGGGAAAATCTGTCCCCATGTCTCAAGGTCTCAGATCACCGGCCTGAACAGGCTCCTCGGTACAAACCTAGTGTCCAGGAACCTGTCGAACATTTTTTATTGTTAATTCTACTGTGTAAATCAAACTCCATTGGGGTGAATGGTCATAATCATTTCATAACAGATCTGAATTTAACTACACACATAGGGCCAAATTCGCTCCTATAACAACTCTCCTGGAGTCAATGGATACACACCAGGCATGAATCCCATCCTGCAGGACTTTCTCCTGGCATTTACCCTTATAACTCCCCAAAGCAATCTCTTCGTCTTGAAGGTACACGGTAGGGGAAACAGAAGTCAGCTTCTCCCTCCCTACTTCTCTATGCTAGATAACTCCTGTACTAACTCCTTAGCTATCCATAGCCAGGAAGCAGAAAGGAGAGTTTTGTATTAAAATATGATGGCACAACATTTAAAGTAGTGCCTAGAGTCCCCCAACTGAATTTGGGGCCCCATTACATTAGGCACTGTACATACACACAGAAAGAGACACACTCTGCCCTGAAGAGCTTGTAGTCGAAAGAGACAAAGTGTGGGAGGGGAAACTGAGGCACAATGGGGTGAAGTGACTTGCTCAAGGTCACACAGTAAGTCAGTATCAGAGCTGAGACTAGAACCCACGTCTCCTGGCTCCCAGTCCAGGGCTCTATTGGCTAGACCTCCTTAACATATGCATCTTAGCATCCGAGTAACAGTGAAAAAGAAAAGCCTATGATAAAAGACAAGTGAGTTGAACTTAGAATATTGTGCCAAGTGGTAGAACTACATTAGTGTAACTAGTTTTCACCTAAGACTAGGAAAAGAAGTATCTGGTCTCAGTGCAACCCACATGGTAAGGCCAGCTACTGTATGCCTTAATGTCCCCTTCCCATTTCCCCCAGGCAGTCGTGTGACACAGCATGCTTTCTCCCATGAGCAGGATCTGCATTCGATTCAGCTACAACTGTGCAACACGGTTCACATCGGTAAGCAGAAAGCAGTAAGAAAAGTTCAATCACCAATACTGGAATGAACACAGAGAATTACAGCGTGTCTCTCCTACAATTCAGAAAGATCTTGGCTCCTTACCAATGAAAGGCCAATTTTCCCAACTGTAATGTTCCACCTAAAACCACAGTGCAGCCTCTTACAGCCACACTTCACACCGGTGCACTGAAGAAGGCTGAACACATTCATTTTCAATTAATTATCAGCGTGAAGAACTAATATGGTTGAGGTCAAAAGAAATTTACCCATGTTTCTAGTTAGATCATATATAGATGGGACAAGCGTCAGTGTTACCATTTTAGGGAAATTAAAGAGACAATATCAATTAATAAATAAAGTCACTTCCGTCTGAATTTTTTTTCAAATATATGGTTGCATATAACACCCTAGATCACTCCAAATGAAAGAGTACAGAAGATATTTTTTTAAAAAAGAAAAAAGTAATTACTTTGTGTACTTGGCAGCATTTTATGTATAGAGTTTATATTTCACTCTTTCAATTAACATTATTATTAATTATTTATATTACAGTAGCACGATTGTGTCCCCACTCTTGCTAGGCGCTGAACGTGACACTTCTCGGGGCACACATCTTGCAACGATGATGAGTACTGGTAAATTCCACGCTTTCAGTAGAGACCTCACGTGCTACATTTTATGGATAAATACCATGAAAAGAGTGTATTACGTATAATGAGTTTATCAGATCTGAGACAGGAGTTTCTCATAACAAACACTGAACCCTTTGCTAGTTGGCACCAATGGGTCTCTGTGTCACACTGAACACACACATAGCAAGAGAGTGCCCCTGCCTGAAAGAGCTTGCGATACAGACAAGACAGACAGAGGGTGGGAAGGGAAACAGAGGTGCAGTGACTTGCGTAAGGTCTCAGCGCAGGTCAGTGGCAGAACCAGGAATAGAACTTGAGTCTCCTGACTTCCAGTCCAGTGACCTATCCACTGGGCCACACTGCCTCTGCCAATGGTCTGTTGCCCTTCCTGTCTCACGAACTTGCCTGATGACATCACTCTCGTGTCATGCTCTAAAGGGGAAGGGGAAGCACAGCGTGGAAGAGAATGTGCCTGTGTATTCCCATTTCATTATTAAGGAAAGGGAGGCACAGAGCAACTAACATGATTTGCCTAATGTCACACAGAAACTCCGTGGCAGAGTCAGGAACAGAACCTAGTTCTCCTGACACCCAGTCCCAGTGCTTCCACAAGACCTTTCTTCCTCTCTCCAAAAACAGCTCACAGCTCTACAGCTCAGCGGGTATAAAGCTAGTTCCTGTAAAAGGTTGCACAGCAAGGGACAGATTAAGCTGATTTCTTTGCAGGAGTTCCATGTGCAAGCCAGCTACATGTGCTTCCATATCCTCTTGTGCATGTGATCCCACCAGTGCAGCATGCCGCTCAAATTTTACCGCTTCCAGAGCCTGATACAAAGCCCAGTAAATTCAGAGGGAGTCTTTCCAATGGGTTTTGGATCAAGCCCCTAATTCAACACAATTGATAGCTTTTCTATACAGTTGGAGCAGAGGTGGGCAAACTATGGCCCGCGGGCCACATCCGGCCCACAGGACCCTGCTGCCCGGCCCCTGAGCTCTTGGCCCAGGAGGCTAGCCCCCCCCCCGCAGCCTCAGCTCACTGTGCCGCTGGCACAATGCTCTGGGCAGCGGGGCTGTGAGCTCTTGCCGCGCAGCACAGCTGCAGAGCCCGGCTGGACCCAGTGCTCTGTGCTGCGTGGTGGTGTGGCTGGCTCCAGCCGGGCGGCTCGGCCGTAGCGCTGCCAGCCACCGGTGCTCCAGGCAGTGCAGTAAGATGGAGGAGGGGGTTGGATAGAGGGCAGGGAAGTTCCATGGGGTTGGTCAGGGGGCGGAGGTGTGGATAGGGGGCGGGACGGTCAGGGGGCGGGGAACAGGGGGGTTGAGTGGGGGCAGGGGTCCTGGGGGGGCAGTCAGGAAGGAGGGCGGGTTGGATGGGGCCGCCAGGGGCAGGGGTTCTGGGGGCGGTCAGGGGACAGGGAGAATGGGTGGTTGGATGGGGCAGGGGTCCCATGGGGGCAGTCAGGAATGACAGGAGGAGTTGGATGGGGCGGCAGGAAGCAGTCGGGCGGGAGGTCTGGGGGTGGTCAGGGGACAGGGAGCAGGGGGTGGTGGATGGAGCAGGAGTCCCAGGGGAGCCATCAGGGGACAAGAAGCAGGGGGGGTTGAATAGCCATGCCTGGCTGTTTGGGGAGGTACAGCCTCCCCTAACCGGCCCTCCATACAATTTTGGAAACCCGATGTGGCCCTCAGGCCAAAAAGTTTGCTCGCCCCTGAGTTGGAGCCATGGACTGAGCCGTACGGTAACTCACATATCACGCATGTTGTCTGAAACTCAACACCATAAGCTTCTCAAAAATTGCATGGGTTTGTTGTGAATCTCAGCTCAGTGCAATGACTATCCATCACCCCACTTGAAGTCACGGCCATGAATCTGTGCTGAAATCTCGCAACGTTCTCCTTTAACTAACTGGGGTTTTGAGCAGATTTACAGTAATTCAGAAATTGCCCTAGAGTTTCCATAGACTGATAGAATGTAACCCCAAGTGTCTTACCCATAAGAAAGGGCACCGGCGGGGACAATATTTTTTACCTGAAAAGATGTTGGGATGCAGACAATATTCAGATTCTCCCGTTTAACTCTCTCAGCTGTAGGAAGAAGCAGAAACATTAGTTTGCTCAACAAACAATAGAGCTGGAGGAAAGTGCAACAAGCTTCACTTTAAGAAACTTTAGTTCAAACAGCCTCTTTGAAACATTCCAGTTACTTGGGCTTACCTGTATTTGCAAAGAAGAGTCAGGCACAAACTACAAACAAGTGTCATCCTGTGCTGGATAAACTGTAGCTTCTGGTGACAATCATGTTTAAACAACTTCTCTGGGTCAGCCTATGATGAAAAGGCTAATGACCCATCTCATATCGGAGCAGTAGAGCAAGCAAGAATTGTGCCCAGTCAGTAAAGAATAATTCATCACCTAGGGAATTAAATCCTATATTATACACATTTTACTGCACTCCTTGTAAACAAGAGAGCTTTAGGTGAATAATAGCAGCTGTCTGAAAGATTGTGCTGCCTCAGGGCCTCATATCACGTGTAATAAAAAGCATTTAAATATATGGTAGGGGAATGACTAATGGAGCAAAATCCAGCATTTCCATTAAAAGAATTAAATGTTTCCTCCCTCCGTGTAACCTGAAAAGATGAACATCTATTATTAAGATAATAGATGTTATTATGGACGTATTAAGATAATTCCCTAATAAATTTTGTTCACAAAATGCTACGTTTCAAATTTAGGCAAATCCAACAGCCTGACTGAGTAAACATGGGTAAGTGCTACCTAATGGCAACAGGTGATGCAGGCAAACTCCTCACCTGTTCTGATCATTCAGAAAGCCCTGCTTTTGGCACGCCACTGCTCAGACATAAGCCCAAGCTCAGCAGTCTTGAAGGCCAATAGTGCTTTATAAATGTATTCATGGCTCAAAGATTTGGTTAGAATCAGAGCAGCTCTGACATTGAGCCACCATACCAGGAAGCAGAGCTTCAAAGTCCTAAAATACCTCATAAGTATTAAAAACTAACATAAACTCCACCCTGGAATCAACAAGATGCAAACAATGTACACAAGTGCGCATCTCCACAATCTTAACAGTGACTTTTGCTCTCTCCCATCTTCTATTACCAGTTGTGCTGTTAGGTCTCCACTTAGGTCTCGATCCTGCAAACAGCACTTGCTCAGGTGCATAATCCACTGAAGTTATAGTCAATAGATAGCGCCAAGGAGTATTCAGAGTCCTGATGGGCGGAACATCCCAAACTCTCATTTGGAACAGATGGGACCTTATGCTGCTGAGCTAACAAAAAAAAACCCCCACAAACAGAGCTTGTCCAGCAGTCCCAGCTCCCCAAAGGGAGCTGTTCTGTTTTATATGGGAGGCCAATAAGAGATAGCTGATTGTCCACTTTTTGTTGCCAAGACTAATTGCATTCTAGAATTAAGCGTGTTGCGAGTCCCTCCCTTCAAAAACAAGGGGCAGACCCGAGCTGACTGACTCAAAAAGATTCTAGGGCGCTTGATGAGCATATCTGACCTAAGGCTGAAAATGAGCCCTGGCCTCCTGCCCTTTGTTAACCCATAAAACACTGCTGGTACCACACACTGCACCTTGGCAAGACACAGGTATATAATTAGTCTTGTGCCCACTTGCTAAAGGGTCACATTACAATAATAGTTCGCCTACACACAGCACTTTATGGGACAAACTCTGCCCTGACTTTCACCCAGTAGAGTTGCAGGACATATTAATTACAGCAGGATTTAATGCCACATCTTCAAAGCACCATTCAAACATTACCCTTCCCGACATCTGAGAGCTGAGTGAGTAACATTACCCCGATTTTACAAATGAGTCAACTGCTGAAGAATGGGGCAGTCCCTTAACCTAAGCCACACTGTGGGTCAGTGGCAGAGCTGGAATTAGACCTTTAGCTCCAACCTGAGCACAATTCAGGAGACTGGACTGTCTGGCAAGAGCAGAGCAGAGCAGAGCTCAACTCTAATAAAAGCTGCAGACCAACAAACTCATTAATTCTTGGTGACGACCTTTACAATGAAACTGAGGCATGAGTACAGGCTTTACTTTCTGCCTCAGATCGAATGTGCTGACCAATCAACACACCCAAGGTTTTTAACTGCAAGTCAGCTGTTTATCCAGCAGGCAGGCAGGCAGGCAGGAATTACATTTCACTTCTCCACACTAGCGTTCCAATTAGCTGGGGCTGCTGGAACAGAGGATTTTCCTTCGGATGGAACCAACGTTATTACCATACCTAGTCGATGGACAGCAGGGACAATTGTAGAGCCGCTTCCAATTCCAAGGACTTGGTTATTCTGCAAACCAGAAAAAGAGAGAAGCATGTTTTCATAGCACATTATGGAGGGCTCCAATACTGGGTGAAGATATGTCCCATTTTGGCTCAGACAATCCCCTTTATAAACTCTGTCCCAGATGTCCCGACTTTTTTGCCAAAACTGGGCATTTGTCCAATTTGCTCTTGTGGCAAGGCTCGGGCGACAAACTCGCAAGAGCAAACGGGACAAATGTCTAGGAAAAACTAGAAGGACAGATCCATTTGGAGCATACAGGAGCCTGACTAATCCTTCAAAGGAGTAGAGAAAGGTCAGCTCCAAAAACATGGTAGTCCTTTGGATGAAGGGATATAATAATGTAGATTACAGAGGGGTTAAGAATGCCGGGGAAACACTTCCCACAATACCAGCATTGAAAACCTTCCTGAGGCTTGGGATAAAGGCTCGCTCCTACTGTGTTTCCTTTTAACCCTGGATTTTTGATGCAGCCCCTTCCTTTAAACTAGCCTCTCTGTTTACAAACCCTGGTTCTGGTGTAGAGCAGTTCTTTACCTCCAGCAGATGTGCCTCTTCTCCCCCACCCACACCAGAGAAACCAACTAACAGTGCACCTTCTCTGCCTGCCTATTACTCTGCACGACAGTTGCAGCCTTCAGAGGTTGCCACAGCAGGGGAGGAAGTTGAAACCATTTGATGTTGTGTTTCAAGGAAACCACACAGTGAAATACTGTTGCTGGGAACAATATCGCTCATATACAGTACTGCTGCCCAAAGCAAGAAATGCAAGAGCATATACCCTGAAGCAGAGTACCAGGCCACCCCGTCCCTCACACTCAGAAGTCAGATCCTGTCTGCTCTGTAGACACATGGTGTAACTGAGTCCAAGTCCTGCTCCACAATAGCCCCCTGATGCATTTAAAACAGGAATTTAGTCTTTCAGCATAGAGGAGTTTTAACTGCATAGCCCCAGGTTTTCCAGGATGGTAGCCTGGTTCAGGAGCATGTTTAAGACCATTCAGTCTCATCTACACATTACTGTATGATACATTTAGACACACTGGGAGGTGGAGTGGATAGGCACTAGCATGTTACAATGGCATTCTCTGCACTGTGGATCCACTTCTTATATTTACCTATCACCTGGGTATCTAAGTGTTGATGGGATCGAACTGCATCCCATGCATACTTCTGTGCTGTTCATATAGGAGCAACTTCCTCAGCCAGAGTAAAAAGCTTCAGTTCACTTGCGGAACTGTGCTAGTACCGGGAAAAGAATCACAAAACGTGAGCTCAAGATTTTACTATAATAGACGCTAAGAGTTACGAACACCTCGGGAACGGAGGCTGTTCGTAACTCTGAACAAAATGTTATGGTGGTTCTTTCAAAAGCTTACAACTGAACATTGACTTAATACAGCTTTGAAACTTTACTATGCAGAAGAAAAATGCTGCTTTCCCTTTACTTTTTAGTAGTTTACATTTAACACAGTACTGTATTGTACTTGCTTTTTTGGGGGGGGGAGGGGGGGGGTTTCTGCTGCTGCCTGATTGTGTATTTCCAATTTCAAATGAAGTGTGTGGATGACTGATCAGTTCATAACTCTGGTATTTGTAACTCTGAGGTTCTACTGCATTTAGCCACATTCCCCAAATAAGTTCATCCACAAGGTGTCACTACTTGGCCCTTACATATTACCTAATGAGCAGTTTAATGTTTCTTAGCCCTGGTCTACACTAAAAAGTCAGATCAACTCAGCTATGTTGCTCAGAGGTATGAAAAATCCACACCCATAAGAGCCATAGCTAAGCCAACCTAAACCTAACCCTCAGTGCAGAATTCTTCCGTCGACCTACCTACCGTGTCTCAGGAGGCGGATTAACAAGAAATGGGAGAACCCCTCCCATCACCGTAACGAGTATCTACACTGAATCACTAGAGCAGTGCAGCTGCAACTGTGCTGCTGTAGCGTTTCAAGTGTAGACAAGCCTTAGACAAGTGTAGACTTTGTCAAGTGTAGACAAAATCACTGAATTACACATCAAGCAGCCTCCTGTGGCTGATGCTTTGACTGGAGTTGAACAGCTCTGGATGGAGCTAGCTTGCTTTGGTGAGTGGGAGCATTGTTGCAGTGTAAGCTTGATTGAGAAGGAAAAGGGTAAAGCAGATCAATCCCCCAGAAGGGTTAAGGACTTAACTTGCCCCTTAAGTGACATTGACAAAAAGTTTAACTCTTTAAATCTGGCCCAAGTTTGGGAGCTCCCACATTATCCCAGCCTACCCCCACAAACCCACCAGAGATTGTCTGCCATGACTCCTCCTGAAGAGGAATCACATCTCTATGATCCCAGGGTTGCCAGCGACGCCATAAAAATGGAAGAGACTCATTCTCCTAAGTTCTTCCCGCTGGGGGGTGGGTCGTGTAAGGCCAAGACACAATGAAGCTTCACTGCTCCCAGGGAAGATCAAGGTCAAGAACAGGAGAAGGAGGAGACAGACAGGGAGCTCCAGCCTGCCTACAACAATCTAGGTAAGACAAAACATACATGCTCTTGTCTAGACTAGGGAAACGTCTTCACTGCCCCCCCCAGAAGGTGTGCTTTCAAAGCAGGATAACTAATGTGCATTAGCTGCACTGCTGTAAAACCACAGTGGAGCCAAGGCACTGGTAGTTTTTACTATGACGTAGGCAGATAAGGTAAACAACAAGTAAGGGTAGGGTAGAGTGCTAATAGTGAAGACAGAGCTAGCACCTTCCAAGTCCTAGACTAACATGTTAACTGCTTAGTGTAAACAAGGCAGTGTGCCTTTAACATTAAACTGTCAGATTTGAACATGGTGTTAAGGCACACTGCTCTGTCTACACGAGCTTGTTAGCGTGTGCTAACTAACATCTTCCAAATCCTAGGGCTGGCCTACACTAGGAACTTACACTGGTGTAGCTATGTCTCTGAGGGGTGTGAAAAATCCACACCACTGAGAGACGCAGCTATACCAACCTACCACCTGGTGTTCTTCCATCGACCTACCGATTGCCTCTTGGGGAGGCGGATTATCTACACTGCTCGGAGAACCCCTTGTGTCGGTGTAGGTAGTGTCTACACTGAAGCAGTACAGCGGCACAACTGTAGTGTTTCAAGTGTAGACAAGCCCCTAGTCTAGACAAGACCTAAGAAAGGAAAAACTGGGAAATCACAAAGGATCCCATTCTCCAACAAAGGTCTGAAACAAGGGGGGGAATGTGCGGAAATAAAGCGTACAAATCCCAAAGAGATTTATTAAAGCTTTTTTTGTCTCACTTCACCAACTGTAAAACAGGGATAATACTTTATCTTCCATCCTTTGTCTGTCTTCTCTGTTTGTTTGCAATGTTGTTGTAGCCCTGTTGGTTCTAGGACATGAGAGAGAGACGAGGGAGAGTAACATCTTTTACTGGACCAACTTCTATTGGTGGAAGGGACAACTTTCAAGCTTTACAGAGCTCTTCTTCAGGTCTGGAGAAGGTAATCAGAATGTCTCCGCTAAATATAAGATAGAATAGATCATTAAGCATAAGGGTTCACATATGCTGAATTAGACCACTTCAAATGCAATTGGCAACTGAGGGTTAGCAGACAGTAGGGTGTTTTGGCAGGGTCTGGTGCTACTTTGAGTTGCTGTGTCTTGGTCTGTGGGGAACTTGCTTCTGATGATGTGCTTAGTGAAACTGAGGAGTTGTTTGAAGGCCAGAAGAGGGGGTTTGTGAATGATTTCTTTCAGAGTGTGGTCCCCATCAAACACGGTTTGTAAATGTTTGATGAGATCCCCTATGTCACCTACCACTGGATTCCAACTGGAGAGCATGGTCAGCAGGGTTTTTTTTCCTGTACTGAAGCAGGTTCTCCCGGGTTATTTCGGTGGCCACTTCAAAGATGAAATGTACTTCTCTGGTGGACTTTCCTTGTTTAGTGAAGGCAGCCTTAAGTGTGTTTAGATGTATATCCAGGACTTCCTCTTCGGAGCAAATTCTGCAGTATCTGAGTGCTTGACTGTAGATAACAGTTTTTTCTGATGTGTCTGGGGTGGTTGATGGAACTGTGCAGATAATGTGGTGATTGTAGGGTTTTTGTATATAGTAAATTGCAGGGTTCCACTTTTTAATCGAATTGTGGTGTCCTTGGAGTTGATCTTGGTGTGGGAGTGTTCTAGAGACAGTCAGATGGATGGGTGGTGGTTGTTGAAGTTGTGGTGAAAATCTATAAAGAAGTTTAGGTCATCCATCCAGAGGATGAAAATGATGAGGGGTATGGAACTATTTCCATATAAGGAGAGGATAAAAAGACTGGAACTACTAAGGGGAGACTGATTAATAGAGGTCTATCAAATCGTGAATGGGGTGGAGACAGTGAATGGGGAAGTGTTATTTTACCTTTCACATAACACAAGAATGAGAGGTTACCCAGTGAAATTAGTAGACAGCAGGTTTAAAACAAACATAAGGATGTACTTCTTCACACAACACACAACCTGTAGAACTTGTTGCCAGAGGATGTTGTGGAAGCCACAAGTATAACTGAGTTCAAAGTGAATTAGGTAAGTTCATGGAGGACAGGTTCAACAGTGGCTATTAGCCAAGAGGTCACACATGCAACCCATGCTCTGCGTGTCCCTAAATCTCTGTCTGCCAGAAGCTGGGACTGGACAACAGGGGATGGATCACTTGATAATTGCCCTGTTCAGTTCATTCCTTCTGAAGCACATGGCACCCACCACTGTCAAAAGCCATGGGCTAGATGTGTTATACCAATAAAATAAAAACCGGGATCTTATTAAAGGGAAAAAGGCAAGATACCACATTTATTGTGAATACAGAAAGAATCATAGTAAGCAGTTAGTTATAGCTGTAACATTCCATTCAATCTCATATTTATTCCCACATTCATTCATACAAACACACACACACAGGTTCTGCAAGGTTGTTATCATAGTTACCAGCTCATGCCAAGCCACTGGCCAGGTGGCCTGGACATGAGGAGGGAGCCGGGCCTTGTCAGACGCTAATCTGATGCTCCTGGAAGTTGGTTTGCAGAATCAGACCCCAAAGTCCTCACTTTTTAGAGTCTATTTTTATAGGAATTTCTTCCTATGCCAGTCTATGGGAATTGCTTCATCATGCTGTTGCTAAATCAATCAGCAGATAGCACATTCCTGACGGCTCCGTGCTGCTAGATGTTATCTTGTTCTTTGGTTCTCCCATTCTTGAGGCTGTTGGGTGGATTCCAGTCTGCCCTCCGGGCGTCCTCTGGTTATTTCCACTTGACGCCTTCTTCAGCCGATGGACACTGGATTCTTAGGCTGGCACCTCCCTGATCATTCAGTTATTATCCACACCAAGCATCCATCCACATACATCCTCTATCTCTATTTTAATCACAATTGTTAATACAACAAAAGGGCGGGGAGTCTCTGGGTGCTGTTTCTGTTGTTAGAGTATTGCTTTGAGTCTCTCTCTCTGTGAATTGCTTTGAGAACAGACACTGTCTTAGAATGTACTAACACAATTAGCAGCTTGCAAGTTTCACACACAGAGGGAGAGAAACAGTACCAAAAACCAAGAGACCTCTTAATTAGTAATACCCTGGAATTTAAACTATGGGGAATCAAACTCATTTGTGATTTTAATATAGAACTTCTTTAATATGATCCAACAGATGGACCATTAGCCTGACCCAGTATGGCCCTTCTTTTGTTCTTAAATGTGAAGTTGTGGAGGGTAAGGATGAAATGGATATATTTAGTGTCATGTATAGAGTGTTTTGGGTGGCTTTCCAAGTGCTGCACTTCATCTTGTAGGTATCAAGGCAGGCAGCGATGCCATCACGGTGAGGGATGTTGGTGTACAGGGAGGCGATATCCATGATGTCAAGTGTGGTGTTCTGGAGAGATTGTTAATGTTGTGGAGTTCTGGAGGAAGCTGGTAGTGTCTTGGAGGAAGATGGCCCTTTATGCTGCAGCTACGCCGCTATAGAGTAGATACTTCTACATTGGCAGAAAGGGTTTTTCCATCAATGTAGTTAATCTACTTGTCTGAGAGGCAATAGCTAGGTTGATGGAAGAATTCTTCTGTCAGCCTGGCCATGTCTGCACCAGGGACTAGGTCAGCCTAACCATGGCACTCAGGACATGACATTTTTCACAGCCCTGAATGAGGCAGGTATGTTGATCTAATTTTTAAGCATAGACCATGTCCCAGTTATGGATCAGGACCCTGTTGTGCGACTGCTGTACAAACACTAAACAAAAATAAGATCTCTGCCACAAAGAGCTGACAAATCTAAGGCCCTGATCCTGCAAAATACACATGCTTGATTTTATTAGCATGAGTAGTAATCAAAGCTAAGCATGTGTGTGTCTGTAGGATCAGGGCGTATGATGACTATAAGTTCTGCAGGGCAAGGATCATCTTTCACTAGGTGTACATTCAGTGCTTAGCACAACTGGGCTCCTGTCTCAGGGGGCCCGGCCTCTAGGCACTACTGTAATATGAATAAATAATAATAGGAATGAGGAAGTGTGTTGCTTAGTGCTGGGAGACTAATTAACAGTGACAACTACACTGGCAGCTGCAATGTCCAAAAATACCACTACCCCTTAAAATGCTGAGCTCTCTGCTTCGGATGTGAAAAGATCAGTGAAAGGAAGAACAGAGGGGATTTTCCCCGATAGCCAAAACCATCTAACACCCATGCAATGAATCCTACCAGTTTATTTACTACTGTTTACAAAAGACTTAAGAAGCAACTACTACAAAATTAAACAAGGCCACAACCTGTCTTACTTTGCGAGCTAAGTCAGACCGTGTATTTTAACCAGCTACAAGGGAAGCCAGAAAAGCCTTGAGAGCTTTCCTGGACACAGAACAAATCATTGTTTTTACATTCTTAACTGTATTCCTTTCTCACTTTAAAAGGACAACAGTTAAGTGTTCTATTTTACCAGAATAAAAAGCATGCTTAGTACACGGAAGTCTCAACTCTATGACAGCATAGACCTTCGCTCCGCAGTTCTGATTAGCTGGAGGATTTTGTTTTCAAACTGATTGAGGCTCAGTGTGTTCCGGACAGGCTTGTACCAAAAACAGATCTAGAGATCCTATGTGATTTTCAATGGGTCACTTAACTGCTCTGCCTCGATTTCCCTATCGGTAGAATGTGGATAATACTTTACTAATTCACAGCACTGTTGGTCATTAAAGTCTGTGTCGTGCTCAGATAGTAGCGCAATGACCAGCTTAGAAATGCCAATCCAGCTCAGCAAGGGCCATCAGAGTACTGGAAGTTTGTTATCTGGCCCCAACTCGTATGGCAGTTAGTTTAGTTTATTTTGAAATCTGCTATGAAAATGAAAAATATTAGCATGGCTCACTGAAAAAGAGATCAACCAAAATCGTCATTGATAGAGAGCAGTAGGCATACGCTGTGCCCTGTGCAACAGACAACTTGTACCAAGCAAGGAATGGAAAACTGTCCCTCATAAAAGGCACAAAACTGAAAGGGGTTTTTGTTGTATGCAGTGTAGCTGCAGTCATGTGGGTCCCGAGATATTAGATAGGGTTTTGTTAATACCCTTAAAAAGCAAGGGGAAAAAAGACTCCTTCACGGACAGTGAGGCTTGGCGGCAACCCTGCAAGCACAAGTGCAACAGGCGCGTGGCCAGAGCTGGGTCAAACTATGCCATCTCCCCCCCCCCCCCCAAAAGCTTGGAAGCTGCAAGGGCAGAACCCCAGGGCAGCAAAATCCCCAGCCTCTTTGCACACAGGCACGTGTTAAAGTGCATGATTACTGGCATATTCACTTGGACAGGCACGATGCAAAACATATTGCTTGGGGGTGGGAGGAAGAGGCCACTTTTACAACTCTCGGGGGGGGGGGGGGTCTGATGCAGCCCGCCCAGACGAATGGAAGCTGCTGCAAACCCCGGGGGCCGCCCTTTGCAGAGACGTGGCGGGGGGGGGGTCTTTCGAGGGTCCCCCGCTCACCTTCACGTGGTTATCGACAGCTGCCCAGGCGGCCACCCTCTTCGCCTCCTCCGACATGTCGCTGCGGCTGCCGAGCGGCCTGCGCGCTGGCAACGGCACGTGCGGAAGGGCCCGGCTCGCCCTCGCCCTCGCTCCGCCTGGGGGCAGCGCACCCAGCAGCGCCCCGGCCAGCCGCCTCCCGCGCCGCATAGCGACCCCGCCCGCCTCCTCCGCCCCCTGGGCCGCCGGGGCTGCCCCACGCGCGCGCGCGGGAAGCCGGGGAAGGCGGGCGGGGGCTGGCCCGGCCCGGCCCGGCCCGGCCCGGCGGCGGCTGGGAGTTGTAGTGCCGCCGGCTGGGGGGGTGCAAGGGCTGGGGAGCGGGGGGAACTACAGCTCCCACCATGCAGCCCGCCTGCCCCAAGCGGGCTGGCCGGGGAGCGGCTGGCTCCGTGCGCGCGGGGTTGGGCGGCTGCTGGGGAGGGCCAGTCCTGGGAGGGGAGCTCCCCCCCGCAAGGCGAACCTCGGGGCTGAAGCCGTGCCCCAGGGGTGGATGGGACGAGCGGCCCGGGGACCCTGCCCCCTGGCGAGCGGCACAGCGCCTGTGGCACTTGTCCCTTGTGCTGTCGGGGAGCCCCGGTGCTGCGAGGAAGGAATAAGGGTGTCAAGGCCGTGCACGAGTTCGCGTGGCTACACTCTGCCGCCTTCTCCTTCCCCTCCGCGCTGCTGCTGGGTACATTCCTTTCCCTGTACCCTGGACTGCTGTGTGAAACCCTGTAACTCCAGGTTTCAGAGGAGCAGCCCTGTTCGTCTGTATCCGCAAAAAGAAAAGGAGGACTTGTGGCACCTTAGAGACTAACAGACTCCAGTTTACCCTCAGTTCCCTTTATCTGAAAAATCCTAGTTCCCTGGAACCACAGTGGGCCCCCTGCAGCCCTATGTTAGGCCATGGCTCCACTTCAGCTGCTGTAGTGGTCTGCAGCGTCCATGCTTCCTCCATCCCTGTGAGGGGGTTTTCCATCTGTGTAGTTTTAATCCACCTCTCCAAGAGGCAGTGCCTTGGGTTCACAGAAGACTTCTTCCCTGGACTTTGCTGCATCTACACTGAGGGTTAGGCGACCTAATTACAGAGCTCAGGCTGCAAAATGTTTCACAGCCCTAAGTGATGTAGCTAGGTTGATCCGATTTCTTAAGTGTAGACCAGGCTTTCGTTAATTAGTTAGTTCTTTTTATCTGAACAGCCAGTTATCCAAAAGTCTCAGATCTCCTCCTGCCAGTGGGAACATGACATAACTTTGTTAAATCTACGTTAAAAATACTTGAGACTAGGGGTAGCATTTTCAAGAGTGCCTTAGTGATTTAAACACCTAAATCATATTGAAAGTTGATATTGTTTAGGCATCTGAATCCCTTAGGAACTGTTGAACAATTTTAGCCTAGGTCACTCCCTAGTTTGATCACCATTTAGTCTACCAATGTTTTAAAAACTGTTTTAAATAAATTTATATGCTCCAACCATTTTGGCAATACAACCTTGCGAGATGGAAGTTTTAACATGTTGCTGCTTTTCCAGTGCAGATAGGGTCTAGACACCAAGACGGGGTGCTGTGTCCCAGCTTAGTGGGAGATCCTTATATCAAAACACTGAGATGCAGTAGTGAGGCAGGTGACTATAAGCTTTTCTGAACGTGTTGGGACTTGTATCCACACATGGTTGACCAAAGTTGTACAGCCCTGTCCTAGGATGCAGGGGGTTCGCTATAAAGTCTAATATGGGTTTTCAGGCAGTGAAGGTGCGCGGGAGGAGGGAATCTTTTTTGTTGTTGTTGTTTTTCCTAAATCCTGGCCAAGAATCCAGGAAACTAGAGGGGAGGCGGTCATTGATATTTAAGGACAAAATTTCATAGACCAAAATTTTCAGTCTTGGGTGCTTAAAATTAGGCTTCTAAATCCATATTTAGGCATTTAAATAAAAGTGGCCTGGTTCTCAGAGGTGCTGAGCACCTACAAATCCTACTGAAGTTAATGGGAGCTGCTGGTGCTCAGCAGCACTTTTGAAAAATTCAGCCCACAAGTGACTAGAGAACATCCATTCACTTTGGTTCTGATAACGAAAAAGCCTCTGTTGCTTTTTTAACTTTCTATACTTCACTGATGAGCCTCAGTGCTTCTTGACGTACCTCGGAGCTTGTGGTGAGAACTCTCCACAGTGCTGCTGTGATTTTTAGGGACTCGAAATAATCCCCTTTGTCATGGCTCACCGGGCAATGCTGGAGCGCCGGTCTTCAAACAATGGGGCATTCTTCCAGCAGAGCCTCTTTTGTCCAGAAATCAAACTTGGTTGATCCAAGCCAGCCTTCCTTTATGCAAGCTGTCAGTGACTTGCTATTAAGGAGTCAGTATGTGAAAAAGGCTGGACTTTTCTACTAGCTGCAAGAGACCTTTTTTAGTGAATTGTGCGCTGTCTGCAGAATAGTCTATTTTATAGTGCAAATCCACACATGGAATGCAATTTCTATCAGAAAAAGCCAGCTACCAAAAATCATTTTCTTCCATGTTTGATTTAGTGAGCTTGGTGTTTGGGCTGCTGCTATCCATAACAGGTGTGACTGCTCCCTGAGACAACAGCAGCATGCCTTCAGTTCTGGAGTGTCAGCACCGATTCAGGAAAGCTCTTTAAACACAGGCTTAGTTATAAGCAGGTGCTTCAATCCCAATGACTTCAATGGGACTTGCGGTTAAGCGTGTCCTTAAGTGCTGTGCTGAACTGTGGTCTTGATGGTGATAGAAAACTGAAGCAAAATACAAAATACTGGGGCCTGATTTTTATCCCTGCATCAGTCATTGAAGGGTCTGGCTTCAAGAATGTCTCAATGTGTATTGTGCTGAAGGAACACAAATACTACAGCTACAGAGAAAGGACATCTGCCAGCCTTTTCAATCAACATCTTCACTGAAGTGCAGGATAGGTTGGATTTGAGTGGATGCTGACCGATATAATCTTTCCTAAACTATCTGTATTTATGATAAGCAAATAGTTTGTGATGTAGCTTCACCAGTGCAAAGCTACGCTTGAAAAGCGACAGCAGCATAAGCTGTAGTGCTGCAGTTGCGTCACTAGAGCAGTTCAGTGTAGACGCTACCTGTGTTGATGCCCATTGCTGAAGTTAAGCCACCTCAAGAGGTGGTTGCTAGGGTGACAGAATTCTTCCCTGACCTAGTGCTGTCTGCACCTGAGGTTAGTTCAGCCTAAGTACATCGTTCCCGGGTGTGGATTTTTTACACTACTGAGGGACGTAGCTAGGTCAACCTAATTTTTTTAGTGTAGATCAGGCTCAAGTGTAGACAAGGAAAGCCAGGACTGTGGTGTTACCCTGTTTTCAAGCAGGAGAGAGCATCTCCTATGCAAATTGCAGCTTTCCTTGTATATGCTTAGGGCTTGAACTAGTGCGACTCCATCGATGGCTGGCCATTGACTGCTGGGATCAGGGCAAATTCCCAAGGTAGACAAAGGCCTGAGTTTGTAACCTCACCAGAGAACATAGTTACGGCTTGGTTTACACTAAAAAGTTAGGATGACCCAGCTACATTGCCCAGGGGTGTGAAAAATCCACACCCTCTGAGTGACATAGTTAAGCCGACCTCACCCCCAGCCTAGACAGCGCTAGGTCAACAGAAGACTTCTTCCATCAACCTAGCTACCACCTCTCAGGGAGGTGGATTAACTACACCAACAGGAGAATCCCACCTGCCAATATAGGCAGTGGCTATACTGAAGCACTACAGTGGTACAACTGCAGTGTTTCAAGTGTAGATAATCTCTAAGACTCACAGGGTTGTCCGTTCACTTGAATTTATCACAAGTCTCATGCTGTTGAGTGCTTTCCTTAAAGCCCCAGCTCCTGGGATCATTTTGTTACACTAGACTCTCAGCTCTCTTTTTTTTTTTTTTTAAAAAAAAGCAAGTTTCTAGTGTGGTTGCAGAGAAGAGCTTAAAAATATGAATCCCAAAGGTTCAAAACCCAGAAGGCAAATAAAAAGAAACCAATGTTAATAGGCAGCAGGTTTAAAATAAATAAAAAGAAGTACTTTTTTTTTACACTACGTACAGTCAGCCTGTGAAACTAATTGCCATAGGGTTGTGAAGGCCAAAAGTATAACTGGGTTCAAAAAAAGAATTAGATAAGTTCACAGAGCATAAGTTAATCAATGACTATTAGCTAAAATGGTCAGGGGGACAACCCCGTGCTCTGGGTGTTCGTAAACCTCCAACTGCTGGAAGCTGCGACAGAGGGTGGATCACTCAGAACTGTCCTGTTTATTGCCTCTGAAGCACCTGGCACTGGCCACCATCAGAGACAGGACACTGGGCTAGAGGGACCATTGGTCTGATCCATTATGTCAGTTTTATGTTCTTATGTCACTTGTATTGTGGGTTTTTTTTTTAATCTCATGATTTTTAAACCAGTCTCAGGATTGCTGGAGGTCAGATGCATGATTTTTGATCTTAGGGTTGGCAATATTATACTCAGTTAGTATCCATGTGTCACTCCTGCTAGCAGTTAAGCTGGGACATGGTTTATCCTTCTGTGATTAGTAGGTGCACTTTATTTTTCAGTGTGGACAGACCTGTTTGACCATGTTTGTGTAACCATCTAAGTGGCACTCCTTCCTCCGAGCTGTTTGTGCGGTAGGGCATCTCAGAGCGCCTGGACCCACATGTTGTACGAGCATCCCAACTCTACCCCTTGCAGAGGCATTATGGGGTAGCTATCCAGACACCACAATGCAGTAATACCAATATCGTAATGCAGCAAGTTAGGCATGGATGCATAAATGTGGTGGTGTTGTGAAAGAAAAGCTACTGTACAGATATAGCTTAATTGTATTTGTTTAGCTCTGGTTAGATTCGTTTATACCAATGTACAAATTATACATTGTACGGGACTGGGCCCAAACCAATGCACGACACAATCACAGAGGAAGGCTTGCTGTTTTTGAACTTTTCCCCCCCCTTGAGTTCCAGCCATACCCATCTCTATTTGAAAATGGCTGAAGTTCCTTTTGTAAGATCATGTGCTTGGCTGACACTCAGAAAATGACTCACCCAGCACCAACCCTGCTTTCTGCTGCTTTAACAAAACGGGAGGTATCTAAGCCTATTACATTTGAACAGAACTTCTTGAGACAATGTGGTAACGCTCGACCATTTTCACTAGGGAAAGTGCCTTAAGAAAGACCTGAGAAGCCCAAACCGTATGACCTGTAGCCAGGAATGGCTCGGCATCAGTATGGTACAGGGATTCGGATGCAGGCTTTGAAGTCTGCATGTAGGTTTTCTCTATCCAGGAGCACCAGCTCCAAAGCCTACTCTCCATATTACAGAAACTGCCAGAGGGCTTCCCCAAGGCTGGTTGACTCCACTAGTCAAGCTGTGCTCATTCCCCAAGCCAAGCCTACAGATGTGTGTGATGGGGTTGGAAAGGGTACAGGGGCCCTTCAGCAGAAGATACCGACAGATGTGTTCCAGGATGGGGCAACCCAGGGCACAGTGAAGAGAGGGAGCCCCAGTTCAAGAGACAAATTACAAGCCAAAGGGGCATGGCCCAATGCTGGTTAAGTAAGGACTTGTCAACATTAGGAAGTTATACCACTTTAGCTACACTGATATAATCAAAGCAGTGCAACCCCCTCCCCACCCCACCCAAGTGAAGACATATATTGGTATAAAGGTGCTTGCATGTGTAGAACTATTCCCATATGGGAAGGGGAACAATTATACTGGTATGAATCACCTTTATACTGGTATAACTGCATCCCCACTAGGGCTTTTATTGGTGTAATCATTTTGGTATGAAAATCGCACCCCTGAACAAAATAGTTATATCAGTGTAACTTTTAAGTGTAGACTAGGCCTAAGGTTCAGTTTATCAGGACTGTTCTGTATACTACTTATTTATTTGGATTGTATTATAGGCGTACGAAGGAGCCCCAGTCATGTACCAGATCCCCATTTTGCTAGGTGTTGTACAACACAACATTAAGGTAGTCCCTGCCCCCAAAGAGCTTAGAAGAGATTCAAATGAAGTTCTTGACCACTCACCACTTTGCAAGAGTAGTGTGTATAAAGGGACCCTGTCAACTGAAAAATCACACTTCTGTGTCTGAATATTTTTATTTCTGAGTGGCATTTCAAGTGACACCTGTGATTCCTTTAACTAAAAGAATTATTTTTCTGTTTGTTCCTCATGCTTACCTCACGCATGTAACTTTGTGTATAGTCAGTTTCACTGTGTCCCTAGGTAGTCCTAGCATTGCTTCCCCTCTTTGGCCTGGTGTTCCTAAGAAAAAAAGGTGTATTCTCTTGAGTTAGCTTTCATGTGATAAATAATGCAAAGTAAAATCCTAGCAAAGACCAGGCAATTTGTGGTTTTCACACAACCTAGCAGGTCAAATTAATGATCAATCATATTGATCTTTCACATGACAACAGGGATGAGAAAAACATTTAAAAAAAAAACAAACTAATGTGACTGTATTTCTACACAAATGAGGAGAGATCTACACAAGGGAGATTCAAGGGCAGGCTTACTATCTGAAAATACTTCTATTTTTTTTTAAAATTGACTACTTTTCAAACTGTTAGTATCCCTTTAATCTTGGTGGTGTTGCCATATGCCCGTGTAGGTCATTTCATTCTGCCTACTTAAAATTTTACCCTGCAATCTCAGGTTCAGAAATATATCAGCTGGATACAACTTTCTTTAGCTTTTGTCTCTGTTATACTGTGTTCTGATCCTTTGTACTGTTTGAAAAGTCGCTGCATTTCACTCTGCACATAACAGGCTCTCAGTGGTGGTTGTGGGTAAAGTGATTCTTATCTGTGTAGTCCCTAGATTATGTTTGAATTCTTCTGGATGGAAAGCACTCTGCTAATTATCATCACTCTGAACAGTATTAATTTACATCACCCTTGGAGTGAGAGTCTCAAGGTACATTAATGTATTTTTCACTTGTTGCAACATGGACAGGCCACAAGATGGCACATTATTTCTTTCACTGCCCAGCCCTATTAGTTATAGAAATATCTACCTAAATATAGTCCTGAAACATCACCATACTTTCCAACCAGTGGACCAAATTCGGTGATGAATCCTGGCCACATGCCTGGTCACATGCACATCCTGGTTGCACGTACCCTAAGAAGATGGTATTTAGATGAAAAATACCTTTTAGACTGACTACAGCTTCCTCCAATTGCAGGTTATAGTTTCCAGATAAATGACTGGTCAGATATTAAGTTGATACTATACTGGATCAAAATTAATAAATACTATCAGGACTGAATGCAGTTCCCATCACACAGAAGGAAGTTTTGTTTTCCTGACACAATTTTTTTTTATATTGTGTAACATACATTCCTGTACATAATATAGGTGTTTGTTTTAAGGACTTGCATATATCATTGCCACATCACCTATTGAATTAACCTCCCAGAAAAGGAAATCAATCAATTTTAAATTGCACAATGCCATATTCTAGGTATAATAAAAGTTTTTTATGAACCAGAACCGACTCTTGAGAACAAGTAAAATGATTTGAAGTTCAGTTATAATCTGATATTTATTACTTGTTCTGGTTACTAGTAGCTATAAACACCCTGGAATGTTATTTCAAACTGGCAAGAGATATGTTACTGGAATTCAGGTGGGAAAGCACTATATTTTCTCTGGGACAGTACTAATTTTTAAGTGTAACAGAGTTAACTTTGGACATGGCAGTTCATAGCATTGCCCGTTAGCATCGTGTTCTATTTAATACCTTGTGCTCACTGTTGTGTCTAAATATTTTCATGCTACAAGGCTGTGCTGCACCAGTGTGTGTAAATGTCATCTTACCCTATGTCTAAGGCCTTTGTTACCTGGTTCTTGGGGAACCAGGGCACAGTATCCAGCCTGTCTGACTCACGAAGGACACCCATTCCCTCCCACCCCACAGCCTCTGCTTGAACCAAAACGAATCAGAAGAAAGACTTACAAAAAGCAATGAAAAGGCAGTGGGAGACACACCTAAACCCCTTGGGACAAGGGTGATAGGATTAAGGCAACTCCCCTAGCCTCATTTGCATCGAAGATGGGACAGGGCATCTCCATTAGCATACAGAGTGGAGAACAGAGATTCCAAGGCAAGAACCGCACTGAACTCTGGGACCAGAAAAGCAGGGAAGTAATTTCCATCCCACCATCAACCTCAGCCTGGTCCAGTCCACACAAGAGATCCACTTCCTGGACACTACAGTGCTAATAAACGATGGTCACATAAACACCACCGTATACCGGAAACCTACTGACCGCTATTCCTACCTACATGCCTCCAGCTTTCACCCTGACCACACCACACGATCCATCGTCTACAGCTAAGCTCTGCGATACAACCGCATTTGCTCCAACCCCTCAGACAGAGACAAACACCTACAAGATCTCTATCAAGCATTCTTACAACTACAATACCCACCTGCGGAAGTGAAGAAACAGATTGATAGAGCCAGAAGAGTTCCCAGAAGTCACCTACTACAGGACAGGCCTAACAAAGAAAATAACAGAACGCCACTAGCCGTCACCTTCAGCCCCCAACTAAAACCCCTCCAACGCATTATCAAGGATCTACAACCTATCCTGAAGGATGACCCAACACTCTCAAATCTTGGGAGACGGGCCAGTCCTTGCCTACAGACAGCCTCCCAACCTGAAGCAAATACTCACCAGCAACCACATACCACACAACAGAACCACTCACCCAGGAACCTATCCTTGCAACAAAGCCCGTTGCCAACTGTACCCACATATCTATTCAGGAGACACCATCACAGGGCCTAATCACATCAGCCACACTATCAGAGGCTCGTTCACCTGCACATCCACCAATGTGATATATGCCATCATGTGCCAGCAATGCCCCTCTGCCATGTACATTGGCCAAACCGGACAGTCTCTACGTAAAAGAATAAATGGACACAAATCAGATGTCAAGAATGATAACATTCATAAACCAGTCGGAGAACACTTCAATCTCTCTGGTCATGCGATTACAGACATGAAAGTTGCAATATTACAACAAAAAAACTTCAAAACCAGACTCCAGCGAGAGACTGTTGAATTGGAATTCATTTGCAAATTGGATACAATTAACTTAGGCTTGAATAGAGACTGGGAGTGGCTAAGTCATAATGCAAGGTAACCTATTTCCCCTTGTTTTTTCCCACCCCCTCCCCCCCTCCTCAGACGTTCTTGTTAAACCCTGGATTTGTGCTGGAAATGGCCCACCTTGATTCATACTCATTGTAAGGAGAGTGATCACTTTAGATAAGCTATTACCAACAGGAGAGTGGGGTGGGGGGAGAGAAAACCTTTTGTAGTGGTAAACACCCATTTTTTCATGCTTTGTGTGTATAAAAAGATCTTCTATACTTTCCACAGTATGCATCCGATGTAGCTCACAAAAGCTTATGCTCAAATAAATTGGTTAGTCTCTAAGGTGCCACAAGTACTCCTTTTCTTTTTGCGAATACAGACTAACATGGCTGTTACTCTGAAACCTGTCATTTAATATTGTAACTGTTTTGTTTGTTTGGCTTTCCTTGTTGTATGGTTATTACCTAGCAATAAATAACTTTTATGGTTACGCCGGTTGCTTCCCTCCCTTTCTCGCTCTCTCTCTTTTGTGTTTTTGGCTTCCCCATTCGCTCTGCAGTAACGCTCCTCTTACCTAAGGTAAAGATCCCTGCAGCGCCCAAAAATCATGTAGGGTTTTCTCATCAAGTGGGTTACTACCAGAACAATTGTAACATGAAAGTGGGGACAGATCTGTGCTGACCTTGTAGCATAGGAAGATGACAACTCGAAAGCGCTGCTCGACCCAGCTGCTCAGGTGTACTCTATTCCGGTGCGGTGCCCGTGGCATCTGAGGGTGATAGCTTGAAAGTGTTGCTCGACCCAGCCTGCTGAGTCCAGGGACATATAAGGGGTCAGCTTGGGAGTGCTGATTGACCCAGTCCTCTCAGACATGCTCTGTTAACGTGTGCATGTGTTCATCTGACTCTGGGGCTGGAGGAACCCACCCCTGGGGAACCTAGGTCCTGCAAGATAGCTCCACTGGGAGGGGCATGCAGAAAGGAGAAGTAGAGCTCTGTATGAGAACACAAGTGACACACGCAGTACATTGATAGAATTACAGAATCTCCACCCCCAGAAGAGTAACCCTAATAAGTGAGGTTTCAGAGTAACAGCCGTGTTAGTCTGTATTCGCAAAAAGAAAAGGAGTACTTGTGGCACCTTAGAAAGCTCATGCTCAAATAAATTGGTTAGTCTCTAAGGTGCCACAAGTACTCCTTTTCTTTTTCCTAATAAGTGAACGTACCCCAAAGTAACAGGCAAATCTGGTAACACCTGGAGTAAAGAGGGATGGTGATAATTCACGGGTATCGGTGCAGGCGACTAGGGACACATTCTGCCAAATTCTCCATATTCTGCCATCATTTTCCACAGGTGTGGATCACTGAATCAGGTATCTCACTACTGAGGGTAAGCAAGGATGTAAGGGTGCATCTACTACACACGTGTGACTTCAGACCTGGTCCATATGCTACTTGCCTGTAAGTGCTTTGGTCCCTGCACAAGTGATTTCCGAGTGGCATGAGAAAGTTTCATTCAATGGGGGAAGAACAAAGCAGCTCTGCCAAGGAACCTTTGGCAGAGGATTGGCAAGTACGTCCAAGAAAGTTTCCTAGAGATCTCTCTGGAGGATTCCCACGAAATCTTGGTGTGCATCAACACACTGTTCCGCTGCGCTGCTTACCTGCACAGGGGTATTTGTAGCACACTCAGACACAGCTAGTCTTTCACATTTCTGTCCCTTCACCCACTTCTACAGTACACAAAGCAAAAGAAAGCTGAATGCCATATAACCAAGCAGCATCAACTCAAAAAGATCACTTACCGGGGGGTCTCCTCTCCTGCTTCTTGCTCACTGGAGATGTACTGCTCGGACTAGCTAGACACCTCTGGAGTGGAGAAGTGTTCCTGACTTGCCACCCTACCTGGCGACCCTGCCGTGGGCTCCACAACATCCTCCAATTCCGCCTCTTTGTCCACGACTTCATCCTCGGGCTTCGGTCAACTTTCTGCCACCTCCAGCTCCGCAGAAGTATCCATGGGTCTCTTGGCGGCAAAGGTGGGATCGCCACCAAAGATAGCATCCAGCTCTTTGTAGAAGCAGCAGGTCTTCGGTGTAGCACTGAAGTGATGGTTTGCCTCCCTTGCCTTCTGGTATGCCTGCCTCATTGCCTGTATCTTCGCTTGGCACTGCACCGTGTCCCGTTCGTAGCTCTTTTCACACAAGCCAAGAGAAATCTGCCCATAGGTATCAAAGTTCCTGTGGCTGGAGCACAGCTGGGACTGAACAGCCTCCTCTTGCCATATACTCAGCAAATCCAACGGCTCCACAGTGGTACAAGGGGGAGAGCGTTTGCCGTGTGGAGCCACCATGATCAAGGTGCAATGTGAGCTCTCCATGCTGAGCAAACAGGAAGTGGAATTGAAAAATTCCCAGGCCTTTAAAGGGGATGGGCAGATGCTTGTTTACCTGGCTGCAGGGCAGCAGAGTTGGAACTGCTGACCAGAGCGGTCAGGATGGGCATTATGGCAAACCTCCTGGAGGCCATTTACAGTGACAAAACCAAGTGCAGTGTCTACACTGACACTTTGTCGATAAAACTTTGTGCAAAAAGCTCTATGCAGCTCATCGAGGTGGTTTTATTTTGTTAACAAAACAGGAGAGTTTTGTTGGCAAAAGTAGCATTGTAATGTGTACACCTCTGCTGTTTTGTCGAGAAAACTCGGTAGTGTAGACAAGGCCTAAATATCAGTATGCCAAGTTACAATGCAGTGCTGATGTGTCTAAGAGTTTTCAGATAGCTTTGAGATGTCTGAATGCCATCATGCCGCAAAGCAATGCAATGACATCATACCATGAAAATCTGTCTAATCATCATGTCAAGAGGTAATGTGCTGACAGTGCAGCTAAATATCATTCCACTACAACAATACATTCAACAGCCATCACAGTGTGACAGGTTTCAGAGTAGCAGCCATGTTAGTCTGTAGTCGCAAAAAGAAAAGGCGTACTTGTGGCACCTTAGAGACTAACCAATTTATTTGAGCATAAGCTTTCGTGAGCTACAGCTCACTTCATCGGATGCATGCTGTGGAAACAACTGAATGACATCATGCTACACATCGCTACACTAAAAAGCATCACGCCAGGGTGCAACATGTTGACAAAAACTAAACTTCACAACATATCTCAGCCACATAAATAAATAATTATAATAATAGCTCTTATACACCATTTTAACTATTTGTATATAATATCAAATGTGTATGGCACAGTACAGACAGGTAAGAAATAAAGACTTCTTCCACACAGAGCATTGTAAGGCCAGCATCCATCAAACTGATGCTCTTGTGGGAGTGCTGCAATGCCCTGCTCTGGCGCTATATGTCAGTGCCACAGCAATGCCCCACACAGTCAAGGTGATGCCTTGTGCTGTCAAAGTGCCATGAAATCCTGCACTGATGCTACGTCTCAATGTCATGGCCATGGCCAGTGCCGTCACAGCAATACCTTGTATCAGGCTGAGGGGTCATGGTGCCATGTGTTGTGGTCCCTCACTGTTGAACATACGAATTCAATATACTGGATCAGATCTGAGGGCCACGTAGGCAAGTATCATGTCTCTGACAGCGACCAGAAGAAGGAAGGTGTAAAAACGCTAGAGCAGGCAGAGGTAGGGTAATCTGCCCACCACAGAATGCTCATCCTACCATCTAATAATCAGAGATTGGTCGAAGCTGCAAAGCATGAAGTTTAAGATCCCATCCACGACATTATTTTAGCGCTTTTCGGCTCCTTGGAGCTGAGATCAAGTGTAAGTAGTCCCTTGGTCTATCAAAGGCTGTGATCAAGTGTCTTGATGTTTTTGGTCTTTTGGCCCCGAGATGAAAACCTTGTCTGTGTCTCTGGGACCATGAAGTACAAACATTATTAATTATGATAAATCTAGATCTTCTTCTTATCTAGATAAACACCCAATCCCTTTTTGAATCTTCCTAAGTTCTTGGCCTCCACAGTTTCCTGTGGCAGTGAGTTCCACAGCCTAATCACATGCTGGGTGAAAACAGTAATTCCCTGTCTCCGTTCTGAATTTGCCGCCTCTCCATGTCCCGGACCATCCCCAGGGGTGGTGTCAAGAAGCAGGGAGAACAGAAGCAGCAGCTCCCCCTCTCTAGACCATATACCTGGCTCCCGGCCTAGGTGTCACCCATATCCCAGGATCCTTTAGGGCCCCTCCTGTCAGAATCAGGAGATCCTGGGTCACGTAGCCCTCGCATAGCTCAAGCCCCCGCCCTGACTGTGTCTCTGCAGCTCCCCCGGCCCCTGAGAGCGGGCGAGTCCATTCCGCCGCGGTCCCTTTAAAACACCCCCCCTATTTTCTCATCCTCTTGGCTTGCCCCAGATGGCTCCATTGAGACTGCCCCTTTCGACACTCAAAATCGGCCACGTATGAAACACTAGAGTTGCCCAATCAGGAAGAGGCGGAGATAGCCGACCCCAATCGTCGCGCTGCAGCTGTCGTCTCCAAATTATCCAATCAGGAACAGCTTTGAAGGCGGAGTACCGAATCACAGAGAAGGAAAGGAAGTGACTTCTTTCCATTGGCCAGTCTGATTTAGTATGCGAGACTGCGTACACATCTCATTGGTCAGCAGGTGTGTTGACAAATATCGTCACTGTGCCCGCCCGGTCGAGCCAGATAGACCAATCAGAAAAAGGTACTGGTTCGAATGACACCAAGTCTGTCAAATGGGTTTCCTCCCTCGGAAGCGGAGGGTGGGGAAGCAGCAAGGGCGGTTGTGCGCAGGACGCCGGTACGTGGCCGCGGGCAGGCGGGAGGGGGCGGGCTGAGCAGGGTTGGTTGCGGCGTGGCGGTGCTCAGTTCTCCTGGTGGCGGGAGCGAGTGTTCATGTCCTAGCGGCCGGCGCGGCGGGGCCGGGCTGAGGGGGCCGCTCCATGCGGGCGCCGCGGTGCCGGAGCGCTCTGGCTGCCCTGGCGGTGCTGGTGCTGCTGGGGGCGGCGGCCCCCGAGCCGGCTCGCGGCGATGCCCGTGGAGGCGAGGTCGGGTTCGGGCTCGGGGCAGCCGCGGCCCCCGCCGCTCTCCCCGCTGGGCCCGACGGGATCGTGGAGGACGATGAGGCCGGGGTGGCGGCTGCGGGGCCCGGGGAGCAGGAGCCCGAGGAGGAGGAGGAAGAGGAGGAGACCCGGCCCGGCGGCAGGTGAGCGGGTGGCGGGGCAGGGGCACCGAGGGGGCTGCATGGGGGATGGCGAAGTGCGGGGACTCTGCCAGTGGGTTGCCGGGGAAGGGACGAGAGGAGGGAGATGAGCGCGCAAGGGAGGTGAATGTGATGGGCAAGGGGGCTAGGTGGGACGGTGCAGGAAGGGGGGGTTGCAGGCAGGATGGGGGGGCTGGGGGTGCAGGGAGGAAGGGGGACTAGGAGGAGGTGCGGTGGGGAAGTTTCTGGGTAGAACCCACAAGTAGGTTTAGTGTTCTCTCCCCGTACGCCCTGTCGGGGTGAAGGGTGTTTGTTGTTGCCCTGGCCTTGTTTTCATTACATGGTAGGAGTAGTCCCCGTTGTTTGTCTGCTCTGGCTTGTCATTGCGGGTGGGAAAGTGATAGCCGTGGGTCTGGCTCCTTCCTTAGTTTATTATTGGGAAGCGGTTCCACCCTGTGCCTTGTTTAAAGTGTCTGGGCTCCTGGATCTGTAGTTTACTAAGTCTTTTTATTTATCCTATGTCCTCTCCCAAACACCTGCATATAAGAGGTTGTTAAAGTGTATTATGCACCTTTCTGTCATCCTGTTCTACATTGGAGAAGAAAAGGATTCTAATTAAAGCTTAATTTGTCTTTTCCTTTCATGTGTAATAATATACACATTGGTGTGCACTAGAACAGAGAAAACGATGAAAAACAGACTACCTTTTCCATTGGTTTGTTTCCCCCCATTCTGCAACTTATTGGGGCAAACTTGGATAAAAATCATTGGTGAACAGATGATTCTAATAAAGAGGTGATTAAAATACAAAAGTAACACTGAGCAGTCTCCAGTACATCTCTGATCTGGCTGAAGAAAGATCAGGAATTATGTCATTGCAGGAGCTAAAGGGGAAGAATATGATCAAGTATCACTTTTTTTTTCTAATGAAGCAAAGTACATTTCCAGACTTTGTTTTGAAGTGAGAGATTTGAAGCCTTGAGTTCATAGACTCTAGAATAATTCAGTTTCTACAAGTAACTGTCTGGTTAACCCACATCCTGTGCCAGTTTAAGATTTTCCTCCCTCTTAAACAGTGAAGAGTCATTCTTTTGTGCGTTGGCTCATTAAAAATTATAACCTGGCTTGCTGCGCTTCTCATTCTGGCTAGGGGAAAAAGCAGCCTTCTGTTCTTCAATTTAAAATTTGCAAAATACATTTTACATTGAACTACTAGAAGTAATCTTGGGTTATCTGTCTGTATAAAATATTCAACCTAATAATTTGAAGCCAAAGACTAAAGACAGCCATTCTCTGATTAGTGCACTAGAATAGGCTATTACTGGATGACTGGTAGAATTGCTATGTAGCTGTAGTAGGAGTGAGGAATTACCATAAATGTTAATTCTTTGTGTTAGTTGCCTGTACCTGAAAGATGCAGACTCTTATCTGGATTCACACTTGTTCAGTTGCTCTTGAGCAGTAGACTATGGCACTGCCGAGGGTAGCTGAACTCAGGCTAACTTATTTTAGTTGTTAAAATAAATTGGTGTTGCAATAACTAGTAAATCAATACAATGAGCATTCTATATTGTAGCTTGTGAGGGGTTTTTCCTATCCTCCCAAGATACAGTAAATATTCGGAGGGTTATTAAATTGTAAAGTTCAATGACACAAGGGCTGAAAAATGTTGTTATACATAGATGTTTAGGTGCATAGGTTATAAAATTGGAGGAGCACTTTGCTATTTGCTGACTTTGTATTCTAAAGTCAGCTTGCAGTATCTTTTATATATTGTGCTTGAGAAGATACTCTTAGTAGTTCCAAATATGGCTTGATTGATTTGTTTAAAGAGCAGTAGAAGGGATGCTAATTCTCAAGTGTTGGGCTGACCTGACTGTTCAGTGTAGAGATGGGTTGTTTTTGTTTTGAGTTTCCTTAAACAAAAACATTGAAGCTTGTCTATACTGCAGATACAACTGCTGTGGACCCAGTGACAATGCAGTTGTTCCTTGTCCTGGTTACATGTCCCCTTGCATGGGTCTATCTTGTGTTGTAGTCAGAACCTTAATTCAGTTTCTGTTACTGGGCAGGTGAGGTCCTACATATTTTGCTAGTGGAATAGAGTTGTAATGGGGTTATCTGAAAGCATGGTAGTAGACGTAGTGCACTCTGTCCATAAATAGATACTGCTAGAGGTGTTAGGCTCCAGATTTGACTAGCTTTTTCATCTGTGTGAAAAATCTATCTGTGGATTTTTCTGTATTAATTTAAAAGGAGAAATCAATGCTAGGAGCACTTAAGTATCTGTGAATGAAGGACAGAAAATTAGTAATTCCAAAAGGATTATTACAAACAGCTGGATGGAAAGAGTTTAACATTATGACAAACTTTGACATAGTTTATTAAATTTCAAATGTACTTGTATAATATTTCTCATAAGTGCAGTTCTTAGCTGTTTTTTAGGGTACTCTACTGTATCAAGCAGATGGAAGGTGGTATTGACATGTCACTTTGTGCTGCTGATGTTGCAAGTGATAGGGTTTGGTGTTTCTAGAACACATTTATTTCAAAAGGTCTCAGACTTAACTAAAATACAAACTAAAGGGAGAATGCAGGCACAGTGGATCCTCCATTCATTTAACAAACTTGATCAGATGTCTGAATCAAGTGATGCATGCAGGATACCCACATCCTCTCAAGTGTGCTCATGTAACTGAGTAGCAGTTTTATTTGAAGCGTCTTCAGTCAACACAAGACTTGTGAAGAGAGATGGCTAAATATAGTCATCTTATTCGTTAACAATTCTGCTTTTCACTGAGCATGTTCTACTTTTAAGTGTGAATATTGCTTTAAGAATTTGGCATAGTATGCTGTGACAATCTGATGTAATACCAATTATAGGTGTGACTAAAGAAAAATTTTCAGAGAAACTCTGAAAAACTAAGTAATCTACCCGGTTTATAAATCCTCTTGAGAAAAGCAACTAGTGTCCTTTCGAAAAGGACACTGCCGATTTAAAAATCTCGTGTCAATGTTTTAACCTAATGCTATCGGTAACACTAAGATTACTAGAAAGGTTAGAGGAAAACTTTCATTTTTTTTAGTTTACTTTATGAAGTTGTCAGCACTTTATTTATAATCAGTTTCACTGTTTCCTGCGAATAGTCAGTTTACTCTGGGTCTTTCACACAGAAAAAGGAGAGAAAAATATTTTTAAAATACGAAAATGTGATTCCGAAACTATAAAAAAATGATGGGTTCTTAGGGCAGATGGGTAGTACCTCAAACCTTTTCAAAAACTGATTAGATGTTAAGTTAATAGTGTCACTTTAACCTGACAACCACCAAAGGGTGGGCAAAATATAGTAAGATTGTATAATATATAAAATATTTGAAATGGTAAATTTAAAACTAATCTTGATATCAGAACTAGGAAAACATTCCAGCAAATTTCTACTGGTCATGAATTTAAAACTTGTGAAGTCCCAGGAATACTGTTTGATAGCAAGCTAAAGATTTGGTTCAGAAGTATCTCAAATAATTTACAAGGCAGCATTTTAGTTCAAAGTGAAACAATCCCCCAAAGACTACGAGGGGTAATCAGTTATTTTTGTCAAGGTCCATATTTCTTAGTCAAAGTCCAGATTTCAGAAAAAATAACAACAATGACAATAATAAAAAATAAAAAGATTTTTGCTGTCCATTCAAAAGCGTCTGGCGGTCTGGATTTGGCCCATGGTACGTCTATTGATTACCCCGTACTAGACTAACATTCACTTCTCCTGTAGCTAATCCTTTGATTCCAGGTCTAAATGTAGCTAGCTGTAAGACTTGGATAAGGCTGAGCTGGTCTTGTGACTATGGTCTGTTCAAACAAAATAATCGTGGTTTGGAAGGAAGTATTTGCTTAGTAGGTGAGTCTTGTCATGTAAAGTCCACAGTATTGTAGCTATCTAGTGGAAAACATTTTGATTATGTATAATGGCATTCAAAAGAGTTTGGGGGCAGCAAATAGGTGGTAAAAACCCCAGTTTTAAAACAAGCATATGTAGATTGTGCAGAGTATTTTTGTTTTGAATGAAGACTTGAATGAATTCTCTCCTTTAACAAACAGAAAACTCATCATGGTGCATCTTCTCAGCTGTCGTTACTTCTTTCTAGTGAAGAGGCTTGAATTCATGATATAGGAAGACATGTGAAACCAATAAAGCTGGTAAAAATGCTTCATAGCCAGATAATTTTGGGAAGGCTGAAGTTTGTATCTGGGGAGGAAGGTAGTGTGGGTATGTAAAATGCGGAAAGATAAATAGCTGCTTAAATAGGAACAAAGCAAGTTGGGCAAGGGAAATGGTTAGCAAAAGCAATGGTTTAGGTGGGAAGGCAGTGTTTGGCACTGACTAGGTGCCAATTATTGTTTAATCTTCTTTCTTGGTGTTGATTTGATCAAGGTGAAATTTAAATTAGGGATGTGGATTAATTGCAGTTAACTCACACGAATAACTCAAAAAAATTAATCACAATTAATCACAGTTTTAATCATACTGTTAAACTGTAGAATACCAATTGAAATTTATTAAATATTTTTGGATGTTTTTCTTATCAGGGGGGAGGGATAGCTCAGTGGTATGAGCATTGGCCTGCTAAACCCAGGGTTGTGAGTTCAATCCTTGAGGGGGCCATTTAGGGATCGGGGCAAAAATTGAGGATTGGCTCTGCTTTGAGCAGGGGGTTGGACAAGATGATCTCCTGAGGTCCCTTCCAACCCTGATATTCTATAATTCTACATTGTCAAATATATTGACTTCAGTTACAACACGGAATACAAAGTGTACAGAGCTCACTCTATATTATTTTTTATTACAAATATTTACACTGTAAAAATGATAAACAAAAGAAATAGTATTTTTCAATTTACCTCATACAGGTACTGGAGTGTAATTTCTTTATTGTGAAAGTGCAACTTACAAATGTAGATTTTTTTGTTTGTTTGTTTGTTACACTATTTTGTTTTTGAGTGCAGTTAAGTAAAACTTTAGAGCCTCCAAGTCCGCTCAGTCCTACTTGTTCAGCCAACCACTAAGACAAACAAGTTTGTTTACATTTATGGGAGATAATGCTGCCCGCTTCTTATTTATGTCACCTGAAAGTGAGAACAGGAGTTCACATGGCACTTTTGTAGCCGGCGTTGCAAGGTATTTACCTGCCAGGTATGCCCCTTCATGCTTTGGCCACCATTCCATAGGACATGCTTCCATGCTGATGATGCTCGTTTAAAAAAATAAGGCATTAATTAAATTTGTGACTGAACTCCTTGGGGGAGAATTATATGTCTCCTGCTCTGTGTTTTACCCGCATTCTGCCATATATTTCATGTTATAGTAGTCTCTGATGACTCAGCACGTTTGTTTGTTTTTAAGAACGCTTTCACTGCAGATTTGACAAAATGCAAAGAAGGTACCAGTGTGAGATTTCTAAAGATAGCTACAGCAGTCGACCCAAGGTTTAAGAGTCTGAAGTGCCTTCCAAAATCTGAGAGGGACAAGGTGTGGAGCATGCTTTCAGAAGTCTTAAAAGAGCAACACTCCGATGCAGAAACTACAGAACACGAACCACCAAAAAAGATAGTCAGCCTTCTGCTGGCGGAATTTTACTCAGATGATGGAAATGGACATGCGTTGGTCCACACTGCTTTGAATTGTTATCGAGCAGAACCTGTCATTAGCATGGACGCATGTCCTCTGGAATGGTGGTTAATGCATGAAAGGGCATGTGAATCTTCAGTGCATCTGGCACATAAATATCATGCGACCTCAGCTACAGCAGTGCCATGTGAACGCCTGTTCTCGCTTTCAGGTGACATTGTAAACAAGAAGTAGGCAGCATTATCTCCTGCAAATATAAACAAACTTGTTTGTCTTAGTGGTTGACTGAACAAGAAGTAGGACTGAGTGGACTTGGAGGCTCTAGAATTTTACATTGTTTTATTTTTGAATGCAGTTTTTTTTGTACATAATTCTACTTTCATGATCGTTCAACTTTCACAATGAGATCCTACTACGGTACTTATAATGGGGGAATTAAAAAAATACTATTTCTCTTGTTGTTTTACAGTGTAAATATTTGTAATGAAAAATAGAAAGTGAGCACTGTACATTTTGTATTCTGTGTTGCAATTAAAATCAATATATTTGAAAATGTAGAAAAAATCCAAAAATATTAAATATTAACAGTGCAATTAATTGCATGATTAATCACAATTTTTTTAAGCACTTGACAGCCCTAATTTAAATAGATACACTTTGAATAGTCATTTGTGTTTTGTTTTATTGTTAAGTGTGCTTTGAGCTTTTGGGTTTTGAACAAGCACAGTCATTAGCAGAACCCAATTACACTGAGAGCTACAATATAATGTACAATTGTGTGACCATTAGAGTGCTTGAGTATGGATACACTGCACTATATTATTAGCCTGCTTGTGATTCCTGTACCTTTATAGCAGTAATTATCACATTCAGCTTATAAAACTGCTAGTAAGTTTGAGTGAAGCTGTAGTTCTCAAATATTTGACAAAAGAATTGATGCCTTTCCTAGTACATTAAAATCTACAAAAAGAAAAGGAGTACTTGTGGCACCTTAGAGACTAACAAATTTATTTGAGCATAAGCTTTCGTCAGCTACAGCTACTGGATGCATTCAGTGGAAATAAAGTGAGCTGTCGCTCACGAAAGCTTATGCTCAAATAAATGTTAGTTTCTAAGGTGCCACAAGTCCTCCTTTTCTTTTTGCAAATACAGACTAACATGGCTGCTACTCTGAAACCTGTCATTAAAATCTACGTTTCTTGATTCAAAAAACAAACATTATACTTGAAAAATGTGGTGCTATATTGTTGGAATAGGGGTGGGTGTGTGTGTATATAGTTGTCACACAATATTCAGATTATTAATAACAATGTAATACATTCTTTACAAGGATGTGTTTTTTTTAGTGGTGGAATGTGTTTAAATTTAAAATTGCAACACTGCACATGGTCTCTTACTGTGGTTCATGTTTTACCAGTACTGTATAAGACACTGCCGTTTTGCATATCTTTTAGAATCATGCTTTATATATTTTATGGACATTTTTAAAGGGAATACTGACATATCCCTTAAAATGCATTATGTTCCTCTCTGAACTCCAAAATTGTGTGGTGTCAGTTGATCTGAGTCTGAATTTTCATTTTTGGACTGCAGTTAATATGTCAAATTTAGGTGCTCCTGGCTAGCAGTAAAAACACAATTTAATGAAAATATCTGTAAATCCAGCAGCCTCCTTTCACAACCACTTTTGACAGTAGCCAGCCGGAAAACTAAGAAAAGTGTCTCTTCCCAACAAACACCCCTTTTATCTATGCTCTCGACTCCCCAGAAGCCTGTGAAAATAGGCAAGCTTTTCAGCATGTCCAAAAGGTCAACAGATTTCAGCCCTCCCTTTTAGTTTAAAAAAAGAAAATTGTAGCCAAAACACCACTTCTTATTTTAACTGTGGTACTATTTCATGCGGATACACCCTCTCCATCTGGCAGGTCCCAGTCCATTTAGGCGTATATTCTAGAAACCAACAGCCTGCCCACTACTATCATGTGCTGTCAGTTAGATACACCACTTAAGCAGGCAGGCAGGCTGCCTTCTTCTCCCTTAGCTTTAGGGTATGTATACACAGCAGAAGTTATGCACTGCCTTTGCTCACATTCTCAAATGTAGGCTAAAGTCAGAGGAGTTCTGTAGCGCAGAAGAGAATGATCCAGATTTTCCCGATGTTCCAGGTTGGTGCCTTGGCCACTAGACAAGGAATTAATTCAGGAGGTCAGACTAGTTGATCAGATTGCTTGATAATCTGTGAATCTATGACCAGTGCTTAAATTCAAGCTATCTTGATACCAGTGTTATCGGGATTCAGTAGCAGTAAATACATCACAATGTGGACTTCAGAGAGGGCTAGTGAACAGAGTGCATACCCAGGGTCAGTGTTTAAGGCCTGGTCTACACTATGAGTTTAGGTCGAATTTAGCGGCATTATCTCTATTTAACCCTGCACCCGTCCACATGACGAACCCCTTTTTTTTCGACTTAAAGGGCTCTTAAAATCAATTTCTTTACTCCACCCCTGACGAGGGGATTAGCCCTGAAATCAGCCTTGCCGGGTCGAATTTGGGGTACTGTGGACGCAATTCAACGGTATTGGCCTCCAGGAGCTATGCCAGAGTGTTCAGCTGTGACAGCTCTGGACAGTGCTCTCAACTCAGATGCACTGGCTAGGTATACAGGAAAAGGCCCGCAAACTTTTGAATCTCATTTCCTGTTTGGCCAGCATGGCGATCTCACCTGCACAGGTCACCATGCAGAGCTCATCATCACAGGAGACCATGCAGTCCCAGAATCGTCGAAGAGCTCCAGTATGGACGGAACGGGAGGTACGGGATCTGATCGCTGTATGGGGAGATGAATCTGCGCTGGTTGAACTCCATTCAAAAAGACAAAATGCCAAAATATTTGAAAAAATTCTCCAGTGGCGTGAAGGACAGAGTCTATAACAGGGACCTGCAGCAGTGCCGCGTGAAAATTAAGGATCTCAGGCAAGCCTACCAAAAAAACAGAGGCAAACGGACGCTCCGGTTCAGAGCCCCAGACATGCTGCTTCTGTGATGAGCAGCATGCCATTCTAGGGGGTGCAGCCACCACTATCCCAACCCTGTGTTTTGACTCCGTCCAAGGAGTGGGAGGCAACATGGAAGCGGGTTTTGGGGGCGAGGAAGATGATGAGGTTGTAGATAGCTCACAGCAAGGAATCGGAGAAATCGGTTTCCCCAACAGCCAGGATCTGTTTATCACCCTGGACCTGGACCCAGTACCCCCTGAACCCACCCAAGGCGGGCTTCTGGACCCTGAAGGCAGAGAAGGGACCTCTGGTGAGTGTACCTTTTGTAAATATTATACATGGTTTAAAAGCAAGCGTGTTTAATTATTTAATTTGCCCTGGCATACGCGGCCAGTACAGCTACTGGAAAAGTCCGTTAACGTTTCTGGGGATGGAGCAGAAATCCTCCAGGGACATCTCCATAAAGCTCTCCTGGATGTACTCCCAAAGCCTTTGCAAAAGGTTTCTGGGGAGGGCAGCCTTATTCCGTCCTCCATGGTAGGACATTTTACCGCCCCAGGCCAGTAGCACGTAGTCGGAAATCATTGCAGAACAAAGCATTGCAGCGTATGGTCCTGGTGTTTGCTGGCATTCAAACAACATCCGTTCTTTATCTCTCTGTGTTACCCTCAGGAGAGTGATATCGTTTATGGTCACCTGGTTGAAATAGGGTGGTTTTAGTAAGTGGACATTCAGAGGTGCCCGTTCCTGCTGGGCTGTTTGCCTGTGGCTGAACAGAAATTTTCCCCGCTGTTAGCCACGCGGTTGGGGGAGGAGGTGAAGCCATCATCCCAGAGAATTGCGTGTGTGGGGGGCCTGGGGCGTGGGGGAGGGTTGGTTTTCTGCTGCACATGAACCCGGAAACCGCAGCCCCTCCTTTTAAATTGCCAACCTATTTTTAATGGCCAACCCAATGGCTACTTCGTATGGGAAATAAGGGTGCTGCTGTTTGAAACCATTCCCACATCGTTATGAAGGCTAAAGAAGCCAAAAGACTGTGGTTTACCATGGCTGCCTGCAAGCCAAATTCTGCTGCCCGGCCCTGTGTGAGTGATCTCTCACACCAAACCGGCATACCCTCGAGGCAAAATGCAACCTTGTAATGAAAGCACATGTGCTATGTGATAACAGCAAGGCTTACTGTAAAAGAGTGTACCCATTGTTCTGTAAAATGTGTCTTTTTAACTACCACTGTCCCTTTTTTTCGCCTCCACCAGCTGCATATGTTTCTCCTTCCCAGAGGCTAGCGAAGATTAGAAGGCGAAAAAAACGCGCTCATGATGAAATGTTCTCTGACCTCAAGCTGTCCTCCCACACTGAGAGAGCACAGCAAAATACATGGAGGCAGACAATCTCAGAGTGCAGGAAAACACAACATGACCGCGAGGAAAGGTGATGGGCTGAAGATGGTAGGTGGCGTCAGCTTGCTGAAAGAAGGCAGGAGTCAATGCTTCAGGCTGCTGGAGAATCAAACTCATATGTTCCAGCGTATGATTGAGCTGCAGGAAAGGCAGCAGAAGCACAGACTGCCGCTATAGCCCCTGTGTAACCAACCGCCCTCCTCCACAAGTTCCATAGCCTCCTCACCCAGACGCCCAAGAATGCGGTGGGGGGGCCCTCTGGCCACGCAGCCACTCCACCCCAGAGGATTGCCCAAGCAACAGAAGGCTGGGATTCAATAAGTTTTTTAAAGTGTTAAACTTTTAAAGTGCTGTGTGGCCTTGTCCTTCCCTTCTCCAGCACCCCACCCAGTGCTTCCCTCCTCCACCACCCCTCCCGGGCTACCTTGGCAGTTATCCCCCTATTTGTGTGATGAATAAATAAAGAATGCATGAATGTGAAGCAACAATGACTTTATTGCCTCTGCAAGCAGTGATCGAAGCGGGGAGGGGAGAGTGCTTAGCTTACAGGAAAGTAGAGTGAAACTGGGGGGGCTCCATCAAGGAGAAACAAACAGAAGTGTCACACAGTACCCTGGCCAGTCATGAAACTGGTTTTCAAAGCTTCTCTGATGCGCACCGCACAATCCTGTATTCTTCTAACTGTCCTGGTGTCTGGCTGCGCATAATCAGCTGCCAGGCTATTTGCCTCAACCTCCCACGCCGCCATAAACGTCTTCCCCTTACTCTCACAGATATTGTGGAACACACAGCAAGCAGCAATAACAATGGGAATATTGGTTTCGCTGAGGTCTAACCTAGTCAGTAAACTGCACCAGTGCACTTTTAAATGCTCAAATGCACATTCTACCACCATTCTGTACTTGCTCAGCCTATAGTTGAACAGCTCCTGACTACTGTCCAGAGTGCCTGTGTATGGCTTCATGAGCCATGGCATTAAGGGGTTGGCTGAGTCCCCAAGGGTAACTGTAGGCATTTCAACATCCCCAACGGTTATTTTCTGGTCTGGGAATAAAGTCCCTTGCTGCAGCTTTTGAAACAGACCAGAGTTCCTGAAGATGCGAGCATCATGTACCTTTCCTGGCCATCCCACATTGATGTTGGTGAAATGTCCCTTGTGATCCACCAGTGTGTGCAGCACCATTGAAAAGTACCCCTTTCGGTTTATGTACTTGCTGCCTTGGTGCTCCGGTACCAGGATAGGGATATGGGTTCCGTCTATGGCCCCACCACAGTTAGGGAATCCCATTGCAGCAAAGCCATCCACTATGACCTGCCCATTTCCCAGGGTCAATACTCTTGTTATCAGCAGATTTTTGATTGCGTTGGCTACTTGCATCACAGCAGCCCCCACAGTAGATTTGCCCACTCCAAATTGATTCCCAACTGACCGGTAGCTGTCTGGTGTTGCAAGCTTCCACAGGGCTATTGCCACTTGCTTGTGAACTGTGGGGGCTACTCTCATCTTGGTATTCTTGTGCCTCAGGGCAGGGGAAAGCAAGTCACAAAGTTCCATGAAAGTTCACTTAAGCATGTGAAAGTATCACAGCCACTAGGAATCATCCCAGACCCGCAACGCTATGCGGTCCCACCACTCTGTGCTTGTTTCCCGGGGCCCAGAATCGGCGTTCCACGCCATGAACGGTGCAGTATGACTGCTGGCCGTTGTCGTCTCCTGCGTGCTTATTAGAAGACGGTGCAGTAGGACTGCGGGCAGGACTGAATCGCCATGAGACTAAACTTAAAAGGGAAATGACCTGGCTGAGTCACTCCCATGTTTGCCCAGGCACCCCTGACCGACCTCACTGAGGTTGGCTAAAAGAGCACCCTGGAGTACAGCGATGATGGCTACCAGTCATACTGCACTGTCTGCTGCCAAAAGGCAATGAGCTGCTGCTGTGTAGCAATACAGTACTGTATCTGCCAGCATGCAGGAGACATACGGTGACGCTGAGCAGGCTCCATGCTTGTCGTGGTATGGTGTCTGCACGGGTAACCCAGGAAAAAAGGCGCAAAACGATTGTCTGCCATTCTTTTCACGGAGGGAAGGAGGGAGGAAGGGAAGGAAGGGGGTGCCTGACAAGATGTACCCAGAACCACCCGCGACAATGTTTTTGCCCCATTAGGCATTGGGATTTCTACCCAGAATTCAAATGGGCAGCAAAGACTGCAGGAACTGTGGGATAGCTACCCACAGTACAACACTCCGGAAGTCGACGGCTGCCTCGGTACCGTGGATGCACTCTGCTGACTAAATGCACTTAGAGCATTTTTATGGGGACACACACAATCGACTATATAAAAACGCTTTCTACAAAACCAACTTCTATAAATTCAACCTAATTTCGTAGTGTAGATATAGCCTAAGAACGGCCATACTGGGTCAGACCAAAGGTCCATCTAGCTCAGTATCCTGTCTTCCGACAGTGGCCAATGCCAGATGCCCCAGAGGGAATGAACAGAACAGGTAATCATCAAATGATCCATCCCCTGTTGCCTATTTCCAGCTTCTGGCAAACAGAGGCTAGGGACACCATTCCAGCATCTTCCTGGCTAATAGCCATTGATGGACCTATCTTCCGTGAACTTATCTAGTTCTTTTTTGTACCCTTTTATAGTCTTGCCCTTCACAACATTCTCTGGCAAAGAGTTCCACAGGTTGACTGTGCGTTGTGTGAAGAAATACTTCCTTTTGTTTGTTTTAAACCTGCTAAATTGTTCTTCTTGCAAAGATACCAGTGCTGTGCCATCTTTACAGCTATTGTTGGATTTAGGCAAGCTAGAACAGGCTAGCCCGTTTGCTGTGTAGGCATATCCTTCATTTCCAAATGAATGAATGCTTTTGCTCTGCTATGTTGTTTTTTAACAATTGCTTTCTTATGAGACATTTCCTGACATCCAAATTTGTTTTCATGCTTTGCTCAAGTTATTTGCAAATTTACTCAGTCTGTGCTGCAGTATTCTTGCATGCGACCTAGTGGGTTATTTGTTTTTGAAAACCATATGAGGGTTGTTGGGGGTTTTTTTGGTTAGGGTATACAAATCATATGAACTTCAAATAGGAAGATTGGTGAAAACATAAATCAATCTTAACAGTGACTGTAACTTATTTTGCTTCCAAGTGACCTCTTGAAATGATTAGAAGTTACATCATGGCATATGAAACAAGTTTCTGAGATCCAACTACAAACTTACAGCTCTTCTAGAGCTGCCCAGTTAAATGATACAATGCAAAATGTAAACACTATGATTTATTGAAGATAATGTAATCTGAAGTCAGAAAATATAGTTAGGCATATCTATAGCAGCTTTATTTCTGACTTCGAATGTTTCTGTGATTGGCAGATCCTTAGTAATTATCAGCACTTTGGATGGACGAATTGCTGCTCTTGACCCTGAGAATAGAGGCAGAAAGCAATGGGATCTGGATGTGGGATCTGGTTCTCTTGTGTCATCCAGCCTCAGTAAACCAGAGGTAAGACTTTTATATCTGTTACCTGATTTTTGTTTGTTTCTTAGGCTTTGTCTGCACTAAACTTTTTTTTTCTTAAGATTGCCCACAGTTTGCTACCACAGAGGTAGCTCCACCATGGCAATAGTGGGAATTTTTAAAGGAGGGAGAAAATTAGTATAAACATAGCTCTTCAGATATATTGTATGGCATGATATCTATAGGAATTGTATGCAGTTTTCAGTTATGTATAGTTCAAAGTGGTCCATGGATCTACGTAAAAAGAAGATAATTTTGCTCATTGTAACAAATGATGTATTCTTTTCTGTTGGGAGCAGCAGAGGAAGTCCTTTTTTCTCTAAGACACCATGTGATCTTTTGTGCACATGCTACATAACACAGTCTATTCTGTCAGCAGGCTGGCCTAGTAATAAAGTGGAGCATTAAAGGTGACCTGCAGATGGAGGGAAGGGTTTTTACCCTCTCTTGCTGTTTTAATACTGATTAATTGGCAAAAAAAACTATAGTAACACACAGTTAAGATTTCTTGGTGCTATGTTATCCCCTTGTAGACAACATCTAATACCAACACGGCCAGTACGAGTTTGTGCTGTATGCGTATTGAGGCTTTGCTTGTAGAGGGGAGAGGGAAGGTGTTGTGGGCAACCTTCTGTTTTCTTTTTGTTCTTTAATAGTGTTAAATGGAACCTGATGGGTGAGAGAGAGTGGGCTGTAGAAGGAGGTGAAGAACTTGTACGTTTCAGGAACTGTGGTGTTGGCAGAGTAAAAGTATGTTGTTGGGGTGTATTGGGATATTGCTGAAAGAAGGCAGAGTTAATGGTGCACAGGCAGCATGAATTGTGCATTTCTTGGTTTTCAGAAGTTTGAGTTTGGCTCAACTCAGTGTTCTGCAAGGAGACAACATCCACCAACCAATCTTAACTCTACATTAATGGAATTTCTTGCTGTGGAATTTCCTTTTAGAACAGGAAAAGATGTGGTGTTGGTACATGTTAGTAGTCCTTTAAGCAGTTGTACTTTTCATGTTCTGCAATTTGCATACTGAGCCAAATCAGTCCATAGCCAGCATTTCCTATGTCATGGTATATTCCTTGCTCTCCCACAAACTTCTGTAACCTTGTGATCCAGGATTTGCCCAGAATTCACACACTGGCAACCCTGGCAAGCACACATGTCTTTTCCCTCAGTGGTCAAGGTACCTGTGCTGTCAGTTCCAAACCTCTGTGGCATGTCTCTTTGTAAATACCACATTAATCTGCCATGAGATCAAGAAGTAGACACTTGCCCCCCACAAGCCTCCACCCACTATTCTCCAAGGAGCTAGTAAAATACAGATTTTCTCAAACAACCTACCACCCACCTTTATTTTCCTAACCCCTCACTCCTTCCCACCCTCCACAAATTCCTCTGTCTCCGGCTCCTCCCCATCTGGTATAACAAATTTTTTTTTGTCAGACTGGCTGCTGACTATTCTGCTATGCTTACAGAAATCTCTCATAAAATAAAAACATGTTGTAACAGAGACAAGTTGTAACAGAGACAACTTGTAGCAAGGAACAGGAGTTATTAAATTTTTGTTGCATAGGTGTACAAAGGTTCAGCCTAGAAATGACAGTGGCAGAGTATTCGCCGGGGCAATGGCGTTGACACAGTCCCTTAAATTGCCCAGGCAAGGATAAAATGGGGCTTTTCTGTTTTGGTGCATGTGCACTGTAATCCTTCCAGACTGCACATCTGCACAATGTGAATATGTTCTTAAACACTATTCACAGTTTGGATCCCCCAAAGACTAAGTAGGTGCCCTGCGCTACCTTGGGTGAACATTGACTAATTAGGATCATTTTGACCCACAGCAAGAATTTCATCTCTAACTCTGCAAGGGGAAAAAAACAAATGCCACCACGCCTAAAAGCTTTTTGCTAAAAGGCTATTTTTTTTTTTCAGGGCTTATATCTCTAGAACCCTGACTCAGTGACCCAAATTTGGGTTATTAACCCTACTCTGCACTCCCATGAGGCATTGCCAATTTCAAGAAAATCTATGCAAGTATGCAGATTTTAGAACACTTAGAAGCACCGTCCTTTTAAAGAGGAAGGATAGAGATATGATGGAGGGAAAAGGCTCCTCTCAACTGAGGCCTTGGTCTACGCTAGGAAATTATTGACAAATCCTTATTTCTGAACAATGCAGTTAAGCCAACCTAACCCCCGGTATAGACAGCATTCGGGAGAATTCTCCTGTCGACCTAGCTAACGCCTCTTGGGGAGTTGGATTACCTACGATGACAGGAGAAGACCTCCTGTTGGCATAGGTAGTGTCTTCACTGAAGCATCACAGCATTGTAAATGTAGACAAGCCCTTAATAAGACCACCCCAAGGAGAAATACAACTGGAAATAATAGCCCTGAGACATGTGAACTGCTCCATTCATCTCAGGGGGTGTTCTCATCCCCCTTAGAGTGCTTTGGAGACTGTGGTATACATGAAGTATACCCATTCTTAACTAGTCACCCAGAGAGGCAGGACTTGCCCAGATTCTGCCTCACATGGAAGGCAGGGACGAGGATGTCAGACTGTCCCAAAAGGGCAAGCTGTCCCAGAACCTGGCTCTCATGAGGGGGATAGGTGGGAGATCCAACCCCTGTAGATGGGAGCAGCGAGAGTGGCTCAGACATCACCCAGAAGGGCAAGGCCCCCCATATCCTAGATCATGAGAGAGCAGTAAGGGGGGCTTAGACCCACCTAGAGGGTCAAGAGTCCTCCCAGATCTGTGCATATACCCAGGAAGGGAGAATGTGGGGCTGAAAGATGTCCCTGCCCCTCTATTCTCCCCAGTTCCCCCTGCAACTCACCCCCACATCCCCCTTCCCCTTCCTACTGTCCCACCCCTCCACTCCCCCAAGCCTCCCTCACCTGAGCCCCCAACCTCCATGCCCATTTATTCCCCTCTCTGCGGCCCCAAACCCCTTCCAGGAAGCATTCACATATCTATTTTTTTTCCCCAAAGAGTTTGATTACATCTCCTCCTTCCCCCAAATAAATTACTACCCATGACTCTCAAATTGTTGCAACCTCAGGCCACACACTCAAAACTCTTTTTAACTTAGGTGGGACTTGTGATTAACTTTACCATGGGGTAGGTCAACTGAAGGGTGAGTCCACAGCCATCAGTCTCAACAAGGTATGTGAGTCATCCAGTCATTAGTATCTCTCATTGTAGCAGTACAAGGCAGCAGGAGGAAACTGATTTTATCGGGAGTCCTGTAACTCGGGATTCCCTTGGTCAAATGACCCCAAATCTGGATCACCCATGAGGCACATCAAATTCCAAAGCAATAGGAGTAATTGTTTGGATTTTAGAACACGTGCAAGAATTGCGCTTTAAAGCATATAAAATGGTGGGAATGGAAACCCTCTAGCCGTTTTTCTGTATTGGCCATGCACACTGTAAAAAAATGTACGTTTTCTTTACCATTATCAGTTTGGGTCCCCCAAAGATTTAGTGGGTGCCATACGCTACTTTGAGACCATTTTGACTTGCATTACATCAGTAGACTTACCTCTAGCTCTGTGCAACGCTCCCAGGAACCTTTTAAGGAATGGCTGTTTTTCAGGACTTGTATCTCCATGTTCCCTAGCTCAACTGACTTCAGATTTGAGTCGCTAACCCTATACTGCACCATCCGAGGCACACCAAATTTCATATGAATCCAACTAAGCAAAGGTTTAAGTAGAAGCTGTGATGTAATCTGAACTGTAATAGTGCTGTCATATCACTATAATAAAAGAGGCTTAAAGGGTTTAGGGGGGAAAAATTCTCCTTGTTTTTACGCAAGGAGTTCAGGGCTTCGCCAGCTATCATACTCTTGGAAACTAGATGATTAATGTGATTTTGATATCGCAAGAGTCAAGGAATGAAAGCTGAACAGCTAAGGCTATGTCTACATTATAAGTCACTTCAGTATGACTTACGTCGCTCGGGGTGAACAATCCATGCCTCTGAACGACATAAGTTATACCGACCTCAGCACCAGTTGTAAATGGTTCTGTGTTGGTGGGAGAGCTTCTCCGACCGACATAACTTCTCTTACTCTGCAAGAGTCAGTAGCTAAGTTGACGGGAGAGCTCTCTCCCATTAGCTTAGAGCAGGGGTGGGCAAACATTTTGGCCCGAGGGCCGCATCGGGGTGCGAAACTATATGGAGGGCCAGGTGGGGAAGGCCGTGCACATGTCTCCAAACAGCCTGGCCCCTGCCCCCTATCCTCCACTTTCCACCCCCCACCCCGCCCCGGGCTTCTTGTCCCCTGACCGCCCCCTCCCGGTACCCCTGCCCCAACTGTCCCCTGGGACCCAACGCCCATCTAACCCCGTCCCCTGCCCCCCACCCCAAACCTCTGCCCTATCCAACTGTCCCCTGTTCCCCGTCCCCTGACCACCCCCCAGGATCCCCTGCCCCTTATCCAACCCCCCAGCCCCTTTACCATGCTGCTCAGAGCAGCATGTCTGGCAGCCGCCCCGCCCAGAGCACTGCCTGCGTGGTGGCATGACTGCGGGGGAGGGGGACAGCAGGGGAGGGACCAGGGGCTAGCCTTCCTGGCCAGGAGCTCAGGGGCCGGGCAAGACAGTACCGCAGGTAGTTTGCCCACCTCTGGCTTAGAGCGTCTTCACCAGAAGTGCTACAGCGGTGTGGCTGCATCAGGGCAGCTGCACTGGTGTAAGTGATGTAAGGTAGAGATAGCCTAAGAGGGCAAATCATTGTTATTCAGACTGTTTGAACCTGAGTTTGTGTTTTTACTGTTTGATTTAAATGGTGAACACTTTGGAGCAAGATAGTCTTTGTTAAAGACTCAGCTCTGCCTCTCTAGTTAAGCTGTGAAAGCTAGCAATATGCATCCTCTGAGATATACCACAAGTCTCCCAGCAAAATAAAGGAACACAAGCGTTGATATTCTTGGTATTTCTATGATAAAAAAACAGAACCAAACCATTTATTTTTAAAGAGAAACAGTCTTCTTTAGGTCTCTCTACATCTTAAAGAAGTTCTCAAAAAAAAAAAAGGCGTAAGTGGGATTCTTATTGTAAATCGTTTCAGATCAGAGTGGAAGGAGCAGCAAGATTTCAGAGAGCACTAAACATCCATTCTGCTTATGAGTAAGACAGGTTCTTACTCATTTTTTACTGCTATCCAGTAAAATGTTTTGTTTCTAGGTGGTCCTTTGAAGAAGTGATGTACTAATATTCATTCTTTAGCCTGTTTTGCTGGTAAATCCAGATGTTTCATAGATTCGTAGATATTAAGGTTAGAAGGGACCATTATAATCATCTAGTCTGACATCCTGCACAACGCAGGCCACAGAATCTCACCTACCCACTCCTATGAAAAACCTCTCACCTATGTCTGAGCTATTGAAGTCCTCAAATCGTGATTTAAAGACTTCAAGGAGCAGAGACTCCTCCAGCAAGTGACCCATGCCCCATGCTACAGAGGAAGACGAAAAACCTCCAGGACCTCTTCCAATCTGCCCTGGAGGAAAATTCCTTCCTGACCCCAGATATGGCGATCAGCTAAATCCTGAGCATATGGGCAAGATTCACCAGTCAGATACCCAGGAAAAAAATTTCTGTAGTAACTCAGATAATTCTTTCCTGGGTATCTGGCTGGTGAATCTTGTAGGTTGATTGCATGACAGATATTTCTGCCATGTGCAATATCTTTGGGGACCATATTGTATTAAATTTATGAAAGGTGATCTATCACTGTGTGCCAGGGATTGTAAGCAGCTCCTGGTGGGAAGGTCACCACAGCTTCTCCAGGAATTAAAAACAGTGGAGGGTGTTTAAGGAGAATCACTCAGGTTAACAACGCCTCCAGAGAGGTATCATTCCCAGGGAGGTTTGCATATACTGGTTCAACTGGGTTTTCCAGAGACCAGCAGACAAAGTGAGGACTTCTGGCATAAAGAGGCTAGGTTTGAGTTGACGCGGGGCCTTGTTTCTGATCCATCAAATGTACAGTACCTTCTGTCCAAAAGAGCCACCCAATTCTCATGGAAGGGTTGCAAAGACTTTTGGCCTACTAGGGCCTCATAAGACTGATGCATGACTCCTGGTATGGTTAGTGTTTAAATTTTGGTTTGTATTGTTTTCTCTGTAATGTTTTTACCTTAAGAATAAATGTATTTTGCTATGTGAAGGCTGGCTGGTAACTGGTATATGCTGTTGTAGCGCCTGGAGACAGGTTAATCGCAGGTGCTAGACCCCCGCTGGGGAAATCACTGTGAGATGCGGAGGGTCTGGAAGCCTAAACCCCCAATCTGGAGGTAGAGAGATATGGGTACCCTTAAGGAAGACCAAGTGGTAGGAGGTTGGGGGCAGGGGATCAAAGGTGCAGTTAACCTTGAAACTGTGACGGGTTCTTACTGACTTCAAATGCCAGATACCTAAAGTATTAATTGTCTATCTGAATTTTATTGCACCAGATGAGCTGTATGTGCTGACTACTGTCAACAGGGCTGCTGCACTTTAATTGCATCTATGGAACTTCTGAATTTTTATGAAGTCAGTATTCCACAACAAAACAACTAATAAGTTAAGATGCCCAGGCCTTAAAAAATTGGCTTACTTACCATCTTGTATCTTGTCCCCTTTCCAATGCTGATATGATTTTTAGCAGCTAAAATAGCACAAAGTTTGTGCTTGAAAGACATGATGATAGGTGTCATGATTTTTAAGGTCCAACATTTAATTCCCTTCCAGAACTAGAAATTAATTCATTATACCATGGAGTACGTCAAAATATCCTACTTGAAAATGATTTAATTCTCTTGCTTATCTGCCAAGATAGATTATCAAACTTTTGTATTTCTTTTGCTGAATTAAGGACATTTACTGACCGGTACAATACAGATGGGATCATAAATCTCTCCCCAAAATATCAGTAATGTCAACAACTGCTGAAGAAATAGAAAATCCTAAATGGGGTCTTGGTAGGTAAAACTCTTCATCTTACTTTTTAGAGACCTTTAAGGTTGTGACATACCTTGCAAATATAGGACTTTCAGAGTTTAAAGATAACATTTATTTTTTTTAAAAACCAAAACTTTAATTTCTAGTTTCAGAGAATGGCAGTTAGTGCTAAATGCCCCAAATCAGTAACACAGCGAGACATTTAAGTACACCAGTGACTTAAAGACTGGTCTGGTTCCCACTGAAATTAATATAAGCCTCTCTTTTTCAGTCAATTACTTTGGATTCTAAAAATTCCTTGGGTAAAATCCTGGCCCCAATGAAGATGTTGTTAAAACTTCCATTGACTTTAATGGGACTGAGATTTCACTCTGGAAGTTTTTTCTATCTCTGTGTCCCCAGAGAAGGTAATCTCCTAATAAACTGTTACTTTTAAATAAACACTTTCTGATCATCTTTTCACGGTTAGTTCTTGGTTTTTTCATTGTTTTCTCTTCTGAGACTCCTTTGATAGAAGATGATTAGAGTAGCTTAATCTAGAAGGTAATACTGTATGTGTATTACACTTTGCAATAGTATGAGTGCCAATAGCTAGGCAAGCTATATACTATATTAACCTAAAACTTCTTGCATGAAACGTCAGGGGTGAAACTGCCCTTGAAAGGATTATATGAATCTTATGAAACTGTTGTGTATTAAAAATAAGGAACTGCTCTCTGTGCTTATTTGATAGATCACTTTCAAATGTGACCTTTGCCTGGCTGATTCTCATGTTTACTATGTCAGGTTAGAGTATGGAGAGGAGCAGTTATTAACCCTAGTACCTGGTGCAAAAGTCTGGAACTAATAGATTGTTCTGCCGCCCCCTGAGTGAGGAAGTTTGGGTTTTTTAAAGCATTCTGGACAAAGGAAAACTAAATTGCCTTAATAAATTGTTTAACTTCGTCCCAGTGTAGATCCTTAAACTTAAAACATCAACTTTAATACCTGAAAAGATACTGCAACAAATTATTAAACAGTGTGTAAGCACCTAGAACAGTGGTTTTCAAACTCTTTGGGCTGTGTGCCCCTTTCCAAATGTAGTCTACTGCATACCCCCATCTGAGATAGGGTCATAATAGACCTATGATTGCTAAGTCTTACTAAACAAAATGCATTGTCCACCATTAAAGATTTTTCTCAAGTACCCCAGTCTGAAAACCACTGACCTAGAGGATAATAGGGTAATAAGGAATAGTCAACATGGATATATCAAGATTAAATAATGTAAACCAACCTAATTTCCCTGTTTGACACGGTTACTAGTCTAGTAGATAGGGGGAAAGCAGTAGACATAATGTATTGATTTTAGTAAGCCCTTTGACACAGTCCTATGTGACATTCTCATAAGCAAACTAGGGAAATCATGTCTAGGTGAACTTACTATAAGACGGGTGTGCAACTGGTTGAAAGACCATACTTGAAGAGGTTCCTGCATGGGTCAGGTCTTGATCCGATACCATTCAATATTTTCATTAACAACTTGGATAATGGAGTGGAGACTGTGCTTATAAAATTTGCTGATGAAACCAAGCTGGGAGAGGTTGCAAGCACTTTGGAGGACAGGATTATAATTCAAAATGACCTTGACAAATTGGAGAATTGATCTGAAATCAACGGATGAAATTCAGTAAAGATAAGTGCAAAGTACTACATTTTAGGGAAGGAAAAATCAAAAGCACAGCTACAAAATGGGGAATAACTGATGGATTAAGCAGTAGTTCTGCGGAAACGGACCTGGTAGAGTGTATAACGATTGACAAATTGAATATGACCCAGCGAGGTGATGCACTTGTAAAAAAGGTTATCATTCTGAGGTGTATTAACAGGAGTGTTGTATGTAAGACATAGGATGTAATTATTCCACTCTGCTTGGCACTGGCAGGGCCCTGTCTGGAATATAGTGTCCAATTCTGGGTGCCACACCTTAGGAAAGATGTGGACAAATTGGATAGAGTCTGGAGGAGAGCTACAAGAATGATAAAAAGTTTTAAAGCCCTGACCTTTGAGTTAAGATTAAAAAAACCCTGGGTCTTGGAAAGACTGAGGAGGGATCTGATAAGTCTTCAAATAAGTTAAGGACTTTATAAAGAGAATGGTGATCAATTGTTCTTCATGTCCACTGAAGGTAGGACCAGGAGTAATGGACTTAATCTGCAGCAAGGGAGATATTATTAAAAAAAAAAAATTTACTCTAAGGGAGGTTGTGGAATTCCCTTTATTGGAAGTTTTTAAGAACAGGTCAGACAAACACCTGTCAGGGATTGTCTAGGTTTACTCGGACCTGCGTCAGCACAGAGGGCTGTTCCTTTCAGCCCTACATTTCTATGATTTCATGAATGTACAAAATTATTGAAGTTAAACTCAAATAGCACACTGGCAAAACTAGCAGACACATCTTCAAACATTTAGTTGTTGAATTGTTCAAATATTTCAGATGCTGTTCTCTATAAAAGTCAGTGTCGTGTTAAAAATATTCCTTGCTTGTGATGTAAATGGCTCAGATTATTAAAACTGAAAGGATGTTAAACTACTTACATTATGCTCCATGTGGATAATTAAAATGAGTGAATTTCACTTAACTCACGTGTTCTAGCATGTTTCAGTTGCAAACGCTTCATGAGAATGGTTTTACATTCAACTTTTTTTAATTAGAATTCTTAAAAGTTTGACCTGTTTCTGTGTCATGTTTTGTAAAACCTACTTTTCATATACTTAAATGTTGAGTCTCTGCAGATTTGACAGTATCACTTCTAGATATTTCTAGCCTAAAGATCCTCACTGAAATTCTGGGTAAAGTGAGTTTTTTTTCAGCTATTCAGACTCATGTCACTGTGTGCAAACAGCCTTCAACAAATGACTATGAGATACATTTGTTTTCAAAAACAGAGCACTTCAGGTTGTCAGTCATGTTGATTGTGAGCATCAGCACTTTACTGTGGTACCTGCTGAATACTAATGCAACCATCAACGTGCATGATTTTGTTTTAGACTGATTTTTATTGTTTTAAAATTCATTGAAGAGAACCTAGAAGTGGATTTATTTCAACCAAGCACACAGGCATATCATGCAATAAAGTTATTGTACTGTACAGCCATATAAAGCACGGACTTCCATTCTCTTATCTCGGTTTTTAGCAAAAAGGGAAGAAATAGGGCAAAATAATACAGGTGACTAATTGTCATTAGTGTTGCACTAATTTGTTTTTTATGCATATGTGCATCTTAAAGCCTCTGTGAAGGGATAGAATACATCTACTACACAAGCAGCTCCTACTTGACACTGTGGAATCTGCTTACACTTTGGAGGCCTTGTTGCAGAAGAGCCTGCTGTGATCTTGGTTCTGATTTTGCCAGATAGAATGGCAAGGGTTGCTTCCGCTGGTCTCAGGTATGTGTTGTCCAAAGGCATATAGAGACCGTATACCCCAACAAATGAAGAATAACCCTGAAAAAATTATATTGTAAACAGATGTCCTGGAATTTTGTGACATAATATTATTACAACCATAAATCCTGTTTTTGCATTCAGGTCTTAGGAAGGGGAGATCGGTTGCTCTAAAATATAGGTGGATTAAGAACTTTCGGGGTAATTATACTTGTGCATATCTAATTTGGTGTATTGGTTTTACACCCCAACTGGCAGTTATTAACAATTGATGCATGAGGTGGTGGTGGAAAGAAACAATGACCTCCTCCTAAAGTTTGTACACAAGAACTTGTGTTTCCAGTTAGGGGGAGGGGGGAAGCATGAAAGCTAATGGAGGGATCATATTGTTGTAGAGGTGATAACATTGCCATACGCAGCCTGCAGAGCTTAATGTGACGTCCCTGACTACTTGAACTCGTGCCTTTTTCTGACTTCTTCCATTTACACGCTGTGGTTAGAGATCATGCCTCAGACTACTGAAACTGAGAAGTTGGAGTTGGAGGAGGAAGAAAGCCATTGGGTTTGCCCAGGTGTCACTGAGAGAGAGTAATCTGAAGAAAGTTGGATTCCATAGGTATAATGTAGAGAGTAGTTTGGACTGTGGAACCTCTTACTGGTGATGCATGAAAAGAATGGAGCAAGATGGTTAAAAAGCCTGGAGTCCATTTTTCGGGTTAACAGTTGGGTAGGGACCCTCTCTTCTTCCAAACTAGTTATGGAAACCAATGGATCTTGAAGAATATGGAAACCCATAATGTTATTTTTTTATAAACCTTTTTGGGGGGTAGAACTATTGTTTAAGCTCTCTACGAGTGAGCGTTTAAGGAGTTGTCTTAAATTGGTCCTTGTCCATATTATCTGACCTCTGTCCAATTAAAAGTTTCATTTTGGATAATCAAGGTTCCATTTTGTTTCATATGTTGGGCAAAGGTTAGCTCTTAGTGTACTGTCACTGTAGGTAGTAGAATAATTGGTGATACAGCCTTGGAGAATTAGAACATAGGTTACCATGCTTCAGAATCAGTCATTTTTTGTCACTAAGCCCAAGGCAGAAGTGTATTTTATTCCTACATCAAAATACATAACTTAAGAGAAGTGGAGTCAGCTAGTTTTTCCAGTTTAATGATTAGAGTCATAGAGTTTAAGGCCAGATCATCCAGTCTTACTTCCTGTATGTCACAGGCCACTATGACCATGCAGCACCTGTACCCTAAACCCAACAATCAACATTATTACAGTCCCCAGGAATCTGTACTACTATGTCCCACAGGCAGAGAATAGGAGAGACCAATTTGCACCAGTGCTCGAGGCCCCCGCAATGGCAGGGAAAAGATCAAGTGATATATATATATATTTATATTTGCATATATCTCCTGCTAATCTTGGTAGGTGGCCTGCACCCTATGCTGCAGAGGAAGTTGAAACCTGCTCCCAGTCATTGCTAATGTGATCTGGGGGGAAATTCCTTTCTGACCCTGCATATCGTGATCAGTTAGATCCTGAACATGTGAGCAAGATCCAGCCAGCCAACCACCTGAGAGAGAATGCTCAGTGCCACCACAGAACACTGGCCCACCCCGTTCACTGTCCCATCTCCAGCCATGGCCATCTCTGCAGCATCAGAGAAAGGAGACCAAACTCCTCCTCCCCTCCCCCCCCCCCCCACACCAAAGAATACATTGGAAAGGGTGGGACAGACCCTGAAATATGAGTTTTTAAAACATAAGACATAAACTGGAGGTGAGCCCCAAGGCTGCCAAACCCTGCCCCTACCATCACAAGCAACCCTGTCATACAACTGCACTCAAATTTGTCGAGCTTTCTTAAAATTGTTTGCCCCCCACAACTCCTATTGGGAGGCTGAATCCAATAAACTCTGTATAGGAATGTTTCAAAAATTCTTCTTTTCTGGAGAAGGATGTTTGTCCTCTATTTACAGACTTCTAGCCTTAGTTGGTATATAATGTCTCATAATTTGTGTATGACAGAAGCTGTGCTTCACCTTGTATGTGAAGAGATATTGCCAGGTTTTACAGATACTAAATTTGACCAACTCTCACCATTCCACACAGAAAGATCCCTTCATGTTTGTTGTTAAATATCCTTTATTAGCATTATGAGAGCTCTGAAATTAGAACAGTAGTCTCTGTCATAGTTGTTGGAGCTCAGACACTCAAAACACAACAAATCAGCTTGGTTTTTGCTCACTTATCATTTATTTTGCTTTCAGCCCATAAGCATAAGAATGCCTGTATTAGGTTCTAAGCATTATTGACAGATAATTAAAAATACAATCTGGCTAAGAGGAAAAACAAAAGCAGCCAATCAACCACCTCTCTTTGGCACAAAAGAAGCTAGTCTATAAAACCAAAATATCACTACCTCGGTGTTTTGTTCTACTGATGTCACATGCAGATCTGTACTTGGGAGCTCAGAAATGTTGAGTTCTGGTTATATTGTTGCTTGATTTGATTATTATTATTTTGCAGGGCTGTTTGCAAAGTAAAGATCTGGGTCGTCAGAACTGGGTCCTATATCTTATTTTTCTTTCTAAAACATACATCACCCAAGGACACTGTACATAAAATAGCATTTTAAAATAAAAAAAATCTGGGGCACTGCTCCCTCCGATACTAGAGGGTGCATGGAAATAGACATTAATGGCTCCAAACAGAGAGGAAATAAACATTTTTGAAAATAACTACAGGGTGTTTTGACAGTTGGGGAAGGAAAACTACACGTTTAGGTACTACAACTTAAGTCCCTGCACCTGCCCTGAACCAACTTGAAACTGAGGAATAACCAGATGGGCTGAAAGATGATCCAGTACTTATGTTGGTACTTTATACCAGCATTAAGATCTTAAAGTGCAAGTCATCTTATTGGTGGCTTCCGCAGATTCTTGTACATCTACCTGTGCTGTATTAAGAAGCATATCCATTTTGCATTGCTGCTTTTGAGTCAATTTCTAGAGAAATACTGGGAATTGATTACAACTTACCTTGGGGGTTATGGAGGCATTTCTGATGGAAAGTTTGTATAATGAAGACTCCTATGATGCTAAGGAACTTGTATCACAAAACCTGCTTCTGACAGGAAAGGGGAGACTTCCTAGATAATATGGGGCATATAACAATCTAAGACATTGTACCTTCAGCGTCAAGAGCAGTGCATAGTGCAGGGATTCTCAAACTGGGGGTTGGGACCCCTGAGGGGGTTGCGAGGTTATTACATGGGGGGTCGCAAGCTGTCAGCCTCCACTCCAAACCCTGCTTTGCCTCCAGCATTTATAATGGTGTTAAATATGTTAAAAAGTGTTTTTCCATTTACAAAGGGGTCGCACTCATAGGCTTGGTATGTGAAAGGGGTCACCAGTACAAAAGTTTGAGAACCACTGGCATAGTGACACCTAAATTCCATATCTGCCTGTCATTCAGCTATGCATGTTGTATGTACAAAGTCTGCCTGAAAACATCTTTAAAATATTTGTTCTGCCTCATTAGCATAACCTTTGTCTTGTCTGTTGTCAGCCAGTTGTCCTCTTTTAAAAAGAAATAGAATCTATCAGGTGCAAGGTGACCTAATGGTTTGATGATAAAGTGTACTGAGAATGTACTGGCAAAGTGAACTGAGAATATTTGGATCCCTATTTCCTGATTGGCCTTGTACATTTTATAGGAGGCAGAAGGATATTTGATGCAAATTTCTTAATGTGTTACAGGCAGGAAAATATGAAACAATGGTGGTGTAATCAGCTCCACCCAGTGGGAAATTTGTCCCTAGTACAGATACGTTCACAGAGAATGCACTTGGCAAAATAGCGTGCAGCAAATGAATGTCAGGATAAACCTGAACTTCTGATTGGACTTAGTCGTGCAAAGTGCTGAGCACATCCAGGACTTGCTCAACACTTTGCAGTGTCAGGCCCATTATGAAGTAGGCCTTACAATGCTAGAAGGTATATAGTAGTGGTACAGGAAGAGCCCTCAATGCCCACTATACTGTAACTCATATCAGGCCATATCACACTTACTACTCCCAATACACTGTTATCATAATAGGTATCCAAAAAGTATTTTGTAAGGTATCCTATGTAAACTGGTGATGCATTGGTCATTGCATGATGTATGTACGTGTTGTGTATAAAGAATTATGTAGGTGTGCTGGAAATTTATTTTGAAGGCAGTGCACAAATCAAGTCTGCCCGAGGCAAAGGAATGTGACCTGTTTGTCTGGCTTGATTGCAGGCAGAGGACAATGAAAGTACATTTACATATAAGGTAAACAAAGCAATCCAGCTAACAAACAACTGAGGACACAGTTTAGTAAGCACTGTGAGGGCGAGAATCTGCACCCCAAGGAAGTCTTCCTGGCTCTTGAGACAAAGATAACAAAGTTATGAAAATATAAGGGGGAGTAAAAAACACATTCTGGTTATCTGTCACTTAGGGGCCATAGGGAACAGCAACCTCTGAGCCTGTGAATGGTGGATACTCTGGCCCGGAGGTCTAGGGATGCTGGTACCCTGATGTGAGAAAGCTGTTTAGGAAAAGATTGTAGCTTGCTAATGTTAAATTTTAGTCACTAGAAAGTATGTATTGTTTTTGTTTGTAACCATACCTGTCTTTTTGTCTTGTTTAATATCACTCTTGTTTAAATCTGTTCTTTACTAATATGCTTAGTTTATAGTAACATTAAGAATAATCTGTGCTGTCCTATTGAAGTACAGAGTGACTTGTTCGCTGTCCTAACTGTCTGGTGTGTACGCGATCTCTCTGGAGGGAGCAAACTTCTGTGTGTGTCCAGTGAGTGGGATTGGACGCTGCAGAGAGACATCTCTGGGGAGGTCAGAAACTGTGGTTTGCTGATAGTTACCTGCAAGGCAAGGTTTTGACTGGTAGTCTCAAAGGGTTTGTTGGAAAGGCAGACAGCCTCAAGTGTCAGAGAGCAGTTTAGCAGCAGCAAAGCTGCTTCTTGCTGAGGCAGAGGGGTAATGCGGCGTTTTACGGTTCTGGTTTCATTGAGGGGTGTGTCAGTACACTATGTGAGTGTCAGTAAAAAGGCAGACCCCACAGAATGAGTGTTCTGATGATAAAAACTCTGTGGAAGGTGTAGCTACGCTATCTTCCTTATGGGCTTTTTTCAACAAAAGTCCCATGTGGACAGTGTTAATGCTAATGTAGAAAATGGTGATTGCTGTTCGTGGCTCAAACAATGTTATTTGGAACTGATCTGAACTAGTTGAGACATGGTATTAAGGCTCCTGTAGCCAATGGAGTTTTTATCGACACTAGTTCTGTCACTAGTGAAGCTGATCCATTGTTAGTAAATGTGGGAAACTTTTTGCTAGAAATCCTACTGTAGACTCAGCCATAGAGAAAATTTGGTATCTTCCATTGTTTGTGCCTGAATGAAATCTCTGAGAAATGATAAGCCAAAAATGCCCTGTCACCTATGGGTGAATATTTTTCACAAAGTGATCACTCCATATCTGACCTCTCAGTCCTTGTCTTCAAAAGAAACCTGCACAACATGAGCCTAGGATCTTAAATTCATAGCTTTGCTTGGCACTAAAAATCATGGGCTCAATAAAGATGCTGGATATATGGCTCATTATAACAATCTGGTTTCAGAGTAGCAGCCGTGTTAGTCTGTATTCCCAAAAAGAAAAGGAGTACTTGTGGCATCTGAGAGCGTCTGTAAGGTGCCACAAGTACTCCTTTTCTTTTTACTGTAAGGAGAGCGATAACCCACTAACCCCCCTTTGTCCTATGACTGCAGAGGTGTTAACTGCCCACTTCACTTTGAATGGCCTCTTACAGCATGTGTGAACTCCTTGTGTTCCATCTTGTATATAGCTGTGACACTCTGCTTACCTTTCCCAGACCTGAAGAAGAGCTCTGTGTAAGCTCGAAATCTACCCTTAAAATGCTGCATTAGCACAGCCACAGCACTTGTCAGGGGTCCCCAAACTGTGGGACACACTCTCCTGGGGGGCAGGGAGGAACATTCAGGGGGTGTGGCAGAGCCCAGGCCAGCCCCCGCGGGGGGTAGGGAGGGAGTGCCACCCAGCCGAAGCTTCCCCTGCCCTGGCTCCCAGCCACAGCTCCATTCTCTGCCTCCGGCCTTGGCTCCGCTCCTGGCCCCGCTCCCAGCCTCAGTCCCTGGCCGCAGCTCCTCTCCCAGCCCCAGATCTGCTCCCAGCTGCGGCCCCAGCCTCGGCCCCCAGACCTCTGTCCACCCCCCTGGCTCCTAGCCCCGGCTCCAGGAGGGGTGGGGCGCAGAGAGAGGTAAATGATGTGAAAAGTTTGGGGACCATTGTCTTAAGTGAAGATGCTCCTACACTGACAGGAGAATCATAAAATCATAGAATATCAGGGTTGGAAGGGACCTCAGGAGGTCATCTAGTCCAACCCCCTGCTCAAAAGCAGGACCCATACCCAATTAAATCATCCCAGCCAGGGCTTTGTCAAGCCTGACCTTAAAAACTTCTAAGGAAGGAGATTCTACCACCTCCCTAGGTAACGCATTCCAGTGTTTCACCACCCTCCTAGTGAAAAAGTTTTTCCTAATATCCAACCTAAACCTCCCCCACTGCAACTTGAGACCATTACTCCTTGTTCTGTCATCAGCTACCACTGAGAACAGTCTAGAGCCATCCTCTCTGGAACCACCTCTCAGGTAGTTGAAAGCAGCGATCAAATCTCCCCTCATTCTTCTCTTCTGCAGACTAAACAATCCCAGTTCCCTCAGCCTCTCCTCATAAGTCATGTGTTCCAGACCCCTAATCATTTTTGTTGCCCTTCGCTGGACTCTCTCCAATTTATCCACATCCTTCTTGTAGTGTGGGGCCCAAAACTGGACACAGTACTCCAGATGAGGCCTCACCAATGCCGAATAGAGGGGGACGATCACGTCCCTCGATCTGCTCGCTATGCCCCTACTTATACATCCCAAAATGCCATTGGCCTTCTTGGCAACAAGGGCACACTGCTGACTCATATCCAGCTTCTCGTCCACTGTCACCCCTAGGTCCTTTTCCGCAGAACTGCTGCCAAGCCATTCGGTCCCTAGTCTGTAGCGGTGCATTGGGTTCTTCCGTCCTAAGTGCAGGACCCTGCACTTATCCGTATTGAACCTCATCAGATTTCTTTTGGCCCAATCCTCCAATTTGTCTAGGTCCCTCTGTATCCTATCCCTGCCCTCCAACATATCTACCACTCCTCCCAGTTTAGTATCATCCTCAAATTTGCTGAGAGTGCAATCCACACCATCCTCCAGATCTTTTATGAAGATATTGAACAAAACCGAGAGAGTAGTTCATCCACCTCTGTGAGAGGCAGTAGCTATGTTGAGAAGTAAGCTCTCCTGCCCACATAGTGCTGTGTACACTGGGGTTAGGTCAGTATAACTACATCACTCAGGGGTGTGGATTTTTCACATCCCTGCGCGACGTAGTTATGCCAATATAAGTCTGTAGTGTAGACCTGGTCCTTGTCTCTTTCACTAGCAGAAGTTGGTCCAATGAAAGATATTACCTCATCCACCTTGTCTCTAACAACCATAGAGAATCATACAGCATTTTTAACATTATTGACCATAAGGGGTTAAGTTCAACCAATCAGGAGCTGGAACTCCTCGGAATTGTTCGTGATCACAACAACGTATGCTGAAATTAAAATAAATAAATAAATAAAATTGGTGGGCAATAGTCAAAATTACCCTAATTAAGACATTTTACTTTAAATGTCTTCCATATTTTTGGTATCCTATGGAAGCTCAGCAACTCTGAAACAGGAAAATTTGACATTTTTCTGGCACCAGATTTCACACAGCTCTGTGTTTGCACATGAACATGTTCTAATACTTGCTTTCTACAACAGGACTTTGGTCATAGAATGAAATGTGGCATTATTTTTTCTATTAAATAATTTATGGAAGCTTTAGCACTTTAGATTCCTTCTAAGTCTATTCATTTGATCCCCTTTCTAAAATGAAATAGTAGCTTTACTCCTTTCCTGTCCCAACCTGTACTGGAATCTCACATGTGATGCCCTCCTTTCCAGTCAACAGTCTAGACAATGAATTCCCTGGTAGCATGTGCCATTTCTTGTTGTTATGCCTTTTTGCTTTTGTTAAGGCTTTTAGAAATTGCATTACCTCACCAGCCTGCTTGGTGATTGTTCAGAGTCTGATTCCAATTGGCTGCTTGGTATGATACTGCCAGCCAATGTATGAATTTCAACTTAAAAACTCTCATTTGAACTCTGTAGTCAGAAGAGTGTGTATTTAAAGTGTTACTTCTGAAACACATGCCACTTAACAATTATGTGCCATATTGCTAACCAGTGAAGCTGAACAAATAGCTATTTACATTGACAGATCAGAGGAATGCGTAAGTGCATCATGGTAACCTACATTTGCTGTGCCAAGAGATTTGCAGCTGACTGCCTGTGTGACTCACTCCTTGGATTAGGAGGTGAGGTAATGCTTTTGAGATAGAGGGTGATGTCATTTCTTTACCTGAGTTGCATGCCGATGCTGATTTTTGTTGCTCTCAAGGAATAGTCCCTTTCTGTTTCCTCAGTTATACTGGGTAACAATTCAGATGACTCTTATGAGTTCTGGTACTAATTCTTTGTTTTTGTAGAGACCTAGCAAGTGAAATGGCTTAAATTTTCTTTCTTCTCTCTCTCTCATTTATGTATATATTCCTAAACTGAAGGTATTATAAACTGAGAGAAATTCGAAAGCTTTCTTTCAAACCTGCTTCAGAACTGCTGAGTATAAATACACTGAAAAAACAAACAAAAGACAAAAGTGACCTATATTCAGATTTACTTCTGTTAAACAGATGGTGTAATATTGTAAATCTGTTCTGATCTCTCAAGTTAGTTGCAATGATAGTACAGAAGCTATTTCAGCATTAGTTCTGTTGAATAACTGATTAAAAAGGAGAGCTTGCAACATAACAACATAGTATCTGTCATTCAGTCTTCATATTTCTTATTCCATGAACTATTTCATACTGATGTAAATATACATAAGGACAAACGTACTGTTGAGCACTTACTCACGGGAGTAGTCCCATTGACTGTAAGTGCATGAGTAAGACCTCACCAGCATAATGGCGCCACAGTCTGGCCAACTGATTTTTTTTCAGGCACCTGCTGACCAGACCTAACAGTCTCTCACCTGCTCTTTATCAATGTCCTGAGACTTGAACATTCTGGGAGAAGGTGGTTTAAATGCCTTAATATTCAAGTCTGCGTGTGCAAAAGAGAGAGTAACACCAACCCAAGAGAACTCTTCAGTGCTGTAGTTAGTTGGATGGGTGAAAGTAGAATGTCATAAATTCTCAGGTAGTGATGGGCCACGTGATTTACTCCATTCTTATAAACTGTACATTTGGAAGGCTTTATGCCATCAAATAATAGTTCAGAATCCTTCACCAAAAAATTACCGCGTTGTAAATATCAATGAACAAACTTATGCTATGAAACAGATGTGTTGTATGTAATTCTTAACTCTTCTATACTATGAAAAAATCTAACTTTTAAAATTTGCTCAAATTCTGTTCAAGATGCAACTTTGATTCCTGAAAACAGGTGATCTTCTGTTAGTCTTATTTTGAGAAAGATATCTTGCAAAATCTTTGTCTGTATTTCATGAGAGCAATCTTCTTTAATGATTTTAAATAGCAACTTTCAACTGTTAATTCTCTGATTACTTTACTTAACCACATGTTGCTATAGATTTATATTGTATAAGTACTTGTTTTCTTGCTTTAGTTACCATATTGGGTTTTTTAATTACTTACCAGCAGTAAATCAAAATGCAATATTTTTCATGCATCTCGCTCCTCCATACCTGACTGGATATCCCATTTTTGTATTTTCTGTTTTATATTCTAAACTCTTGAATTTGAGAACATATCTTACTCTGCTTTGTAGTGTACCTCATATAGTAGCAGGACTTTATTTTAATTACCTCTGCCAATTAAATGTTGTTTAGTAAATAACTATGCCCAGGAAAGATCTCACAAACTACAATGTCTAGGTTTGGGCAAAGTTCTGCTTTTTTTTTTTTTTTTTTTTTTTAATATTGTTTTCCTAACTGGAGGGTCTCTAGATGCATGGCAGTTGAGACACAAAGTAAAGCTTCTCTGGTTTGCTCAGTTCTAAAGACCTAAACTCTCAAATGGGGTATTTTTTGTTTAGGACTTGCTCACGAAAGCTTATGCTCAAATAAATTGGTTAGTCTCTAAGGTGCCACAAGTACTCCTTTTCTTTTTATCAGTGTGATCACTTAATTGCTGTGCTGCTCATGAATGGGAAAACCTACTGTGAATTTCACTTTGGTTAAATTTCGTTAAGTTCTGGTCATGCTAGAATTTGAACTGTGGACCCAGATATAAATGAAGAAAAATAATTAAAGCACAGTGAAACCGTATAAAATGCTGGCTGGCATCATGCTATTTCATTTTTACTCTTTTTAATTTTACTGAGGCTTTGTTTACGCCTTGTAAACCTGCAAGCTAAAATTAATTGATATATAGCAAATGCTAGAAACCACCAGAGTCTTGTCTGCAGCTGAACTGGTGGTAACCCAAGTGGAAGTTTCTGCAAAAACTTTCTAATGTAGAAGTTGCCTTAGAGGCTGTTTTGTTTAGTGGCAAGGCTAGGGAGGTAGGACTTCAGGCTCTGTCCTTGGCTCTTTAACTAAATTGCATTATAGCCTTGGACAAATCCCTTAAGGGTGATCTGCAAAGGAGTGATATTTAAATATATTGGGCTTGGTTTTTTGCAGCTTTACAATATATAAGAAGCCATGAAAAGTATTTTGTTAGATTTATTCTGTAAAATGTTTTATCTGCTTGGAAATATGGAATGTAAAGTATGGACTTCCTTGGCTCTGTTGGAAGATCACTAATCTAGTATGCCAGATGTTTTCCTTGCACTTGCACTTCATAGTATGTGAATTCAATGAGATTATGTTTTTGGGCATTGACAAAAGAGACATCGGTTCTGAAATAGCATTAAGATTTGTCATGTTAGTCCACATACTGAAGAGTTAAAATTTGCAAATTAGATTCCAGCTATTCTTGGCACAGCAGAGCCATTGTGGCTCCACAGAATTAGTTGAGATCTATCAGGATGTTAAGATTGTTAATAAGTCCCCAAGTACTCTTTGACAGTGACTCATACTTCTGACCTATGATCTCCATGAAAATCTAAATGTACTGGAAACTGAATTCTCTACTCCTTTGAGGATTATTTGATCTGCTGTATGTTGAAAATGAAATACTTTAAATTTAGTTGAACAATGTTTATTATTTGTAGAAGTATGTATTGTGTGTGATGGTTGTGTGTTTCCAGGGGAAGGGGTTAGACCTGCAGGTGTAGGAAGCAAGAAATTCAGAAATAAACCCCAAACTCTGAATTTAACCCAGCTGGGCCTAAACATTGCTGTGACTGGTGTATAGGGTAATGTACTTTCTGGAGCTCAATAAATATGAAGGCACAATGGTGTAAATTAGAGAGGGTTCCCATATTGCTTCACAATTTTCCCTTTCATGGGATTCAGTCTCCTAACCATACTGCAAGGAAAGGTGGGGTTCAGAGGTATCAGCCAATGGGCTCTTAAAAGAGCAGAGGGCAAAGGCAATGTGATATCTATAATATAACATAACTCTCTTTTGAAAGCATCACAAAATGCATGTAGTAATGGCTGATCACCCTCCTATAGAAATATCATCATTGCTTTCCCTTAGCATCATATTTTACACAAACTAGATGAATGCTGTCCCGTCAACTGACTGAACGTTTTTATTATACATTTAGCAATCCCTTAAAACCTGGCACAAAGCACTAACCATTTTTTTTTCCTTTTAGAAATTGAACAGGGCAAGTTTAATAGTTTTTGGTTTTGGTCTAAATGTACGAGCAAACGCTCAGTTAACTTTATTTCTGACAGCTTGATTGCCTTTTTGATAGTTTGAAAAAAATTTAAGATATGCTGTCATCTAACACCATACTTGACTCTGAGAAAAACGTTTCTGGCTCTCTGGCATTGTGTGTGTGTGTGTGTTCTGTACTCAATTTTATTTATTGCTTTTAGGTATTTGGGAATAAGATGATCATTCCTTCCTTGGATGGAGATCTTTTCCAGTGGGATCGTGATCGAGAGAGCATGGAAGCTGTTCCTTTCACAGTTGAATCGCTGCTAGAGTCATCCTACAAGTTTGGAGATGACGTGGTTTTGGTTGGGGGAAAGTCCCTGACCACATATGGGCTGAGCTCATACTCGGGGAAGGTAAACATTTGACAGTGGGGAAGTCGGTGTGTTTGTGTATGTATTTTTGAGAACAGTTTCTAAAAATGGAATGGGGGGGGCGGGGTCAGGAGGGTTTAGAATTTGAGATCTAATTCTAGTGTAAAACTGCGTGGCGCACACAAGATTTGATTAGCTTTGCAACTTCTTTGGTCAACAAGTCCAGCTGGTGGCTGGGTTTGGAATAAACTTATCCTTGATGGATACTCTGTCATTCAGCCTCCCAAATTTTCAAGAAAGAATTAGATGGTACATGAATTTCAGTCTGTTTTTTTCGATTACTGAATAGGAAATCTAAACAATTTAGAGCAAGCTGAAAAGCAAGGGTGTGTAGGGGGTGTGAGAGAGAGAGACCCATCAATATCGGGCCAGACGTGCTTATTTCTGGCAAGTTTATTTTAGTACTTGTTATAAGAACTATTATTTACACTTTCTAAAGTCATATAAGATAACCAATAGAACTACCCACTGACTGCTACAGAAGATATTTTATTTTATTTATCAAAAAGCAACTTTTAAAAAAAATGCACAGAAAATTGTCCGCATTGTTGAAATATTTTTTTATGGAAAAAAAGTGTGCCTTTCTATGTCTTCAAAATTTTGATTGAATATTGGTCAAATGATTACCTAAAGTTTGCTTAGGAAAAACCAAATTTTAGCTAAAAGCAATCTTGAGAGTGTCTTTTTGTGAGGTGAAAAAGCTGGATGGAGAATTGAAAAAAATAAAGTGGTTCTGTTTTGAACTGAACCGTCTACATTTTGTGAACATTCTTCAATAAACTAGGTTTTGGCTTTTTTCCCTTTTTTGGCCAGCTCTCTTCAAATCAAACAGGTGCTTTAATGCAGCAGGCTGAATGTAGTACACTTTCAGGGAATGGTATACAGCAGTCGCTAAAGATAGTGATGTTGAAGACCCGGGACTGCAGCGGTAGAGGAATGCATGGGTTCCCTTTGAATCTGTGGTTGACAGTTGGACTGTATATGCTTCAGATGATGTTTGCCTCCTTCTCGGAGAGGAAGGAGCTTTTTGGGTTTCTACTTTGACCTCTGGCTAGAATTCAGAGCAGCAGAGTTGCTCTGAACAGGAAACAGTGCCAAGCCTTCCTTGGCCACAGAGTTAGAGTGACTTATAGCATTTTGCAGGATGGTACTGAAGAAGGGATTAAGGTTTCCTAGAGGGGAGATTTCCACCCACCGTCCTAAATAAAATTGCCCACTTGGAAGACCTGAATTAGGAAAATAATTCCAGTCTAGCTCCCCTAGGATTAGGAATACTAAAGTCGGTGCACTACTGCAGCAGGTAGATTGTGATACTCTGAATCACTCTCCAGGCTGACTAGGCAGTACTGAAGGAATGTTTTCTATTCTGTAGACAGAAAATTGTTGTCTCAACGCTTGATCCGTTACACTGGTATAAATCAGGAGTAGCTGGTTTGAAGTCATTGGAGCTACATTAATGTGAAAGTAGTGTGACATCAGAATTGGGCTCTGGGAGTCTTATGGAAGGGGTTTTCTGAATCTTTCTATTTATGTCAGGGTATGATGAGAGAAATGGGGAAGTATTGATTATGGTGGAGTTGTGACTTCTGTATAAGTCACATAAGAATTTGCTAAGAATTTAAGACCAAGACTTCCAAAAGCAACTAGTGATTCTTAGGTCCCCAGTCCAGAGACTTATTAGCACTTTCTGAAAATCGCAGGTCTCTGAGTACCCATCATCTGAAAACAAGGCCTTTCTAAGGTGTCTCAGGCTGAATCAGATTGGCCACCCAAAAACTAAGAACTCCAAAATGACTAGTAGTTTTTTTAAATGTTGGCCTATGTCTCTAAATCATTTTGCTCATAAGGAGCTGAAAAATTCTCCAAAGATTTGTTGACTTGAATGTCGTCATTGAGCTATCTAGTTTGCATTCGTGTTGACATTTGATGTTCCAAGCTTACGTGAATTTCTTTTCTTCTCCCTTAGGTGAAGTACATATGTTCAGCTATAGGCTGTCGCCGCTGGGATGATGATGAAACAGAACAAGAAGATATTCTTCTCCTGCATCGAACTCAGAAAACAGTTCGTGCTGTCGGGCCACGTAGTGGTAATGAGAAGTATGTATGAGTACAGTTTGTGGTCTTAGAGCTATTCTTAAGACAGTGTAACAGTAGTGAGTGGGAACAAACACACATCTTTTAATTCTTATTGCTTCAGGATTTGACATGCTTTTACCTCTATTGAATTGGGAATTTGAGTGTGAAGGTTCCTTCCCCACTCTGACCTCTAGGGTACGGATGTGGGGACCTGCATGAAAGACTCCCTAAGCTTATTTTAACAGCTTAGGTTAAAAACTTCCCCAAGGTACAAACTTTGCCTTGTCTTTGAACCATACGCTGCCACCACCAAGCGTGTTAAATAAAGAACAGGGAGAGAGCCCACTTTGAGACTTCCCCCAAAATATCGCCCGAAGCCCTACACCCCCTCTCCTGGGGAAGGCTTAATAAAAATCCTCACCAATTTGTACAGGTGAACACAGACCCAAACACTTGGATCTTAAGAACAATGAATAATCAATCAGGTTCTTAAAAGAAGAATTTTAATTAAAGAAAAGGTAAAAGAATCACCTCTGTAAAATCAGGATGGTAAATACCTTACAGGGTAATCAGATTCAAAACCTAGAGAATCCCTCTAGGCAAAACCTTAAGTTACAAAAAGACACAAAAACAGGAATATACATTCCATCCAGCACAGCTTATTTTACCAGCCATTAAACAAAAGGAGATCTAATGCATTTCTAGCTAGATTACTTACTAACTAACAGAAGTTCTGAGACTGCATTCCTGATCTGTTCCCGGCAAAAGCATCACACGGACGGACAGACAGACAGACCCTTTGTTTCCCCACCCTCCTGATTTGAAAGTATCTTGTCTCTTCATTGGTCATTTTGGTCAGGTGCCAGCGAGGTTATCTTAGCTTTTTAACCCTTTACAGGTGAAAGGGTTTTGCCTCTGGCCAGGAGGGATTTTATAGCACTGTATACAGAAAGGTGGTTACCCTTCCCTTTATTTTTATGACAATGGGGTTTTAGCTTTCCCACTAGAGACCTGCCAGACTTCTGTCATTTGGATTCTTACCCTGTGCTTTCTAACATTTTTGAGGAAATCTCTCTAACCTCAGTCTCCAGTTGTGTCATAGGTGATGAAGTAAGAAAGGAGCTGGACATTTAGTCTACCCTTCCTATATCAAATGGGAATGACTTTTCCTTGGACTTGAATACATCTAATGAGTTTGTGAAAGATGCCACACTATGGAAACATTGCCATACTGCTCATCCTAACTATTACAAGTATTTCTGAGTATACATATTGAAATGTGTTCTTTTCCAATTTAAGCAAGTCGCTCCTTGTCTTATTGCTATTTTTCAGTGTTCTTTCCCCACCTCTTTACCTTAATAACCTTTTGTATATTTTTATACTCAGTGTTTACACTTGTCATTTTCAAGGTAACTCTTTTTAAAATAACACTTATTCCTTTAGTCCTTTAAACCCTATTCTCAAATCCCTTTATTTTGGCTGATCACTTACAGCATATTACAGCTTCTCTGTACTTCTTACAAAGCCATGGAGACCAGAATAGTGCACAATAATTCTTAATGCAGCCATGCCAATGCACTTATTTTATATGGGATCATATATCATAGACGTGTAGATTTTTAACTTCGTAAGTGAAGTACTTCTCATGTTGCTTCATTGAATATCATCTTGTTGAATTCAGATCAGTTCACCAATTTGTCAAGATCACGCTGAATTCTAATCTTGTCCTCCAAAGTGCTTGCAACCCCTCCTAGTTTGGTGTTATCTACAGATTTTATAAGCTTACTCTTACTTCATTATCCATGTTATTAATGAAAAACTGAATAGCGCAGCACCCCACTTGATGTGCCCTCCCAGTTGGAAAGCGAACCATCAATAACTTTTTGAGAATGATATTTCAACTAGTTGTGCACCCAACGGAGCTGGGGATGAGGGGTTTGGGGTGTGGGAGGGGCTCAGGGCTGGGGCAGGTGGTTGGAGTCTGGCGGGTGAGAGCTGCGGGGTGGGGCTGGGGATGAGGGGTTTGAGGTGCAGGAGGGGGCTCTGGGTTTGGGGGAACTCAAGGCTGAGGCGAGGCTTGGGATGCAGGAGGGAGTCAGGGCTCTGGGCTGAGGGTGCAGGCTCTGAGGTGACGCTGGGGTTGAGGGGTTTGGGGTGCAGGAGGGGGCTCTGGGTTGTGGGGGGCTCAGGTCTGGGGCAGGAGCTTGGGGTACAGGAGCGGGTCAGGACTCTGGTCTGGGGGTGCAGGTTCTGGGGATGAGGGGGTTGGGGTGCAGGAGGGGGCTCCGGGTTTCGGGGGTGCTCAGGGCTGGGGCAGGGAATTGGGTGCAGACTTACCTCGGGCAGCTCCCGGGCAGCAGTGCAGCAGGAATGCTAAGGCAGGCTTCCTGCCTGTACTGGCACCGCAGACTGTGCTGCTCCACGGAAGTGGCCAGCAGCAAGTCTGGCTCCTAAATGGAGGCGTGCAAGTGGCTCAGCACGGCTCTCGCTCGCAGGGACCCTTCCCGGCCAATGGGAGTGCGGAGCCGATACTTGCGGTGGGGGCAGCGCACAGAGCCCTGTCCCATCCCCCGTCCCCCCCGCCTAGGAGCCGGACCTGCTGCTGGCCGCTTCCGGGGTGCAGCACAATGTCAGAACAGGTAGGGACTAGCCTGCTGTAGCCGGGCAGCACCACCAACGGGACTTTTAACGGCCCAGTTGGTGGTGCTGACCAGAGCTTCCACGACCTAGTGCCTTACATTGCTGCGTCGTGACCCACAGTTTGAAAACCACTGCCCTAGAATGACTTTCATCAGGTCCCACCTTCTTGAGTACATCTAACTTATCTAAATATTTTTTAACCTGTTCTTTCCCTATTTTGGCTTGTGTTCCCTCTTTGTTAATATTGCATTAAGCATCTGATCATAATTAACATTTTTAGTGAAGAATGAAGCCAACAGGCATTAAACACCTTAGCTTTCTTGATGTCATCATTCATTAGCTTTTCTTCCTCGTTAAGTAGAGAACCTACACTTTCCTTCATCTTTCTCTTGCTCCTAATATATTTATTGACCCTCTTGTTACCTTTTATGTCCCTTGCTAGATGTAGCTCATTTTGTGCCTTAGCCTTTCTGATTTTGTACCTACTTACTTGTGCTATTCTTTTGTACACCTCTGAGCAATTTGTCCATATTTTCACATTTTATAGGATCCTTTGATTTTTCAGGTCATTAAAGAGTTCCTGATGTAGCCATCTTGGCCTCTTAATATTGTTCCTATCTTTCCTTCACCTCAGTATAGTTTGTAGTTGTGCCTCTGATACTGTTGCTTTCAGAAACTGTGAGCTCTCATGAACTCTTTTCCTTAGGTTTCCTTCCCATCGGACCTTATAGACCAGTTCTCTTTGTTCAGGTCTGCTTTATTTGAAGTCCAGTGTCCTTATTCTGCTACTTTCTCGCCTTCCTTTCCTTAGAATCATGAAATCCATCACTTCTTGATCACTTACACCTTCAGATTCTCTACCAATTCCTCCCCGTTGATCAGAATCAAGTCAAAAATGGCTGTCCACCCTCCTCACCTACACTTTCTATATTTAAACTTAAACAAACTTCTTTAGGCACTTATTCCATACAGTTAAAATACACAGTACAAAATATAGGCGTTGACCAGTTCTTTATACTGTCGACACAGTAAATATCCACCAACTAATTTGAGGATAATAAAACCCCTCTACGCTCAAAGTCCAACTCTACCTCAAAAGCCTAAAGTGGGGAATGGACTTTGCAGCATGCCCAGACAGTTAGCAGTTCTAGGCTCTGGCAATAGAGACCCCATTCTGAATCTGAGCAGTTTTGCAGCCCCATAACTCTGATTTGGAAGCTGGGATTTTCTGGCTTTTTTGTGATTAGCACTAACCCTATCCTGGTCAATGCTAAAGTGTAAGGCAGCTGCCACATTTCCTCTTTCATTGCTCCCCGGAGTCATTGTGACATCTGATTCATCTAGGTCCCTCTATGTGTAAGTGAGAGATCAAAAGCAGTTCTTTCCCTGGCAACATTGTAGGGAGTGTTTATATGGTAGCTTTGATTTTGGCCCAGAATAGCAGCTTTTATTGTATAAATTTCAGCAGAAAAAGATAAAAGTTGAACATATTTTATATATAAATATACGCATTTTAAATCGGCAGTCTGTGGGTCCTGATAAGTTTACAGTATGGTCTTATATATCTTTGGGCACCCAAACTTATTGTTACTTTTGAATAAATATTTCCCCCCTTTGTCATTCAGTGTGAACTATTATCCAAACTATGAGTGTCTTGACCGTTCTAGCATTGTTCTGCACAGTCTTTCCATTCATGATAATAGGTCTCAATATTTCTGCCTTTGTTTATATGAACCATAAATCTAATGGATCTCTGGCATCCAGGGTACAGAGCTATTTCGACCCACATTGCTGATATAGTCTGTCTACAAAAAAATCAGCCTTATTTCTAGATGGGTTAGATTAGGGGATGAGCAATTCTAGTTATACTGATGTCCTTATCAATAAATTGAAGTCGTAGCTTTCTTTGTCCCCAGAATTCCATCTCTGCAACCAGCATAAAATTTCACAAGTTGTAAACTGCTTGATATTTAAGAAAAGCTGCTATATGCCTAAAGAGTTTATTTTAAAGTACCATTTCTTAAATTCTAATATATTTGTTGCTCTTATCTGATAAGGTCTTCCTGGGTAAACAGCTAGACTGTTATTTAACTGACTGATATAGTCCTTAATGCTTGCCTCCCCTTCCTCCCTCCCCCATCAGACTTTGATGTCTCTTTAATTTCTTCAACTTCTCAACTCATAATAAGTCATCTTTGGTTGAAAAAACTGTACACTTGTTTTGTGTCTTGCATTCTGGAAATAGCACAATTAAGTGTGTTAACACTCCCTCTAGAGGTGCAGTTTAGTTCAGTGGATGATTACTGAATTTACTGTGGAGATGCTAGTGAAATGTCATATCAAGTTTCATTTACAGATTTCTAAGATGGGTGGCTGGGGTTTCCTTTTAAACCTCTTTTCTAGAAACCTTTTTTCTTTTTAACTTTAAGGTGGAATTTTAGTGTTGGTCACTTTGAACTGCGCTATGTCCCAGACATCGAAACTAGCGTGGGATTTATTGAGAGCAATTTTAAATCAAGTATAAACAAAGAAGAGTCTAAAATCATTTCGGATGTGGAGGAGCAGGAGGCTGTGATGAAGGATATGGTGATAAAGGTCTCAGTAGCTGACTGGAAGGTTATGGCTTTTAATAAGCAGGGAGGACATCTGGAATGGGAATATCAGGTACTGGAAATGCGAAAGTATTAAATGTTATGGAAACTGAAGTTCTGCAGCATTACAGGAGAATCTCATGCATTTTGATTTAGTGCACATCTGCTGAGGTGAAAAAAAATGTATATCTCCCTGTAGTATTTTGTATTGAAATTCTATATTTTGAGCTATTGAGCAGCTATGAACTGAACGAGGGATTTTCAAGCAAAAGAGTTATTTAGAACAAATCTCTGGTAAATCTATGAAGTTATTTTAAATTGCCCTTTCCTTCCTTACTCTTCAGTTTTGCACTCCAATTGCTTCTGCTTGGCTGGTTAGAGATGGGAAGGTCTTTTCCATTAGTCTTTTTGATGATACAAGTTACACGGCTAACAGCGAGGTCCTAGAAGATGAAGAGGATCTTGTGGAAGCTGCCAGAGGAGCCACAGAGTCTAGTGTCTATTTAGGTGAGATGTCTACTGCGATGCCTTCTGTTGAGCATTATCTTTCTCTCAGCCTTCTAAAAACCTCAGTAAACCAGGTGGTTTCAAGTTATAGGTTCAGAGTTCAAGGCCAGAATGGACTATTAGATCATCAAGTCTGACCCACTGTTTAATACAGGCCAGATAACTTCACCCAGTTACTTCTGTGCTGAGCCCAATAACTTGTGTTTGACTAAAGAATATTGTCCAGAAAGGCATCCAGTCTTGATCTGAAGACTTCAGGAGACTGGTAGTTTGTTCCATTGGTTCATTACCCTCACTGTTGTAAATGTGTGCCTTATTTCAAAGTTCAAATTTTCTGCATCTAACTTCCAGCTGTTGATTCTTGTTATGCCTTTCTTGTCACCTGCCCCCTTATTTTGATTGGATAATTGAATCCCTGCCCTATGAACTTTCCAAGAAGCTACCGTGCTACCTTTTTTGCCCTGACTGAATGAATCTGGTTTCCAGGGCAAAAATACTGTTACAAATCTGAAATGTGTATTCCATGAATATTCTGTGCTTTTTGTGTAAAACTTGCTGCAGCTTCAGCACAACATCCTTGTCAGTAATCCCTTTGGCTAGCACATTCATGGAAACTGAACACCAAAGGGCATGAACACAATCATATCAAACGTGGTTAAAACTTTGAGAAAAACTTGTGGTTGAAGGAGTTGCTGTATTCACCCTGTTCTAAGTACAAGCTGCAGTATGCCCCCAGTGGTCACATGAATAACTCATTTGATATTTTGACCAAATATAACAGGGTCGTTGTTTTTTTATTATTTATTTATTTATTTATTTAAGTCTATTCACCTATAAAATGCATTTTTCATTTTGACTCTGAAATGTGGGCTTATGTATAGTCTTGGTATTTTTGGACTAATAGAGTTCTAAAGCTTTTTTAAACTGGGATTTAGTTAATGGGAGACAGTTTTATTGCCTGATATAGACTTCTCTTCTTTCAGACCATTGGTTTTAGTCACATTAAGATTTTTTTCTGCACTGACTACTGAGACTTAGTTACCATATATGAAATTTTAGCTGAAATTTCTGTAAATTAAGTCTCATCCAGTGGTCAGAATTTATTTGATATGGTTTGTAACAGCCTTGAGTATTGTGCCATCAGCTTTCCTTCCCCTTAGCACTATTAAATTTCTTACCACTGACTTCACTCTAGGTAAATGCACTGTGGCCTCCTGAGGCTGTTCATATTAGACCTTTTATTTTCCTTCTCTTTTCTCAGCAGGGATAACACCAGTATTACTGTTCTAATGGTAGTCTATAGTGACAGCAGTTCCATAGACAAGCCAATGGCATTTTAACTACCATGTCATCTTGCAATATCTACAAAAAAGACAAATATAAATCTGAGGAGGACTATGATTTTGCATTCTTTCCACCCCCAACCCCTCCCCCCATTTTAACAGGTGACAGCAAAGTTCTTATTAGTGTTATTGCTAGGGCTTTGTCAGCTTGTGTTGCTGGCACTTGGACAAAAAGTGAATAGCATGATGAATATTTCTAAAAGGGAAAGTATGTGTAGTTGATTAGTAACTCAGAGAGCCCAGAACAATTAAAGGGCAGTTCTGATGGCCTGTGTTTTAGAATGAAGAGAACAGTGAGCATATTTTTAAAATTCATCTCGGCTAGTTACCATGCATATGAAGAAACCTATTTTCAAACACTTTCTCTTCAAAACAGCACAAACTGTAAAGTCTATATTCTATTACTTAACACTTGCTAGTATGGATTTCTGGTTCCTTCATCAAGCTGCTTGATTCACAAATACCAAAAAGTTCCTCAAACTCCTTGGACTACCAGGGTCTGGAATTTTGCACTGTCTCTTGATTTAGGGTAAGGAGTCCTTTTCATCATTCTACCAATTGCTGCTTATGCTCTTCATTTGAGTAGCTGTGCCAAAGTTCTTCTGGGTGGGGAATAGGAAATGGAGGGGACACCCATCCTTCTTCTGCACCTGTTAGAGTTAATAATGGTGCTGCGGTGATGGACGCTATGCTGTTCCACATTAAATAATGCTTAGTTGTGATGATGGCCTGACTCCCCACCTGTAGATACAAATGTTTCTCCCAACTATAAGCTCCGACTCCGTGGGTGCTCCGGGGCGTAAGCACCCACAGGAAAAAAAATAGAGGGTGCTCAGCACCCAGGAGTCAGAGCTTGAGTGTGGAATCTGATTTCTGTGCTGCGAATAACTTCTCCCCCTGGGGTAGGGAGTTAGATTGTAATCAGAGGCAGGGTAATTAAGATAGAAGGCTTGTAATTAAATTGAATTAAGGATTGTTAGATGATCCTGAAAGCGTTCCCAGGCACTCCAGTTAAAAGTTAGGAAACAAAATGTAGGAATAAATAGTCCATTTTCAGAATGGAAAGAAGTAAATAGTGGTGTCCCCTGGGAGGCTTGTAGTGGTCTGGGACCAGTGCTGTGCAGCATATTAACAAACGATCTGCAAAAACGGATAAACACTGAGGTGACAAAGTTTGCAAATGATACAAAAATTACTCAAGATAGTTAAGTCCCAAACAGACTGCAAAGAATTACAAAGTGGTCTCACAAAACTGGGTGACTTGGCAACAAAATGGCAGATGAAATGCAATGTTAAATGTAAAGTAGTGCACTTAGCAAAATATAATCCCAACTACACATACAAAATGATGGTGCCTAAATTAGCTGTTACCCATCAAGAAAGAGATCCTGGAGTCATTTACAGTACTTTAGAAGCACTATGTTTCCAGAAAAATGCAAATTCATAAGAATCCTTCTCACTGTGCCTATATCATACTGAACTCATTCTCCAGCTTCAGAAGACTTAAAAATTATCTCCAGTCATCAATGGGACAGATGCAACTGAATAATGTAGCTGTCTTTAACGTGCATCAAAACAATACCAGGGAACCTCCATGTAAATAAGATTGCTGACAGTTTCATTCAGAAAGCTACAGTGAGACGTAACATTTTTAAACTGGGACATTAGTGAAGACAGCTTTTAGATGACTGCAATGATTTTAATATACTGTGTGACAGGGTCGAGCCAGATGACTACAGGAGAGTGATAGAAGGCAGATATGTTAGCCCCAGGTTAAGTAGGTCCCTTTTCCCTGGGTAAGGTAACAGGGAAGGTACCAGAACAATCAGGAACCTTCTGGAAACAATTAAGACAGACAGGCTGATTAGAACACCTGCAGCCAATCAAGGAGCTGCTAGAATCAATTAAGGCAGGCTAATCAGGGCACCTGGGTTTAAAAAGGACCTCACTTCAGTTTTTGGTGCATGTAAGGAGCTGGGAGCAAGAGGCACAAGGAGCTGAGAGTGAGAACGCGGACTGTTGGAGGACTGAGGAGCACAAGCATTATCAGACACCAGGAGGAAGGTCCTATGTGAGGATAAAGAAGGTGTTGGGAGGAGGCCATGGGGAAGTAGCCCAGGGAGTTGTAGCTGTCGCCCAGCTGTTCCAGGAGGCACTCTAGGCAGCTTCCTTCCACAGGGCCCTGGGGTGGAACCCGGAGTAGAGGGTGAGCCCGGGTTCCCCCCCAAACCTCCCAACTCATGGTCAGACACAGGAGATGTTGGACTGTTGGTTCACAAAAACGGCCAAACTGAGGGCTGCCGTGAATCTCTGAGGTGAGCAAATCCGCCAATAAGCACAAGACCCACCAAGGTAGAGGAGGAACTTTGTCACAACTGTAATTCAGGAGAATGTAATTATGTAGTTCATAACAAATATTAAAATAGTAAGGAGACCAATGATAGAAACACATTCAATAAGTAGAATATGAAAGAAATGTATAAATATGCTGAAAATAGCCTCCCCCCCCAAAAAAAAACTGGCAGAGTGCCCTCTCCAAACACACCTCTTCAAAAGCACCCACCTGCAAAAACAAAAGTCAGCACCTATGCTCCTGACAATACAGTGTTGATAGCACCCTCTCTCAGGGTTAAGTGTGTGATATTTGTTTTTAGTTTGGGTGGGGACCCTCTGAAATTTTTCATCTACTTATACTCCCGGGGGAATTCTGCGCCACTGCGCAGGCACAGAATTCATGTGTCACAAAGAATTTTATTTTTCTGCATAAAATACTTTCTGCCCAAGAAGTGCTGCAGTTCCACCTTTTGCCCACCAGATTCTACTGTAACACCAGAACAGCCGGCTGTGTTCATGCTGTTGGCTGTTCTGGTGCCACAGCGGCCTCTGATGGGCAAAAGGCAGACTGCAGCACTTGTGGAGCAGAATGTATTTTCGGTGGGGGGGAGGGGATTCTGTGCATGCACATTGGCGTTGAATTCCCCCAGGAGTAAAAGTTCATTACAGACCCTGCCTGCAGAGCCAGGTTAGGACAGACAGAGTGGGGCACACAGGGCTGCTGGGGCGTTACAGACTGGGGTTCAGAATGGCGAGTGGGAGGGGGACAGACTGGGGGCGGGCTCAGGAGCTGGTGGGGTGACAGCAATGACCCCAGAGCTAAATGAGAGTGGGGGTGCAAAGCCACATGGGGGAAGAGGAGGAAGGCTGCAGGAACACATGAGGATAGGGAAGGAGGTTGTGTAGACCCATGGGGATGTGGGGTGCTGGGAGAGGGGCAGATGTGCCTGACTGAATGGGAGAGGCTTGGGGTCAGCAAGGGTCTGCGTGCGGGAGGCTTCCGAACTCCCTAACAATCTCCCCCCACCCCCTAAAAATACAAAAATAAAAAAACTGTTCCATGCTTCTCCCACCCACACCTAACAACCCTCCAGGTTCACTCCAGGCTCCTTCCCTCTCCCTCAGCTCCTCTGTTACCCTGACTCCCCCAAGCCTTTGCACTGCTTCTGAACGGTGCAGGCAATACAGTTCTGTATTGTCATTTAACTTAAGTACTCACACTTCTGTACTAATATGCCTAGTAAGGAATTTATTTGTCAAAAAAAATTACCAGAATCTTTTTTTGGTCTGTATTGTTACAGGCAAATTTGCTGACAGATACTTTGAAATAAATTACCAAAATAATTGAAACTGGCCTGATTACATTCTGTTATTTTGACAAATAAATTTTGCAGCATTTTTAATTTTTTGGTGCAGAATTCTCCCAGGAGTATACTTAAAAGGAACCCTCATCCCCAGTGACACTCTTGTCATTGGCTCTGCATGACTCCCAGCCTCTCTTGGTGTGGAAAGCAAGGAATGAGCGGTAAATGGCTAAAACATTCTTTTCTGATTCTGAAGAGAAGAGTCAATTGTGTAGTATGTAAAAAGTTCATCTTAAATCCTTCATTTTCTCTTGAAACACTAGGAGTCTTGAAACTGTGTTCCTAGTTGTGCAACTTTGTGCTGCGGGGTGGGGAGAACTAAATCTGAAGTCAAATATGCTCTCTGGTTTATTACTCAGGAATGTACAGAGGTCAGCTTTACCTTCAGTCGTCAGTCAGAATTTCTGAGAAGTTCCCAACCAACCCAAAGGCTCTGGAATCCAGAAACGACAATGCAATTATCCCGCTGCCCACAATCAAGTGGAAACCTTTAATTCGTAAGTGACGATCCAGAGTTTTGCTAATTGTCTTTTTCAAAGGAGAATGTGACAAAACAATTCTTTGCAAAAAGAAAAGGAGTACTTGTGGCACCTTAGAGACTAACCAATTTATTTGAGCATGAGCTTTCGTGAGCTACAGCTGTTGGTAGCTCACGAAACTAACTAACACGGACTAACATGGCTGTTACTCTGAAAACAATTCTTGTGACTTCCATTAGCTGCAGAATTAGTCTGATGTCTCTAAGTGGAAGATTGTATTCTCCTTTGGAAACTGATTCTGTTCTGTGCTTTAAAATTTTTAATCTTTTGTTGAAGGTGAACTGCCTTTGATTTGTCATAGTGATTGACAGACTCCTTTTAGTAATCAAACCTTCCACTGCCTGTAAACCAAATAGGCGTTCTGGTCCTGTCAGAAAAGAAATAAATGATTATAGTGACATGAATGGCACTTACTTGACTTGTTTAAGAGCTGCTGGTGGGTTTGGGGGGGGAGTTTGATTGGGTTTTTTGTGTGAAGTGGTGGCTTTTTTAAAGATTGATTTCATCCTTAACATTTTGCTTGCATGAAAATCAGTCAGTTCTTTAAAGTATTTATATTTTCTATTGCTGAACAATGGGAATCGTAATGGAATGAGGTTTAGTCAGGAAATGGTGGGAGTGTAGTGAGTTGTTATAACACTCCTAGCTTTTAAAAAAGAATTTCCTGTCTCTGCCTAGATTCTCCATCCAGGACTCCTGTGTTGGTGGGGTCTGATGAATTTGATAAATGTCTCAGCAATGACAAGTTTTCTCATGAAGAGTACAGTAACGGAGCCCTTTCAGTTCTGCAGTATCCATATGGTATGTGGTAACAGTGATGGGGTTTTTGTTCATTAACTGGTAACTATTGCCACTTGAAGCACACTGTTCAGAACTTGGGACAGTGTTTACCAGTAAAGCTCAGTAAATGCATCAGCAAAAAGAAAAGAAGTACTTGTGGCACCTTAGAGACTAACAAATTGTTAGTCTCTAAGGTGCCACAAATACTCCTTTTCTTTATGCGAATACAGACTAACACGGCTGCTACTCTGAAACCTGTCATAAATGCATTAGATAACTCTTAAATGTTAAGTATGATAGCAACTTGATTTACTAGGTAAACCAGAAAACTCTCTTGTCTAAATGTTGGTTATGTCTTCGGAGGTTTGATGTTGGAGTATAAAATTTTGTATGTGAAAAACGTCATGCACTGAAGTCTTTAAGCATGTATGCTTCCGGAATTTATTAACTCTGCTGGAGAGACCCTGCTTGCTGTGGAATTTGACCTTGGATAATTGAACTTGTATAGAAGTCTGATAGCTTAAATTTGATCAGTATTACAAAAATCTCTTAATGTTTAGCCATGTGGAAGCAAACAGTGTGCTGGTTTTTGTAAGTAGCCACATCTCTTGAAAGATCAACTTCTGGTGCAGTATTTCACATCTGTAAGGACAGACACATTTGTCCAAAATAGAACTGCTTGATAAGTTGGGATAAACAAACTTACATTATTTTTTATTTTTTATTTTTTTTTAAACAAAGACAATGGTTACTATTTACCGTACTACAAAAGAGAGAGGAACAAACGCAGCACCCAGATTACTGTTAGGTTTGTTGACAATATGAACTACAAGAATATCCGCAAAAAGGATCCAGTTCTGCTTTTGCATTGGTGGAAAGAAATAGTTGGCACCATCTTATTTTGCATTGTAGCAACAACTTACATCGTCCGCAAGCTCTTCCATCCCCATCCTCACAACAGAGTAAGTATCTTGTTTAATCCTGTTGCTTAATCAAATCAGTTAAAAAAGTGTTAAAATCCTATTCAGGGTTTTTTCTGTTGGTTTCCAGACTTACATGTGCAAGTATAAGTAGTTGACAGATCTTAAATTATTAAAGAAATTGTGGGAATGAAAACCTGCTTTGATTTTGAACTGATTTTGAAAGCTGTTGGCTACTATGTGGGATTTACTTAGCAGCTGCAGAAAGTAAATTACATTGCTTTACCTATTTTGGTAATCTTTGGAAATCTTTATATTGAAATGATTTCATCTCCTAATTTGACAATATCAACTAGTTTCAACTTTATTTAGTGTTGTAAAGGATTTTTTTGTGTTTTCTATGATCCTTGTCAGCAGCGGAAGGAATCTGAAACACAGTGTCCGACTGACAGTAAATATGAGTCAGCTAGTGGAGAGGTTAAAGATAACAGCTGGAATGACATTAAGTACTCTGGATATGTTTCAAGGTGAGAGATCAAAGTATCCTCAATTCAACAAAATACATAAAGTGTCTTAGTTTGAGAACTAGTTCTATCTAGAAAAGCAGGCTAGTGATTCTTAACTACTTTAATTTTTCTGTTACACCTGAAAACTGACAACTAATACAACTTCTTCTCTAAGGCCTTATCTCTACATTATCAGTCAGACTGCAGATAAGGTCACTCTAAACAGTCTTTGGGAGATCATATGACCAGTTGCATGTGTGTGTTGAACTAATGTTATCTGTTGTCATGTGATGTGATAAAATAACCTCAGTGTTTACCTCTCTATTGCTGTGTTTGTGAATAAAGTTGGGGGAGAACTGAAGATGACACTTCACATGTGGAAGAAGAGGAGAGAGTATTTAATGCTATAAGCAATTCCGCTGTTGACATGAGGAGGGGTGTTTGGAAAGGGGATGCATATGGGATCATGTCATCTGCAGATTGGAGAAATATAGAGAAAGGGAAATAAGAGATTATGTTACTGGAATACCTCCAGTTCAGTCATAACCTAGTAAAGGTAGGAATTGAAGTGTTTAAAAGAATACGAGGAATGGAGGAAAGGGGGGGATGTGAGTAAAAGGAATGATTGTATCTAAAAGGAGATGCATTTAGGAAAAATGGCATAATAAATGGATAGTTTGAGGAGGACCTGCAGCAAATGAGGTTTTAGGAAATGGGCTGCCCTTAAGAAGACTACTCTGTAGGAGTTAAAAATGAAAAGTACCACCTTGGTTATATGACAGGGTGGTAAAGCTATGTTTATTGGGATGAAAACATAAACTAAGGGTAAGTCTTCACTAAAAAAATATTGCTAACTTGGATTAAAATATCAGTGAAGACAGCAATGGGGCTTTTAACTTGGGTTAGCAACTCAAGTTAAAGCTTTATAAGGCAGAGGTGGGCAAACTACAGCCTGGGGGCCGCATCCGGCCCTTCAGACATTTTAATCCAGCCCTTGAGCTCCAGCTGGTGAGCGGGGTCTAGGGCTTGGCCCGCTTTGCCCATGCTGGGGCTTCACACAGCTCCCAGAAGCAGCAGCATGTCTCCACTCCGCCTCCTACGCATAGGGGCAGCCAGGGGGCTCCACACACTGTCCCTGCAGCTCCCATTGGCCGGCAACCACAGCCTGTGGGCGCTGCAGGGGCAGCGGCTGTGGACGGGGCAGCGCACAGAGCCGCTTGTCCACACCGCCTCATAGGAACTGGAGGGAGGACATGCCGCTTCTGGGAGCCACTTGAGGTAAGCGCCAACCAGAGCCTGCACCCCTAACCCCCTCCTGTGTCCCAACCCCCTGCCCAAGCTCTGATCCCCCTCCTGCCCTCCGAAGCCCTCGGTCCCAGCCCGAAGCACTCTTCTGCACCCCCAACCCCTAATCCCCAGCCCAGAACCCACACCCCCAGCCGAAGCCCTCACCCCCTCATGCACTCCAACCCCCTATTTCGTGAGCATTCATGGCCCGCCATACAACTTCCATACCCAGATGTGGCCCTCGGGCCAAAAAGTTTACCCACCCTTGTTATAGGAGATCTTAGAATTGAATTTGAGCTGCTACCCCAGGTTAAAAGATGAGTTTACATGTCTTCACTAGTGTTGTAACCTGGGTTAGCGAACATGGATTAAGAACACCTTGTTGTTTTGTTGTTGTTTTTTTTTACTGTGAAGACACACCTTTAAATGTCCATAAACTTTATAAGAAGCATACATGACTTATTGTGTAAAGTTTGTATAATTTGTATTACAGTCTCACCTACAGGCTGCAGCTGAGATTGGGATTGTGCTAGTCCCTGTACAAGCACATAATAAAACAGTCCCCTATCCCTAAAGTATTTACAATCTAAATAGATACAGTGAAATGTGACGGGGAAATGGAGAAACAGAGAGGTGAAATGACTTCCAGAGGGCCCACAGCAGGTCGTAGTTTAGACAGAAATAATTGACATTCAAAATGTTAATAATTAGTAAAATTTTTTGTCCAGGTATTTAACAGATTTTGAACCAATTCAGTGTATGGGTCGAGGAGGATTTGGAGTTGTTTTCGAAGCCAGAAACAAAGTAGATGACTGCAACTATGCTATCAAAAGGATCCGTCTACCTAATAGGTAATGAATGAGCTTATTTATATTTAGAAAAGACAACTTATTATGGGGTACAGTCTTGCAGTTAATTATTTGCTGTTGAACTGATACCTTAGCATCAGTAGGTTAGGATGAGTGATGCACTTTTTTTTATAATTTTGAGGTTTTCCTGGTGTCAGATGGTTGACAGACTTAACCACAGCAGAGTGGTGACACCTTTAAACAGCTTTTGTGAAGTACGTCAGGGCATCATTTTGCAATGGGATGCTCAAAAAGATGCCAGTGCTGAGTAGGAATTCTCTTAAGTTCCATGAGGAATGGAAACTGGACCTCTTATTATTTGCAGCACTATTAATTTGCTTTTCCCCCTCCACTCCTACCTCTTTTGCTTCACCTTTTCCTTCTCTTTTCTTCCCTCACTCTCCCACTTTGTTCTATCCAACCTTTCCATTTTCTAGTTCCACAACCCTTGCCTTTCTTTCAGCCTTAGGTGGTCAAGCCAAGCTTCTGAATTGCCTTACACAGAGCTTGCAGCACTTCCTTTTAGTGTGAGATGAGAGACTCTGCTTCTGGAAATCTCGAATTAGGGCTTATGTCTACACTACAAACTGTGGTCGATGCAACTTATGTTGGCGTACAGCTGCCAAAGTTTGTATGCCACTCGGGCGCATGCATACTTGGCTGCTCGCAGTGGTGCTGCTCATGCTCACCAGGAGTGCTTGTGTCGATGTAACGTGCTATGCATCACGGGTAGGTATTCCCATGTGCCATGCTTCGCCATCTGGCGCAATGCCTTTTGAGACATTTTTGCACTATTTTGTGAGATAGTAATGATTCACCCAGGGATCTCTGGAGGAAACAATCAAGTTCTCAGCATGCAGCTTTCTGCATCCCATAATGTCATCCTTATTATTTTCATGCCTTCTAAAAAAAAAATATTCCATGAACCCCTGCAGCACTGTTTGGGGTCTGTAATCTCTGACAGAAGCCTGAAGCCTGCAGAGCTCTGTATTATTCTTTTGAAACTTTCAAATACAGTAGACACGATTCTCCTGTATTTGCACATCCTCAGGAAGTTTTGCAACAATGGGGGATGTGAAGATTTCTTCAAGGATGATTTGCCAAGGGAAATAGTGAAAAACAATTCAAGGTTGTTGATGGAGTTCATGGAGCAGCTGCAGACGTTGAAGTTCCACTTCTGGGCCTGAGAAACAAGCACAGACTTAAGGGATTGCATCAAAATCCAGGGTTAGCACAATGAGCAGTGGCTGCAAAACTTTTGGATGCAAAAGGCCACATTCCTGGATCTGTGTGCTGAGCAGGCCTCCACCCTTGAGAACACGGACACCAGAAGGAGAGCTGCACTGACCATGGAGAAGCAGGTGGCAATCACACTCTGAACACTTGCAATACTGGATTGCTACCAGTCAGTGCTACCATCTTGGAGTTGGGAAAACTCACAATGAGTGGGGTTGTTATGCAAGTGTGCAGGGTCATTAATCGTCTCCTACTGCGCATCACTGTGACTCTGAGCAATGTGTATGAATTTGCAGCAGTGGGGTTCCCAAACTGTGGTGGGGCGATAGCACATATATCCCTAGTTGGGCACCAGCCAACCTTCCCCCAGTGTACATCAACACAAAGGGTTGCTTTTCTGTGGTGGTTCTGTGGTTTTCTGTTGGTGGATCACAAGGGGTGCTTCACCAATATCAGTGTGGGCTGGCTGGGGTGGGTGCTTGACGCTCGCGTCTTTAAGACCTTTGGAGATTTTGAAGTGCCAGTAGTGATCCTGGAGGACTCAACCAACACGTTGCTCACCCGGCTCGAGAAGCTGTACGCTGGCCAGCTCACCAGCACCAAGGAAAGATTTAACAACTGGCTCAGCAGGTATAGAATCACTCAGTATGCTTTTTGGTAGATGGAAGAGACGCTGGCAGTGTTTACTTGCTAATTTGGGTCTCAGTGAGAAAAATATTCCGCTGGTTATGATTTTATAGCTGCCTGCTGTGTCCTGCATAATATTTGTGAGGAAAAGGGCGGAAAACTGTTTCCAAGATGGAGGGTTGAGATGGAGTATCTGTGCACTGACTTTGAGCAGCAAGACGAAAGGCCACTAAAAGAACCCGACTGGAACTGTGCACTTGAGGGAGGCTTTGAAAGAGCACTTTAATGGTCAGACACAGTTGTATTCTCTGCTGGGACCTTTGGGTGCTGCTAAGAATTACATAGTGCTTTCTGTACGTTTATAAATATGGGTGTTTTCCTGAACCTATGAATTAGAGACATCCCTGTGTACATAAACCGTGCTCTGCCTGGCCTCCCCACCCCTGCCTAATCCAACGGGGGAATGAAAAGCGGGTGCCAACTCCAACTCTTTGTTGTACCTCTACCTCTTCTCATACGAGTAAAACCAATGACAAGTCGATGTCTGTGTCTTAACTTGGGGAAGGGCCAGGTACTATCTTTAATTTAAACGTTATAAGGAAAAACGTATGCACATATTTACCTGTGTTCTCTTCCCCATTGTCATGCTCATCTGCACTTGCCTGATGGGACTGGTTAGACTGTGGTGGAGTCTCAAATAGGTCCTGGCTCGTGGCATAGCTGGAGCCCCCTGCCCAGTCTCTCCCCACCCCTGCCTTCTTCCTCCTTACTTTTCATGGCCAGGGTATCTGTCTCGGGTTCCTCTGAGGTATCCGTGGTGGTCTGCAAGATGAGGATTCTGACAAGTATGGCATGCAGCTCACTGTAAAAATGGCAGGTCTGCAGCTCAACACACATTGATCGTTGTACTCCCTGGCTTTGTAGGACGCCTGGCATGGTCCTTTGCTTTCCTGCAGCACTGCTGCTGATCCCTGTTTAAGCCTTTGGCTGCATCCCCTGTGGAAGCTTTTGGTAGATACAGCCTCTTCTCCGCACAGGCTCAGGAGATCCTGTACATCTTGTTACTCCAGTCAGGAGCACGTCTAGTGTGTGTAGTTGGCATGGTTGGTTGGACAGTTGCACACAACAAGGGAGAGCTTCAGAGCGTGCTTCCTGAAGTGAGCTATCAGAAAAGTCATTTCAAATATATGTGGGGAGTTTTAAAGGGGGCTTCTGGTATCCGATCCCTGGGCAGTCACGTTTACCATTGTGATCTTAGCAGTTGCTCTTTCAGGGCATTATGGGACAGCAACTGGAGAACTGTTAGGCTCAACACAGGCCACGCAGTGTCTACACTTGCACTGTGTCGACCTAGGCCGGTTGGCCCTGGCTCCATGCCATTCGGGGAAGTGGTATTACTGCACCTACTGTAACAGGTCACTTACATTGGTAGGAGACCAACTTGAAAGTAAGATGCATGCTCAAATAAGTCAATTTACATCAGTCTAACATTGTAGTCTATACCAGGCCTAGAACAGAAGCAGCCCTGCTGGAAGGGAGAGGGGGCTAAGCAATTAAATCTGTTTTCTTCATAAATATGTTAACCTACGAGTGAAAATAACTCACTTAAGGTTTTGTTCAGAAAATTGTGCAAGTACTGTATCTGAATTTTACCCTGTCCTACAGCTTGCTGTTGAATGAAACAATTGTGATTTGACTTTAGTTAGTTAGTCTTCTAAAAAGATTTTGCACTTGGCCCAGTAACTAGAACTCTGGTCAGGGAATCATAGGCCTGAGTTCTATTCCCTGTTTGCTGTGTTTTCCCCATCGGTAAAACCTGGATAAACTTTACTCTCGTGTAAAGCTCTTTTCGTGAATGATGCTCTATAAACGCTACTTAAAGTATTATGCATCATAACTAATTTTCTAGATTCTTTACTGTAATTAAAGGTTGTATTTTTCTGCTGTTCCGGTGGGAGTTAAGTGGGGCAATGACTCTAAACACAAACACTTCTATATGTTACAGTTTAAAGTCCTTGGTGCTGGAGTAGTTTGACATAAAATGAATTTAATTTTAACCCTGCAAAACCTTAATTTCCTTTGTTTAGTTTTTGCTTTTGTGTATCTAAGGGTCCTCTGCATACCTAAGGCATATTCCTTCTAACCCTTTCCCCACCTCTAGAGAATGCTTGAGACTAGAATGAGATGAAAAGTCTCTCCTTTTATGTTGCTCCTCCTTAGTTGAAAAAGAGATCTCTGAGTGGGTGTGCTCATAACTACTGAACTTCCGGTATCTGTAGCACTCTTAACTGCAGGGAGAGAGGCTGAGGAATTTAAGATGGATCTTCCTCAGATCTGTGCAGAATAATACCAATAGACCAACTCATACTAGTCTAGCTTTGGATAAATTTCAGTGCTTAAATCCTCTTCAGAAATGCCTGAGTAAGACTATTGCTTTATGTGATATTTTTTGTTTAATCCTAGGGAATTGGCTCGTGAAAAGGTGATGCGTGAAGTTAAAGCATTAGCTAAACTTGAGCACCCAGGTATTGTTCGATATTTCAATGCATGGCTGGAAGCACCACCTGAGAGATGGCAGGAAAAAATGGATGAACTGTGGATAAAAGACGAAAGGTAATATACCATTTCTGAATCTTTTGAAAGCGATACTGTGTTTAGTGATGGGATGGGAAGGCTGATGATCTATTCAAGAAATATACAGAGACCAGCCAGTATAGACAAGGTTATAAACTTTTAAACTAAAGTTGATGGACTTAATTAGCAATGTACAAATATGTTACGTCTCGTTTAAAATGTTTTTCTTAGTCTATGTCCTCTAGCCTTTTAATCAAATTCTGTTTTGTGCCTATGGGAGATCCTAAAGCACTTTGCTTGACTTTTGCACTTGGGCCTTTTTGTGATTAGAAGTTTCTTCTTTTGCTACAATGTAATTTTAAACTTTACAACCATGGCTTCAGTTTCCAAACTGCATACAAAAACATCTTTTAATCACCATTTCAACGGGTATTCTACCAGTTTAACCCCTTCTGTGTTACAATAAAAGCATAATTACGCACAATGAACACTGCCTGCTAAACTTTTCTGTTTACTGCCTGCTAAACTTTTCTGTTTCATTATATGACCTCTGTATTTTGATTTAGTGAGTTTCAGGATTTTTGATTGATAGGGACTTCATAGTGTATTACGAGTATAGAGGGAAAAACAATGCTTTCAGTAAGAAATATAAATAATGAAGGATCCTGATTGTTAATAACTCTGCTTGTGTTTTCTAATGTATTACTATGACATGCTTTACTTTCCACTAGCAAAGGTAATAGAGATCTTACTAGATCCCCTTAAATGATCCGTATTATCTGCAGACAATGCATTTAGGATTAAACCCAATTCTGTAGTATTAATCTGACTTTCCTTTTTTTAGTACTGACTGGCCACTCAGTTCTCCCAGTCCGATGGAAGTTCCATCATTCAAAATTAGAACAGACCCATTCTCTACAAAGGAGCACATTGAAGTTATTGCTACATCACCACAGAACGTTAAGTCTTTCTCTGTGGGGATAGCTTGTGGCCAGTCCGATTCATCAGAGAGCCAACTTTCTCCAGTGGAGTTCTCTGCCACTGACAACCGGGACTTGAACCAGTCAGCAGATCTGATGTTAAACCTGCAGGACAGTGTCCTTACAGACTGTGATATAGAGGACAGTACTGTTGATGAGACTGATCCAGGCCACTCCGTTGAACTTTGTCCTCCAGCTGTGCCTGGTGTACGGCTGAGGGAGAGGACCTCTTCCTCCATTGTATTTGAGGATTCTGGCTGCGATAACACTTCCAGTAAGGAAGGTAACAGAAGTGATGCTTCACATGACTACTGCCATTGTGAGGAAAAAGCAACAAGTGCAAAAGGATTTGAGAATAGGAAATCTCCTTCAGGAAGCTCTCTGTCTGTTTCTCCACCAAGACCAACAAGTTTAAGTCTGGACCTTTCTAAAAATACTGCAGAAAAAGTCAAACCCACCTCGCCAAAAGTATACCTCTATATCCAGATGCAGCTGTGCAGGAAGGAAAACCTCAAAGACTGGATGAACAGAAGATGCACAATAGAGGAGAGGGAAAGAGCAGAGTGTCTGCAGATATTCCTGCAGATAGCTGAGGCAGTTCAGTTTCTTCATGGTAAAGGACTAATGCATAGGGACCTCAAGGTTTGTATTGGTAAAGGAACACTATCCAGATCTTACGCCTTTGACTATCCAGCATGATCTAGTGAACAGTGTGCATCACTAGAAGCCTGGAGCTCCTGAATTGTAAACCTAGTTGTCTCTAACTCACTGTGTGTCCTTGGGCAGGTGTCCTTTCTCTCTCCCCTTCTGTGGCCTTGTCTTTGCTGCAATGTTAGCACAAGTTATGTGCCTTCCAGTTACCTCCTCTTGACTTAACCTGGCCCAAGTGAGAACAGTCACACTGCAAAACAATGCGTGGGTAGCACAGAGTGTATTAGCAGCATGGAGTAGCTGAGTCCCCACTGCATTATTAGCTTGAGCTTCAGCACCTCTTGAGCTTCAACCCACACCCCCAGATGGGCCAATTAGCTCAAGTTTAAAGCACCGCTTTAATCTAGCTTGAGTTTTTGTGTGTGTATGGGATACAGTTAGGGGTAGCGTGTGAGTTATACCTCAAACTAAGGCTTCAGTAAAGCCAAGCCCTGTGTTTTTTTTTTCCCATTGAGGTAGTAGATAGTATCTCCTACCTCGATAGGGTGTTATGAGGGTTAGTTAATGTTTGTACAGTGCTTTGGAAATACACTTGTCCAGGTGCGGTAAATATTACCATTAATTATGGCTATGAAGATTTCCCAACTATAGGATTATTCCTACCAGGCACAGTTAAGCTGCATTCATTATGACATCCTTTAGTTCACTCTGTTTCCAGTGGAGTTACTTTATGGTAGCATGCACCTTAGGTAGCTGTTGAGCTAGAGTGCATAGTTAGTTTCCATTTTGAAATCAGTTCTACAATTCAAAGTTAACCAGCTAATACTGGTATCTCTCTTCTTCCCTTTGCTAGGAACTCTGGTTACAGAAGGTAAAAAGTGCTGTAACTCCAGAATTGAAAATTAAACTACTCGCAGTTGAATTCTTGGACCAATGCCAAAACCCCAGTACAACTGGTCTGAGGGTTGTAATGTCTTTTTAATGTGTGATATCTATTAAAACATCAGGACTAGAAGTGAATGCTGTTCACCATGGGGAAGCTGTTACAGTGTTTGCTTCTAGTTCTGATGGTTTGAGATACTGAGGTCTTAAATTAAAATAGCATCATTCTGATTGTCATTGTCATTTTCCCCCTTTACTTAAATTCTGACCTGACTTTAGTGGCTGCTAGCTCTAGAACTTCTAGCGTTAGAATCACTGTTGTACACCATCAGTAGTTACTGATGAATATCGATACTATTTGTACTTCGCTGTCACTGCTTCTCCCAATGAATTCTGAGAAACTGAGTTCCACGCTGTTGCTGACATCAGAGGTAGTTCCTGTTTAGTTGAGGAGCTGTCATTGCCCAATTAATTGGAGTAAACATTGAACTTGGAAGAACAAAATAAAGTCCACATTTTTTCCCCACTTATGTGAAATGTTATAGCTCCTCAAACATGGAAACAGTAACTGTTTGACATTGACTGCAACACACAGTCAAACTGCTGGGGAAGGCAGCCATCACAGGTACAAAGAATTTTAAGGATTGTGGAACTACCAACATTTACAGAGTTCAAAATCAGTTACAACAGCAAAAATATGCCTGAGTTAGAAACACTTGGAACCAGCGCAAATATTTTTGGGACCAGCAAACTTCTTTTACTATTGATTTTTAAACCAAGAATCAGAAATTTTAATCCCCGAGAAACGGAACAGAAGGATAATTTTCAGATACTTTAATTGTAAACCTATTGGTTCCTTGCCCCACATGGGGGGGAAAAGTTATTAAAACACAATAGTGATAATACTACTATAGGTATCTTATAGCTTTCTTAGAGCCTTTCATTGGGCTCAGTGGCTTAAACTGGTTCTCCAATACAAGGGTACTGAGGTTCTTCTTTGAGTGCTTGCTCATGTCCATTCCATTGGAGGTGTGTGTGCTTGCCACGTGCACTGGTGCCGGAAGTTTTTCCCTCAGAGTTATCCATAGGGGATTGGCTCTGGTTCCCTCTGGAGTGACACGTGTATGACACGGTATAAGGGGCACTGCCGGCTCCCCCCACCCTCACTTCCTTCTTGCCGGAAACTCCGACAGTGGGGAAGGAGGGCTGGTCATTGAATGGACATGAGCAACACATCTCAAAGAACACCAGTTACAGAATAGGTAACTGTCTTTCCTGTAGATCTTGAGTTAGAGCTCTGCTCTTCTAAACCAGCAGTTGTGAGTTAGAATCTTGCGGGGGCCTCCTAAAAGTTTTGTAGACACTGGCAAGGAGGTGGATAAAATATTCTAAATCTCTCCCATTTCTAAATTCTTGCTTAGTATAAGCTGCATTTGGGGTATTCCCTTGAATTAACAACGTTCTTTATTCAGTGTCCCAAAAAAGTGTCTAAAATATGTATCTTGCAGCTACGATATTTGGATGCTGTTTTACGAGGGAAGCTTATGAGTTTTCTTGGTAGAATCAACAAGTTAGTTTATTCACTTTTTTTTTCTGTGGTTCTTGAAACTTACTGGAACAAATCTTTACCAAATTCTGTGGTTTGTCTATATAATAAGAGGTTGTTCGTACCATTTTAGTAAGTAACCACACTTCATTAACTGTGTAGTTCCAGGATTGTTCATTATAAATACAGGTATTTAAGGCTCACACTGATCAGAGCTGGCCTCATTTCAAGTTAAAAGGAATTTATGCTATTCCCTCAACCAGTGAGAGATGTCACACTTCGATTTCATTGGAAGGGAATGAGCCACGTGAACATAAAACTGTCGTTTTCATTATAATGCCAGAATGAGCTTGAAAAGCATCATAATCCCAGAATGACACCACAAGACAAAAGGTCTCACTGGATGGGAAACCTTGCGGGCAGAGTTCCCTAACCAGGCAGCAGTTTTCCAGAAAGGCAGTTTGCTCCATTGCTGACATGAAAAAAATCATACTACTGAGAACTTCTTTATCTTGTTCAAAGAATGTTCTAGAAAAGTTTTCTGAGAGTCTGAGTGATTGCCACATCCCTCTGAAGTTTCCCTTTGACCTGTTACCTTACATCAGAGAGTATACTGCTTGATCTTTTCCTCTCAGGAAGTCATTCTTCCTTGTTTACTCATTGGCTTGTTTTTGCTGCCATTTGCAATGTTTGAAAGTTCCAGATCTCCTTGATTGCTTGAAGCTATAGGCTAGGCTAGGTAAAGGGAGAGAGGATTGGGGGAAAAAAAAATCTGTTCTTAAGGGTCCAATTCCCCTTCTTCTTAGAATCCCTCCCTCTCCCTATCCATAACACTTCCTTCCTTTTCATTGTCTTGGAGGAGGAAGTGTAATCTTGTCTTCAACTTCCTGCATGTCAGTAAACTGGAGACAACCTGAGGCTATGGTATCTAAATCACTAGTGGAGGAATCTGTACCCAGAAGACTAGTTCCATACTACAGTCTGAAATACATATTTTGATAACTCACCTACAGGAAGAGAAGGTTGGGGAAGGGAGAGTTTTTATTCGTTTTAGTTGGGAGGTATTCATACACGGGTGATGAGGGCCATATAAATACCTTTATAGATAATTTGAGGATGTTCTGCATTTACAAGGTGGTAATTATCCTGCATTAAAACTCTCAAGGCCAAGGTATTCGTTTTAGGAAATTATTGTAGGAAACAAACCCTGAAGCTGAGTTCACCAGCTCCGGGAGTGATTATTACTGAATTAACAAGGCACTCCCTGTCTGTAGATTTATACCATGTTCATCTCAGAGCTGTCTACGCTTTTGACGCACAAGTCAACAGACTTTTTTTTTGCTCACTCATCCCGGTCCCCCACACCATGGGCAGGTGGCAATGGTGGAAAAGCCAAGGTAGTGAGGTGTGCTTTGGAGATGATGGTGGTCAGGTTTGTAACCATTGTTTACTCTTGTGGAAAAGCATTCCACAGCGCCAGCTCTGCCAAGGAAGTTTTGTTCCCTGCTCCACAGTTAACAGACAATCAACGTGTCCTGTGTCCTCTCAGCCGTGCACTTCCCTGTACTCTGGTGATGAATTCTGAGGGGAGTAGACTTCCTCAACTCCCTCTAGCCATCTCTTCACCTAGCCCCATTCCTAATGTCTCATCCATCCTTGCTTCTTCTGGCCCCTTCTTAAAGTCCACCCTTTCTCCACTAAAATAACTCCTTTCATGTGTTTAATATCTGGAGTAGTGGGAGGGTAGGCAGCCATGGGTGTTGTGGGCATGTCAGTAGGAAGTTCTGAGGGCACTGACCAAACAGAATAGAGACTCACAGCACATTATTTAGAAATAACCATTGTTATATAGATGATCTTCTCTGCGTGCAGCACTGTGTGTATAGACACACACCATAAAGGTCGTTATGGGTCAGAAGCTGTAAGGCATTCCTGAGCTGCTCTTTGTGAGATCATTCCATTTCTATATAATTCAGAAGCAGCTATTGCTAGTGATTTGTGTTTTCTGGCAGTTAGTAAGCTGGGGCTGAGGCAAAGCTGAGACTAGTTCATTACTACATTCATAAACCATAAAAATATTAGATTTTAAATCAGGAATTATCTTTTTGTTCCATTGTGGATATACTTGTCTGGCTTTCCAGCAGTTAAATCAGCATAATATTTGTAGGAAAGCAGGACTTAATTCTCAGCTTTCCATTATGTTTGTAATGTTGTAATTAAGAGTGTTGTTGCAGTTTGGGTCAAAACTACTCAGAAGGGAGTGTGGTCTACAGGTCAGGTCAGGGGACTGGGAGTCAGCACTACAGATGTCCATTCCTGATCCAGCCACTGATTTGTGACTTAATTCCCAACCCAGCCAGGTGATCAAAGGGGAATCAGGAACCTCTCTGTGACTCAGGCTATGTCTACACTGCATACCAATGTAGACAGTGTTTAGGGTATGTCAAGCTACATGCTGCTGTGAAAAGCAGGCTGTATCCACACTGTGGCATGTAGCTACATGTCAGTGAAAGGCTCTGGCAGGGAGGAGGCAGCAGGGAAAGTCTGGCAGTTCCCTGCTGCCTTCCTCCTGCAAGAGCCTTTTCTCCACTTCCAGAGTATTTCCCTGTGGCGGGGAAAGGCTCCAGCAGCAGGGAGGCAGCAGGAGACTGCACTGCTAAAAAGAGCAATATAGACAGGAAGACGCTGCTTGGGCGAGTAGAGACCGTATTTGATATATACCCAGGTACTACCTACAGACTTCAGGCATGTCTTTACTCGTCTAAGCAGTGCTTCACGGTCTACACTGCTATTTACACCCCTACTGGGGGCATCCTGTATAGGCATACTACATGCTGCTGAAAGAAGTGTGCCATGTAGATGCACCTTTAGTTGCCCCCACTCTTACTCCAGGAGTGTTTCCCTCAGAGATGTTGACAATAGATATTTGTAAAGTGTGTTCAACCCTCTACAGGGAGGCAGTAGCAAACCACTGTCAGTTAAAGGGTTTTAAAGAAAGTGAGACTTCAGTTAATATTGAATGCTCTTTGCCAGAGTAACTGGGATTCTCAGTTAAGTAAATCTATATTTTGCAGTTCACCTTTAATATAGTCTGCCTGAATGAATTGCTGTAGATAGAGAGGTAAAGGCTTTTGTTTCATGTTTGTAATTCTTTTTATCTCTCATCTGATTGGTTTTCCAGCCTTCCAATATATTTTTCACAATGGATGACATAGTAAAGGTTGGGGACTTTGGCCTGGTAACTGCTATGGACCAAGATGAGGAGGAAGAATCTGTTCTTACTCCAATGCCAGCTTATGCCAGACACACGGGACAAGTTGGGACCAAACTTTACATGAGCCCAGAACAGGTGAGGTTTTTCTCTTGCACGATGCAGTGTCATGAATGGATTTAATTCTCTTCTTGAAAAAAAGATGTGAAAAGATGTAATGTCTTTTTAAAGTTTATTTAATTTATTTCTGCATACCAGACAAGTATTAAGTGATCAGGATCAACTTCATGCCATGATTGTGTATACTCCAATATTGGGGTTATCAAGAACTGGAGTTCAACATCCACTTGTGTACATACATGCCTGTACACACATCTTTCCAGCACTGACTTATGTGAACCCACATGATGGAGTTCACACGAGCTTTTTTTTTTTTTTAAGTCCAACTGCACATGCAGGGGTTGGTGCTGGAAAAGTGCACATGCAAAATTGGGTGAGTGCACGTGGAAGCCACGTTGAGGCCCCACTGAAAATCCAGCCTAGGAATTGAAGGAATAATGACCTTATTCCTGGTAATATATAGCAGATTCCAAGGGTGCAGGACCTTGATCTGTTTTTTAGCTTGGAAGATTGTAACTTGATGTGATCAGAGTTCTGTTCGGGTTCTTATGCTGTGCCCATCAAAGTAAAATTTCAGTATGAACTGAAATCTGATATTGTCATTTTCAGTGTTACTTTTAAAACATTACTTGTAAAACTTGTTCAGTTATGCTTCTAAGGAAAGACCATTACTGTTCTCTATTCAGATAAAATCTGAATACTTGAATAGAGTGTCTTACGAATCACCCTCTTCAGCCCTGTACAGAACTGATTGTGTGTGTTGAACTAAACGGGGTTTTGTGTGTTCCATAGTGATTTCAGATGCACTGATCAATACTATCAGAACACTGCAAGTAACATGAACCTGATTTTGCATTTTCCAGATTTATGGGAACACGTATTCACACAAAGTGGATATCTTCTCTTTGGGACTGATTCTGTTTGAGCTGCTTTACCCCTTTAATACTCAGATGGAGCGGGTTAGGGTAGGTATGCTCTTGTGCAAAAATACTATTCTCAGTTCCACCATTTCTGTTTATAATGTACTGTATGAAAGTGGCTTACCACATATTTGTGTGAGGTTATTACGATACAGCAGTAAGACATGACAGAATTGGCTGCAGTGTGATAAAGAATTTTGTGTCAACCTCCAAGCAGAGTGACATGGAGCAGTATGCAGAACTTGTACAGTAGAGCAAATATGGGCAACTTAATTATGAGGCCATAATTTCTTCATCTCTACAGCCATCTAAGGGAAGCTATAGAACTAGAATTTACCAGAACCCAGAGATCACATTACAGCTTTTGAGTTGAAACCCAATTCTTGGATCCATTTTCTATGTCACCTTCTTCCTTTCACCCCGCCCGCTCTCTCTCCTTTCTTCTCCTCCCCTTTCTCCAAAACATCCAGGGAAGGTTTCTGCTGCTTTTCCCTGCTTTTGAAGTCCATCCAGTCAGAACAGACTTCCTGACCTTAAAGCAGCCTTGCCTACTTCTCCAGCAAATTGGGTGACTCTTGTTGTTCACGTTGCATTAGCCATGAATTGGGGAGGGGTTACTGGTTTTTCCTGCTACAGTCTGTTGTATCATAATTCCCACTTAACAGTGTCCTGTTTGGAAAATCTGATTTAGAAAAATGCATATTGCTCCTTGAGAATTCATTCACAGGAGAGGAATGAGGGCCAGGGAAGGAGTCTTGCCTGCCCTTGGTGAATAATGGTCTGTGTAGGAGAGGACATGTGGTTGTTTCCACCAAGGTTAGTTATTGACACAAATGGTAGATTTAAATTCTTTGTGAAGTGGACTGTTTTGACGTAGTTCAAATTTTGTATCACAGGCCTGCCACTGAACATAACTCTGACCTGAAAGTGTGCGTGTGTGTGTGTGTATCTTCCTACTGTATTTTCCACTGCATACATCTAATAAAAGTGGGTTTTAGCCCACGAAAGCTCATGCTCAAATAAATTTGTTAGCCTCTAAGGTGCCACAAGTCCTCCTTTTCTTTTTGCTGATACAGATTAACATGGCTATCACTCTGAAACCTGTCTCCTATTGCAGTATGGCACTCCACTGGGTAAGGAGTCCTAATAGCTGTGGGGTTTTATAATCTATATGAACATGCCCCCAGGAGAGCCAGGGTAATTGCTTAACTTGAGTCACTTGTTGCCAAAACCATTTCTAATTCTGCTTTTCCAGAAACAGAAAATAGTAACGTTAAATTTACTGGTTTCAGAGTAGCAGCCGTGTTAGTCTGTCTTTGCAAAAAGAAAAGGAGTACTTGTGGCACCTTAGAGACTAACCAATTTATTTGAGCATAAGCTTTCGTGAGCTACAGCTCACTTCATCGGATGCATACTGTGGAAAGTGTAGAAGATCTTTTTATACACACAAAGCATGAAAAAATACCTCCCCCCACCCCACGCTCCTGCTGGTAATAGCTTATCTAAAGTGATCACTCTCCTTACTTCTAAATTAGAACATCAAATGCTGATCTGTTTAGTCCTACAAAGAGAGCAGGATTCTTCAGATGACATCCTGCTTAATCCCCAGATTTCAGTGCCCTTTTCCCATGAAACTGTTTTTCCTGGCCGTGGTAGAACGGCCATCACCACCCAGCGGTATGACTCATCAGGGATTTAGACGTCTCAGTTCCTGGATAATAATATTTGACAGACTTTAAGCTTCAGATTTTGTGTTCAAATTGCTGCAAATGGGGCCCATTTTTTTAACAAAGTCAAATTCAAAGCATCTCCTGTTTCTAAGGCATGCTCAAATGGGTCATGGGTTAGTACTGGAAATTAAGGCATATTAAATTCATTATTAGCTCAGCAGCGTAGTAATTTGTAACTATAGTTGACTGGGGAAAATATTTCCACTAGAGGGAGGCAACACGTTTGGTATGCAGTGAGCATGGACTGTAACAGAGAGAGGTTATGTTGCACAAAGGCAACTAAGTTTCTAATGAATTATAAAACTCGTAATCAATCTGTTCATTAGTCCCTAAGTATGAAGTAGGTTTGAATATCCATTTGGCTTTCTAAGATCTGTAGCTGGTGATCTTAACCTTGATTGTCCTAGGTGTAATACAGACAATTCCAAGTGTCCCTTGCAGTACACTGTCCATAATACTGCTCTGTTGACAGTACTCGGCTGGACCAGAAAAGCATTACTATGGGGAAGCGGCTGGGTTTCTTAGCATTACAAACCCAGAACTCTTCTGTCACGTCTCTGAGTGCAAACTCTGTCCCATGGGAAGCAGTGACTTGCATGTTTATTTAAGTGCATAGTAATTCTAACCAATCACATAAGTCTTAATAAACACTACCGTTTTTCTCTTGTTCATCAGCAGTATTAAAAGTATTGTGCTGGACTGATTTGTTTGTGTAGTGCATTTTGTTAGTATTTGTAAGTTAGTATCTTAACTTTGAGAACAATAATTAAATGGGCAAGATGTTTAATGACCCCTTTTTAATAATGTTACAGACGTTAACTGAAGTACGAAGTTTGAAGTTTCCACCATTGTTTACTCAAAAATATGCACAGGAGGTAAATATATTTGATCTTAGTTCTATATTACAAAGTAACTGGAATGCCAAGTGGCAAAGACAAGAGAAGTAGTTTTACCTGTTCTGTTTTTAAACCAAATTCCTATTTCAGGTACTTTACTGTGCCTCTGAAATAAGGAGTAGTAACTTTTAAATCACAGTGCTGTAACCTGTACACTGATACCTTTTTGCCTCACATAGTCTAATTGCTATGAGTCGAAAATATCTGGTTTTGCTAATGTGAGAGCATGCACCTTACATAATCTCTTTTCCCATCCATCCCATCTTCCTGTTTTAAATCCATATTCATAATGCAGGAAACAGTCCTAGGTAAGTGAAACTGGGGCTGCAGATGAATTCTCTCACACACCCTTGGGAACCAACTATAAGAGTTGAATCTCGTTAAGGGGAAAATTGTGTAAGAAAATATATATCATGGGGGCATGACGTGCCATATTTTGGGTTGTCAAATCTGTCCCTCTAAAGTAGTAGGATAACTTCAGAGGAAGGAGGGTCCTAATTTGAAAAAACCCTTCATGAGAAATTGAGTCTCTCTCAGTTCCAGTTTCTTTTCTGGCTGCTTCAGCCCTGTACTCAGACTAGATCAGCCTCCTTCTCCAGCTACCTCTTCAGCCTGACTTCTACAGGTGTGGTCTGCTGTGAGTACTGAGCTGAAGTGAGATTAAAGGTGCGTTATTTCTCTGAAGGTACAGTAAATATTTAGTTTTAACTATTTCAAATATGTTTTTAATGTGTATCTACTTATATTATGCTTTGACACATTGAGTTTCCCTTTAAGACTAGCTATCAGTAGTTCCTTAAATCTAAGGATTGAGTGCATGCTTAAGGAAAACTTGGCCCAAGATTTGTAGAGTTTGTAAATGTGCAATTATTATTTTTCCCCTTTTGCTTTATTAAAAGATCTTGGGCCAGATTTGACTAGACAAGTGGGCCTTTAATCCTTTAGACATAAGGGTCAATCTGATGCCACTGTGAATCCAGATTTCAGGCCTTTTATATACTCCCAACCACTGTGCCAAAGGATTAATGAACAAATTGCTAGAAAAATATTTTGGGGTGTCTTCTAGTTGTTCATGCATCTAAAACTAAAGCTAGAACATTAAATACCAAAGCCATTTGAAAATAGTTTTGCTGTCTGAAATGTCACCTAGGACATCATTTGTTTTCTTCCAGTACACTATGGTAAAGCACATGCTCTCTCCAAGTCCCACTGAAAGACCAGAGGCAGAAGACATCATAGAAAACTCTTTATTTGAAGACTTAGAACTCCCAGCAAAATCACTGCTTAGGCAGAGGTCACGGACAATGAGTTCCTCTGGAATTAAGCATTCAAGACAACCAAGCAAATAATTGGGCATAATTATTCTGAGTACACTCAACACATCTCAAAGTGACTATTCAGCAGGCCGGACCTCTGGCACATAACGTTGTTCTCTGAAACAGTTGTTCTTGATTTCTCACGTTACGCAGAAAACAGGTTGGATGGAGCTCCGTTAATCTTGTTCACTATTGTTAGATGACCCAATGCAAGCCAATAACAAAACTTTTTGCATTCCATTACTCTTTCTACCTTGACCCTCATAGGTTGATTGGTCCAGCACACTGCTTCCATTTTGTTTGAATACTGTAAATGTTAGCTGTCTGGGGAAACTGGAGAGATCTGTAATATGTAAATAGAATTAAAATACTGTATTTTTATAGAATAAATTAGTCTCTAAACCTGATGACTATATTCCCTGATCTCTCTCCTCTCTGGAGAAATGAAGGTGATCTCGAAACTTTGAAAAATCATGACTCCATTTTTTTCCCTGGTGGGTAAACTGGGAATCTGCACTATTTTTAAAGTAAAAGTATCACAGATGTACATATGGTCACTATTCATAGCCTGTCTTTAGAAGAACTGGTGGATTGTATTTCCACGCCATAGTAGATTTTAGGGGATGTGTTTTGTACTAACAAGCCTGTAGAGAGCAAAAGGAGGTTTTTGTCCCCCGCTCCCCCTCCCCAAAAAAGGTTATAGATACTGATATGAAGAGCCATAGTAAGAAATTAAGCATATATCAAAATCTTGAAATTCTGGAATTTTTAAACCTAATTAAGTCATAAGTATGTTATGTAATATTGTAGATTTGTACTTTTTTAAATCAACTGTAGGCATTTGTGTCATCTGCTAATTTAACTGCCTAATACGAAGCTTTTATTGTTCATTGTAAATATGTTCATTTTTATTTATAAAATGCAGAATCAATCCGTTTGGGTTGGTGGTGTACAGAATGCACTTACTACAGTTGTGGAGTGCATTAATTATTGTGACTTCTTTCAAGTCTAAATGATTTAATAAAGTTTTTTATTTTAAAGCTTTATAGTTGCTTTTCTTTAAAAACAAAAACTATACACAATAAGCAACCCAGATGGCAGGTTTACATGGGCTGAAGGGGATAGAAAAGCCAGTTCTCCAACTTATTTTACTTTTGCGTCAAGTTCAGTTTTATTATTTGCACTGTGACAAGTTTGATTCTTACTAACTTACAAGACTGAGGTGGGACTTTCAGCTGTGCTAAAATGCTGGTTGATGGAGGGGCCACACCAGAAGGAGACAGATACTGAGACTTTCTCTTAGGAGAATTAACCTTTGTCCTGAAATTTCTGAAGACTGGTCTTAGTCTAGAGATGAGTGTATTGGGGAAGTTTGAAGAAAATAATTTTAATACTAAAAAATTGTGTGTTGATGCTTTTGTTCTTGTCATAAATATAAAGGGAACTCACAAGTTTGTCTGATATCTTGAAGTCGTAGTCCTTGATGAGGACTTTTTCCGTCTCTCTAACCCCCTCCCTCTTCCACAAAATGTGCCTCTAGTTAGGATCTATGAGTGAGTCAGGTTGGTGTACTATAGACCAGAGGAGTGTCAAAGGTCTGTCACTGAATCCAATTGACTCCAGCATCTGACTGAAGTGAAATTTTATGTCATGGTAACAGAAGGCTCTAAGGATATGTCTTCCCTGCAATTAAACGTTTGCAGCTGGCCCACGCCAACTGACTCGGTCTCCTTGGGCTGGGGCTGCAGGGCTGTAAAATTGTGGTATAGACATTCGGGCTTGGGCTGGAGCCCAGGCTCTGGGACCTCACAAGCAGGAAGGGTCTCAGAGCCTAGGCTCCAGCCAGAGCATCTACCCCACAGTTAAACAGCCCCGTTGTCTAAGCCCCGGGAGCCTGAGTCAGCTGACAAAGCCAGCTGTGGGTGTTTAGTTGCAGTGTAGAATACCATAAAAGGTCCTTCTTCATGCCTTCCAGCCAGTGGAAGTGTTCTGAATGGCGGGTTGACTGATGAAGCCAGATTGCCTTGAGGAGGCTGCTGTGCAGAAAAATTCAATCAGATTCAGGGCATTCTGGAGCCAGACTATAGCAGAGTCAAAACAGGAGGGATCACATGTGCCGCCTTCCTTGAGAGAGTTTCCCAGCTTCACAGTCAGACTGACTGGGCACAGGGAGAGTTTCTCTCAGCCACCCCTGAGCCCCAGTATGCTTCACCTCATCAGCAGGGAGGTTTTATTGTACAATGTCTGGTCACATTCAAAACTTGGGTGAATCTCTCACCACCACCCCCACCCACCCTGCCCCACTTCCTTCTACAGCTGTTAATGTTGTACTGTTAAGCAACTGCTGAACTCCATGCCAGAGGTTTCTATGGCATTGTTGTGGCAGGATAAGTGATTCTTACATCTCTTACCTGCCAATCCAGTGTCCTGTGCAGCTTTTTTAGACAATTGTAAACCACTTATAACATCTTGGACAACAGGGGCTGTATAAGTTCTATAGAATGATAAAGGTCTCCATACTTGTTTCAGCCAACAGTCGTATTTGGTTGGGCAGCCTTCCAAAGGTCTGGGACACAATTCATGTAAATGAACACCTCTCCTATCTGTCTGCACTTGCTGTTGATGAATCACTTATTTTAAATCTCTCAGACTTAGTTTGGAAAGTTTATAAGCTTTGCAACTACACACTTATTTCTGAAGAAAATTGGCGTGGGATCTACCACGGTGCAGAGAGCCAGCACAAGACCTAGGCACCGCTGAGGTCACTGGTGGCTGGGTCTTGTGCTGTATCTCTGCACATGAGTGACTTTCATTCATAGGCTAGAGCCTACCAACACCTCTGTGCATGATGAACTTTATTCACAAGTAGTCCCATTGAAAATGTGCAAGTAATGTTGAGCTTGTAACATAAGCTTTTGCAGGACCAGGGCTGTATTGAATTGCCCTGAGAGAGTGCACATTACTCCGTTGTAGATTACACCCAGGCTAAAAGGCGCTCAGTGAGCACAATTCATTTTTCATGGCTACTTTTTCAACATAAAGACTGAATCATTCACAGGAAACTTTTCTGCTATTTATATATAGTGTAATATTTTTTTAGTGGAAAACTAGTCAATTGGTTATGACAACTCAGCTGCAAGATCAAGGTCCCTTGCTGTTCTTTCTGAAAGTGCTACTAATTTTGTTCACAGCACAAAGGAAGATGAAAGGACAATATGGCATCATCCTGTTGCTCACATTTCACACAGATTACAGCCAAAATAAAAATGCATTTGTAATCTTGCACCCAATCTCTTCCCAAAAAAATTCAATTAATAGACACCCCCCCTCCCAAAAAAAATACACATCAGTCCCCATACACTCTGCATCTGTCACATCCTGCAACAAGTAACCCAGAACTTTATTGTTTGTGCTTGCTCTTCAGCGCTCCAGTAGGCATTGGGACTTTAATGCTGTATTCTGGGTCTTGAGCAGTCTTGGAAAAGGTGGCTATTGAAACCATATCTTCTCCAATACCCACCTGAGACCTGCGCCTGCAGGTGAACAGGTTCTTCAGAGCCCGTTGGAAGTCCCGATTCAGAAAGGCGTAGAGCATGGGATTGATAGTAGAATTGCAATAACCTAACCAAGTTATGATCTTGAAGGCATCAACCAGGACTGGGCTGGTGGAATTGGTACCTTTGGCAGCTAGCCATATATTCAGAACAAAGTATGGTAACCAGCACAATATGAAGACTGAGATGATGATGCTAATTGTCCGAGTGGCTTTGTTTTCCAGCTGCAGGTTGTTCTGCCTCTTGCTGTTGGGATGGTAGTGAATTTCAAGGGACTGAGACATGATGCGAGTGGCCTTGAGTCGTGATGCTCGGTAGATGAAGAAATACATGCTGCACATAATCATGAAGGGGACAAAAAATGCCAGGGCAGAAGCTACGATGGCAAAAGTCCAGTTGGTGACAAAGATGCACTCTTTGCCAGCATCAAAATCTACACCAGGTATCTCATTCCAGCCTTGCATGACTGGTAGGAAGGAAATGAGGGAGGAGTATACCCAGACCATACAGGTCATTACGATGCACCTGCAAATGGAAGATCAGGAGGGTAAAAACTTGGGAGTACAAGTTATTCTGAGATCTTCCTTGAAAACAGCTGACACTAATGATACTCCACAGGTGTGTTGTGGAGATTAGTCAATGCTTCTGAAGTGCTCTGAAGAGGTAAGTACAGAGAAGCCTGAGACACACTGTTTGGGTCCAAATTTGAACATTTCCAAAGTCTGGATTATTTGGATTAGGCTTAGATTTAGGCCAGTCTGTGTATCAGGGACCCATAGAACTGGTTGGAAAAATAGCGGGAAACATTGTTTCAGGGAATATTTTCTTTTCTGTTAGAATATTGACACACTGAAATTTTCCAACCAGTTGTAGGGTCAGGAGGTGATCATCATTTTACGCTTCTAAGACATGGTGCCCAAATTTTGCAACCCTTTGACACAGCTTAGCAGGGCCCTCAGGACAACTCCCTAATTTCCCATCTAGATTTATGAACTTTTTAAAAAATGGACACATGCAGCCATACTATTAGAGTTCTTATCTTGCTAGAATACAACTAGATTGCTGGCTGCAGAGGGCAAGGCCAAGGCACAGGAAAAGTCACACTTACATAAAGTGTCCCAGCACGCAGCAGCCCTCTACTGTAGGTTTCCTATGGAACACTGGTAGGAGCTTAAACCTGCCCTCACCACGGGAACTCCTGGGTTAGGATGGTGAGGGTAAATCCATGACATGCCCTGCCCACACCTTGAATACTGCATCCAGTTCTAGTCCCTCTCATCTCAGAAAAGACACGTTAGAATTGCAAAAGGTACTGAGCAGGGCCATGAAAATGATTAGAGGAATGGAACAGCTTCCATATGAGGAGAGATTTAAAAGACTGGGCCAGTTCAACTTGGAAAAGATTATTAAAGGGGGGATATGACAGAGGCCTACAAAATTGTGACTGAATTGAAGAAAGTGAATAAGGAAGTATTATTTACTCTTTCACATAACACCAGAACCAGGGGTCACCCAATGAAATTTATAGGCAGTAGGTCTACAACAAACATAAGGAAGTACTTCCTCACACAATGCACAGTTAACCTGTGGAACTCGTTGCCAGGGGATGTTGTGAAGACCAAAAGTATAACTGAGTTCAAAGAAGACTTAGATAATTTCATGCCTAATAGCCATTGATGGACCTATCCTCCAAGATGGTCAGGGATGGGAACTTCATGCTCCAGGTGTCCCTAAACCTGTGATTGCCAGACACAGGGACTCCATGATGGGGGATGGATCATTCTAAATTGCCCTGTTCTGTTCATTCCCTCTGAAATGTCTGGTACTGGCCACTGTCAGAAGACAGGACATTGGGCTTAATGGACCATTGGGCTGACCCAGTATGGCCCTTCTTATGTTTTTTTGGAGGGTCCCACTACCTACATTTTCCCGGGCATCACTACTTCCTGAAACATGTAGGTGGGCACACTGACTCCCTTGTGCCTTCAGCTATGTATCAAGTCTGTAGCACTGCCTAAAACTCATTACTAGCCAAATAATTTTGCAACATGTTCCTAATTCAAAAGGGGCATTCATAGAAGTGCATCCAGGCCAGGTCAGCCATGGGGTTCTTTACAAAGTAGGGGTCTTTAAATGGTGCAAAGGGCTGCTTATCAAATACAGATCAGATTTTGGGTGCTGGCTGCAAATGGCACATCTGGAATTGTCATGGCCCATAGTAAGGGTGTATTCCACATCTGAGTAAAAACTCTGAAGGATTTGGGGACTCAAAAATTAGCACTATGGGGAGTTAAATATAAATAAACTAGTAGCTGAAAGCCTGTCCTGTCACACAGGTGTGGCATTTGGGCCAACTAATCCACTTCATAAAGTACCACTGGGTGTACTTCATAAAATCAAAATGGCTGAGAACTTAAAAATTGGACAGTGATGGACAGCGTCCCCCAGTGGTGACTGAACCTGGTGCTATTCTAAACAAAAAGAGCTCTCAGCCATGCTTGTAGCTGTTTCCATCACTTCACACTGTATAGACATTCTAGGCTTCAGAGTGACCATCCTGGGATCTTATTACATAGATACTATTTTAGAATATGAGACTTGATTGCCTGTGTCTAGGTACTTGTATGATCTCCATTACTAGAGTATTTGACTGCCTCACACTCTTTATTTAGCCTCACAACACACATCTGTGAGGCAGGGCAGTGCTATGATCTCCATTTTATAGATGGGGGACCTGTGACACAGAGACTAAGTGACTTGCCCAAGGTCACACAGGAAGTCTGTGGCAGATCAGGAAATGAAGTCAGGCTTTCCCAAGTCCCTTGCTAGCCCACTGGACAATTCTTCCTCTCAATTCTTGATCTTAAATTATTCTTTCTTAATGGGTGCAGTTCTTAGCTCCCATTTGAATTTGAGGTGTAAGAGCAGAGATGGCAATCTGTCCAAATTAGCCCTCCGGGGATGTTTATGATAGTTGTTAAACCCTGGAATTGGGACTGATGATGGAACATCTGACAGATCCTAAAACCTTCCTCCATCTCCACGATCTTTTGAGAAGTATACTCGCCTTCGACGTGACATCCTCATTGAATAATGATAGGGGGTCACCACGGAGCAATATCTATCCAGACTGATAAAGCACAATGTGACAATGGACGCCGTGCAGAACATGACATCAAAAGAAATCCACACTTTACAGAACAGCTTCCCAAATAGCCACATCCCTGTCACCTCATAAATTATGCTGTGGGATGGTGAGAGAGAGAGAGAGAGAGAGAGCACAATATATTGTTACAATTGAAGAGTGATTATTTTTCTGCTATGTAGAAGCCTATTTACCCAAGACCCAAGTTTATGTTATACCCTGTTGGCAAGATTAGTGAAAATATGGCGACTGCTATTGAGACACATTGAAATTTTGTTAGGAGGCAAATTGGAGTAATCCCCAAGTTTGATGCCCAAGACTTTAGCCTGATATGGGACATAGTTAAGGTCCCACTTATGCTACAAGATGGAATGCTGTTTTAATGGAATCCCTTGGCATGGTTGCAGTTTTAGTGCAGATCATCTCTAATTTATTTTTATTTTCATATATGGTTATATTTGTCACAGGCTTTTTCCGTGCCACAAGAAGACACTTATGGAACCAAAACGAGAGAGCTATTCTTCACAACAGCTCATATTGGAGCACTGGAAGATCAACCTCATCTTTTGCATTGTAGAATTTTTCAGCATGCTGGATTTTGCCTCTTTCGTATAAAAAAAAAAAAAAAAATTTTATCACCATCCCAAAAGATAAGGTCTTACGTTTTTTCTCAGCCACCTTCAGTAATCAATTCAGTGGCAATTTTTGCCCTTTTTGCACTGTGCTGAAGAAGAGAGCTTATATTAGGTTCTAACTGACATTTTGATGTATTATCTGGATGGTGCTGTTTTAGACTGTGTTTTTCTTTTTGTATTTGACGAAGAGATGTCATATGTGATTTAATAAAATTGAACTGCATAGTCTTCTCATGATATTTCAATTCCTGGGCTTGGAATAGCTTCCCTCCTCCAACGTTCCAAGCAGCTTTGGTACTTCCCATCTGGTCTGCTACTTCAGATTTCATGCATTTTAGCTTCTGGATAATGGGATTCATATGAGAACCCCAGTTCTCATGTTGTTTAGCCTATAAATGCCTCACTGAGGCAAGTAAACCAGTGAAAATCACTCACCTGCACCAAAATATTACCAACAAAGTCAGAGAAACCATAACAAATGAACGAAGAGTACTTGTGGCACCTTAGAAACTAACATTTATTTGAGCATAAGCTTCCGTGGGCTAAAACCCACTTCATTGGATACATGCAGTGGAAAATACAATAGGAAGATATATATATATAGATACAGATATACAGAGAACATGAAAAAATGGGTGTTGCCATACACACTATAAGGAGAGTGATCAATTAAGGTGATCACTTAATTGATCACCTTAACTGATCACTCTCATCATAGTGTATATGGCAACACCCATTTTTTCATGTTCTCTGTGTGTGTATATATATCTTCCTCCTGTATTTTCCATTGCATGCATCCGATGAAGTGGGTTTTAGCCCACGGAAGCTTATGCTCAAATAAATTTGTTAATCTCTATGGTGCCACAAGTACTCCTGTTCTTTTTGCTGATACAGACTAACACAGCTGCCACTCTGAAACCCGTAACAAATGAGTAACCAGTCAGGAAGCTTGAGGCAGGAGTACAACGGGCTGCGTGGTCTGCAATTTACCTGGCTGCAATATGTTTCTTCCTACTTTTACCAGCTTTATATAAGTCCTTGACTTCTCCTGCAAAAACTTTCTATTGGACTTATGTTATGTGACACAGTGAACAGCTCACTGCCTTTGTGAGAATTAATTCCCGTCTCCTTCCCTGCAACTATATCGCTTCGTAGTTTCTTACCACTAAAACCACAGCAGTTGCTCTAACCCTACTGGAGTTCTTTCAGCTCTGCTGGCTAGAAAGAGGAAAGGAATGCAATCTATATAGAATGCTCTTTTTAAATGCTTGGGTTTGGTTTAATTAATTTAATTAGTATTAATTAAAACTACTTTTACAGGTTACAATTGCTCTGCCTCTTCAGAATGGTAATGGCACTCAATGTATTAGCATCTGTGCTACGGTACGAGCTAGAGGCCCCAGTCAGTACCAGAGCCTTGTTATAGGGGATGTTGGACAAACATTTATCTGAGGAGTTAGGAGGAGCTCTGTGTGTTGGCTTATATGGCCCCATTACAGTAGTATCTGAGCACCTCACAGTGTATAACATTTTTCCTCACAACACCCCTGTGAGGTAGGGAAGGGCTGTTACCCCTTTTTACAGATGAGGGGATGGATTCACAAAGGTATTGGGGGCCTGAATCCAATGTTCTGGTGACATTCTCAACATCACTGCTCAGCTGCCACTTAGCTCCGGATTCTCTGAGCTGCTGCCAATCAGCATTTGCAAAGCTGCTTGCGTCGCGATTCCTCCCCACCGCTAATGACCGGCTCAGAGCCCTAGTGCAAGCCAGTTCCCTGGTGGCCCTGAAGCCGGATTTTTTAGCGAGGCCTTCCCCTGCCTACCTTGCCCCAGGGGCCCAACTCCCGAAGGTGTGCTCTCAGCCTCAGGTCTTTCCTGCTGGATATGTTCTACTTTGTATCGGAGTAGGGATTAGAACCTGCACCTCCCACAGGCAAACAGAGTGCCCCAACCAGTCAGCCGTCCCTTCAGCAGACTGGATAACATGCACATTCTCTAGACACCAAGAATCTCCTCCAGCTTTTTACACAGGAGGAACCATTCTGATTTAAAATAGATGCATTCAGGCTCATACAATGGGCTTAAAATTAAGTGACGTGGCAAGACGGAGTTTTTAGAAGAAATCAAGTGTGCTTCATGCCAGAGTGCTCTGCAAAGTACACCTATACATCACCCCTGAGATCTAGCCTCGTCTGGGGTGGAGGGCAGCAGGCAAGCGCCATACAAACCACACAAGAGTTGGGGAGATTACATTTTGACTAAAGACATCATGACAAACTCCCCAACCTTATGAGAAGTGCTATAAAGCCCCCTCTCTTGAGATGTTTAAACTGGACAAAGAGTTCAGGGTCTCAGGAACAATCCTGTACTGGCAGGGTGATGGATTAGCTGACCCAATTGTGATTTCTCTCTAATTTCACTTATTTCTAAAGAATAAAGGGTGTTATGATGATATCCTCAGTGACATGAGCACAGCCTGTCCATTCACTACTGAGCACCAAATCTTAGGTGCCATTAATGAAGGAATAATATGAGATTGAGAGTATCCAGTCTCTATACTACACATATGTTGTTAACATTCCCTGAAATGTTCCAATTAACAAGAGGAGAAGCATCCAGACAGGGGTAGATGCTTGTGCTGGTTGAACATTTTTCGATGTAACAGTTTTCCCCCCTGAAAATGCAATTTTGTTGAAATTGAAATGTTTTACTGGAACATGTCAATTTTGACATTTCTGATCGGGGAAAAAAGTCAAAACGAATCATTTTGATAACGTTGAAACATTTCGCTCCATTAAGATAAAATGCTTCATTTTTACTATCATTTGAATTAATTTTGTTTAACTTGTACATTTTATATATATATATATATATATATAATGTTTCCACATGACCAGAATTAAACATTTTACCTTATTAAAACAGAACATTTTGATTATTGGGATATTTGGGAATTTTCATTCCCTGAGAAATTTGTCCTTTTCAATCTGATTTGGAACAAAAACAAATGTTGAAATCTCAGAATTTCCCACAGAATAGAAATTCCACTTTCTAGTCAGTCCTAGTAGGCACTTGTGGACATGGAGAGAGGAATTAGGGGCTGATTGCCAACTTTGCTCACAGAGTAGTACCTTACTTCACAAGTAGCTTCATTGATTTCAGTAGAATTTGTGAAACAAGGTACTAGATGGCAGAACCTGTCTTTTAAGCCCCAGTACGGCAAAGACTTATGCACATGCTTAACTCCAGGCACTGCGAGCAGCTCTAGTCAACCACTGAAGCTGATGGAACTACTCAGAGTGTGTACAATTAATCACCTGTGTAAGTCTTTGGAGCAACAGGGATCTTAGTTAGCAGAGCCCTGTAGGAAAGCCAAAGAGTTTGAGGCATAGTATAGATGCCAATCTGAGAACACACTGCCAGCTGACCTGATACCTTCTTAGTGGTGATATTTAGTACTATTTTGTAATGCTTGGAAAATATAGATCCTGAAAAAATCAGAGAAATTTCAACATGAGAACCATACTTTTTTTTACGTTCTTGCTGCATCATTAATCTGAAATCAAGTGAAGCATTGTATGAGGGTCCCTTTGTCTCTATAACTAAACCTCTTTTCTTTCACTAAAGCTGGCGAAGGAGGGACTGAATGTTCCTTCCACTGAATCACATAGGCTTGTTCTTTCTGGCACGTGTTAATGAACAAAACAGTGCAGCACATCTGATTTGCTGCAATTCAGCGTAAAAGCTGAAACAGCCACGCTGGGAAGTTGTGAACCTAAATCCACCCCTATTGTACTTGTGGCATATGCTAGCCAGATAGCTAGTCTATGGCGGTCTTGGTTCTGCCCCAAAGATGTCATGCAGCTTGATAGGGGGTCTCTATAACCTTTAAGGCCCCATATGTGATGTCCATAGTACCTGAGCTAAGTGCATACTGAGAACTTCCCCATTCTGGGAGTCTGTGACACAGAGACTCTTTGGCAAAGGTTCCCCTGCTCTTTGCAAGCAACTCTCACCTCAGACCTGACAAAGTCACTACACCAAACACACGTCTTACAGAATATTTATCCGTAAAGAGTAGCATGTGAGTATCTACAAGAATGCTCACAACCTGTCAAGCTTCGCAATCATTGCGAGATCAATGTACAGGTAATATATGCGGAATCATGTATTTATATTGAACGTATGCTCTATGAACTTGGCGGAGAAATTAACCGCCAGGAGGTAACATGCTGTGGTGACGGCCCATGTGGGCAAGGGGGAGTCATCACCCCGCCCTGCTTGGCTGGTGATACAAGACCAGGCTCAATTGTTTAGCCTTGCACAATACTAAGACGTTCAATGGGAACCCACCAGGGCCAATGGCAAGCCACTGAAACCCTACTCATTGCACCACACTTAGAATGATAAACTGGAGCATTTTATTTTACCATGCTTGGAGTGCTCGTTGCCTGTAATCAAGATGTCCATCAAGCTCCGTCTATGACTCAGCTCACCGTGGTATTTGAGCACCGTAAAGCATCAGCTAACAATGCAGCGGTAATACTGCTCAATGCTAAAACAACAGATTTGAATCCTTCAGTCTCGGATCAGCTCCTCCACTCAGGAGCACATTTTTCGGCCTGAAGTTTGTTTTCACCGTCCCCTTTTCCAGTTAGAAGTGTTGTGCTGACTCCTTCTCCCCCTAGTGGCTGGCTTGCATAGTACAAGAGCCCTTCTACTGCGGAGAGCTAATGGAGTCTCTATTAGCTGAAATGGGATTTTGGAGGCAAAAGCTGCTGGATTCTGTGCTGGCTGACAACAGTGATGCCTATTCTCTGCAGCACTTTGATGTGCTATGTCAGAGCACTTGCAGCCTCCTAACTCCCCGAGGCTCGCAGTAATTCTGTGGTCCTGTGACATAAAGATCTTACTGCTGGACCCCTGCGGTGCTTAAAATGGCACCCTTGCCTGCATATGGTTCCCCTCGTAGTTTTCCTGATAAATATGGTGTCTCTCTCCTTAATGGGTTATTTTCTCTCTAACTGTATAATTAAGCCATTGGTTGTCATGGAAATACTTCCCCTCTTGAAATGCTATCTACCAACAACCCGCACCCCCCGTTTTTTCTTTGTTGTTTTCTCAGCCTACAAGCACTGCTCCTCTTCCCTACAAGACATAAGCATAGACAGATTACTCTTTGCTGAGCACCAGTTTCCTCAGCCCTTTTTGTTACCTCCATTTCCTTGGAGGTAAGAACCACCCCATCCCCTCCCTTCTCAGCTCTGCTGCTGACCCACAAGGAAATGTGGCATCAGATTCTCCACTCCTCCTTTACTGGGAAGAAAGCCTCTCCCGCTGCTGGTGAGGGATGCTCCCTCCCAGTTCGGGGAGGTGAGCGTTTTGCTAGGGAAATGCTCCCCCAGTCCACAGTGCTGGCCCTAGCATTTCCTCTCACCCTAACCAGGAAGGCTGTGTCAGTAGATGATGGCAGAGGGGACATGTGGGTAGTTGGGTAAGTGGGAAGCTCTTGCAGGGAGAGCTCTTAGTTCCCTGAAGGTCCAGGAGGGGATCCCCGTGGCCACAGGAAGAATGTGGGAACTCTAGAGAACCACAGTGTGTTTAAGGGTCATGCATAGAATGAGAGGAAGAAAATCTGCTGGAGAGGAAGGGCTAGATTAAGAGGAAGAACATGTCAGTCGGGTGGGAGCAAGGAGCCTGAGGTATCTGTGGGGGGAGGTGGGGCTTCTTAACCCCCCACCATGGGAGACCCAGGTTCCACTTCCAGCCCTGGTGACTTGTCCCTACAGCAAACTGGCAGGAAGACTTGCTGGAGAAAGGCCCTCAGCACAGAGCAGAAGGTAGGGGGAGGCAGTGCCCTCCACTTCCAGTGCAGAGTCTTGAGAGAGGAAGACTAAACTGGCAGAGGTAGCAGATTCTCCGCTCTGGGCTTCAACAGGGACATGGAGGTACCAACAAGCCTGAGGAAATGGGGGTTGGCAGACAGACTGCTGGAAGCACACCCCTGTTGGTTACGGTTATTAGTTATCCTTTATTTGTGACACTGCTTTCCCTGCTCCAGCCAGCTGGCATTAACATGGCTCCTTTTGTCATGGTCACCATCAGGAAAGCACCAGCTCAGCTCTGGCCATAGGGGTTCCTCAGTTAACTTGTGTTCCCACTGCTAGGGGGAGCTTGCAACAGCAGAGCACTCATCACAGCCAGTCCCTTCTGTGGAGGGAGCCCTCAGGTGTGTAGGCCCAGCTTGGCAGCCTCCTCGCACTGCAGCAAGTATTTAACTGCCAGCTACTGCCTGACACCACCCAACCAGTATCTCAGGCCGGGCAGCAAATCATGATCCCACTCCCCTCACTTCCTGCTCTTGTTCCATTTTGACTTGATCCTGAGTCATGTACTAGCCATGTACACTGGGCCAGCCTCCACCTATGACGAGCTGCCTGCTGACAAATCTGGGGGGCCCTTTTCAGTACAGAGCCTGTATACCAAACATGGGCTCTGACACGCTCCCCCTACCCCCCCCACAGCACATAATGAGGACCCCAATGTAAATGATGCAGAGTCCCTAACCTTACTCCCAGTGAAGTCACTGCCAACATTCCCAATGACTTCCCATGGGCCTGAAGGAGGGGAGTGGGTTATTTCATCATGCAACCAAAGCTGGAGCTATTGGAATTCATACACCCAACAAAGCAGACATAAGTTTGTGTAGCAACAGGTGAGAGTGGGAGGAGATAGAAGGGTGGTGCCAATGATGAGGCTGGAACAAGAGCTGACCGGAGGATGACCGTTGCATTTTGTGGCAATATTCAATGGTTTGAAATTTGATTATGTTCTGCTTTGGAAGGAAACCCAAACTGTTGAACATTTGCATGAAAACAGAAGCCTGTGGATCCTGTTATTGGCCTGGGATGTGGGAACCACGAGTTCATGTCCCTCTTCTACCTGATTTAGAGCACAGGTTTTCAGCCCAGAGCACGCTACATCAGTTTGAGCAGGGGCTTGACCATTGGTCTCCCATCTCCCATTCCCAGGTATGCTAACCTCCCAGGTATAGAATCACACTCACTCTTCCCCCGTGCCCAAAAATCTTCCTGATGAAAGTTTTGTACCAACTGATGCATCTCTATTAAACATCTCAGCTATGGTTAAACAGTATATAGAAAATACTTCAAGCAGCTCTAGTTGGGAACTGAACTGAGATTTTCCTGAGTTTGAAACTATGACTGTCTATTAATGTGGTTGGAAAGGATAATTTTAACTCTCTTCTAACACCATTTTTGTTTTCCTCTGAGACTATTTAATAGGCTTCCGCTCAATCTGTAACTCTCTCCTTGCTGGGAAATCCATTCTCCACATTATTTTAACATTTTTGTCTTATTTCTTACACATCAGGGTTTAAATTTAAATAAAAGGGCCAAATTCATTTGTAGACTTTGGCTGCTTTGCATTGCTGATGTCTGAAAGCAGATGCAAACTCTGTTTAACCAGCTGGTTAAACTGGGTTTATGGCCATTTTTCATCACCAAAGGAGAGCAATGCAGTCAGATCATAGTGGTGAATCTGGCCTAAAAGCAATTGGTCTAATCCCTCCTTAGTCTTTTTAGCCTTATGTCAATCATTAGAGCCGTGAATTTGTTTTCACCAGTGAAAGTGCAGTCAGAGTACAATAATAAAGGAAAACCATCCTGGTCATTTTTGCCTTCTCAATGCAGACAGCTTTAAACAAAACAAAATTTTTAGTCGTCCATTTATAAATCACAAGCAGATCCAGACAGCTGAAAATGATAGCAATTGTTCTGTCCTGTTTATGTAGGTAAAACATTTATTTTGCAAGAACACCATTCCCCTCCTCCACTGGTGTTTGGACGGGGCTCGAAGAAATATTAAAGAGGGTATTACTGGGATAAAAATAGGATGAATAATCTAATCTTTAAAAATATGTCAGGTTACTAATACAAGTGTTATGTGCTACACAGGTAGGACATTTTTCTGAATATATGAGCTCAGATTTTTTCTCACTCTGGTTTTATTCTGGTTTAACTCCATTGACTTCAGTGGAGTTGCCCCTGGTTTCCACAAGTGTAAATGAGAGAACAATCTGGTCCAAGATATTATCTTAATGGAAACATAATTATTAAATTGAAGACTGGAACTAACTGAGGGCCTGATCTTGTATTCCTTGAGCCCACAAAACTCCCATTGCCTCCAGTGGTTTTCGTAGGCTCACAAGGAATGCCAGACTAGTCTCTGAGGGAGGGAGAGCACATCTACACAGCAAGCTAGCTGAGCGCAAACCTGTCCGGACCCTGGGGGTATGTATTCAGGCAGCTGCTGGTGCTACCCACAGCTACACTGCTGGTTTTAGTGCACTAGCTCAAGCAGACCTAGCACGGGTCTATCTACTCAGGCTGGGAAGCAGGCTCCTAGCTGCAGTGTAGACATACCCTGAGTGTATGCATCATTATTCCCATTTTACAGGTAGAGAAACTGAGATACAGGGAGGTGAAGTGATTGACCCATGGTGAGTTTGTAGCAGTGCTGGGACTGGAGCCCAGGCGTCCTGTTTCCTATGCACCATCTACTAGACCATTAGACTTGCCTTCTACATAGTAGCCACTGAGCTAAGCGCTACTGAATGCCATCAAATAAGTGTATTACTAGCAGGTCTTACCTTACAAGCAGTTCTTACCTAAATGGCATGACCAGACAAGCAACGAGGAGATCTGCCATGGCTAAGGACATAATAAACATGTAAGTTGCAGTACGCAGCCTCTTCTCCACCACAGGGCAGATAAAAACCACTGTATTCCCAAACAGAGTGATCAAGTCTATGAAGGTTAGTATCAGTCCAACAGCCACCTCCCGGGGACCCATTCCTGCCCCTGTCCAGTTGCCATCTCCTCTTACCCAGGACAGGGCAGTGGAGGAGATGTTGGAGAGCGACGATGTATTTTTGTCCATCAGCATCTTCCACCGGTGTTCAGACCTGAAGCAGAGAAGAAAAAAACACAGGCTTTGAAGCAAATTAATTCCAGGTCTATGGAAGAAAAGATAAAAACCATAATTATGTCTCATTCACTTAAAAAGTCCCACGCACCCTCCTGAGCAATCTGCCCTCGCTGTGTCATTGTTACTGATTCACTGCGGGGAGCTTGTAATCCCAATGATAGTGTTATATATGTGCCACACTGGCTGAAAGGCATCATGAAAATTAAAAGCCTTCCTGTGAATGAAAAGCACAAAATTAGGGGAAGCTTGATACAGGGAAAAAGCACTGAGCACTGGAAAAAGAAGCAATGGGAATCTAGAATTAAAGCAGCCTTGCTAAATTCCACTCACCTGGGGTGAGTAATCTGATTTGATGGGCAAGTAAAAAATTTTCTCATTATCATCTTGGTCCTTGTCAAGGTGGATGAGAAGATTTTTCTGCTTAGTCTAGATACATACGTAACCCATTGTTCAGTATGTTCTATGTGCCCCCCTCTGTGCCCGATACTCTGATGATATGGGTCTGTTACAGCTCCTAGTCATGGAATTTTGTCCTTGAGGTCAAGCTAGAGAGGCTTATGCTCTTATCTCTAGAGGTTCCCTAGTTCGACTCCCAGTCGTGATCAGAATGGTGGTGTAATATATATTCATGGCTAGAGAGTTGGAAAATGGAATTTCCATTTGGGGGAAATTTCTGACATTTTGGCATTTATTTTTATTCTGAATCAGAATGAAAAACTGAAATTTTGAAATTTACCACAGAATGGAAATTCCCACAAATTTCGATTTTGGAGACATCAAACTGTTTCAGTTTGATAATGTTGAATTGCTCCATTTCCATGTCGAAGTGTTAGTGCACACAAATTTAAAGAGGGTCAGTAGAAACGTACTGCTGATCCATAGCTGACATTGAAGTCACAAGCTAAGAGCATACATATGTCACAGCAACTAGAATTCAGTTCCATAAACCCAGCTAGCCAAACCCAACCTCCCAAACTATTGGAGAATCTCTAGGTGTGACAGAATGCACCCCTGGGTTCACCCCCTCCACACTATTGGAATAATTTTTGTACAAGGCATGTCTTGTAAGGTATTGTTTGAAAACTCATAATTTGCTGGTCGATATTGTCCTGATAAAATAAATGAGGCAACGTTCCATGTGACATAATAAGATTTCACTGCATGAAGTTATTAACACATGTTCCAAACCCCACAGCCCTGACCAAACTGAGGTTGGCAAACAGGTCTCTTCTAAACAAAGGAATATGTGCTTTGCTTAATTTGCATATAACCAGTAAAGAGAGTCATCAAGCAGGAAGGGAAAAAAAGAAAGTTCAATCAGGTGAGGAAAAAGCCATCAGGGAACATCCTTCCACATAGACACTTTATGTCCTAGTGCCCAGCTGGAAATGTTTTTCAAAAGGGGGGCTGAAACTATAAAAAGGAGCGACAAATACCCAAAGGCCCCCCACTTCCTTCCCATCACATTCACTGCACCTGAAGTGACCAAGGAAGCATTCGTTGGACTCTGGCGTACAGGTCCTGACCTACAGGGTTTGCTCAGTAAGACGCTGAAATCATGTGGTGAGAAACTTTGCTTGAATCTGATATTGTTTGTTAAGTTAGGTAATAGTAAACATCTTATCTTTGTTTTTCTTATAACCATTTCTGACTTTTATGCCTCATTATTTGTACTCAAAATCTCTTTTTGTAGTTAACAAACCTGTTTTACTGTTTTTTTCTAATCCGGTGTGTTTATACTGAAGTGCCTGAATAACTATTTGAGATAATAAGATGGCATATTATTCCGTTTAAGGAATAAATTGATTTACAATATTTTGTACTGTCTAAGAGAGGGCTGAGCAGTACAGGACATACATTTCTGGAGGGAAATTCAGGGCTGAGGGTATGTTGGGGTCACCCTGCAGTATAACCGAGGCTGGTGAGAGCCAGACTGTGACTAGGTGTGTCTGGCAGGCTGCAGTTACACACAGACACTCAGGGTGTGACTTGCATACTGGAGGTTGTTTGTGGGTGGCGCAGCTGGGAGCTACTGTAGCAAGGCATAGTAAGGCACCCAAGTTGCAGGGAAGGGGTGACAGAGCTGCTCATTAGTCTGGATTATACCCTGGCACGTCACACTAGACACATGCTAAAATGTGATACATTAAATCAAAATGAAGCCCTCCTAACATCAGCCAAGATAGTAACCCATCTGCAAAATATCAAACTTAGCCCTCAGAAATGCTTCCTCGCCCACCTGCCAGAACAACTCTCCAGCCACAAAGCAAAGTCAATTCCTTCCCGACACCCACCCCAGGATACCTCCCATCAAACACTCCAAAGCCTAGCACTTTTGATGTTCTGGCAAACCCGCATGGGGAAGCAACTTCCAGATCCTGAAGCCCATATTTTCTAAAGTGACTATTGACTTTAGGTGTCCAGTTTGAGACACTTCAAAGGGGCTTGATTTTTGAAAGGGCAAATGAAAAGCACTTTGTGAAAATCAGCCTCTTTTAAGATGTCTCAAATTTTGCACCCAAAATCACTAATTACTCTTGAAAACCTAGGCTCCTACACTGAGAATGCCCTGTCCCAAGCACCCTCTCTATCAAACTAGGAGGCTGTTAGCTTGACTGCCTCACACGATTACTGCTGCCACAGTATCACATGCTGGGTAAGCAAGACAGTCCCTTGGATAGCCAGGACTCCACCCATTTATGGCTTTTTCGTTTCAAGCCAAGGCTTTAAAGCTCATCTGCAAATCAAGTGACAGTCAGTGCAAGTCACAAGGAACTTGTGCCAGTGTATCTACTGATAGCTACTGGAAGAGTCTCTCTGAGGAATTAAGAACCTCCAAATAACTGTGTCGTTGAGATTTAAGTAAATTTTTCAGTTCTTATGGCAACTATAAGAGTGGATGTTCTTTCCAGTTTCATGCTCTTCAATTCCTAATAGTCTAGGAGGAGCTCAAGGTTAACTGAACTCGTACCTCAAAATCCAAGACCTCATGGGAAAATTACTTTTCCATAGATAGCACAGCCTTCAGCTTCTAGTCTAGCAGGGGGTCATGTGTGACTGTTCATACACACAGCCAAACATTCCCTGTTCACACAGGCATTCAAACATCCTTCATACTATACCCTGGGCAGGTTAAGCTCTGAAATTTAGCAACTGGAATGTGAAGGTGTAAATTAGCATATGCATAGTCCTGCTTTTGGCTCTTGATTTGGAATCCACTTTATTGACACAGACGTATTTCAGCGCATGAAACTTCCTCGGAGTTGGTTTCCCACAGCGCCCCCCCTTCCCCTCTCCCCATGATCAGTGCCTTCCTTGCTATCAGTACTTAACACAACTCCCAGCTTTTGTTTGCTTGCTTGCTTCCCACATAATCCATATTTTTCCTTTTGTGGGAAAAAAAAACCTGGCAATCTTCTATCAGCAGCACACTTTTCAGATCCGTGAAGCATGCAGCATTTTATATTTAATATGTTCAGATATAACCAGCTCCCAGGAAGTCTCACTCACTGAAATATGTCTGTGTCAATATAGTGGGTTTCAAATCCAGAGCCAAAGGTAGAAATATGCATATTCTAATGTACACCTTCAAATGCAAGAGGCTAAATGTCAGACATTTATTGTTAACTATACTGCTGTGTCCATGTTATATTTTTGCTTGGATGAGTGTAGCTGCACAGTGTGCACATGTGTTTTGTCTGGATATGAACACAACTGTATAGTTAAGATAAATGTGTAAGAAACAGACCCTTCTATATGCATTTTCCATATGTGTGCTTGGGTACATACGTACTACACACACGCACATCTATATCTATGTGTATATCACGTTCTGGATTCTCTCCATACTGAACTTTGTACTAACTGTAAATTGGCTGCCAATTAATACCTCTGCTACATCAAACACAGTGGAACTAACCATGTGTAGCTGGCTTTTGGTAACTAGGGTACCTTTTAGACTGGCGAAAAAACATCTGCTTTGCCCGTTTCTAACATCCTTTCCCTCCACCCCCATGTCACCTTCCAAGTTTTCAAAAACAACAGTAGTAATCCAGCTTCTAGATGCTGTATAATTAACACCACCAATAACCAGGCAATATTGACACTGCTAGATTATAAACTCCTTGTTCCTCCTCACGTGGTGACAAATAAAGTGTTGAGGTTAATGTAAAATGTGTTACCCCAGTTGATGCAATTGGATTTGGGGGGCGGGAGGGGGGGAAATGGTTCAGTGAATGAATGGATGGATAGACACACATCAGAGCAGGAGACACGGAGGAAATGCAATGCCCGTGACTGGTGAAACAGGGCGGGCGATGAAGGGGGTCAGAGCATGTGAACTCACCTTTCCTTCCCCAAGTCTCCTGGCTTGAAGTTATGTCAGTGTTGTTTCCTGGAGAGTGTGCCAGGTGGAACAGCAGCATGTCCTTCTCCATCAGCGAGTGTGCGGCCAGGGGGTGCCTCCCTTCTGCAGCACATGGCCACACACAGCCCTGGACAGCTCTCAGGCTCTGATTCAGCAGATCCTACTTTTAAAAATCCACCAGCTCTGCCTACGCATCCTGGGCCGGCTGCAGAAACGGAGAGGCTGCGAGACTCGCCCACCCACCTGCTCCGAGTGGCGGCATTAACATCGAAGGCCACCCGGGGGCGCCTCTTCCCCAAAGCACCAAACGCTTCGGTCTCCTGCCGCTGGCTGGGCTGGGGCTTCTTGCCCTTCGCTGCTCAGTGTGGTCCGGTGCGGGAGGCCATTGCAACTGGCTTCTGTGCTTGCAAGAAACAGGGATTTCTTCGTGGCCGGGAAGCCAGGCAATTCTCTCCCCAGCCCCGTCCATTCCCTGGCCCCTCAGTCACTGACCACCCCAGGGAATCCCCCTTCCTCCATCCATTCCCTGGCCCCTGTCAGTCACTGACCAGCCCCAGGGAATCCCCTTACCCCCATCCATTCCCTGGCCCCTCAGTCACTGACCAGCCCCAGGGAATCCCCCCGCCCCCATCCATTCCCTGGCCCCTCAGTCACTGACCAGCCCCAGGGAATTCCCCTTCCCCCATCCATTCCCTGGCCCCTGTCAGTCACTGACCAGCCCCAGGGAATCCCCCTGCCCCCATCCATTCCCTGCCCCCTGTCAGTCACTGGCCAGCCCCAGGGAATCCCCTTACCCCCATCCATTCCCTGGCCCCTCAGTCACTGACCAGCCCCAGGGAATCCCCCTGCCCCCATCCATTCCCTGGCCCCTCAGTCACTGACCAGCCCCAGGGAATCCCCCTGCCCCCATCCATTCCCTGGCCCCTCAGTCACTGGCCAGCCCCAGGGAATCCCCCTGCCCCCATCCATTCCCTGGCCCCTGTCAGTCACTGGCCAGCCCCAGGGAATCCCCCCGCCCCCATCCATTCCCTGGCCCCTGTCAGTCACTGGCCAGCCCCAGGGAATCCCCCCGCCCCCATCCATTCCCTGGCCCCTCAGTCACTGGCCAGCCCACAGGAATCATAGAATCACAGGATCACAGGACTGGGAGGGACACTGTTAGGTCATCTACTCCAGTCCCCTGCTCTCATGGCAGGACTAAGTATTAGCTAGACCATCCCTGACAGGTGTTTGTCTAACCTGCTCGTAAAGATCTTCAGTGATGGAGATTCCACAATCTCCATGGCTGGAGTGGCCCCAGGGACAGCCAGACCAGCCACTGCTCTGGTGATGCCCGGCAGCAGTCCTGGGCCAGCCGGAGCAGCCGCAGTCTGTGGCCCCATGCAGCAGTTCCCGGCCTACTGGCTGTGGTCCCTGGGGGGCCAGCTGGAGCAGCCACGGTCCACAGCCCCAAGCAACTGGTGCCATTGGCACCGGGTGCCCCCGGCAGCAGCAGCCCTCTTCATCCCCCCCGCATTTCCCCAGCACCTCTCCCCCAAGATTTAATCATGGGTATTTTTCATATAAGTAATGGACAGGTCAAAGTTCATGAATTTTTGTTTATTGCCCATAACCTGTCCATGACTTTTACTAAAAATACCCAAGACTGAATCATAGCCTTACTCATGAGAAACAGGACCTTCCTGGAGGTGTGTGAGGAGCTTGCACCAACCCTTGAGCACCAGAACACTCAATTCAAGGGAGCCATACCTTTTGAGAAGTGGGTTGGTATTGCCCTGTGGTGCTAAGTATCTCGGACAGCTATAGGTCCATGTCCAACCAATCTGGGGGTGGGAGGTCCACTGTAGTGGTCGTGGTTTGTGAGGCAAATAACATTGTGGTTAACCCATGGGTGGTTGGTGTAAGTAAAATAGCTCATGGGAAAAAATAGCTAGTTTTGGGTTTGATGGAACTCACTGATGGAACTCATGTCCCAGTAGTTTGCCCCACCATAAGGGGCAAGTGAATACGTGAACAGCAAAGGGTACTACTGTAGAACCTCAGAGTTACGAACACCAGGGTTATGAACTGACCGGTCAACCAAACTCCGCATTTGGAACTGGAAGTACGTAATCAGGCCACAGCAGAGACCAAAAAAAAAAAAAAAAATACAGTACAGAACTGTGTTAAATATAAATGGCTAAAAAAATACAGGGAAAGTTTAAAAAAAGATTTGACAAAGTAAGGAAGCTGTTTCTGTGCTTATTTAATTTAAATTAAGATGGTTAAAAGCAGCATTTTTCTTCTGCACGGTAAAGTTTCAAAGCTGTATTAAGTCAATGTTCAGTTGTAAACGTCTGAAAGAATAACCATAACATTTCATTCAGGGTTATGAATATTTCAGAGTTACGAACAACCTCCATTCCTGAGGTGTTCATAACTCTGAGGTTCTACTGTATTCCATTGTTCTGCAAGGTCTTGTGGACCACAGAGGCAGATTTATGAACACTGAAGTGGGGTGCACTGGTAAGGTTCATGACACAAGTGTGCTGAGGAGATCAGGATTGTAAATTAAAGTGGAAATGGGGACTTCATTTCCCACAAACAAAATTGTCCTGTATAGTGTATCTGCTCCAACTGTTATTTTGGGGGACCTTGCATACCTGCTCATGACTTGGCTTATGAAACCATACCCTGTTGTCTATGTCTGTCACAGGGAGGCACAAGTTTCCTTCCCCTTGTCGCTGTGCCCTGTGCTTGGGCTGGCCAAAGAAAGGGTCTCAGATGCCTCTTGCAGGTGCTTCATCTGTGTTCTTTTATTTACAGTGGCTGTACAGTCCCAATTCCCCCAATGCCTGTCCCTGCTCCGACCCCTCACTGCGTCCTCTGGTCTTTGAGGCTTGTGTCAGCCTGCAGAGACAGAGCCTCAACCCTCCTATCTTCCTGCCTGGCTCGCCCCCGTCCTGAGATCTTCCCTGGGTTTATATGCCTTCCCAGTCATCAACCCAGCTGGTTCCACTAGGCTCAGCAGATCACACAGAGCCTGCCCTCATTAGGGCCTGCAGCTGGGCTCCCTGCTAAGGGTCCGGGCCCATACACCCAGCCACCCTATGTGGAAACAGGGGGGAGCCGGCTCTTTAGCAGGGCAGTCAAAGGTTTTATACCTCTGCCCTGCGACAATGATCCTGGGAAAAGGAATTTCATGTTCAAACTAAGTAGCTGCAGAATGGTCATGGAATGAGCTTTTGGTAAACTGAAAGCTTGTTGGAGATACTTACAGATATGTTTCGATGCTAATGTGAAAAGCTCAGTTATAATAATAGTGCCGTGCTGCATGCTCCACAACATTTGTGAGCACCCAGCAGAGTGTTTCTGTCCCGAGTGAGCTCAGGACAGATCTGGTTTGAGAACTGTTTACCAGGCAGCCAGATCCAAAATATATGCATACAGGTCTTGGGTCTTAGTAGGCAAAGGAAATTAGGGACACCATATGTGCACGCATCATGGCACAGCAGGAAGAGAGAAGATGATAGCAGCCTTTTGCTTATGCCATGGGATGCCCTACCATCCTATCCTTGTGCCTGTTGTATGTCTAAATGAGGGGAAATATTTAGGGACCTATGTAGCGTTATGATTGTTTTGTTCCATTTTGAGTTGCTGTTAATGATGTTTGCTATCCGTCCCCACGTGTCAGAGTGCACACATTAAGTAAGGCAATTATTGCTGGGCAACCACTTTGTGTTATCGGGTTGGTGTTGGTTAGCTGCTGTTGATGCTAGCGGCTGTTTTGTTTATACGCTCACTGCTCGCTCTCTCTCTTGTTTTGTCTAGATGGTCAATAAACACGTTAACAAAGAAAGACATTGATTCCACCTTTTACTGTCCATATGTGGAGCCCAAACAACAAGGAAGGTCATACTCATGAGAGGGGAAACAGACAAATTGTAAACTTTAATACTAAGAGATAGCAGATGGTTCTTTATTGTCAGAGGAAAACACCTTTGAATTACAGTAAATAGGGGCAATGTATAAAGCAGTAACAAAACTGCAAAAGTAAAATTATTAGAAAAACATAGTCACTGCAATATCATGCAAAACAGAACAATGTATTTTGTAAAAATGACTTGAGCACAATGAACACCACCCACCATTTATTGCCTTTGGTCCCCTTCCCCTTCTCCTCCTCCTCAGAAGGGGTGAATACTGGGTGAAAATGTCTCTTGGGGGAATGCAGGTACATCTCCTCCAAGGAGTTTTGGGGTCTGGTACAAGCTGCTGTTCCTGGATTCCAGAAGACCCGGCATTGTCCTCCTTTCCAGTCAGAGGGGATTCTGTAGGAGGACGTACGTGTTCCATAGTGGCAGCCAGTGGCAGAGGAGCATGAGAAGGCACTTGATAGGTTGGAGCTGGGGCTTTGGCAACAGATGGGTGCTGTACTCTGTCAGCCACCAGCCTTACTAATCACTCCATTAAGAGAATGCGCCCATTACTTATTATGCCTTTCCTCCTCCAAAAATCAGCCAGCCAGTCTTCTCCTGGGCAAGGGAATGGTCCTGTCTTGCCCAGAAGAAATCCAAGTGCTTCTGGCTCCTCTTCTCCGTCTCAGCAGTCAGGTCTTCTATAGCCCTGCTCCTATTTCTGCCCATGCCCTCCTCTCTGGGGTTCTGCTTCAGCCCTCCTGTTGGAATGGGCTTGCTGTTGGGAGCTGCAGGTCCTGTTAATTCAAAGAGAAAAATTATTATATTTTAGTCATAGAATCATAGAATATCAGGGTTGGAAGGGACCTCAGGAGGTCATCTAGTCCAACCCCCTGCTCAAAGCAGGACCAATCCCCAAATAAATCATCCCAGCCAGGGCTTTGTCAAGCCTGACCTTAAAAATATCTAAGGAAGGAGATTCCACCACCTCCTTAGGTAATGCATTCCAGTGTTTCACCACCCTCCTAGTGAAAAAGTTTTTCCTAATATCCAACCTAAACCTCCCCCACTGCAACTTGAGACCATTACTCCTTGTTCTGTCATCAGCTACCACTGAGAGCAGTCTAGATCCATCGTCTTTGGAACCTGCTTTCAGTTAGTTGAAAGCAGCTATCAAATCCCCCCTCATTCTTCTCTTCCGCAGACTAAACAATCCCAGTTCCCTCAGCCTCTCCTCATAAGTCATGTGTTCCAGTCCCCTAATCATTTTCGTTGCCCTCCGCTGGACTCTTTCCAATTTTTCCACATCCTTCTTGTAGTATGGGGCCCAAAACTGGACACAGTACTCCAGATGAGGCCTCACCAATGTTGAATAGAGGGGAACGATCACGTCCCTTGATCTGCTGGCAATGCCCCTACTTATACATCCCAAAATGCCATTGGCCTTCTTGGCAACAAGGGCACACTGTTGACTCATATCCAGCTTCTCGTCCACTGTAACCCCTAGGTCCTTTTCTGCAGAACTGCTGCCTAGCCATTCGGTCCCTAGTCTGTAGCGGTGCATGGGACTCTGCACTTGTCCTTGTTGAACCTCATCAGATTTCTTTTGGCCCAGTCCTCTACTTTGTCTAGGGCCCTCTGTATCCTATCCCTATCCTCCAGCGTATCTACCTCTCCTCCCAGTTTAGTGTCATCTGCAAACTTGCTGAGGGTGCAATCCACACCATCCTCCAGATCATTTATGAAGATATTGAACAAAACCGGCCCGAGGACCAACCCTTGGGGCACTCCACTTGATACCGGCTGCCAACTAGACATGGAGCCATTGATCACTACCCGTTAAGCCCGACAATCTAGCCAACTTTCTATTCACCTTATAGTCCATTCATCCAGCCCGTACGTCTTTAACTTGCTGGCAAGAATACTGTGGGAGACCATGTCAAAAGCTAAAAAGTCCTTGGGAAATAGCTGAGAAATCCTTCCATATAACATGATTTTGCTGGAGAAGGCCATAATGTTGATTCTGTTGAGCATTCCAGGTATATAATTTGTCTCCACAGCCTTCGTTCTCAACCAACTTTTACATTCCCACGAGGAAGCAGCAGTTACAAATAATGGTGAGAAAAAATTATTACTGTTTTTAACTATTAAAAATCTTACTACTGTATCAAGTGGATTTTATGAATTTTCAATGTTAGTAACTTCTGAAGGGTTTGTAGTGAAGTAGGGAAATTAGTTCTAGGGGCCACGTTGCCATTTTCTATTTTGTTCCTTTAAAGCCTGGCCAACATCTTGAGAACATTGCAGTTTTCAAAGTACCAAAATGGAAAAGGCAGGTGGCTTTCCAGTACTGCACTGGGGATCCAGAGAGATGTTTCTGCTAATGATCACCCCTCTACATATTTCCAAATGGTGGGGTTTGGTAAGCTATGATGGTAGCCCAAGTAGATTTCCACTGCTGGTGAATCACAAGAACTAGCTGGAGTTTCTACTGCACGATACATTTGCTGAAATATGCTTGGAGGACTGGGATCACACAAACATGGAAATAGCTTATATTCCCTGCTATGATGGGGAAATGGGTCCCAAACTGTGACTCCAGCACACACAACACCCTGGCTGACCCAGAATGCCCTGCACCCCCTGTGCCTGCCAAACTTCAAGGGAATGGAGAGGGATGGAGAAAGACACGCATTAGCTTTCCTTGAAAATCCCATGCAGCAACACATGCTTTTGACTCAAGCAACCGAACAGGGGTACTGTAATGATTTTCAGTGTCCACAAAACTGGACACTGAACCACCCCACACACCGGCTTAGCTGGCATGGGTCTCAGCTGGGACAGAGCAAAGTGTGGAGATAGTCTTTCTTTGGGAAAGTTACAGGGAGAAAGCTCAGCACCTGAAGCTTTTGGTTTAGGCAACTTCAAAGAGACTCTGCACTGCGGTTCTAAGTCAGAGGGAAGGGACGGTTTCACTCCCCTGCTCCGGCCAGGGTTTGCTGCATGGATCTCTACAGGGACAGTGCAGAGAGGAGTGAAAATACTGCAAATACTGTTGCTTTTACAAGGGCATCATGAACCACTTCAGGCTCAACACAAGGGTGTTGGACAGCACCTGATCCAGTTCCTTATAGAAGGGTGACATACAATATCCCCTGCCAGACTGTACTGACATACAATATCCCCTGCCAGTAGAGATTGCTGGAGCCCTGGACCTCCTGTGTAGGAACTTCAGATGCTTCCTTCATTCCCTGAACTGCTTTGCTGCATGGTAGTTGCCTGCCCACACCAGCCTCTCTGAAATATCACTGGAAATATGAATATTCCTACTGCTCCAATAATGGAGTATGGTGGTGATGCCTCTGGGAGATGGAAGTAGGAAAGTGTCAGATTTTCCTCTTACTTCCATTGCCCAGAGTCATCACAGTGGTGTTTGTAAGGGGTTGGACCCCTTGGGAAGCCACCTGATGTGCTGAGATACCACTGAGTCTACCTGTTCTGCCAGCATGGGCCCCCTTTAACCTGTCTTGCTGAGCCAGGCTCTTAAAACCTCCTCTAACACACACACAGGCAGGGCCACACCCAGCTGCAGATCAGCTCTGGGAAGACTCAGCTTCAGGGACTTGCTCCAGCACTCAAATGTCCACCTCCCTCGGAGTGCAGACCCAAAGATACATTATGAAATTTGCCCCTCCCTCAATGTGGACGCAGGTTTGCACACTTCTTACCCCCTCCCCTAGTTTAAAATTACATAAACTGGGTCTAATAATAAACAAAACAAATTGTATTAACTATAAAAGGCAGATTTTAAGTGGTAAAAGCGGTAACAAAGAGAACAAAGCAGATAACTAAGCAAATGAAATCAAACATGCAAACTAAGCTAGTTTCTCTAAAGAATTTGGTTATAAATATTATTTCTCACCCTAGATATTGCTGCAGGCAGTTTGCAAAGTTTCTGTGGTTCCGAGTTCCAGTTATATTCCTTTTCAGACTGGACCCCTGTCTCAGTCTGGACTCCCCCCTTGCCTTCCCTTTTGCACTCCTTCTTCTTGGGCAGACAGGCCATGGAGAGGAGGAGTGCTGTTTGCCTTACTCCCCACCCCTAAATAGGATTTACATAAGGCAGGAATCCTTTGTTTCCCAAACTTGACCCCACTCCCCTTACAGTGGAAAGTTACAAGAAGTCCTAGGTAATTAGTGTCAGGTGACAAGACCACCTGACTCTGTAGGATTACAGCGACCATAAGTCAGTGGCAGTATGGAGCGTCCACAGGAAGGCCAAGCTTTTCAGTCTATTGTCCTCGCTGATGGGCCATCCACCCTGTCTGGCTTTTCCATTGTTGTACCTGTCGTGTTAGCGGTGGGCGTCACTCAAAGTAGCATAGTTGAAATACGGATACATAGTCAATATTCCTAACTTCAGATACAGAAATGATACAGGCATACACATTGGATAATTGCTTTCAGTAAATCATAACTTTTCCAATGATATCTCACACGAGCCATCTTGCATAATGTATATCTCAGTTATGTCATATTCATATCATAAGCATATTTTCATAAAGAATGTGGAGTGACACGTCCCAGTGTTCTCTGCCCAGATGTTGACAAGCACCCAGATATCATCTGTGGGCCAATCGGCTGCGCTCAGAAATTCCTCCATGGCAAGCGGGTATTGCTGTGAAAAAAATAGTGTGTAGCAGGAAGCTGTTCGGAGGTGGTCAGTGCAGCATGCTACTCCGGGTGCATGCGGGGGACAGGGACCTTTATAGATCAGGTTAGGGGGTCAGGAAGAAAAGAGTTCAGCGCATTGCAGGAACGGAAGTGGAGAACTACTGAGAATCGAGTCCAGATCCAAGCTCCTTAACACTGTCCACGCTGCAAACCGGCATGGTTACAGAGGCATGCTGCAGCCTTAGGTGTTTAGTGTTACGAATTACACCTTGTAGGACACGCACACAAGTGCTACGAATTACACCTGGTAGGACACGCACACAAGTGCTACGAATTACACCTGGTAGGACACACACACAAGTGCTACGAATTACACCTGGTAGGACACGCACACAAGTGCTACGAATTACACCTTGTAGGACACGCACACAAGTGCTACGAATTACACCTGGTAGGACACGCACACAAGTGCTACGAATTACACCTGGTAGGACACACACACAAGTGCTACGAATTACACCTGGTAGGACACGCACACAAGTGCTACGAATTACACCTTGTAGGACACGCACACAAGTGCTACGAATTACACCTGGTAGGACACGCACACAAGTGCTACGAATTATACCTGATAGGTCACGCACAGTACGAATCTAGGCTGAGGCACAGAAACAAAGTCCACAACTGCAGAGTTCCCAAAAGACACTAAGTTTATTACGCTCGAGCGTGGTGCCCCCCTGCTAGCCAGGAGGGGACCCTGAATGCAGATTATACAAAGATTATATACCTTTTAGCAAAGCATGTTGCCCTCGTGCATCGGAAACCTTAGCCAATAAACAAACCCTTGTCTTATCTACTACCTATCCCTGCTTGGTGCATTCCTCGTGCTATACCAGTATGTTAATTTCATAGCATGGTCCTAAAGCCATGCATCAGTAACTTTTATTATCAGGATGGGAGGCCTCACATCAAGGCCAAGAGACAGGGAGTTAGAGACTGACAAAAACCAGATACTGGGAGTCAAGGCAGGCTGGAGACAAGGAGGAGGATTTTCACAGGGATTCAATATCTAAGGATTACTCCTCCTGGTGTATGATGTGCTGGCATTTAAACAATGGTGGGCCCCAAACCAAAATGGAGTCACATGTGCTAACTTTTCCTTAACAGTCCTCCCTTTTTTTTTTGTACGTCAGTAAGCTATATTGGGGCTGAGTAACCGCGCTGCAGGGTTAGCAACTACCGACAGCACATACTGCAGCATTGTAGGCATAAAAAAAATAACGCAAAAACAATAAGTCAAAAAAAGTAAATACAAAATACGCCGTCCCCAAGTCCCCACATCCGGTAGCCATGAGGTGAGCCAGTCCCAGACCTTCTGGAATCTGGCGTTGGTAGTGTCGAGGCTGATGTGGTGGAATAGGGCTGCCTGTTGCTTGAGGATGTGGATGTTAGTTTTTATTCTATGGTGCTGATTTACAAATACACAACAGCTTGAATTGACCAGAGCACAAACCCCGCCCTGATTTGCAAGGAGATAATCCAGGGCTAGGCGGTTTTGCAATGTAGTTTGGGATAGCTGGGTGACTTCAATTTGAAGGGCAGAGAGAGCATCTGCAGTAGCATTTGCCATTAGTTACAAAGCAGCTGAAATGTTAACTATAGCTTTTTCCAGCTCGCTTACTCCCAACCATGGTAGAAACCAACGCACAAAGGAGTGAAAGCCTTTGGGCCGATAAGAAAGGGGGTTTAAAGGAATACTTTGTCGGTCCCTCCATACTAGATTGCGGATCTCTCCCCGGGTCAGGTTCTGGTGTACTGTCACGGCGGGTACTATAGCCCCTAAGGTACATGTACCACACCATCCTGCTGGGAGAACCTTATAGGCTGTGTGATTGCATAACCAATACCAGCCAGACCCCTCGGGGACCGCCACGGGGTCCTGGAGTAGGTAGAGGGGCCTCCCGCACCAGAGCTGATTTGGATGGTGTCCTTGCACCCTACAAAATTCCCTACAAAAACTGTATTTTCTATGCCCTTACGTTGTGACACACATAAAGCATAATTACTTTGGGCCACCATATCAATAGACCATATTTGGATTGTAACATTCCAGTTAAATGTAGTGTTTGCCCATAGCTTAGCTTGGAGTGTTCGATTAAGGGGGATAGGTACCCCTACCAACGGGACGCCCTGACCTAAATATGTGGGGGTACGAATACAAATCCAACACTGCGTTCGATTTACACCCTGTTTGATAGCACGGGTTAAATTCAAGAAGCTATTGCCCTCCCATCCTTGTACTGGACTTGGGAATAGGGAGAGAACCCCTCCCAGGCAAACCATACCAATGTTGACATCCCCCCCTGTACTATACAAAAAACACTACCCCCAATGTAAGTCTAATAAACAGGAACACAAAAAGTCCTGGTGGGCTGTGAAGGTCCCAGTAGCTGGAAAGCTTAGTTCATGGGTTGGTCGTGGTGTTCATTCGTGAAGTGGCTCATCCAATGGCTTGTCAGGGTCAGGTGGGGGTCCCAACGCCAACTTAACATAGCTATGATGGATCCAGGAACCTTTACCTGCAAAGGAGTGGTGGCAGATGGTGGGAGTAATGTTCATGGCTGTAAGGCGTTTTTGGTATTTATACTTGCCTACAAGCACAGTTCCAGCCTTTGGAATAAACCCACCCCACCACTTTACTTTACATTTCCAAGAATACATTCCGCAACTTTTTCCCTGCCAATGTACAATGCTCCGTCTTTGCCATCAAGGCCAATTTTCAGTGTCTTTTGCAGTCAGGAATTTTTGGATTTTGGTGGTTTTAGCAGAGCAGGCGTTCCTTCTCTTTTGGAACAGTCATGGTTTTGCATTATACAGGGGAGAGGTTACTAGCACGTCACCCTGTAGTGCTTTGGTTTCTTTAGCAAATACTGAATGCAGGTTAGCTTTGTCAGTGGACAAGGGAGAGGTTACTAGCACTTTACCTTGTTGTTTTTTTTTGTTTGTTTGTTTGTTTGTTTTTTTTTGCTGTTTAAAAGGAGGAAAGAAAAAAAAAAAAAACCCAGAAGGAGGGACAGGCTGATCAGTAGTCGAAGTGAAGTCACCTCGAGGTGGAGGGGTCTTTTTGCAGTAAGAAGCATGGGTCTAGGCAGTCAGTCCTTGGCACTTCACAGCGGTGTTGGTAGTTAGCAGGACTTAATAAGGGCCTTTTTAACATGGGGCCAGAGTAGTATTTTGTCGAGGGACCTTTATGTAGACCCAGTCACCTGGTTTTAACAAATGGCAGGTTTGCTCAGGATTCTTGAAGCAGGACTTCTTTTACCTGTAAATACAGAGACCTAACACATTTTATTAATGTCTGGCACTGTGTTGCAGATTTCACAGCTGTTTGGGCACATTTAAGCCCCCCTCTTTCTTGGCTGTTAGCCAAATCCTAGCTGTGAGTAGTGTCCTTGGGCAGGCCAGTGTCTTATCTTTGGACCGAGCCTGCCAAGCCTGCCAGCTACAGCGTTGAATTAGCTCGTTCTTTGTTTTATTTATTTATTTATATTTTTTTTTGGCTTTTATTAACCTGCAAAGGAAACTTTTACTTTTTACTTATACATTTTTATTTAAAAAGGAACACATGTACATTGCCCATTATACAGCACTTTAGTCTTATTGTATAATGTATGCCACATATACCCTTCTAGGAAAATGACTTTATTACAGAGCTTTGGAGCAACAAGCCAGGACAAGCACACCCACTTTTGAGGAGTCCACTTGGTACAATTTCTGGTGCCCAATAGCCTTTTTTCCCTTCCCAGCCCTCTGGCTAGAAATGTGAGGTAGCCAGAAGGATCTCATGTATAATATGGGGAGTGGGTTAACCTTTGATGTCCTTGCTTCCAAAGACTGTTGGTGTGCAAATTTTAACAACAATTTTTTAATTAAAAGATCTGGCCAATGAATTTTTTTTTATTATTTTTTTTTTTTATTTAAGCAAATGTATTAAACTTTAGTATATTACATTTTTTTTATATTATTTAAACACTTTGTATTGCAAGTTGAATAAAACAAGTATCTGCATTTTAATTTAACCCTTCTATTTAGTTTTAAACTAAACTGTCCTATGAAAAATTAAACAGCAATTCTGGCCACAAGACAAACACCACAAGACAGGACATAGAACACAGAACAGAATTTCTATTGTGCCAGTAAATTCATGAGATGTTGAATTGCTTTTCAGCTGGCATCAGTTTTCTCTGATTTTCTGAAAGACAAAAATAAAACACAGATCTACCCCTTTTGGGCAGTCAGTCATTGCTTAAAATATTTCCTTTTTATATAAATACCCTTGTTAATTGCAGGCAAAACAGAGGAATTACCCATATTTTCTTGTATTTGTTTTATAGGCAGCCCAGGTTTCAGTGGCCTCTACCTTATTAGTTAGGTAATTTACATTAAAATAAATGCTTTCCGGCTTGCTTTTGGATTCACAGGTTAAAGATTCTTACTTTAAAAAGGGCACAATAAACTTTACCAGACTTTTGATTGCCTTTTACTTTTAACTCCTGCTGTCAAACACACAGCGACCTGAAAAGGAAGACACCACCTATTGTAGCCTCTTGGAACCTAATACGATATTAATTAAGTAGCACTGTATAATTGCATTTCTTTGGAAAAGGGCCCATTTTTTTTCCAAAATGGCTGCAAAGAAACCAAGCATTTTTTTTTTCTTTTCAGTATTTTACAAAGTTTAACTGTTTAATTCTTTCCAGCAACTAAAGAGTTAACTTTTTACTTTTTTTTTTTTAAAATTACTTGCTTATTTTTCAAAACGACACCCAATTACTTAGATTTTACCATTTTAAGTATTATTCCGGGATTTACGTTTTTCATTCCTGTAATTATTTACTTTTCTTTTTCACTATGACCTTTAAGTTTTCAACCTGTTTTCCAATCTCTCTATCTGTTGCCTGCCCGCTTGGGCCCGATCCTTTTTTTTTTTTTTCTGAACTGTCCCTTCCATGAGCACCAGCTTTGTTTCACTACCAAATTAACAAGGAGGGTGGGCTTCTTAACTAGCCCCCAGCCCTCCTGGTCTCTTTTTTAAAATATTTTTACTTACAAGGGCTACCCGAGTCCTCCCCACATGAGGCTTGTCACCTGGACAGAAAGCACAGCTAATTGGCAAGCAAGGAGGTGAGGGGCATAAGTTAGAAAGCGGAGGGTAAGCTGGAGGAGGGGCAGAAGCAGGCATAGCACAGAGCGGGGCTGGAGACCCCTGAGATGAATAAGAAAAGGAGGAGAAAAGAGGATGTCCTTTTGCATGCGCATAAGCCCAGTTGTCCCATACATACCAATAATCCATCTGGGCTGCAGCTTTGTCCTCCAGCCTCCTTTTAAGCACTGTTAATGTATCCCCAGCAAAGGACCCATCCGGTGGCCATTCAACAGATGTTTGAGTTGTTAGTGCTGGCCACTCAACCTTACATAAAATAACAGCTTTTTTTCTGCCTAACCCATGGGTGCCAGAAATATTCCCCCAATTCTTGAGAATTTCAGCCAAAGGGGTCCCCTTACTTACACTCTGCCCAGAACCTATAACGGGCTACCAAAAGAACACAAAATGTGCCACCTTATCGCCTAAGCGACGGCTCACACCCCCCCCTCCTCGGAGTTCTCAAAGGTGAACTCACCCTGTGCCGGCTGGAGCTGTCCGAGAGGAGGAGTGTAGTCTCGCTTATTGGGGCGAGCCTAGAGTCCCTTCGTGGTCGCCAAAACTGTTACGAATTACACCTTGTAGGACACGCACACAAGTGCTACGAATTACACCTGGTAGGACACGCACACAAGTGCTACGAATTACACCTGGTAGGACACACACACAAGTGCTACGAATTACACCTGGTAGGACACGCACACAAGTGCTACGAATTACACCTTGTAGGACACGCACACAAGTGCTACGAATTACACCTGGTAGGACACGCACACAAGTGCTACGAATTACACCTGGTAGGACACACACACAAGTGCTACGAATTACACCTGGTAGGACACGCACACAAGTGCTACGAATTACACCTTGTAGGACACGCACACAAGTGCTACGAATTACACCTGGTAGGACACGCACACAAGTGCTACGAATTATACCTGATAGGTCACGCACAGTACGAATCTAGGCTGAGGCACAGAAACAAAGTCCACAACTGCAGAGTTCCCAAAAGACACTAAGTTTATTACGCTCGAGCGTGGTGCCCCCCTGCTAGCCAGGAGGGGACCCTGAATGCAGATTATACAAAGATTATATACCTTTTAGCAAAGCATGTTGCCCTCGTGCATCGGAAACCTTAGCCAATAAACAAACCCTTGTCTTATCTACTACCTATCCCTGCTTGGTGCATTCCTCGTGCTATACCAGTATGTTAATTTCATAGCATGGTCCTAAAGCCATGCATCAGTAACTTTTATTATCAGGATGGGAGGCCTCACATCAAGGCCAAGAGACAGGGAGTTAGAGACTGACAAAAACCAGATACTGGGAGTCAAGGCAGGCTGGAGACAAGGAGGAGGATTTTCACAGGGATTCAATATCTAAGGATTACTCCTCCTGGTGTATGATGTGCTGGCATTTAAACAATGGTGGGCCCCAAACCAAAATGGAGTCACATGTGCTAACTTTTCCTTAACATTAGTTACCCCCCTCACTCAGACATTTAGGGCTGCTCGTCCTCTACTCAATGTGAGAAACATGCTTCAGGGGTTTTACTGTGGACAATAGGGGATGGACAATGCACTAAACTACACAATGACTGTGACCCATACCCTTAGGCTCTATCTGCGCTATGAGCCAGGGGCATGACTCCCAGCTTGTGTACACATCAAGCTAGCATGAGTATAAGTAGCCGTGAGTGGTGGCAGTGGAAGCCCAGCTTAGCCATGCCAACTACATTCTGTGGTGCGAAGAACCCCTCAGTACCAACTCTCAAAGGGTTCACGGTTGTGTAACAGTAACTCTGAACAGGCCTGACAAACTCACTACATCTAGCACACCCGTTGCATGGTATTCATCCATAAATGATGTCTTGTGAGGTATCCAATGAAAGCTTGTGTCATCCTCATCCTCAGAACTGTAGGTATGGATGACATTTAAGGAGTTGTGTATAGGTACTGAAAATATGTTTTTAAAGTCTGGCACCAAAGAAAAAAACAGGTTTCTTTCAGACAAGTGGTAAGAGGTCTAGCTCTGCTGAAACGTAAATGAAGCATTGTAAGCCAACTCAGTGGAAGCCCCATTTACATAGCCCCTGAATCAACAGGAAAGGAGCACACCTGAGAACAAACCACAGAAGGTTGCCCTTTCTCTGGGGGCAAACAATGAACTTTGGGAAATAAAAGGGGAAGGCAAAAAGACACCCCTTTATCCTGCACCTGAGGGTGAAATTGAGCAATGCGATTAAACTTGTGAAAAAGGGATCCCAACTTGCCCTGGTTGGAAGCGCTGGAAAGCACATTGGGGTGAGATAAATTTCCTCAGACAGGAGATTAGTCTGTTAAATTTAATCTCTAGACAGCATGTTATGAAATATTTTATATGTAACCTTTCTGTTTCCATTATCCTTACTCGCTAGCTCTTAAATTGTAACCTTTGATAAAAAAACATATGATTGTTTTCACTATAAATGTAACTCAGTGCTGTAGTATTATACAAAGAGCTGATCTTGGGCTGAACCATTCAAGATGGTGCGTACGCTGTCCCTGGGGAGGCAGGGAGAGGGGGGGAAGGACAGAAGACCTGGTACTTCTGTGAGTGTCCAGAGGATAAGGGGCTGGACACTAAAGCAGAACACTTCAAAGGGGGTTTGGGGCAGGGGGGCAGCTATTATTAGACCCACAAGGAAAAATAAGGGCTAGTATAGCCCAGAGGAGATTGTTTGGGTGGGTAGCAGACTGGAGGTGTCAGGGAGCTGACACTCGGTTTAGCACCAGCAAATCTCTCTCTTGACGAAGGCAGGTAGGTCACCAGGTGACTCACAGTCCTGGGCACCCTGAGAAAGTGTCAAGTTTCCCACCAGTTTCAGACCAGTTTGTACTCGGGGCGGCTAGCCTGCGCTGCTGCTCACTGCCGCCTGAGCTAATGAGGCTACACTGCTATTTATCCTAGTGCTGGCTTGATGACAGCTAGTCCAAGTATATGTATGGCAGCTGGGAATCACACCCCTACCGCTTAGTGTAGACGTACAGCTAGAGGCAAGTCAGGACTGAGGCACCACAGTAGGCTCCTGTGGCGCGGTTTACACTGGGGCTGCCTGTCCTGTGACTGACCTTTAAACATTCAGCACCATTCTCAAGCACTCCGTTGTTATTTCCATTAAAAAGCTAGACACACGCAGCCTGACACTGGGCTCTCAAAACAGATTTCCCAGAAGGTTCCTGCTAGGGAGAGCCCTTTGGCCATTAGATGAAGCCCTCATCTGAAATGTCCTTTTTGATCCTGCCTGTCTCTGCAAGCCCATTGTTTGAAATATTTAATGTTCCCTTTTGCTGCTTGCATAACACTGAGCGGTAACACATCTCATAATCTTAGCAGATTGCACTCCATCTGACTCATGCTTTTCTCACCCCAAGAGAATCAGCTGCTATAATAATTTGTTTGCTGGACTGCATGGCAACCTTTACACTCAGTCTCAGGAAGCAGCAGCTTTGCGTACTGCCAGAAAATGAAGGAAGCCAGACTTACTATACCATCTTTGCTATTGCTTAATTGTTTGTCGGACCCAGTGCCTCTCTCAGTCTTCAAACCTGCATTTGACACCAGCAATCAAAATGTGTGACAAATGACCAAAATATGGAATACTTGTAACTGGTTGCTTATTGTCCCATAAGTGACAGGTTATAATGTGTTGAACTATCAATCTGTTTTTAAGGATGCTTTCTCATTGTGTGAATGAAATAACCATATGTTTTTTGAAAAAATAAAACTGGAAAAACATGTCCTATCACATCCAACCATAAGGTCCTCTCGCATGGCTCATCTGCAGACCTTACCACCCCCAGCATAGAACTCTACCACTTGAGCTACAAGAGTAATTGTTATTGTCAGTGTGGACCAGCTACTAGAAGGACACTAAAACACCCACTTTTCCAGTAAGTTACAAACTATTTTCTAGACAACAGTAGAATATTGGAGATCATTTGTCAGATCCAGAATTAGTACTCAGAAGTTCCTGGCTCCCAGTTCTGTGCTCCGGCCAGTAGACCAGACTTCCCTCTCCTTTAGTTGACTTCATCTGGCCAAATCTTGACCTCCATACTCATGCAGGTAGTCCCACTCAATGAAATGAGACTAAATGTGTGACTAAGGCAAACAAACTTTAGCCCACTGTACTGAAAATCATTTAAGGAATTAACTTCTTAAAATGGCCTAAAACAAGCTCTTAACTCTAATACATGGAGCCATCAATAAAACAGAAACTCAAATCAAGGTATAGAAGCAACAAATACTTGATATTTAAATAATAGCTGGTTTGCCTCATATAACTATCAGAGCCTTTCTATATTTTATATCTTTTTCCTCCCCTGGTCTCATTTCCAAGACCTATACAACACAGGGACAGTTAAAAGCCAGGCAATTAAACTCTGTTAGTACCCCATTCAGATTACTGCTGCTAATAATATAGGCTCCTATCCAACATAGCCCTCAGGCTTAATTTTAACCATGTGAGTAGTCCCATTGAGATCTATGATTAAGTGCTTTGCTGGATCAGGGCTATAACACCCTTCAGACTTTATTCTGTCTGGTAACGTGCTCAATTACCTGTCCATGGTACTGAAGTCTGAATGGCAACATACAGTCCTGTGTGGTTTCAGAGTAGCAGCCATGTTAGTCTGTATCAAAAAAGAGGAAAAAAGGGAGACTTGTGGCACCTGTGTGGAGAATTTTCAGTCTGGTTTCAGGCTGGTATGATTCTTGTGCGATCGCTGTGATTTGCTCTGGCCTAGCATAATGTAGACAGACTCTCACACTGACGTGCACAATGCTTAGAGTAACAATAGTGCTTCGTAGTTCTGCATCATCAGTCACCACAGGGATCTGGCTGAGGTATACAGAATACTGAATAGCACAATGATAGTAAATTGGATGCTCCCATTGACTCAGTCTCATGACGTAAGAAGAATGAAATTGAAAAGCAACAAATTTAAAAGAAAAAGAAATACTCCCCTCCCTTCACTACAACGTTTAATTTGCCAGTGAATGTCATTGCTTGGGTAATGCTTTCTCTGGAACTGCCTGGTCACTAATGGACTCTTTACTGGGGATTAACCTTCTTATAGGAGCCTTTTCCGATGTGCTCTTCTACTAAACTGATCCATTAAATCCAGGAGAGACAAGTAGCTGCAGGCCTTAGGTGGTCATTTTGCAGCAGAGCCCACCCATCCCCTGGCCAGCGGGTGTTTTGTGTTCCCAGTAAGTTTCTCCCAGCTTTTCTCTTTTATTCCTGAGGTGGTGAATTGCCTCTGATGTTACTATCCCATCTCTTAACACTAAGCTATTCACAGGGTGGCAGCAGCAGAAGAATAAGAGGGAAGAAATGAGAGACAGCAGTTCCACTCATACCTGTCCTGAGATAGAGGCCTATTAAAATCTGAGGAGAGCTGGGTAGTAAACAGAGCTTCTGACTGGAATCCACAAAAGATACACCCACCGATTACATTATTTTTTGCTCTGTTACAAAAGGAAGAAACATATTTTGTTCTAAGATGCTGCATCCTGTCAGCTCATGTCTATTTGCAACATCACTCAGTTTCTGTTCAAACAACGTAATGTTATTCATCAGGACTAAAAATTAGATTTCTTTGAGATGTGAAACCTGCTGAGATTTGTCATACTTAGTGTTCTGTTTAAACATATACAACATTATAGACACAAAAAAACACTAAGTTTAAAATAACTATCTGAAGTTGGCAAAGTCAAGAACTCGACAGTTAGGAAATGCCAAAGAAAAAGTTGCCAATTTTTTTAATATTGAAAAACATTTTAAAACATTTTTCCTTTGCATCATGTTCAGAAATGGGTGGACTATTTTGGCTGAAATTTTCCAAAAAATTTAGTCTCAGAGAGACACCCAGCTTGGAAAACTTCAGCCCAGAGGATTGAAGTTTACCAAAGTTATGAGCAACTGAAAACAGGGTCTTACAATGGGAAGTGTTGAGGCACCTTAATGGTAGGTGGTGCGACCAGCTCCACTTATAATGAAGTGATATCTGTGTCATGACGCCTTTCGTATTTGTGATTAACACTATTTTCTCCTCCACCTTCAGTCACCAGCGTATATTTTCCCTGTCAGACGTTTTCCCTCAGCATTCTGCAATGACATGTTTAACTGACTGTGCACACTTAGGGTCTGATTTTCAGCAATGGCCTTTGTTTTTGTGGGAGCAATTTTGAACCTCCAAATAACTGCACCTGCAGATGCATACTCTCAGGGTACTGATAGTAATGGTCGTTAGCCATCTAACCACCTGTTTGCACAGGCAACTCAATGCCAGCACAAAAATAGGAGCACAACTGTTGGCAGGTGGAAAACAAAATAGAAGCCAGAAGCCAGATTGAGGCGCAGATGAAAATCAGCGTCCCTCTCTGAAGTAGGAGAAGACCACAGAGATTAGTGGAGCTACGTTTTGGGTAAGTGCATCCGATGTTTAACATCACCTACAACACTTTACTTCAGGATATGCAGGGAAATACCATGTACAATCAAAACTGCAGAGAGAAAAACCGTAAGCTGGAATTCACTCAGGGCACAAGGGTTAACACAATAAGTGTCATGAGATGTTTATGGAAGATTAGCAGTCAGCAACTCAGTGTCCCCTGGCATCATATCAAGGCACTGGGATAAGGCCCCGCAGGTCTAGAACCCAGACCTTAGAGTTCCCAGGTAGCTGATGTCACCAGGCTGCCACACAGCAGCACTTGCAACTAGCTTGCACTCCACCTCCCATAACCTGCTGTGGACACAGCCCAGGAGACGTTCCACCTCAAGGGTTGGACAGACAGCAGTGCCATGGCTCCTGATTGGCACCCTGCCCTATGTAAAACCAAGGGCCATGCCAAGAAGTGTTTGGGAAAGTGTGGATTTTCTGTAGCTGTTACAACCAGTCCTGCTCCTTGCATTTGAATTCCTGGACTTCTCCTCATGATTCAGACCCTGAAACCTGACTCTGATTTGGACCCTTGATATTGACCCTGGCCTGGACCTGGCTATGTACACTTTGGCTACTCCTAGCCTCAGGTTTGCCCCTGCTCTCACCCTTGGCCATGACTGCCCTGGGTGGGATCCTGACAATTGGTTCAATGTTGATTTAGAGTGGGGAATGCCACTGCCAAGCCACATCAAATTCTCTAGCACATTCAAGATCTCCTAAGTGCTACCCTGGCCCAACTTTGCTTAGTGTGGGGAATCTCAAAGGATCACAGTACAACATGGCTGCCCTCAAATTTAACATTTTATTGACATTCAGAATAAGAGCAAAATCCTCTTCTGTTTACTGCTCTGTGCATTTTTATGCCTTAGTCTGCATGTGTTCCACAAACAAAACATCTGATATCAGAGGGAATGCCACCCGTGAAACAGGTACAGCATTCATGAGTTTTGTGCAAATTAAGAAACTCCGTGCAGCTGGGAGAGGAAAATGTTGATGTAAGATAATAACCAGTACTCTTGGCACATCTTAGGGAACTCCTATGGACACAGTAGTGTTCCTATATATGTACTAAAACCAGACAAGTATCTGTCATCTGATGTGTGTGTTGAGCAGTATTCAGATACAGGCATCATAGAAAAAATGGTTGACACAGTCATTCTTGAAAGAATTAAACATACAACAAGGCTAGTGGCGTTACTGGCTAAAACAGAACTACTGAAGATGCTGTCATAGCCTGAAAGCATAGTGAGGAAAAAAGCAACAGATTATAACTAAGGCTATTACTGTGGCTGGAAGAAACCACTAACCAGGCAAACTAACCGGCTATTAGATTGACAGTTGTGTTCTATAGTGTCTTATTAATGACCCCAGTAACATTATTATAAAGCATTTAAGGTTGTTTAGGATGGATTGCTGCATATATCTAACAGTAGAATTTTGCCTTCTAAGGGTCAGATAGTCAGGTGGCATGAATCAATCCATTGAAGTCAATGGAGCACTTTACTATAGCTCAGGATCTAGCCCACAATGTGTCTCACGTTTTATGGCTTAAGCTTGGCGTCAGTAAGAAGTAGGCCTCCCTAGTAGAGAGTATTGCATTGTTGGAATTGTGCCTTCCTCTGAAACATCCAGCATTGGCCATTGTTAGAGGCTGGATACTAGGTTAGATAGGCCACTGGTCTGGTCTGATGTGGACATTTTTATTTTATCACTGTGAAAGATGTGGAGCTGCTGTGTATGAATTAAGCAATGCTATATATGCTGTGTGATTGTCCAGTTGTAAGGGGTCCCTCCTATCTGACTATATGCTATTGATCTAGTCTGTTAGGAAAAACACACAGGAAATGAAACCATGACTAGAGACAGGACTCCTCTGGGTAAACCACATCAGGGTGGCTGTGAAGAGCCTACTATCCTTAGCTCGAGCCAGGTTACACAACTGTTTTACGAAGGCTGGGACCCTAAGATCAAAATGACACTAAAGAGTTAGTCACTCTGGAGTGAGGGGGCAGTTGTCAGGAGCAATCTGGGGGATCAGGTCAGCACAGAGGGAGTCTGAATAAATTGGACCCATGTGACTAGCACTGGGGGGCGAAGGGCAGGGCGATTAGAAGCTCTAGGTAGATTGTTTTAAAATCCTCATTCTCCAATGCCGTGAGGGATTTTCTTGTTAAGAATAAATGATCCTTTGTTTTGAAAAGTCCGTATGGGAGCTGTGACCAGTGGTGTATACAGAGAGACCAAAGGCCAGAACTGCCCGTGCTAAACCTAAGCCAAGCCTGCTGGTTAGTACACAGGGATCTGTAATCCAGATCCTGGTCTAAGAATGAGCAAATGGAGTACTTATCCCCTGAGAGAGGTGAGAGCTCAAGGCTTATCATCTGTGGGAGCGTGCTTAGCCCCAGAGAGGGGACAATCATGCCACCAGCCCAGTAACTGACTATTACTCAATGCATTGTACAGTTTCTCTTAATTTTAATACAATAAAACTGTAGTTTGTACTAGAGATAGGTCTCATTGATAGTGTTAAGCATAGAGCCACTCCACTTTGACTGACTGACCAACAGCCATCCCTGGAACTAGAATTGTCCATGAGATGCTCTATAATTCAAACAGTAGCATCTAAAGATGGTAGGGAAGAGTTCTTAACCCGAATCCACAGCCATAATGACACACACAATGAGACCAAGTGTCGCATATCAAGTGGGCCTGTTGTACCTTTTGTGAAGTGTGTGTGTGTGTTTAAATTCTAAGAATTATAATAGTTGATTTCTATTTGTTAATTTCTGTGAAGTTGCTTGTTTGCTAATCTCTGTATAGCCTCTGGGCAGATTTCTTGTATTTGGGTGGGTGTTTATCACAGAATCTTCTCTGTATCTTGTAAAATAAACAATTTTGCCTGTAAAGGGCACATCCTACCTATCTTACTGTAGGGTATGCACCAACTCCTATTCGCACTTATGCAAAGCCTTCCAGAAATCTGAGACTTTCAATGCACTTTGCAAACAAATTACCATTGTGAAGTAAGGAAGTATTAGTCCCATTTTACAAATAAGTAAACTGAGACACAGATTAAACCTTACATTTCCTCAACTGTCCAATTAGGGGTGCCTCACGTTTTTTTTGTTTTTTTTTTAAATGCCCAATTTGAGAGACCCAGGGACGAATTATCAGAGGAACAGAGCAACTCTTCTCTGAATTAAATGGGTACTTTGAATGCTCAGCACTCTGGCAAATCAGGCTCAAAATGTCTCAAGTAGGGCACTCAAAAATAAACTATCAAATTAGTGGACTCTTCTGTAAGCTTCCACGACTTGCCCAAAACTGCATAATGAGTCAGTGGCAGAGTTTGGAATAGACTTCCAGTTCTGCGCATTAACCATTGCTAATATAAGTCCAAGAGGAGTTTAGACTGAAATTCCAGTGTCTGGGTACTATAGGCCTGATCCAGCTCCCATTGACTGTGGACCAGACCCAATCCGTGGACACAGTGAAATACAGGTCGCAGAGCACTGTACTGAATGAGGAGTGAGAAATGAATTCTCATTTTCCCCATGCCTCACAGCCTGACAAAAAAAGAAATGGTATGCAGCATAATGTGTCAGGGTGCTCTACAGCTCCCATTAATAGTTTATTTATTACCCTCACCCTGTATTATTCCCTGGCTGCCGGCAATGCTATGTTGTAGCACTGACGTTCTACATGTCCAGCAGGAGCACACTTCTGCAGTTTTCACCTCTCAGAATAAGAATCAAGGAAAGGTCATCCAGGAACCTGTTTGTCAAGCTCAAGAAAGCTGCCGAAGGAGGTTATTTTTTCTTTTCTTCTTTTGTTATTTTCCTGGCAAACTGAACACGGGCTGTTTTCTTGAACGGCAAAACCCAGCCCTGGAAAATAAGTAGGTGGCACTTCCATTTGTCTGGCCTGACTCACTGCTCTAATTCCAAATGCCATAAACGCTGGCAAGCAAGCTGAACCTCCAACACAACCCATCACTTTCTCACAAGGCTGCTTGGCTTGATTGCCTTTGAATAATGCTTTGGATTGAGTAATTTGCCTCGGGGCTGGGGGAGGACTGGGATTCTTGTATTCTGGAAACCATTTGAAAAGATCAGCTATTAGGATACAATCTGGTGCGTTCCAAAGGCAAACTGTCGGGGCTCTATTACAGTTCATAGAGCCCGCAATAAAGTGGAGAGGAGAAGCATTGCACAAGTGATAGTGGCTTGAGGCTTTGGGCCTGTGTAGCACTTAGAGCACGCTGAGGTCAGTACGTTCCACACTTGTATTACAGAGTTAGCTTGAGCTCCTCTCCAGTGCTGCCCAGTTTTTGCTGGTGCGCCCGGGTCCACAGCTGGAAGCTCAAATCTGCACTTAGGTCTAAATTATTATGCCTAAAACACAGGATGGAGACTCCTAATTGGGCGCCCTGCTGTGGTATGAATATGGGCCTCTCCTTCACTGGATGAAAGTCTCATTCTAGCCAGATTCATTGTGGGCCTAACTGGCTCTGTAATCGCACTAAAAATGTCACCACGTCAAAAAATACTGAGCAGTTGTGAAGCGGTGAGGTACTCCTGAGAGCGTGCATGGATGTATAACGCACGCTGCTCCCAAGCTCTGCTCGTGACAAATTGTGTTGATTTGCTGAAATGGATCCCCGTTGCCAGAACCTGTATGTTGAAACAGAGCTGGAGTCATTTATGTTTTACAAGGCTCGTTAGATTCATCTCCCCGCTCCTTACATTCCAGCCTGCAGAGGCAATATGCTTCGCCTCTTGCACTTTCAGCACAATTTGAATCACAGACTTGGCTGCTGAGCTGTGACCGGTGCCTTTTCCCCCTGCTGGCTTTGGCCTCGGTGCCCACCCTGGGTACCAGAGCTTATCTTGCTCACTGACGTCGGAACAGTCCTACCTGATCTTCAAGGAAGAGTCACAGTAGAAAGCTGCAAATCAAAGAGAAATATTCAAACTGGAGGGGAAGAGGCAGGGGGGAAAAAAAAGAGATATACGCACTGAACTGCTGGTAACGCTGTACTAGACAGTCTAAATACCAGCCCTTCAGGGATATGCTTGGATGATGTAGTTCCCTCTATAAATAAGCCAGGTTTCACTTTTGTATTTCAGCAAGTAAGAGTAGGGTTTATTTTTAGCAGTAATTGTACAGATCATGTGAAATCCTATAATTGATCATTCATATCATGTGAATTCAAACTCATTATACACTTGGGATGAGAAGGAGATAAGACATGACACCTCCACAAATCTAAGCACGCTGTAATGTCAACAATATAATGGAAGAACTGTGCACAGGAAAAATAACCTTCTCTGAGCCATTTCATCCAGATTCCAGCAGAGACCAAAGACTTGTTGAATGGCGTGATTCATAGCAGTAACAGCCAGAAGTTGTCTGATAACTCCAAGATATGTTAATATTTTACACCTTAATATCTATTTTCATTTGAGGATCTCAATGTTTATAAAGATGAAGACCTAAACATAGGTTTTGTACGACTATCACTATTTCAGTTAGAGGGTTTTTTACCAATATATTTATACCATACATGCCCTACTGTAGACGCAGTTAATATCAGTATAACATGCCTTATACTGGCATATCTTATTCCCCTTCCTCTTGGGAATAAGCTACACTGATATAAGCGTAACTGTGTCCACACTAGCAGGATTGTACTGCTTAACTATACCATTATAATTAAACCTGCACACCTTTTATATGACTATGTCGACGCTACAAACTTTGGTCAACGCAAGTTACGTCAGTGTAAAGCCATCACAGTCAGTATATTGCTCCTGTGTGCACATACTTGGCTACTTGCATCCGTGCTTCACGTACTCCCCGGGAATGCTTGTGTTGATGCAAAGATCATTAACATAACCTTGTTAATGTAGGCATACCCACCCCTTCCCAGTTCCTAGGGCTCTGGAGGAAAGGCACCTACTCTTATCCAGTTCCTAGGGCTCAGGGCTGCCCATACCCAATTCCTATGGCAGGTTTATGGGGTATTTTACCAGTGAAAGAGCCTTACAGAGTAATATCCTACTTAACCCCTATTTATTAGCAATAACCAAAACAGAATGCACATGCTAAACATACAATGCTCACCACTGCCAATAAGGTAGATTAACTTTTCTTGATGGCCAATCAGGATCAGGTCATCTGGGGAACTCCAGCTTCTTCACGGTAATTGGCAGGGTGTTAAGGTCTGGCAGCTCTGATCTTGGGGCTGTGTCCTGGAGTTGGTTCCAAAGAACTTCCTTTTGGATCCCAGTTTATATAGTGAAACTTGAATCCTGCTTACCTGTACCTTAACCAATCATTTTACTAAAATATTATTAATCAATTCTCTAACCAATCCTGACATATTGTAAAACAATTCTTTAACCAGTCATACCCTGCCAACTTAATTGATTTATACCTAGCAAAATTAGTTATATAACAGAAAGAATCAATCAAACAACCAGACAGAGACCATACAGATGAACAATAGAGGAACGAGGACCATAAAGACAAAACAAAGAAGTATAGATTTCACAGCCCCAACTGTTGATAAGTGATTTCTTGCCAGACAGAATGCTATTAAATAAAGTTTTCTTTAACCATCTTAAGATCTGTTTCTCTTTCTGGTGGTGATGGGTACTATGAGGACAGGATCGCCTTCCTTACAGCCCGATATGACATTCTTTTAATGCAATGTAGATGTAATGTGAGGATGTGAAGTTCTGCTTCTTTGCTCACGGCTGCTGCTCTAATGTGGCTGTGGAAAGAGGCCTCAGATCTTTACAATATGGCTACAAGAAAAGGCCTCATCCTTACACATGGGTAGGTATCCCAGTGTGCCACGTACCACCTCTGGAGCAATGCCTTTTGGGAGATTTTTGCAGTATATGGTGGGGTGGAAATGAGTCTCACAGGGAACTCTGGGAGGTAGGAGTCAAGTTCCCATCATGCAACTCTCTCCATCCCATAATGCCATATTCCATATCCTATAATTTTTTGCCTCTTTTAAAATCCCACAAACCTGCGTCCGTTTATTGCTGTCCACCAACTCGGACAGGAGCATGGAGACTGCACAGATAAGCGCTATTGTCGTGAATGTTGCAAACACAGGATGAACAATCCTCTGGTATTTGCAGAACTGCAGGAAGTACCACAACAATGGAGCATACCATGATTTCTCTGAGGACAGATTGCTAAGGGATATAACGAACACCAGTTCAAGCTTGTTGGTGGTATTTACAGAGAAGCTGCAGATGGAGTTCAGTTCTGCAGAAAAGGACCTGGGGATTACAGTGGATGAGAAGCTGGATATGAGTCAGCAGTGTGCCCTTGTTGCCAAGAAGGCCAATGGCATATTGGGCTGTATTAGTAGGAGCATTGCCAGCAGATCGAGGGAAGTGATTATTCCCCTCTATTCGGCACTGGTGAGGCCACACCTGGAGTATTGCATCCAGTTTTGTTCCCCCCTCTACAGAAGGGATGTGGACAAATTGGAAAAAGTCCTGTGGAGGGCAACGAAAATGATTAGGGGGCTGGGGCACATGACTTATGAAGAGAGGCCGAGGGAACTGTGGTTATTTAGGCTGCAGAAGAGAAGAGTGAGGGGGGATTTGATAGTAGCCTTCAATTACCTGAAGGGGGGTTCCAAAGAGGATGGAGCTAGGCTGTTCTCAGTGGTGGCAGATGACAGAACAAGAAGCAATGGTCTCAAGTTGCAACGGGGGAGGTCTAGGTTGGATATTCAGAAACATCATTTCACTAGGAGGGTGGTGAAGCACTGGAATGGGTTACCTAGGGAGGTGGTAGAATCTCCATCCTTGGAGGTTTTTAAGGCCTGGCTTGACAAAGCCTTGGCTGGGATGATTTAGTTGGTGTTGGCCCTGCTTTGAGCAGGGGATTGGACAAGATGACCTCCTGAGGTCTCTTCCAACCCTAATATTCCATGTTATCCCTATTTTGGCACCAGACCACCATGCCACAGAGTAAATCAACAAAAGGACTACTTTTCTATGGTTATGCAAGTGTTGATGGATGTTTCACTGACATCAGTGTGGGCTGGCCAGATGCATGATTCTCACTTCTTTAAAACCACAGGACTATTCAGAAAGCTGCAATCAGGGACATTCTTTCCTGTCTGGCAGATTATCACTGGTGAAATGCCATTACTGATTCAGGGGCACCCAGCCTACACCTTACTTCCCTGGCTCACGAAGCTATTCACTGACCACCTTGACAGCACCAAGGAAAGGTTCATCTACCAGCTCAGCAGGTGCAGAATGACAGTTGAATGTGCTTTTGGCAGATTAAAGGGATGCTAGCAGCGTCTAATCACTAGATTAGATCTCAATGAGAAAAATATCTCAATGGTTATAGCTGCCTGTTGTGTCCTGCATAATATCTGTGAGGCAAATGGAAAATTTGCCATGTGGGTTGGAGGGTGCAGATGGAGCAGCTGTTGCCTGACTTTGAACAGCCAGACACAAGGGCAATTAGAGCTCAACACAGAGCTATGCAGCTGAAGGATGCTGGGGAAGGTCATTTTAATGGTCAGCCTCAGTAATGTGCTGTGCTGTACCTGGCCCTGAAGTTTTGGATGTTGTCAGGAATTGTGCTGTGCTTGGTGTACATTTATGAATATCCCACTGTCTGTTAATGCAAGTAACTTTATAATCATTACAAAGTGTTTTGTGCTGAACCTGAGTTCTGTGGTCCTGTTTAGTTACAATCAATATGGGCTTTCAGTAACACTAGCCATTCTTCTGTATATGTTATGAAGTAATAAAGATTGAATTTCAAAAAAACAAAACATTGTATAACAAACAGTGCAAAGAATAATGTGCAGTTAAAGAAACAAAGAAACAGTATAAACTCTTAAAATAAATTGACAGGACAGAGTGCTAGAAAACATTTGTGTCCATTTCAGGCCATTTATGCCAAACTTACGCCAACCATGGTTCTCTAAAGGTCTGTGTATGTGAAGCTGTGACTTTCCTTATTGTACCCTGGCACAGAGGAGTAGGGGCAGGGATGCAGCCCATGATGCCATATGGAATGCTGGGGAGCATAGTAAACTGCTGACATGGAGTTCACCATTGACTGACAAGGGAGGTGAGCACATAAATATTGGATCTATAGGTCAAGAATCTGGAGCTTTTGTGTTTGATACCAGAGAAGCTCCATTATGTCCTGGTGCATCTCCCTCTCCTTCTCCTATCTTTTCTTCCCTTCTCCTTGTTGTCTGTTATATTAGCACTCCAGGCCCTCTGCTCAAGGACCAATGCAACACTGGCTTGCATGATCTCAGTGAACAAGTCCTCCCTAGTCCACTTTCTCCTCCTCCTCCTCCCAGTCAGGTGTTCCATGGATGTGGAGGGGAGTCAGGTTCTTGAGTGCCATTCAGACCAGTAAGGGGGTGTCACTGCCTGGCCTGTAATCCTGGATGCTTTAAATGTTCTGCCACTGTGGCACACTGCCTGGTCACCAACAGACATGCATGCAGTATCCCAAGTGTCTGTGTGCTATGCAGACCTAGTTCAGAATTCTGATCCCAGCAGCCTGCCTATAACACAACAGCCCCACTCCGGTACCCACCTGTCCTTGGTTACTCCTTGCAGAGGTGACCCCAATACAATCCCAGTCTTGAATTTCCCCAGAACCATCTGCTCTGAAGGGTCCAGTCCTCTCCTGGAACACTAAGAAATAATAAGGTTTGTTTGCTTCTTTAAAGAGACAAGAACATTACAGCTTATTAACTTAACTGGGGTAAATAAACCCTTCCCGTCGAGCACAGCATTGAGTTGGCTTATTGTAAGAATAAAATAGTGTATTAACTAAAGGACATAGGTTATGTGATACAAAGTAGAAGGAATAAAGTTAGAAGGGGTTAAAAAATGGCTTTCTAAGGGCTAAGACTGAACTTAACAAGCTACAGTCTTTGTTCCAGGTAGTTTCTTCACCAATCTTCCATTCTCAGTGACTTCAACTGTCTTTGTTAAAGGACCCATCTTTCTCAGCTGCTAGAGCTCTGGCCTTTTGTGGCTGTCCAGTGGTGGATGCTAAGATGGCTTCTTCTCCTGCCTTTTATTATCTTTCCAAACTCACTATTTGGTCCCCAGACTCAAGGTGACTTCATGCTGTTCTTACTTTCCTGTGGTTTTCCCACCCCTCTGCTGACTTGTGTGTAAATGGGGTGTCCATTGTTTTTGGTCATACTTCGCTTAAATCAATTGGAGACAGATAGCTGCCTTCCCTCCTGCCTGGGAGGGAACCTGTTTCTATCTGTATTTGATTAGACTTTACAACATAATCAGTGAGTATCCTTAATTCCTCAGTGTTAATACATACATTCCACAATGATATTAATCACCAGTGTGTCATTAGCTTTCAGAAGAGGCCTTACCTGATAATCTTATAGTGCAGTAATATTGTATATAATCAGTTGATTTGATTACTTATCATATGAGGTTCAGACCTGCTGTCTTTATAACCCAGTAAAGTTTTTCTCTTCTCCTAGGGTGCAGATGTCATGTTGCCTTCTGCCTCTCCTGATAGCTTTGTTTTTACCTTATATGTAAATAGGCCTTTTTTGTCTCTGCCTGATGATGAGAATGGACTGACAAATACACATTTTTACATCTAGGGCAGACTGGGCTCATGTATGGCTTGCCAAACTCACTAAGAATATAATTCTTGCACATTCATAACTTTTTATACACACCCTGTATGTAGATCATGCAAGAATATTAATGATCAGTGAGTTTAGTTTTCCAATGATCTTACATGTGGCCTTTTAGATTCCAATATGACAGTGTGTTAGGTGTAATGAATGTCAGGCCTGAGAACAACTGCTGACACAGTAATGAATCACTAATGGGTGTCTGTGTCACAATGGGGCACCCCTCAAGGCACAATGGCAGCAGCCTCAGATAAAACAGATGGATGTATCATTGTAGGTTTCAGAGTAACAGCCGTGTTAGTCTGTATTCGCAAAAAGACAAGGAGTCCTTGTGGCACCTTAGAGACTAACCAATTAATTTGAGCATGAGCTTTCGTGAGCTACAGCTCACTTCATCGGATACATACCGTGGAAACTGCAGCAGACTTTATATATACTTTATATATACACTGGGGTGGGGGAGGTATTGTTTCATATTCTCTGTGTATATATAAAGTCTGCTGTAGTTTCCACGGTATGCATCCGATGAAGTGAGCTGTAGCTCACGAAAGCTCATGCTCAAATAAATTGGTTAGTCTCTAAGGTGCCACAAGTACTCCTTTTCTTTTTGTATCATTGTATTTACAGTCACAATGGAAAGTGAAAGATAAGTTGCAGAACTCCCTTCCCTTCTTCCCATAAGTTAAATCAGACATGCTTATTGACACATCAGCTTTGTAGTCCCTCTGCACAACACCACTGTCCAGCCACAATCACAGTGAGTATGGCCTGCCAGTGTGAGCGGACATGGGGAGGAGAGAATTGGGGATAGGCTTGCAGAGTTACAACCACCAAAATTTCATAAAGATCTCTCAGGTGGCTTACAGGGGACATGCCTGTGTACATAACTCTAGCTCTCCAAAGGTTTAGGCAAGGTAGTAGGTTTTTTTAAATTGGTTATAATAATCTACAAGATGCTATATAGGGAATGAGATGCCTATGGAAAAGGGAAATAATGATCTACCAAGGACTGGAGCATGGCATTTTAGGAAAAGAAAAAGGACATCTAGTCCAACCTCTGTCCTTTACCGGAGCAAACATATAAAAGTTGGCATAGGAAGGAATTGGATGAAACTACATGAAACATATGGCCTCATTGATAGGGACATGTCTCCATCAATCATCTCAGGAGTTGTGCCTATGGGCTTGATCTGAATACCACCACCTTGCTTTCACATTTCTTCAGTCCCTCCTTTTCCAACCATTGTAGATGACACTGCTCTCTGAGCCAGCACTAAACCACTGCCACAGAATGGTATTAGGGGAGCTTTGCTGCCAGAGGAGCCATCATTTTGCTGAGGCATCAAACCAAGAACTAGACAGCTTATATTAGATAACTGATTAATAGTCATTTAGGGACCAATCCAATGCCCACTGAAGTCAATGGCAATCTTTCCATTGCCTTCAGTGTATGTTGGATCAGACCCTAAAGATCCCATGACATTTTTCATAGGAATGTCAGCTCTGGCATCATCATAATATTCGAGTTTGAATAACTAAATATGAGAGGGATAGCCGTGTTAGTCTGGATCTGTAAAAGCGGCAAAGAGTCCTGTGGCACCTTATAGACTAACAGATGGATTGGAGCATAAGCTTTCGTGGGTGAATACCCACTTCATCAGATGCATGTAGTGGAAATTTCCAGGTATAAATATGCAAGCAAGAATCAGGCTATTGATAATGAGGTTAGTTCAATCAGGGAGGATGAGGCCCTCTTCTAGCAGTCGATGTGTGAACACCAAGGGAGGAGAAACTGCTTTTGTAGTTGGCTAGCCAGTCACAGTCTTTGTTTAATCCCGAGCTGATGGTGTCAAATTTGCAAATGAACTGAAGCTCAGCAGTTTCTCTTTGAAGTCTGGTCCTGACGTTTTTTTGCTGCAGGGTGGCTACCTTTAAATCTGCTATTGTGTGTCCTGGAAGATTGAAGTGTTCTCCTACAGGTTTTTGTATATTGCCATTCCTAATATCTGATTTGTGTCCATTTATCCTTTTACGTAGGGACTGTCCAGTTTGGCCAATGTACATAGCAGAGGGGCATTGCTGGCACATGATGGCATATATTACATTGGTGGACATGCAGGTGAATGAACCAGTGATGGTGTGGCTGATTTGGTTAGGTCCTGTGATGGTGTTGCTGGTGTAGATATGTGGGCAGAGTTGGCATCGAGGTTTGTTGCATGGAGTGGTTCCTGAGTTAGAGTTACTATGGTACGGTGTGTAGTTGCCGGTGAGAATATGCTTCAGGTTGGCGGGTTGTCTGTGGTCGAGGACTGGCCTGCCTCCCAAGGCCTGTGAAAGTGTGAGATCATTGTCCAGGATGGGTTGTAGATCACTGATGATGTGTTGGAGAGGTTTTAGCTGAGAACTGTATGTGATGGCCAGTGGAGTTCTGTTGGTTTCTTTCTTGGGCTTGTCTTGCAGCAGGAGGCTTCTGGGTACACGTCTGGCTCTGTTGATCTGTTTCCTTATTTCCTTGTGTGGGTATTGTAGTTTTGAGAATGCTTGGTGAAGATCTTGTAGGTGTTGGTCTCTGTCTGAGGGGCTGGAGCAAATGCGGCTGTACCTCAGCGCTTGGTTGCAGACCATGGATCATGTGGTGTCTCTGGGATAGAAGCTGGAGGCATGAAGGTAGGCATAGCAGACAGTGGGTTTTTGGTATAGGGTGGTGTTAACGTGACCATAACTTTTATTATCACTACAATTATCCTTTGTAGTTTCAACAGGATAGAGTACACTTCTTCACTTCCTGTCCTAAACTTGTATGTGATATTGCTGTTAGATGTTAAAACTATTCTCAGATTCCAGCACAAATGTTGGAGAGTCAGTATATTAGTGAATGACACATTTTCAGACAATTCAGTCTGTACTAACAGAGTAATGCAGTAAATACAGGGAGAACACATTACATATTTTTCAAACTTAAGAGGTTGAATTACTGTAAGTGCAAATTGGAACACCTCCTTCATTATAGAGACACAATCAAAACCTCCATAATGGTGGTCTAAATGGTCTAAATTAGCTGTGACCACTCAAGAAAGAGATCTTGGAGTCACTGTGGATAGTTCTCTGAAAACAAACACTCAATGAGTAGCAGTAGTCAGAAAAGTGAACAGAATGCTGGGAATAATTAAGAAAGGGATAGATAATAAGACAGAAAATATCATGTTGCCTCTATATAAATCCATGGTTCACCCACATCTTGAATACTGTGTGCAGATGTGGTCGCCCCATCTCAAAAAAAGATATGTTGGAATTGGAAAAGGTTCAGAAAAAGGCAACAAAAATGATTAGGGGTATGGAATGGCTTCTGTATGAGGAAAGATTAATAAGACTGGGACTTTTCAGCTTGGAAAAGAGACCACTAAGGGGAGATATGATTGAGGTCTATAAAATCATGACTGGTGTAGAGAAAGTAGATAAGAAAGTGTTGTTTACTACTTCTCATAACACAAGAACTAGGGGTCACCAAATGAAATTAATAGGCAGCAGGTTTAAAACAAATAAAAGAAAGTATTTCTTCACACAACGCACGGTCTGGAACTCCTTGCCAGACGATGTTGTGAAGGCCAAGACCATAACAGGGTTCAAAAAAGAACCAGATAAATTCATGGAGGATGGGTCCATCAATGGCTATTAGTCAGGATGAGTAAGGATGGTGTCCTTAGCCTCTGTTTGCCGGAAGCTGGGAATAAGCTACAGGGGATGGATCACTTGATGATTCCCTGTTCTGTTCATTCCCTCTGGGGCACCTGGCACAGGCTACTGTCAGAAGACAGGATACTGCGCTAGATGGACTTTTGGTCTAACCCAGTCTGGCAGTTCCCAATATTCTGACTTCTTCCATGAAGTTCACTCTCACAGTCCCTTAGATCAGAGTTTTGAAAGTGAGGTCTTATTACTTAGAATCTGTACTGTGGTACTTACTACAGGGCCCCAATCAAGGATCAAGGTCCCATGGTGCTGGGCACTGTACACATATGCAATAAAAAGTCGGTCCCTACCCCAAAGAACTTGCAGCCTATGGGCCTGATCCAAAGCCCACTAAAGTTAATGGGAATCTTTCAATTTATTTCAATGGTCTTTAAATAATGAGATTCATTGGATTGTTCTAAGGTGAGATAATAGGCCTTGTCTATAAATATCAGTCCATTAGTTAAATTTGTGCAACTTTGAATAAACTTATTTAGTTAAATCAGAGCAAAATACAGAGTAGATATTATTTGATTAAAACCAGGCTTCTTTCAGTTTAGTTTAATTTGATGAAATATTAATTCAGTTTACATCAATTTAAGACTGGTTTAAATAGAATTAAGATTATCTATTATTTGTACTAGTTAATTAAATTGGTTTATCAAATCAAGTTAAGATTAAACTTGTGAAACTATGACTATCAACAAGGTCTTTGTTAAATATTTTAGGGTCATTTGGAATGATAGGTGCTATATAAATGTAAAATATTACTGTGGCAGAATACACCCCTGTATTCACATTCTACACAGAATTGTAGTAATCTTTGTACAAAGTATGCCTTGTAAGGTGGTCTTTGAAAACTCATAATTTGCTGGTCAGTATTATCCTGGTAAAATATGCCTGGCAACACTGTATGTGAAGTTAAGATTTCCCTGTATGGTGTTATTAACATATGTTCCAAACCCCACAGCCCTGCCCAAACAGAAGCTGGTAAACAGGTTTGTCCTAAACAAAGGAATGTGTGCTCTGCTTAATTTGCATTAATAAGCATTAAGCAGTAAACAATCATCAAACAGGAAGAGAAGACAAAGGAAGTTCAAACAGGTGGAAAAAAACAGCTGGGAACATCCTTCTACATAGTCTTTATCTCCTAGTGCCCAGCTGGAAATGTCTTTCAAGAGGGAGACTGAAACTATAAAAAGGAAGGACAAACACAAAGGCACCACCCTTTCTTCCTGCTTGTCACATTCACTGCACCTGAAGAGACAAAAGAAGCAGGTGATGGACTCTGGGGAAGAGGTCCTGACATACAGGGTTTGGTCAGTCATCTGATGGAGCATGTGGTGAGAAACTTTGCTTGAAATTAGATATAGTTTGTTAGGAATTTAGTAAGCATTTTCTTGTAACCACTTCTGACTTAGGCCTCATTACTTGTACTCAATCTCTCTTTGTAGTTCAATTCATTTTACTGTTATCTAATACAATGTGTTTGAAATTAAGGGTCTGAATAACCGAGATAATAAATTGGCATATTATTCCTTACAGGAATAATGGACTTAAAATATCTGTATTGTCTAGGAGAGGGCTGGGCAGTATAGGACATACATTTCTGGGGGGAAATCTGGGGCTGGGGGTTTGTTGGGGGTCACCCTGCAGGGGGGAGGGATGGCTGGCTCAGTGGTTTGAGCATTGGCCTGCTAAACCCAGGGTTGTGAGTTCAATTCTTGAGGGGGCCATTTAGGGATCTGGGGCAAATATTGTGGATTGGTCCTGCTTTGAGCAGGGGGTTAGACTAGTTGACCTCCTGAGGTCCCTTCCAACCCTGATATTCTATGAACCCAGGCTGCTGAAAACCAGAGTGTAACCCAAGTGCGGCTGGCAGGCTGTAGTTACACACAGATACTCAGCATGACTTGCATGCTGGAAAGCTGTTTATGAGCAGCCCAGGTGGAAGATACTTCATCAAGGCATTGTAAGACACCCAAGGTTGCAGGGGAGGGGTGACACAGAGCCCCAGAGTCTGGACTCCATCTTGGTATGTCACACTTACTTTTGTGGAAAGTCACCTTTTGATCTCAGAGCCCTGTTATCATGTCTTCATTTTGGTCATTTGCTCTAACTGATCAAGTCATCCTCATCCATAAATCATTGCCTATCCCAAACTAGACACATTCACAGAAGGCAAATCAAGAACAGAGTGTTCAACTAGGAATTTCTGTGAACAGTCAGGCTATATATAACTCCAATTGACATGATCACAATCTGTAATTCTTCACTTGCAGCTGAGTGGCATAAGAGATGTGCCATTCTTGCCTTTCTTTGAAAACACCCAAGAATTGTTGCCAATCTAAGGCCAATTCCTGCTTCCACTGAACTCAATAGCAAAACTCTCAGACTTCAGTGGGAGCAGGGGCAGGTCCAGGAGTCCCCACTGGTGAGTGTAAGCAGGGCTTGAAATGAGAAGATACTTCAGTATACAGTGTACCCCTACCTCCTTTATGTTGCTATCTTGTGCACTCAGCTTCCATTTAAAGACACGTCCCTTGTCTATGGCTGCAAAGAATATCTTCAAGATGTAACCAGTGCAGTGATGTCTGCAACCATATCTGTGAGGTATGCTCTGCCTATCCAAGGCTGGCTAGCCCTTTAAGGCTAGTCAGGCAGAGCCACACCTGTGATGGTCAACACTCACTTCCCAGCTGATCCTGGTCTGCTGGGGATTAAGTAGTTTGCGGCCATTAGTAGGCTCATCTGGGAAGAAGCTGGGTGATTTCCCTAAAAGGTTGAAGAGCGCTCAGCTGAGGGCTCAGTTGACAGGGGAGGTACCAGATGGAAGGTGTCTCCTGTGGCTAGCCTTGAAAGGAGAGGGCAGCTGGAGAGGAGGAGGCGGCCCTGAGATAGATGCCGAAAAAGGCTGACCCCCTGTCATATAGAAGTGGGTAAGGATCTAGTCTTGGAAGAGACAGAAAAGTAGAAGGACTCCAGGGATGAAGCAGAGCAGGTGAACCGCTTGGGAGGAGCTGGTGCTTCTAGGAGAAAACCCGGGGAGGCAGTGATTACAGAGCACTGCTCTGTAATCTTCTTCTTGCGTATGGCTGGTGTAGAGCAGCAACTAAAATGTCACCTGAAGTTGATCGAGCCAAATGGCTACATCAGGAGTAGCAGAATTTATTGCAGTGATGCCCCCTTCGTATTTATAAATTAACCAGTAGGTAGCGATATGTTCGATGGTCTGTTGTGGGGAACCACACTCGCATGCTGGGGAGTCCTCGATTTTCCATTTCTGCGTTAGATATCCGCATCTACCATGGTTGGTTTGAATTTGGTTCAGAGCTGATCAAGATGATTGTGGAAGGTCAAACCCAGGAGCCTTCTGCGTGGGATCTGGCACAAGGTGCTTATTTTTAAAGTCTTGTTTAGCTCACTTTGCTTTCCAAGCCTCCCTTTGATCACAGCCTGATTGCATGAGGCTAAACAAATGTTCCCAGAAAGGTTCATGGGACGAAAGATGTTGCTGGGGGCGGGGGGGCTTGGTGAATAGGAAGGCATCTGTTCTCCTGGATGGAATGTTGCAGCAGTTCGGCGTATTGGCGGGGGAGCGATGTTAGACAGGACAGGCAGCCATGGGGTTGGAGTCAACTTAAGGGTTCCCGTGATGCACCGCATCACTGTATTCAATTGGGTATCCACAAGTCATGCGTGGCTGCATCTGCTCCATATCAGTACGCAACAGTCAGCTACTGAATATACAAGTGCTATTGCAGATGTTCGCAGCCCTGAGGCTGGTGCACCCCATGTTGTACCTGCTAGTTTCTGGGTTATGTTGGCTCTCGTTTTTAACTTTGCAGCTACTGTCTCAAGGTGATCATGGAAGGAGAGGGTGCTGTTGAATTTCACTCCAAAACATGTTGGAGTCTAATCCTTTTGCATATTTTTACCACAGCTATTTTCAATGTGTTTTTGGCACTCCTATTATCAAGATGAAATAGGGCTTTGGTTTGAGCCTCCATTTCCAGAAATATTATTCCATATTTTGGAGGTCCTTAGTTAATGCTTTCTCAATGTCATGGAGGTTTGATGTTTGGATTGTCATGGCAAGATCATCTGCATATCCAAATTTTCATGATTTAGTTGGAGGCATATCACTTACGAATATTGGCGCAAGTACAGAGTCTTGTGGTAATCCGTTTATGGTATGGGGTGAGCTGGTCTTGTTACCCAGGTACACCCATAGGCGTCTGTTACTCCGCATGGTCCACAGCAAGTGAAGTGTTTGGTAGCAAGGTATAATTTTAGCAAGTTTCAGCATCCCATCCTTAACCCATATAGTATCATACACAGATGACGGATCAACAAATACTGTGTCAGTCTTTAGTTTTTTTTGATAGCCCGCTTAAATTTGAGTTTGAGTGCCAGAATTTGGTCACAACAACTACGTTTTGGCCAAATGTCTGTCAGACAGGGATAATTGGCTCAGTAAAAGAGCGTATTCTTTTGAGGATGATACATTCAAGAAGTTTATAGGTTGCGCATAGAACAAAAATTGGTCTCTAGCTTCCTGCTTCATCAGGAGGCTTTCCAGGCTTTGGAATGGCAATTACCATTGCCTCATGCCATATTTCAGGGATCCATACTGTCCTTAAGGTAGTGGAGTACAATGTTGCTAGCCATTGGAGTCCTTTGGGACCGAGATGATGAAGGAATTCTGGCGGAATACCGTCAGGGCCTGCAGCCTTCTCTTTTTTCCATCGTGGCAAGTCCCTTTACTTCCTCAGTGCTGACAGTGGAAGGTTCTCCTCAGGGATTGATGCAAGTGTTCGGTAGAGTTGATGCACTTTTCTTTTTGTGTGTTTATCAAGTGGTCCTTTTGTATTTGCCAGCAGTTTGGAGGCTATTGAGTTTCTCTGGATTTTTGGTGGCTGGTACTCTGTGAGACTAGCGGCCCCAAGACGTCACAGTAGTGTCCAGGCTTGAGGACTTGAATGTGTAAAATCAAGATTTTGCACGCAGTTAAGCCAGCGCTGGTGTCTTGCTGTGTCAAGGGAGCGTAGCAGAGCTTTTGCAGTATGAGAGATCATGATCTGATTGAGTTGCTGGAGCAACTCCTGCATCTCTCTTGTCCAGCAGGGAGTGTGCTTTTTTCAGAAGCCTTGGGTAATGTTCTTCTTTCCTTTACTTTCAGGAGCCCTGAGAACCATTGACAGCATTCCAGTCTCACTAGAATTCTGGCAACAATCTTCTCAGTCTGTTTGTAGGCATCCCAATCAGCTTTAGCAAAATTCTATCATGGTACCTGTTTCAGAAAGAACACAGGAATGTCTATGCCTACATAGATCATTATAGGCCTATGTTGGCTGTTCAGAAATGCCAGTAGTGCTCCATGTGTTATGATGAGAGTGTTACCACATTGGTCTTTAGACATGAATGTTAGGTCTGGATTGTACCCATGTTGCCTGCAGCTGGAATGGAATGTTGATCGTTGTTTTAGTTTGTAGATGAGTTGTAAATCTTGTGCAGATATCCAGTCCATGAGATCTTTGCCATCAGTTTCATTTGTTTTATAGCCCCACATAGTGTGGTGATGATTAAAATCACCTGCATATAGTCATAGAATAGGAGTGCTGGATTTTGGCCATCTTGTGCTAGGGGCTTTATAGACGTTGGTAATGCAGAGCTTCCCTACTTTGATAGTTGTGGCAAATATAGTCTCCTCTTTGGTTGGTGGAATAACATTGAAATTGGTAGTGGTGATCCTTGATGTATATTGCCAAGCTATATTTAGGATAATGGCTAGTTGTTAGGTTGTATCTGTAGATATGGTAGCACCTAGCCTGTTGATCATTGCCAACATGGGTCTCTTGCGACATGAGGATATTGATGTTGTAAGTCTTCAGCAAGTTTCCAAGGTACTCACGTTTTGGCAAATTGTATGGCCCTGAGGAGGAACTTTAGGATTTGCTGAGTAGCTGCTCTGATGACCTGGAGATCGCTGAGCGATGTTCTGTCACCAAGTTGATGGCATTCGTTGTGAATTCTCACTTAACAGAGTGGGCCCCGTGAATGCTGCCATCTTCCACTCCAGTGCTCTGTAATGAGAATGGGGAAGAGCTCTACAGATTCAGAGTGGGAGAAGAAGAGTCTGTAGAAAATTGAGCCCAAGAAGGGTGATAGAATTTATGCTCTGTTTACTTTCCAGTTTGGAGTGTGGAACTGAAGGTGAACTCAGGTGGGGAGAAGGATCTTCTGTTTATTGCTTTTGATTTGAGGGACACTACTTCTGTTGTACAAATTATCCTGCAAGTGGGGATGGAAATGAGTGTGATATGGCTGGAGGGCCATGTCATTGTACCAGGCATGAAGGAGGAGATGGAATGGAGTGGCTGCAATGCTGGATCTTGCTGTGAGGGGCTGCTACTTGGGTGATTGTTGCATCTGAGATTCATCTGAGTCTGAGATGCATCATCATGTGCAATAATTAAAATTTAAATACCAGCTTTGTTAATCATGTCATTGCAGATCAAAGCATGTAAAAGAATAGAGGGGCAATTAGATTATGAAGAGTTGCACAATCCTCTACAAGCAATGTCTCATTTTGGCATCTCAAGGGTCTGGAAACTAGTTTGTGGGTGGAGCTTGGAAGTGTCTCATTTTCCCTCCAATTTGCCCTCCATAGTGAGAGGTAAATACTCTTAGGAAATAGCTTGGACTCACTGAGCTGAGGGATCACAACATAGATTTCTTCTGTACTAAGGCTCAAACTGTTGGATTTGAGGAAGCCATTGATTAGGGTTTGGTATTTCAAGATTACAAGAAAAGAGGGAGTTTATTTTGCTGTTCATATGCATGATAAACAAACATAGGGCAAATTCTGCCTTTAAATCTCTCCCCCACAACTCCACTGAAACAAGTTGTAAGTAGACTGTGGCCACAGTTGTACATTCAGTTCCTTGATGTGCAAATGATATTACACTGGAATGAATGTATCTCCAATGAGCTATAAAGCAAACAGCACTGGGCTCAGCATTTTTATTTTGTTAATATTTTTTTCTGATCACAAATCGTTAAACTATGGTCACTGCAGACAACGCACCTGACACACCCCAGTGACTCCGCCAAAGGCAGGCATATACCCTACCACCACCGCCCTCCAATCCAGGCAATGCACCCCAGCCTGAACTGTCTCCTCAACCTGCCCATCAGCATATCCTGCTTTACCGAACGACCCTCTCCCAACGCTATCATTTGTGACCGTTTGGCGTCGTAGTTTGTTTCTTTGGAATGGGACAGCTGGCCAAACCACTTGCTGAAAAAGGCTTAGAGTAAAAAGCTTAAAAGTAAAGCAAAGCCTGAACATGAGAAGTATTAGCTTGCGGGTTGCATGGCTCTCAAACAAAACTTGAGTTCTCTTTGAGTAGAGACTTGTAACCCACTCTTTTCCTCACAGTGTATTGCTTTATGTATTGATCATAGTCCCCAGATCCCTTTGATAGCAAGATTAGCTCTTAAAATGAAGAGCATTACATTTATGGGCACCATGTGTTTGTAGATTGCAAAGCCAATATATGAATAAGAACAGGAAATTCTGCAGTTATGTTGTAAATGAAGCAGTTTGCTGACTGATTGGTCCATTCAGAGGACCTGTATAGTTTGTGGAATAATGGACACTTTTTACCAAACTGGTTTTTGAAAACTATCAAGTACTTGGAAAAAGAATCTAAAGTGGTACAAGAGAAAGATTCAAAAGTAAGTGTAAGCAAAGAAGATGTAAGCTTATGTAAGTTGAATTATTACTATCTAAACCCTCTTAAACATAGGCTTCTGTCAAGATTGTAACTTACAATGAAGTTGGAAACCTAATAACCATACTGTAATTTTTTTCAATTGGTTTGTATCTTTGTTTTGGGCAAGCACAAAATATCTCTCTGGTTTATCCAAAATAATGTATTTGTATACAATGGACTTACTCTTGCACAGGTGCAAATCAGAAATCTCTCTGTTGAAGTCAGTGGGGTCAGTCCACTGTAAAATTAGTAAAAGCCAGAGGAGAATCAGGTCTATTGTCTCGTATAACAAAATGCTTCACACAGAAAAAGGAAAGGATAAATTTAGATTTTAAGGTTCAAAAATACAATGACACTTTCACAACAAAAATCTGGTCAGAATCTAAAGTGTTTTCATATTTGTTACAAAACAGAAAGCTCCCCCAAAATGGGAGAGGGGGGTGTGGTGGTGGTGGTAAATCACTGGATTCTTAATTTGAAAACGAACCATTCAGTGAAAAATCATATTGGCTTTAAAAATGAACCACATTTTATATGCAGTGCAGTTTTGAAGTGAAATTACTTTTCTACAAGAATGGATTTGCACTGAACTCATGGGGGAGGGATCTCATTTTGTGCAAAAATCTCATTTTGAGGTGAAATCTCAGATATAAACACCCTACCTCTTAGATCTCACTACAAAACAATATTCTCAAAATGTAATGCTATACAGGCAATTAAAGGTACACAGCCTGGGATTAGCCCGAAAGCCAGCACTACATCACATTTATCCAAAAGTTATTTTCAAAGTACTCAGGGAGAAGATGATGAAATATTGAGTAAAACTTAAATGTAATAGACTCCAATCACCCCAAAATAAGATGATCCAAGTTTAAAGGTGTGTGGTTTATAGGCTATTATGGGAAAAGCCTCATCCTGAAATCATTTTTACAGTGGAGCATCTGCTGTTGAGGTCTGCAATGGCACCTGCTATCTCCTTGTGACTCACTCTTCCTGCCACATGGTACCAAATGCTGTACTCAACCTTAAAGGCAAGGGGCTGGGGTGGGGTGGGGTGGAGGGTGGCTAACTTGGAGGTACATAAAGAAAGCAGGTGGTCTGATCAGACAGCCCCTGCATTCTTTGGCCTCTTGACTCCTAATAACTTTGATGCTGACTGTAGTGTAGGACTTAACTTCATAATCACCTTTAACAACTTTGGCATGGAAAGGATAGACACACTCGGAGCTCCCATCAACTTGTCTGTCCTTTTCAGATTGTCCTGACTGCTCATATCCCAGCACTGCTGTGAATAGATTGAGAGCTGGAAGGGCATTGTGGGTATCCATATATCACTGTGCACGTTGAATTCTTTGTCAGTTGCAAACCTGAAGAATAACGAAACGATTTTCTCTCATCTAGCCTCTTGCCCTCTTACTTCCTCCCACCAGCCCCAACCCTACTCCATTGGAAGATGCTGTTAGCTAAAGCAGGATTTTGTTCCTGTGACCAGCATGACAAATTAAAGACCTGAGACTCCTGTATATGGTGTTCTCAGAACTCCTACAGAGGCACTGGGACTTCTGGGTGTACAAGAAATGCAAGTCGGGCTCCACATCTTGTTACAAATTCTCTATCAACCCTAAAAAGAAACACTGAGGCCCAGATCCACAAAGGGACAAACAGTGCAACACTGAGCATTGCAATGCTTAACTTCTAGGCTGCTCGAATATCACAGGAACAACACTGAGATTCACACAGTCTGAGTTAGGCACCTAGTCTCCCTATACAATGTATGGGGAGAGAGGCACATAAGAATATGATCACAAAACCCAGCACTGAATGGAGAGCTGCCTAAGAGGGGTGTGTCCAAAGCCCCACCCCTTTTCGGGGAGATGGGCATCTTCCTGCAGCCAGGATATAAGTGCCTATCTCTGCTAGCAATCCACAAACCAGAACCCACTGCCTGGAGTCATGCAGCTTAGGCACTTAAATCATTTCTTGTGAGAATGATTTAGGTCAGTGGTTTTCAAACTTTTTTTCTGTTGAAGAAAATTTTCAGTTGAAGAAAATTGTTGATCCCCACAACCCAATGGAGCTGGGGATGAGGGGTTTGGGGTGTGAGAGGGGTTCTGGGCTGGGGCAGGGGGTTGGGGTGCAGGGGGGTCAGGGTTCTGGGTTGGGGGTGCAGACTCTGGGGTGGGGCCCAGGATGAGGTGTTTGGGTTACAGGAAGGGCTCTGCATTTGGGGTGGCTCAGGGCTGGTGCAAGGAGTCAAGGCTGTGGGCTGCAGGTGCAGGCTCTGTGGGGGTCAGGGATGAGGGGTTTGGGGTGCAGGAAGGGCTCTGCATTTGGGGTGGCTCAGGACTGGTGCAAGGGGTCAAGGCTGTGGGCTGCAGGTGCAGGCTCTGGAGGGGCCAGGAATGAGGGGTTTGGGGTGCAGGAAGAGGTTCTGGGGTTGGGGGGCTCAGAACTGGGGCAGGGGTTTGGGGCACAGGCTTACCTCCAATGGTTCCCAGTCAGCAGTGCAGCTGGGGTGCAGAGGCAGGCTTCCTGCCTGTCCTGGCACTGCGGACCACGCTGCACCCTGGAAGCCAGGTCCTAGGCGGAGGCATGCAAGCGCCCCCGCGCAGCTCTTGCCCCCAGGCACCGCTCTCCTGCCCCAGCTCAGGGCGGGGGCAGCACGCGAAGCCCTGTGGCCCCTCTGCCTAGAAGCCAGACCCGCTGCTGGCTGCTTCTGGGGCGCAGCTCAGTGTTGAAATAGCTAGGCACTAGCCTGCCTTAGCTGGGCAGCACCACCGACGAGACTTTTAACATCCCGGTTGGCAGTGCTAACCAGAGCCGCTAGGGTCCCTGGGTGCTGAGCAAGGCAACCCAATGCCTTACATACTGCAACCCAGTACTGGGTCGCGACCTGAACTTTGGAAAACACTGATTGAGGTGCCTCTCTCACTCCACACAAAAAGGCTGGAGGGGAGGAGGTTGTGGTACTGCCCACCTTTGCTCTAACCACTGGGATAAGAGACCTCACCTGTGGTTTGGGAGACCCAGATTCAATTCCCCATTCTGCCTGAAGTGGAGAAAGGATTTGATCTGAGGATCACGATGGAGGGGCAGCTGAGCAAATCTGAGTGAGTGAAGTTGTGCCCTGGCAGGGGCAGTTGCAATGTGACTCAGACTTTGTCTGGTCACTCCTCCACCATAGCAGAGGAGCTGCCAGGCCAAACCTGAGCAGATTATGTTGTGACACAGTGCATGAGGTCACAGTTCTACTCAGGTGTGGCCTGGCAGCCCCTCCATCACAATCTGCTGCCCTACACAACTGGCCAGAAATCTGCCACCCTAAGCAACTGTCTAGTTTGCCTATAGCTAGAGTGGCCCCTGGACTTCTGCATAGTTAAGTGATCCCTCCCCCCACATTACCCCCAGAGATCTCTGGGAATGAGAGCAGTTCGGCCAGACCGGTTGAGCTGCTTAGGTAGACCGTGACCCCAAACCCTGCGTAGAGAGGCAGCAGCCATGTTGATTCAATTGTAAATTGTCACAGAACAAGTGAGTGGGTTGAACCGTGCTAGTAAGGATCAGTCTGATTTAATCAAGTCCATTTCTATCATTTTTGATTGAAGTCGCCCATTGAAGGCTAATGACATTTTGGGCTGTATAAGCAGATCGAGGGACGTGATCGTCCCCCTCTATTCAACACTGGTGAGGCCTCATCTGGAGTACTGTGTCCAGTTTTGGGCCCCACACTACAAGAAGGCTGTGGAAAAATTGGAAACAGTCTGGCAGAAGGCAACAAAAATGATTAGGGGGCTGGAGCACATGACTTATGAGGAGAGGCTGAGGGAACTGGGATTGTTTAGTCAGCAGAAGAGAAGAATGAGGGGGGATTTGATAGCTGCTTTCAACTACCTGAAAGGAGGTTCCAAAGAGGATAGATATAGACTCTTCTCACTGGTACCAGATGACAGAACAAGGAGTAATGGTCTCAAGTTGCAGTGGGGAGGTTTAGGTGAGATGTTAGGAAAAACTTTTTCACTAGGAGGGTGGTGAAGCACTGGAAGGGGTTAATGAGGGAGGTGGTGGAATCTCCTTCCTTAGAGGTTTTTAAGGGAAGGCTTGAGAAAGCCCTGGCTGGGATGATTTAGTTGGGGGTTGGGGGATTTCGTTGGGGATTGGTTCTGCTTTGAGCAGGGGGTTGGACTAGATGACCTCCTGAGGCCTCTTCGGACCCTGATAGTCCATGATCTTGTCAGCCTGCATGCGTATCCTACTTTGGGTAGCACTTGGCGGCACTACTGACTACGCCAGAGCACCACCTCTTTGAACTGTAGTTACCTTTTGCTTTCATGTGGGGCTTCTTTGGGTGGCTCCTTCCTGTTTTGATTAGAGGTGGCAACTGAATTATCCAAAAATACCTACCTAAATTCTGACCATCTTTGGTCTCTTTATCAAGTAAATTGCTAGGGGTGCCCTCCATTCTTGAAGGACAATCTTAAAGGGACACTATCAACTTGAAAAAAGGAAGCCAGGCTAGAGAAGGTTCTAGGCAGAGGCTCTACAGACCCAGAATAAGGATAATTTTCTTAGACTAAATTCCTCGTTCAGTTTTAGAAGAAAGTGATTCTTTACGATGCACATCACACCCTCGTTAAACCCCCAATTATCTTAGTATTTTATTTGCAACAAGAAAAGCTGCTGCTTCGTCTTTTCTTTAGAACAATAAATACCTACCCTGCCTGGTAATTGCAAAATGGCCATAGAACCTTAATAGCTCTGCTTGATTTAGGAGCCTACCCACTTCAGATCACAGAGAGGCAAAAAAATAAATTAAAAAAAAATGTTTAATGCGTTGCAAGTGGAGAGTTATATTTGGCTGGTTAAAATCACTGCACCATTAAAAAAATTATTTTAATTGTCACTTTGTTTTACAGTGTGTTCTGGCATGACATCAATATTGTTAGCATTAGCGTGGGTGGGTGAACTGCAATCATACTTAAGGCATTAATAGGTACTAAAACCTGACCTGTGATCTGTGTAGTGTTGTTGTCTCTCTAACCAACAGGCTTTGGGCCAATAAAAGATACTACCTCGCCCACCTTGTCTCATTATGGGATCTGGCAGTTAAATATTTATCCTTCAAATGCAGGGTCAAATGTTCAATACTCTCTTCAAGAGGATTGTGTTTCGCTGCCAGGGAAACCAAATTATGGTATTAGATGCAGGTCCGAGAAGATACTGAAGTCTAGCAAATTTGTATAGGTCTTCACTGTATAAAGAGTTTGTAAAAAATGGAACTGCATGTTTTCCTTGTCTGAACGTGATAAAAGGTCAATCAGTTACTTCCATTCCATTTCATTTGAATAACTAAACCTTTCAAAGGAACAATTGGTCATTGGCTATGGCTACACTATGGCTTAAGTCAACATAACATATGTTGCTCAGGGGTGTGAATTAGTCGGCCCCTCCCCCCGTGACAACTTATGCCAATTTAAGTGTCCGTGTGGATGGTGTAGTCAGTGGGAGAGCTTCTCCTGCTGACGTAGCTACCTCTGCTTGCAGGGGCTGGAGTAATTAAGTTGACAGGAGAGCTCTCTCTCATCGGCTTGTAGCAGCTCCACTAGAGAGCTTGCAACGGGGCGGCTGTAAGTTCTCTAGTGAAGCCATAGCCTGCGTGAAGAATTGTCATGCGTTTGTTTTAAAACTTTAAAAACTTGCCACTTGCATTGAGAAAACATTCATGTTTGCAGTATTCTAGGTATTCCTTTTAGTAAAGGAAGGGCATCTCAGTCTCGGCAGTATTTACTGAACTTATTTAAGCTAGGTAGATATCGGTGAACTACCATTAAACCTGTTCCCCTTTTTACTAAGGATCTGACCTTGGATTCCTTGTACACCCAAAACTCCCACTGATGCCCCAGCTGTTATGAAACATCAAAACCTACCACTTTTTCCAACAGATCCACCAATATCTTGTAACTAACCACCTTGGAACTTCAGGTGCCACATACCCCCTTAAGCACACACCAACTCCCATGGGAACTCTGGGCCCTCATCATTCCACCTGACAGCTTCCCAGCACCACCTGCCACATGCTGCCATAAAACCACTGGGGTCAATCATTCCAACTGACATCTCCCCCTCCCCACTCACTCCCCCCAACTTCTCCAAGCCTTCAGGCTCTAAATGTCCAGGCTCATAGCTCACCAAAGAGGTCCTCTACCCCAAATTCCATGGAACCTTCAGTACCTCCACGTTCTGTTTACTTCACTGGGAGTTCTGAGTACACATACATAGGATTGGGGCCCTAATCTTTCTTAAAAATCAGTATGATAATTATTAATCATGCATTTAAAATGTATATTACGATAGGAATAGCTTCCCAAGGAAACTGGTGGTAGCCCAGTTACCTGACTAGTTTTCATACTAATAGGGCCAAAATGATGCCAAATGTAGCGCAGGCAATAAATCTGCATTTCAGAGTGACTGATTTAAATGTAGGTCATCTTCTCTAACACATGATTTTGTGAGGCATCTCTATGGTGATCACTACCCTTGGGGAATTCAGACAGTGCTTCTCCATCAAGGAGCTGTAGATCAGAATTCTGGCCTCTTCCGACTTCTGCTGCCAAAAGATAATGAAGAAACATTTCTCCTCGCTGCCCCCAGAATTCGCTTTTGTCATGTTTCACTCCTTTTTCTCACCCAGTTTCCTAAAAGGCTAGATCTGCCAATGAAATGGGAAAGCCTGATCTCCAGAATGGACACCCTGCCCCACACATCTCCCGCTGTACCCTTCAAAGGAAGTAGTTCCTCTTTTATAAGTTCCCTTCTCCTTTCTTCACTGAATACCCCAGTTGCCATGGAACTGTGCGCCCCACCATAAGTCTCCCAACTGCCAGGGAACAACAAAGGCCCTTTGCTGAGGCAGGACCAGGGTTGCTCATTTAGCTGTGACTCAGCCCTCAGGCTGGCTGCAGCAGCTTATCCCTGGGCAGAGCTCAGGTCAGATGACCGCAAGGCACCAGTATTTTACCCTCACTGCCAGAGCTGCAGTTAGCCTGTGCAACAGCACCACATGGTTAGGAACCTTTGTTGCCTGGTGGTGTCACAGGCTCCCTAGGCTTCCAGCATGCCCTCAATCCGGTTCCTGCCCAGTCTCACCCATGTGTTGTTCCTGCCGGCTTCAGCCTTGTCTGTACCCTGTTCAGGGACAGGGACCCCAACCCTGCTCCAGCCCTGCTTCTGACTAGCATTGCCAACTTTCTATTTACAGAAAACCAACCACCCTTGCCCCCCCCTTTCCTGAGGCCCCACCCCCTCCTCCCTCTCACCCATCCCCACTCACTCACTCATTTTCACTGGGCTGGGGCAGGAGGTTTGGGTGTGAGGGGGTACAGGCTCTGGGGGAGCCCAGGGATGAGGGGTTTGGAGTGAAGGAGGGGGTTCTGAGGTTGGGGTGCGGGAGCAGGTGAGGGCTCTGGGGTGGGGCTGGTGATGAGGGGTTTGGGGTGCAGGAGGGGCAGGGAGTGGGTGGTGAGGGCTCCAGCTGTGGGTGTGGGCTCTTGGGGGGGCTGGTATGAGGGGCTCTGGGCTGGAGCCAAGGAGGTTCAGAGAGCAAGAGGGGGCTCAGGGATGGGGCAGGGGGTTGGAGTGTGGGAGGAGGTGCAGGGTGTGGGCTCCGGGAGGGGGATCAGGGATGGGGCACAGGAGGGGGTTTGGGGTGCAGGCTCTAGGCTGGGGCCAAGGAGGTTTAGAGTGCAAGAGGGGGTTCAGGGCTGGGGGTTGGAGTGTGGGAGGGGATTCGGGGTGCAGGTTCTGGGTGGTGCTCACCTAAGGCAGTTCCCAGGAAGCTGCCAGTATCTCTCTCCGGCTCCTAAGTGGAGGTGTGGCCAGGCAGCTCCGTGTGCTGCCCCTGCCTGCAAGCACCGCCCCCGGAGCTCCCATTGGCCGTGGTTCCCTGCCCTGGAACATTTAAGTCCAACAGCTTCCCAAACATGTTCTTCCTCTTTTAAACTGTTTGGCCAATGGGGAGACATTATTCTCCTCCCCCCATGGTCTCTTTTACTTCCTCCCCTTTCCTTTCTTTCCCCCCTCTACCTCTGTGAGCCACAGACAGGGACTCCATTGGATGCCTTCCTTGGACAGCTGTGACACTGTTTTTACTTCCCCCCCACAAGTGCAGTAGTGTGCCGATGGTTGGGGATGGGGTGGGAAAGGAGTCCTCTAAAAACCAAACCATCACAGCAAATAACTGACCATCTGTGGCATGGTGGGCTGTACAGGTCTCTCTGCAATGAAAAGCAATTGCTCTCTAATGAGCAAGCACAGAACTACTAATTAAGCACTGTTCATTACATGGTGTCTTTGGAGACTTGCCACTTGGAGGAGTTTTAAATTAATAAATTTAAAAGGGAGGTGAGAGCAGGAACAAAAAGCAATAATATTTATAGCATTTGCTGTTTTCATGGAAACAGAGGAGCAGATGAGGCTCTTGCTGAGGGAGGGTATGCGGGGAGGAGCAAGGGTCCAGGACAGGGTTTTCTGGATGGGGGAGTACAGGTCACTGAGCTACAGGAGCTGGGCAGATGGGCTTGGTGGTGTAGGAGGGCTGAGTTTGTTGTAGGCAGTGGGAGGGCAGAGTTCTGTATGGAGGGAAGGGAGGATGGAGTTCTGTTTGCTGTAGGGGACAGAGCTGGTATGAGGGTGGTGCGGATGGGTGTACAGTTTCACACAAAGAGCATAGGAAGGGGAGAAAGTGCTGGGAACCTTTTTTTGGGTGGGTGGCTGTTCTCAACCAGGCTGCTTTTCTCAAATGACCTTGGTCAGACTCAGGTACTTTGGCACCTAAATCTGGGAGTTGGATACCTATGTGTTCCACAAAAATTCCACGTGGCTGGTGACTAATCCTGTAGGCACCCATACTCCCTACATACACCCATGCTTGTGCACACTGCTTCCTCAGTCTAGGCAGAGAAAGATGTCCTGGAGCCTAAACCCCAGTGATCCAAGAACCAGAGAAAGATAGGCATTTGTACACCTAACTTTGTATTTGGGGGCTGATTTGGTAGGCATGCTCAGAGGCTTCCTAACTCCATACAAGACAGCTGGTGAAAGCAGTCTACTTTTGTAACCTCTAGCCCAGTGGCTGGAGCACTCACACAGGATGTGGGAGACCACAGGTTCAAGTCCAACTTTACCTGATGAAGAAAAGGGATTTGAACAGGGCTTTGCCAATCCCAGGTGAGTGCCCAAATCACTGGGCTAAAGTCATTCTCACTCTCCGGCTGATAGTCCAGGCTGCTGGGAAGCACTTCTCTCCATGAGGGGTGAGGCCTGTTTTCCATGCATCCCATTGGCTAGCAGGCTGGCTTTTTTGGATCGCATTCTGAGGTACGTAGTTTCTACCCATTCATTCCATAACCTAACTCAGGCTCTCTGACTTGCAGAGTTGTTCCTGTTACTGTTTTTTCCCTAGAAGCCTAGAAGTTAGGTATTGCAATTTTTAGCATCAAGTATTGTGTGAAGGTGCTTGTCTGACACAATATGGTAGGATTCAAATTTAATTCGTAAATGTTAATATGTTTTGATTTGGAATGTTGAACCAATCCCAAATCTTCCATGTTGGCTTGGTTCAACACTAATCTGTCCCCATGAGCTGGCATGGTGCCTCATGGGAATTTAATTCAGGTGCCTTTTATGATCCTTTTCTCCTCTATGGGCCAGGCTATGAGGCTGGACTACATCTCCCATGATGCCCTAGTCTCCCCTCTAGTTAAACCGTTGTGATTCATCATGGGCGATGTAGTCCAGTCAGGACCCTGGCAGGATAAGCAGAAGGGGGGCATGAGCCACACTAGCTACAACTACCATGAGGAACCATGGCAGCTCAGGCAGAAAAAAATTAATAGTGAACTGACCCAAAATGAAATGTTCTGATTCTGTTCAAACCAAAATGTTTAAATTTGGGTCAAATAGAAAAAAAACCCCACTGACAAAACTGAGATTTTGCCGAAACTGTATTTTCTATCAAAAAAAAAACCCAACAAAAACAAACTTTGAATGGCAAATCTCTGACCAGGAGTATAGGTGTAAGGTCATAACTGATGAATATGTAATTAAGGAACAAGGCAAGGAATTTACAAAATTGGTGCAAGTTAGCAGATGTCATCTCCAACCCCATCTGCATACAAAAGAATGGCTGAGCTGATCTTCGGCAGAGCAGTTTGAATTGACTATCTATTTACATCTGCCAGTTATCATCCTGCAATTGCTGCTAGGACAGTCACACAATACAAGACAAGAATACATTTTCTTGAAAGAAAAATGTTTCATTTTCCGATGGATGACTCATGTATATTTTGATCCAAGTCATCCATTCATTTCAGAAATTCAAATCAAGAAAATAAAGACACTTGGTCTTCTACAAATTCAGTATCCCACATACAAGCATGGCAGATATTGTCACTGAATACTAACAAAAGCTGAGATGCCACACACAAAAACATTGTGAAAAGACACCAGCTGCCCATTCCTTCAGTCAGTCACGAGTAGCATTCTCACTACTCTGGCAATTATGGATAAAGCTGTGTTTTAGTCACGGGTATTTTAAATAAAAGTCATGGGCAGTAAACAAAAATTCATGGCTCGTGACCTGTCCATGGCTTGTACTATATACCCCTAACTAAAACTTGGGCCGGGGGGCTGCGGGTGCATGGTCCGGAGGTGCCGCAGGTTCTGAGTGGGTGGCTCAGGATCTCAGCTGGTGCTGGGGGGGGTGATGCTTGGGAAGGCTGGCTCTCTACTCAGCCCCGCGCAGCTCCCTGGAAGTGACCATGTCCCTGCAGCTCCTCGGGGGAGGGAAGATCAGGGGGGCTCCGCGCGCTGCATCTGCCACGAGCCCCAGCTCCACAGCTCCCATTGGCCAGGAACCACAGCCAATGGGAGTTGTGGGGGCAATGCCTGCAGGCAGGGGTAGCATGCAGAGCCCCCGGCCCCTCTGCCTAGGAGCTGCAGGGACATGCCAGCCATTTCCAGGGAGCCCCCGCAGGCAAGCACCACCCTGCACCCAACTCCCGAGCCAATCAGACTGGGCACTGGGGAAAAAGTCATGGAGGTCACGGAATCCGTGACCTCCGTGACAGACACAAAGCCTTAATTATGGGTAACAGGCATAAACAACTAAATAAAACAGAAGTGTGACGAAGAAAGAAAAGTGTCTGCAAGGAATCGGAGGCTTGGCTACAAAGATGAGACTTGTGCTGCATAGTCTGAAGACCAAGAAACATTATCTCAGATGGATCTTTGGAAGGAGGGCATTTCATAGTCATGAACTCTGCCCCAAACACAGCCTGCCCATGTTGACTTCCCCCATTCGCTGATCAGATCCATTAATTAGTTTGGGGAAGAATCCTCTTTGAGACCACAGTGTTATGATTCAGATATTCCCAGGTCAGAAGGTTCCACTATAATCTACTTGTCTAACCTGCTGTATAACACAGGCCACAGAGTTTCCCCAAAATAATTCTTTGAACTAGAGCAGGGAAAAAAATCCAATTGTGATTTAAAAATTGCTAGTGATGATGAATTAACAAACACCCTTAAATTGTTCCAATGGTTAATTATCCTCATTGTTAAAAAGTTGCACCTTAATTCCAATCTGAAATTTATTTGTGCCTGCAAGCCCTGATTTAACAAAGCACTTAAACTTATGCTTAACTTTAAGTGTGGGAATAGTCCCCTTGAAGTTAAAAGGCTAGGAAAATCAATGTGGGCCGGCTGTGTGGGTGGATGGTGTCTGCCTACTAAACTCCCTCCCTCCAATAATCCGTCTGGTCTTGCTTGTTAAACACAGGAGGTCAATGAGAGTAGTCAGGTACCTAAAGTTAAGCATGTGCTTAACTAATAAAGTTAAGTGCTTTGTCAGATGGGAGCCACAGTCATGGCATAGAACTTCCTTTAGAAAACGAGAGGAAAAACTGGTTGTCCAAAAATGATGTTGACACAGCAGAAGATCTGACACACTTTGCAGGCAGGCAGTACAACTTCGTAGGAAACAGTCATTTTTACACCAAACAATACTGTTCATAAAGTTAAAACAATCGATAGACATGAGGTTAAGAGTCCTTCTCTGATTCTCCAAGTGTTAAGAAAGAGGAAAATCCATATTATAGGATATGGCGAATAATGGTTGTGATATTTCATTTTAAGTGGCGGGTTCTAAGAATTCTGAATTTCTGTATTCAGTCTTTCACAAGAGTCTTAATTTTGAATCAGGTAATCATCACAGCAGGACTGAAGTTGATTTTTATAAACAGAGGGTTTCAAAAAGACCACAGTTATATTAAATATTTAGGAACCTAATTTGTAAGGAAATTGTATAGGTGTTAATTGATGTTGCTGCAGGTCCCTTTATGTGAATTGCAGAGAGTATCAGCTGGAATCTAAAAGAAAACTTTAGATGTTCAAAACACCAATATTTTGACTGCTGTATTTTCAGCCAGCTTCAGGATACAGTTATATTTGTGCAACTCCACTGTGGTTATGAATCCATAGAAATGATAGCTAAGTAAGAACTATTGGTTCGTCTTTATCCATGCCCTGACAATTCATAATTGTCATCTGTAAAATTATCCTCAAGCCTTTGTTCAGTCTCCTTTTAAAAGACTGCAGTGATGGGACTTCCACCAATTCCCAATGGTGTTGTACAGATAAGAATGAGAGAGATCCAAAACCTCTTAGAGTCCACAAAAATAATTTGTGGTGGAATCTAGAAAGCCCTTAAATAAATAACCATTTTAATGAACTTTTGAAAATTCTCTGATAAAGAATGCATTAAAATAATGAAAAATAAAATAAAAGATGTAACCTCACCCATCTTGTCTCTCCAAGGGACCAAACAGCTATAACACTGCAAACTTAAAACAATGTGAAGGTCTGCCGTAAACTGTCCAAAGCTAGTAATTTCAGAGTTTTATAGAATCCTAGAAATGTAGGACTGTAAGTGACCTTGATAGATCATCTAGTCCAGTCCCCTGTGCTGAGAGATGACTAAGTATTATCTGCACCATCCCTGACAGGTGTTTGTCTAACCCAGGGGTCGGCAACCTATGGCACACGTGCCAAACATGGCATGCGAGCCAATTTTTAATGGCACGCTGCTGTCTGCCAGACCCAGGCAGACAGCAGCGTGCCACTAAAAATCCGGCCCGGTCCACTCTTTTCCACCCTCCGCCCACTGTTCTCTCCTTGTAGGGCAGGCAAGCTTCCCCCTCCCCCTGCCTCTTCCCCCAGCGTGCTGGGTTCCTGCCCCTCCTTCCCTCCCTTCCTGCGGCCGATCAGCTGATGGCCCTTGCTACAGGGAAGGACCCCCACGACCCCAGCCCACACCTCCAGCCCTCTGCCCTGACCCTTACATCCCCCCCTTACACACTCCCAGCCCTCTGCCCTCATGCCTGAACCCTCCTCACACACACCCAGCCCTGTGCCCTGACCCCTGCACCCTCCCCACAACCCATGCCCTGACTCCGGCACACCCCCACACATACCCAGCCCCCTGCCCTGACTCCTGCACCCTCCTCACACACCCCCTGCCCTGACTCCTGAACCCCCCACACATACCCAGCCCCCCCCCACCCGATGCCCTGACTCTTGCACCCCCCACATCCCCACTCCCACCCTGAGCACCAAACGGGAGCTCCTGCTCACACACACCCCCATTCCCACCTGCACCCCTCGCACCAAATGGGAGCTGCCCTGGTAAGCGTTCCACACCCAAACCTCCTGCCCCAACCCTGAGCCCCCTCCCTCATTCTAGCTCCTGGCCAGACCCTGCACCCCAACCCCCAGCCTGCTCCTTCACCCCCAGCCCTGTGCTCAGTGCACTCCATCCTCATCTCAGTGCAGAGAGAGGAAGAGAATGGCTAGAACCAGATAGAAGGTAGGTACCTACTCCATGTGGACAGGGCTGGGACTCCAGACTGGCAGCGGGCTGAGCAGGGCCAGCAGCCGGGACCCTGGCTGGCAGGAGCCGGCAGACGGAACCTCAGACCGACAGCAGGCTGAGTGGCAGCAGGCTGAGCCGCTCAGCCCACTGCCAGTCTGGAGGTCCCGGCCACTGGCCCTGCTTAGCCCACTGCTGGTCTGGGGTTCTGGCTGTCTGCCCCTTGCCAGCCAGGGTCCCGGCCGCCGGCCCCACTCAGCCCACTGCCGGTCTGGGGTTCTGGCTGTCTGCCCCTTGCCAGCTGGGGTCCCGGCTGCCGGCCCCGCTCAGCCCGCTGCCGGTTTACTTGAATGGAAACCCAGGCCAGCAACGGGCTGAGCGGGCCGGCGGCATAAGATCAGCATTTTAATTTAATTTTAAATGAAGCTTCTTAAACATTTTGAAAACCTTGTTTACATATGACAATAGTTTAGTTATATAATGTATAGACTTATAGAGAGAGACCTTCTAAAAGATGTTAAAATGTATTATTGGCATGCAAAACATTAAATTAAAGTGAATAAATGAAGACTCGGCACACCACTTCTAAAAGGTTGCCAACCCCTGGTCTAACCTGTTCTTAACAACCTCCCATGATAGAGATTCCACAACCTCCCTATGTATTTTGTTCCAGTGCTTAACTACCCTGACAGGAATTCTTTCCTAATGTCTAAGCTAAATCTCCCATGCTTCTGCTTAAGCCCATTACTCTTTGTCCTGTCCTCAGTAGTTAAGGAGAACAATTTATCACCCTCCTCTTTATATTACAACCTTTTACATACTTGAAGACTTATCATGTCCCCCCTCAGTCTTCTCTTCTCCAGACTAAATAACCCCCTTTTATTAAGCTTTCCTCATAGGTCATGTTTTCTAGACCTTTAATCATTTTTGTTGCTCTCCTGTGGACTTTTTCCAACTTGTCCACATCTTTCCTGAAGTATGGTGCCCAGAAATGGAGACAATACTCCACTTGAGGCCTCACCAGTGCTGAGAAGAGTAGAAGAATTATTTCTCACGTCTTGCTTACAGCACTCCTGCTAGTACATTCCCTTCTCATTGAGTAATGGCCCTACCCTGTCCCTGGTCTTCCTCTTACTTCTCATGCACTTCTAAAATGTTTTCTTGTTACCGTTTATATCCCTGGGATGCACTCACCTCCTAAGTGCCTCCTAGTGGAGGAGTGTGGTATTGCAATCTTTCCCCCACTTTTGGCACCCGCTGTAGGTTGCAGACCTTGCTAAACAGATCTTCAGTGGCTCACCCACCCAGCCAAGTCACACCGTCAAAATGGACCCCTTTCAGGGTAGCAAAGAGTTCACCAAACTGTTTGCCCTCACCAGGTTTTTCAGCCCCATCTCTGAGCCCTATAAATCCAACACTTCACTCAGGCTTCTAAAGAAACCTTGTCTCTTCTTGGGGCTAGGCCACTTTGTTAGTGGCTGGGGGATGAAGGGGAACCCAAGTTCCAATCCAGGGACTCTATAAACAGAAGCCATATACTGCTTCCTTTAATTAGTTGCTGCTGCATTCTTTGGGTTTCTTCCCACCTAGTCCCTTTACCTGTTACCTTAGGGTTAGAGTTTGCAGATTCTCTTGCTCTTGGATTTAGCAAATGCAGCCCATCAAGTGCCTTTGGCCAGAGCACCCTTCCTTGCCCTAGCTAGGAATTGACCTGCTAAGCCCCTGAAGCTCCTCTTATCTCTGCTTGCTGAGCTCTGATTGGCTGTTTCCATGAGGCAGACCCGGAGGACTCCCCTTCTCTGCTTCTTCCTGGGAAGGGGTGTAGTTGGACTTCAGGGCCTCCAGCAGGTATACCCTGTCATAGTCCCTAGATATTTTAATCTCATTTGTTGCCTTGGCCTTTCTAATTTTGTCCCTACATGCTTGTTTTGTTTTTTAATAGTCATCATTCATAATTTGAGCTAATTTCTACTTTTTGTGTGTCTCTTTTTTGAGTGTCAGGTCACTGAAGATCTCCTAGTTAAGCTGCAGTGATCTCTGACCATACTTCCTGTCTTTACTGCGCATTGGGATAGCTTGCTCTTGTGTCCTTAATAATGTCTCTTTAAAAAAATGCCAGCTCCTTGGTCTCTTTTTTTCCCCCATTAGATTTGCTTCCCACAAGATCTTACCTTCCAATTATCTGATTTTTGCTAAATTCTGCTTTCTTGAAGTTCATTGTCTTTATTCTGCTGTTTTCCCTCCTACTGTTCCTTAGAATCATGAATTGGGACTGGAGGGATAACATTTTCAGTGAGGGGACCTTTGACTCTGGAATTCATGTCCCCCCACCACCACCACTTTTGGTCCAACAGAAGTTGAATTTATTGACATTCAGGTCACTTGGAAATAGACTAGGGAAAGCCTATCCTATTTCACACAGGATGCTGATGAAGAGGGGAGGACTTAGTTTTCATGGCAGGTAGATTTTTGTCGTTAATATTGTGTCTATCTGGATGGATTTGTGATAGATGTTCTATTTTCTTTCAGTAAACCTTGAAAAAGCCCAAATAACTGCGGCACAGGTGAACTCATGACTTTACATTAGCCCAGTTCATTTAGTCATTCAGAAATAGATTTGACTATTCAATTCAGAATATACTGTAGAATATGCTATCTCTCCAAATGCCCATAAAGATACTACAAGGCCCACTTATTTTAGCTGGTTTATTTTTGACTTCTTCTTAGCCCTGACTTTTGTTTCTTAGTTTTACCACCTTGTCCCCCTACCTGCCTCCTGCCCTCCCCACACTGCCACCTCCATTCTTTCCACCAGTGGGGAATTGAACCATTTTTGTTTCGGGCAAAGTTGGCAGTTGCTTGAAGGTTATTGGAGTGGGTAATTGACCCAGCACAGATGCTCATTTTTAATGGGAACCTAGAGAACCAGTCATAAAAAGCCAAAAGCACTATTACTTTGGAACTGCTGACTCATGTAGTACAAGAGGAAAGCAAGGGTTATTTTATGTAGCTATTTTGTAGAGATGATTATGATGGAATGGACCTCTGTATTCACACCCTATACACTTTTGTAATAATCTTTGTACAAGGCATGTCTTGTGAGGTACAATTTGAAAACTCACAATTTGCTGATCAGTAATATCATGGTAAAATGCATGTAAGAACATTATGTGTAAAGTTATGAACATAAGCTGAAATCATGACTGAAGTGTGTTTCCCAGATAAGTCTGGGGAGTGTTTAAACTAGTTTCTCGAGACAAAGGGCAAGCTGATGCAGGCCAAGTGTCAACAAAGCTGATGGGCCATCGCCTATGAAGTGGCCAGTCTTTGGCAAGAAAGGTGGGCAGAGACAAAGAGATCTGCTTGTTAGCAGAGAAAGAGCATGAGGTCTTCTTCCTCCACCAGCACCCTGCCTCTTGTTCATAGGCACCAACTCCGTGGGTGCTATGCACCCGCCAATAGCCAAGCTCCCCGCCCCAGCTCACCTCACCTCTGCCTCCTCCCCTGAGTGCGCTGAGTCCCCGCTTCTCCTCCCAGCCCTTGCCACTGCAAAACAGTTGTTTTGCAGAACAACAAGCTCCGGGAGGGAGGAGCGGGAATGCGGTGCGATCAAGGGAGGAGGCAGGGCAGGGGCGGGGATTTGGAGAAGGAGTCCAATAGGGGCAGGAAGGCGGTGGAGTTGAGGTGGCGACTTTGGGGAAGGGGTTGGAATGGGGGCAGGGTGGGAGGGGGTGGGGCAGGGATGGAGTCGGGGTGGGGCTGGAGGAATCGAGCACCCACCTGTGCCAGAAGAATTTGACACCTATGCTCTTGGTTATCAGATGGGCATGCTTTTCAAAGAGGGACTGAAACTATAAAAAGGAGGGGCAAACACCCCTCTCTCTCTTCCTGTCCATCACACTCTCTGCACCCGAGAAGACAAAAGAAACAGCTTTTGTACTTTGGGGGTGGAATCCTGATCTGAAGTGTTTGGTCAGTAATGCTGTTGGAAGTATGTGATGAGAAATTTTGCTTTAAATCCAGTATTGTATCTTTGTTTTTCTTGTAACCATGTCTGACTCTGACTCATTGCTGGTACTCACTTAAAATCTATCTTTTTATAATTACATCAACTTGCTTTATTGTTTTATCTAATCCACTGTGTTTAAATTAAATTGTTTGGGTAACTCCATTTAAGGTGGTACGCTAGTATATATTATTCCTTTAAAGGAATAATGTACATAATACATTTGAACTGTCCAGGAAAGGGCTGGACAGTACAAGACGTACACATTTGGGGGAACATCCCGGACTGGGAGTGTAGTGGGATCACCCAGAAGAGGTAACCAAAGTTGGTAAAAGCCAGAGTGTAACTGAAGTGTGGCTGGCAGGCTGCAGTTGCACACAGACACTCAGGATGTGACTGGCACGCTGGAAGGCTGCTTGTGAGCATCCCAGGTGGGAGCTACTGTAGCCAAGTATTGCAGGGCACCCAAGGTTGCAGGGTAGTGGTGACACAGTGCCTCACTGGTCTGGATTACACCCTGACCCCAGCATGTCACAATGATGTGATGACCACCTGGCATAGACCATCAGCAGAGTTTGAACTCTGAGTGTGATTTTGCACCCCATAATGCTTTATAGAAATATGCTTATGGATGTAAATATGACATAACTGGAATATGTTTTATGCTTGATATGCCATGTAACATATCTTTGCAAAGGTTATGTTCTACTGAATGTATTTATCCTATTCATATGCATGTATCATTTTTACATCTGACGTTATGAGTGTTGTCTCTATGCTTGTATTTAAAGTGTTTGCTGTAGGAAGTACATAAGGCAGATTTGGTCAACATACTGTGAAGGGGTTATTCAAGTAATTGGGAGTACTTAGCTAACAATGGACCTTGAGAGATGCCAATCCACATCTGAGCTTTCCTGGGAAGGTTCAAACTAACATGTAAACAATGGTGTTGGCCTGTAAAGAACTGAGTCATGCATGGACATGTGACTTCCCCATGTGACTGCAAAACTCAATCTTGTAGCTCTGATTCTGCATAGGAGAACACAAGGGGTTTCCACCCACAAGAGAGAGACTATATAAGGCCCTGGGAAACCCCTCCATTTGGCCTTCAGCTGGCTCAAGAGAGCCTCTCCACCCCCAAAGAGTTGCCTGAAAGAAACTGGAACAAAGAACAGTAACTACGGGGGTATGAGTGATTGCTGGACCCAGACTAGGAAGGAGTCTAGTCTGTCAAAGAAGCTTATTGGAACATCTCTGGGGGTGAGATTTACCTGCATTTAGTTTCCTACTGTATTAGGCTTAGACTTGTGTGTTTTTGTTTTATTTTGCTTGGAATTTACTTTGTTCTGTCTGTTATTACTTGAAACCACTTAAATCCTACTTTTTATATTTAATCATTTTTTACTTATGAATTAACGCAGAGCAAGTAATTAATTCCTGAGGGAGCAAACAGCTGTGCATATCTCTCTATCAGTGTTACAGAGGGCGAACCATTTATGAGTTTACCCTGTATAAGCTTTATACAGAGTAAAACAGATTTATTTGGGGTTTGGATCCCATGGGAACTGGGTATCTGGGTGTTGGAGACAGGAGCACTTCTTAAGCTGTTTTCAGTTAAGCCTGCAGCTTTTGGGGGATGTGGTTCAGACCTGGGTCTGTGTCTGTAGCAGGCTAGCATGTCTGGCACAACCAGGCAAGGTATTGAAGTCCCAAGCTGGGAGGGCAAATGGGCTCAGAGGTAGTCTCAGCACATCAGGTGGCAGTCCTCAGGGGGTTTCTGTGACCCAACCCATCACCCTGAGCCTTCAGCATAAAAGCACAGATCTTTGCCACTTGGACTAAAGGAGTAATTCCACTAGCTAGCAGCAGTAGCTGGCTGTTACCTTCTCTTGTAAACCAGCCACTACTGGGGGACAAGAGGTATACTTTACAAGCTGTTGATATAACATCTAAACAGATAGTATGTCTGTAGCCATACTTCAAATCTCAGCTCTTGAATGTGTGCAGGAGAGCAATTCACATGGGAACTGTGGCATTGAAACACGGTCTAAGGGAAAACTGATGTGGGGGAAGGCATTGGCTAGTAACACTCCATTATTTTCACTCCTAGTTGTCTTGCACTTGGACACATTGGAGATTGTTCAACCTTAAGAGGAAGTTTTACCAAGCTGGCATGTGTCATTTGTTGCCAAGGCAATACAGAGAAGCTGTACCATTTAAAGTCGTTTGAAAGAAAGTGGCTTTATTGAATAGAAAGGACTAAGCTTGTCCTGCTCTCAACTGGATATCACACAATGCGCCTGGAATTAACATGTTTTCTGTAAATAAAAAAAGATGAAATTCAAATGCACCTAGGAGGAGGAGTTATGATCAGTGTCACAAAGAAAATAGGATTTGGCAGCTGCCTTGGTGTTTTCAATGTGTTATATCTGATTCTCTGCTTTAGTGTTTCCAAGTCCAGCTGGGTAAGGGCTCACTGATTATAGCTATTCCATTTACAGCACTACCACTGAAAGAGCAGAGACCGAGGAAGAAAACTGCTGACTCTCCTTAGTCTGACAGGTTTCAGAGTAGCAACCGTGTTAGTTTGTATTCGCAAAAAGAAAAGGAGGACTCTGAGGTGCCACAAGTACTCCTCTCCTTAGTCTGAGTATCATAAAGACTAAGATTGCTGGAGGGTTTCTAGAATTCCAATGGAAAGGTGATTTAGGGGTGGGCAGAAACATTGAATTGGTTATCGGCTAGAGCAGATGAATTCAATACCTCCAGTTTGCATCCTTTCTTGTGAAAAGCAGTAAAACAACAATTTTTAAAAGTCCCAGTTGCTACGTCTATTGTAACAAATGTGTGGCAATCTAAGCACTTCACAGTTGTCGTTAAGCTACTCACCTTTGCTTGTTGCAGTGAATTTGCAAACAGCCGAGAGCCAAAATTCTCTTTTTCCAAAAACAAAGGCCCCCATCACATGAGTTAGAAGAGAATATCCGTGAGGTGTGAGCTGTACTGGGCCTTTGAGATGTAACTGAGTTGTTCTGTTTCAGTACAGGAGAAGGCTGTAATACTACTCCTGATTGCCTTCTGCGCCAAAAAATTCAAAATTCTGCACACAATACTTTAAGAATCTGCAAATTTTATTTGTCAAATAAATGTGGAGGCTCCAGCATGGCATTGGGGAGCACAGGCCACTGGCTGCAGAGGTGGGTGATCACTGTGCAGTTCCCCCCAACCACCGGACACGGACTCAGCGGTGAGCTTGCACTCAATGCTGACACAGCACAAGGACCAGGCCTGCCCCAGAAACACCTCAGGGCCCTGCCCCTCCATGCCAGGCGCACCAGATGCGGGGAGGCAGGCTCAGCAAGGCAGGATCCAAGTGTGGAGGAATTCAGGTGTGGGTTGAGAGGGTTCTGTGTGGGGCAATCTGAGTATGGATGGCTCAGTGGGGGATATGGGTATGGAGAGGGATCTAGATGCACAGGGGCTTGCTGGGGTGTTCTGGGTGCAATTGTAATGGTTCTGCAGGGGGAACCAGGTGAACACGCTTGGGGCTCAGCAAAGGGGGTCTGGATGTGGGGGACTCAGTGGGGGGTCCAGATGCTGGGGGAGTGGAGCTCAGTGGGGTGGGGATCCAGGTGCAGCTGGTTTGGGCTTGGTGGGGTAAGGATCCAGGTGCGGGTGGCTTGTCGGGTGGTCCAGGTGCAGGGGGAGTGGGGCTCATCAGGGGGGTTTGTTAGAGGGCTTATTCCTTCACCCACTTACTTCCCTGGTCCTTCTCGCATGAACAGAGAGCAACAATACCCGAAGTCCAAAGGTGCAAACAATTCGATGTTTATTGGGGTGAACTTCCAGCAAGCATGATTCCAGTTTCCTTCCTTAGTATCCTCCTTCCCAGCTCTGACACCACAGAGCCTTACACCTGTGTCCCTGTTCCCATTCCTACCCTTAGCCAAACATGATTCCAACTTCCTTACTCCCATTCCCTGTTCCCATTTCCCCCTTTAGCAAAACATGATTCCAATTTTCTTACCCCCATTCCCTGTTCCCATCTCCCCCTTTAGCAAAACATGATTCTAATTTTCTTACCCCCATTCCCATCTCACACACCCACATGCCCACCCACACCCAGTCACTTCCTCATTGACTACAGATTATATAGTAAAACTTGAGTTCTGCTTAGCTATACCTTAACCAATCATTTTCCTGAAATTTAACTAACCAATCCTAACATATTGTAACATGATTATGTAACCAATTATATCCCACCACCTCAATTAGTTTACACCCAGCAAAATTAATTATACAGCAGACAGGAACAATCACAGAACCAGAGAGTATAGGCCTTTACAGACAGGCCTGAATATCTATATCCTAACAGGGTTCTGAGTGCAGGGAGGTGAAGTTCAGTAGGAGGGTTTGGGTATGAGGAGGTCTGGAGGCATGGGGGTTGGGTGGATGGGGGAACAGCTCCCTGCACAGGGATCCCTCTCCCTGCAGCTGAGGAGCAATGGGGGCAGGGGGAGAGTTTTCAGAGCTTCCTGCAGCTGTGGGAGAAATCTGGGGTTGGGTCTGACCTGGCCCCGGATGTCATGTAGAAGAAGAAGAAGTCTCATCCTCTCCAGCTGAGCCAGGACTAGCAGCTGAGTCTGGCACAGAGTAGGAACCACCAACCGTGTCTTCCCCAGTCCTGCCCCCTGCCCCACAGGTATTTACCTCTCTGCCTGCTGCCCTGGCCACCCAAAACATACTGCTGGTGAGGGTCACATGACCGCTCTTCTGGCTTCCCTTTGCTTCCCCTCAGAAAAAGGGCTTTCTGACAGGGAAGCAAAGACATCCGCAGGGGACATAAATTCTGCGCTTGTGCAGTGGTGCGAAATTCCCCCAGGACTATAATACACATGTATGGCAGCATTGCAAAACAGTACAGGTTCACCTGCTCCAAAATGCTCTGGCTCCTGCCACTAAAATGTAAGGGGCTTATGTTAGCTGTTATAGACATGGGGCTGGATCGTACAATCCCTGCTCATTTTGGTGAGTGTTTACTCATGCCAGTAGTTGGTAAATACTCACCGCCATGTAAGTATTCCACACCTGCTGTACAGTGTTTTAAAGAACATGCCACATTGTGGTTGAGCAGTTCTTGTCACATCCAGTAGGTAGCAGTTATATACACACAAACTCACTCCTTTAGAGCTAAAGCATTTTTATAGCTTTGTCATAAACATACAGCTAAGGGTAGCCTCCTTAACTGTAAGGGGTTAGGAAGCTCAAATAGCCTGGTTGGCACCTGACTAACAGGACCAATGGGGAAAGAAGATACTTTCAAATCTTGGGAGGTGGGGAGAAGGTTTTGGTTGTGCTCTTTGTTTTGTGTGGGGGTTCTCTCCTAGGACTGAAAGAGGCCAGACAGAAATCCATCTTCTCCAACCCCTCCCAATCCAAGTCTCCAATATTGCAACCAGTATAGGTAAGCCAGGCAAGGCGGATTAGTTTATCTTTTTGTCTTCTTGTGAATTTTCCCTGAGCTAAGAGGGAGGTTTATTCCTGTTTTCTGTAACTTTAATATTTTGCCCAGAGGGGGATCCTCTGTGTTTTGAATCTGAATACCCTGTAAAGTATTTTCCATCCTGATTTTACAGAGGTGATTTTTACCTTTCTTTCTTTTTAAATAAAATCCCTCTTTTAAGAACCTGACTGATTTTTCCATTGTTCCATGTCCCAGGGGTTTGGGTCTTTGATTTTTTAACCAATTGGTTAGGATATTATTCTCAAGCCTCCCCAGGAAAGGGGGTGTAAGGGCTTGGGGGGATTGTTAGGGGAAGAGGAACTCCAAGTGGTCCTTTTCCCTGGTTCTTAGTTAAATCACTTGGTGGTGGCAGTTACTTAAGCCCAAGGTACAAGGGAGAATTTGTGCCTGGGGAGTTTTTAACCTAAGCTGGTAGAAATAAACATAGGGGGGTCTTTCATGCGGGTCCCCACATCTGTACCCTAGAGTTCAGAATGGGGAGGGAACCCTGAGAAGCTTACACTGTGGCTGTGCTGAAGGTAAACCTGAGCTATTGTATCCACAAGGCCAAAGTCCTGACCAGTGGGTGGCCAATAAAAATCTACTTAGTCTGGGTTGTTGCATTCTGTAACAGAGTGTGTCCCATTGTGAGGAATTGTCAGATTCATCTGCAGATAAAATCACTTGAATTTGAACGGGTTTTTCTGCCTCTATGCAGCAGAGTGTTCTCTGGTTCAGTATCACCAGGGGTCACTCTCCAAAGCTCTGGAGGATCTACAGGCTCTGGCATGTGAGATCCATGCTCCTGATGGCTGGTAAAAGGTCAGTAGGGAGGTATTGAGGCCACTATCAGAGTAGAATGTAACAAATTTATTTGGGCATAAGCTTTCATGGGCTAAAACCCACTTCATCAGATGCATGGAGTGGAAAATACAGTAAGAAGATGATATATATACAGAGTACATGAAGAGATGGGAGTTGCCTTAACCAATTCTAACAAGACAATTCAATTAAAGTGGGCTATTATCAGCAGGAGGAAAAATCACTTTTGTAGTGGTAATCAGGGTGGTTCAATTCAAACAGTTGAAAAGAAGGGGTGAATAACAGTAGGGGGGAGAAATTAGCATGGGGAAATAGTTGTTAGTTTTTCTTTCCTTTCTTTTTCGATTGGGAGCATTAGGACTGTTTGGGGATTTCAGTGTGTGTGTTTTCCCATTTGGAGCAGTTTGGAAAGTTAGCCGAAAGAGGAGAATTTTTCACAAGAAAGTTGGCTTTCTGCACACGTAGGGCCCTTGGAAGTAAAGTTTAGCTGCGTCAATGCATCTGAGTGGGGTTTCTACAGTGCTTCAATAGCCTGTGATAAACTCTTGGTATGCGCGTTTTGTTTCCGCTAGGTAGAGTCCCCTGCCTGCGTCTTCCCTGTATCCCAGGGATGGCTCCTGTGAGGCCAGCAGAATTTGGGAGAAAAGGGGTAGAAGTAGGGGCAGTGAGTTATATACACTCGTGGTGCCTGGTCTTCAGCAATATTCAGGGCCCAGGGGCCCGGCTCCACCAATGTTTGGGGCCGGGTCTCTTCCCCGGCCCTGTCTGCCGGTCCCCCCCCCACACACACACCTCCCCCGAGTGTCCCCAGGCCCCCACTTGCTGCCCCGGCTCACCTCCCCCGGCCCTGGAACCTGCAGCTCACGCTGACTCTGCTCTGCCGGCTCCCCGCATCAACTGCTGCCGCAGGGTCCTAGTTCCCCACATTCACTAATGGCAGGGCAGGCTGCCTTACCCTGCCCTTCCACCCTAGCCCTGAGCCTCTCCAACTCCCCAAACCCCTCAACTCCAGCCCCAGCCAGAGCCCTCATCCCCCCCACACTCCAAACCTCTCATCCTCAGCCCCACAGCCCTCACCCCTGCACCCCCTCCTATCCGCAAACTCCCTCCCAGAGCCTGCACCTCTCCCCCTTCCCACACACCCTCTCCTGCCCCCAAACTCCCTCCCAGAGCCTGCACCCCTCACCCCCTCCTACACTCCCAGTCCAGAGCCTGCACCCACACCCCCTGCCCCAGCCTGGAGCCTGCACCCAGCACCCAAACTCCATCCCAGAGCCTGCACCCCTCCTGCACCCTAATCCCCAGCCCAGGACCTGCACCCCAGACCTCCTCCCCCCAACCCAAACTCCCTCCCAGAGCCTTAGGAAGGTTGGGGGCAGAGTTTGGGGCAGGAGGGTTCTGGGCACCACCAAAATTTCTACAAACCTGCCACTCCTGGGTAGAAGAGAAAGCAACTCAAGCTGCCTTAGAGCGGTGGTGCCCCAGGGCAGAGTGCTCCTCCTGCTCCTTCCTGTCTGAGTTCTGGGCTCCAGTGTGGGCTTGGGGGGCTGCCTGCGGTCGGTGGGAGGATGGGGTCCAGGGAACTCCCAAGCTCACCCTGCGCAGGCCGACTCTGAAGCCTCTCCCCTAGCTTGGGGTGCCGAGTATTAAGCCTTCCTCTGTGGCTTGGGCTGGAGAGCATGATCCACTCTTGGGTACATTTGGGTGGAGATGGCGGCCAGCAAGAGTTGGGGCCATCAGGCCAACCCATTGGGGATAATGGGGGAAAGCCAGCAGCCCTGCGATTTTGCTTCCCTGGCTGCCAGCTCAACCCTCATCTCCTATGAGCTGGGAAGGCAGGTGGCCAGGCTCACCGTTCTCCTCTGCTCCATGGGCTCAAGTCCCTTTGAGCCAGCAGGTCGAGCAAGGAGCTCAGAGAGAGGAGGAAAGGAAGTGGCTGGAGCCTCCCCCTGCCCAGCGCTTGCACTGTCTGGCCCCTTCCACCACCAGGGCTCTTGCCTGCTCCCTGCAAGCTGCTCAGCCCATCTGGTTTTCTCATCCCTAGCAGTCAGCCAAAAGTGCAGAAGCCACCCTCTCCATCCAGCACGAACCCATGACCTTGGCATTATTAGCACCATGCTTTAACCAGCTGAGCTAGCCAGCCCACAGGAAGAAGGTGCTTGCCTGACCCTTTTGGAAGGAGTCACCGGCTGGCACAGGGATGGTGTGGCCTCCGGTATGACATGGTTGGATCAAGAGGCTTGTCTGCAAGACAGGGGAATTAGCTCAAGCGGTAGAGCGCTCGCTTCGCATGCGAGAGGCAGCGGGATCGATGCCCGCATTCTCCAGCGGCAAGGGACCTTCTTTTAGAAGCCCTTGACAGTCAGCGGCCTGAACTCCTCCAGTGGCCTCCATCCCTCTCCCCGCTTGGCCTCCCAAAACGCCAGCCCTTGCGGAGCAGAAAGCTGTTTGTCCCCGGCCCTTCTCCCCCTTGCGCTGGCTGGGAGGCTGGAGACAGCTTGGGGAAGTTAGCTCAAATGGGAGAAGCAGTGAGATCGATACATGTATTCTCCAGCCTGATCTGCTGTAGGGGGGGACCTGCCCCTTTCTTGCTGAGCTGTCACTAGGGTGTGATCCCTTTCCCCCACCTTCCTAGTCTACATAAAGCTGATTGGCTGGGAGGGAGTGCCACTCAAATACAGAATTGCTCACATCCCAGGGGTCCATGAAGGGAATGAGGAGATGGGACGGGGAGCACGTGATACCAGCTGAGCTGAGACCATGTAAACCACACAGCCTCCTGATCTCAGCCAGCATGGCAGCCGTGGACCAGAGGACACAGATAGCCTGGAGAGAGCCAAAGGGGGGAGGGCTGCGTTGGTTTGGAACAGGTTTCAGAGTAACAGCCGTGTTAGTCTGTAGTCGCAAAAAGAAAAGGAGGACTTGTGGCACCTTAGAGACTAACCAATTTATTTGAGCATAAGCTTTCGTGAGCTACAGCTCACTTCAACGGATGCATACTGTGGAAAGTGTAGAAGATCTTTTTATACACACAAAGCATGAAAAAATACCTCCCCCCACCCCATCTCCTGCTGGTAATAGCTTATCTAAAGTGATCACTCTCCTTACAATGTGTATGATAATCAAGTTGGGCCATTTGCAGCACAAATCCAGGTTTTCTCCCCTCCCCTCCTCCCCCAAAACAAACCCACTCTCCTGTTGGTAATAGCTTATCTAAAGTGATCACTCTCCTTACAATCACCTTGATTATCATACACATTGTAAGGAGAGTGATTACTTTAGATAAGCTATTACCAGCAGGAGAATGGGGTGGGGGGAGGTATTTTTTCATGCTTTGTGCGTATAAAAATATCTACACTTTCCACAGTATGCATCCGATGAAGTGAGCTGTAGCTCACGAAAGCTTATGCTCAAATAAATTGGTTAGTCTCTAAGGTGCCACAAGTACTCCTTTTCGGTTTGGAACAGTGAGTCTGTGGGTGTCTGTCCTGGCGGAGGCAGGGTCACTTTGCTGTATGCTGTGCCAGGGAGCCTGTGTGAGCCCCACTTCTCCTCCCCTCCCCGGGTCCAAGTCCCTTTCAGCCAGCAGGTTGAGCAAGGAGCCCCGAAAGGGGAGGAAAGGAGCCTCCCGCTGTCACCCTCATCCTGTCCAGCACCTGCGCTGTCTGGCCCTTTCCCCCACCAAGGCTCTTGCCCGCTCCCTGCAAGCCACTCAGTCCATCTCCTTTTGGCCTCTCTGAGCCCTAGTAGTCAGCCAAAAGAGCAGAAGTCACCCTCTCCATCCAGCATATTGAGTGGCCAGCATGGGGCTTGAACCCATGACCTTGGCGTTATTAGCACCATGCTCTAACCAGCTGAGCTAGCTGGCCCACAGGAATGGAGTGCTTGCCGGGCCCTTTTGGAAGGAGTCACCAGCTGGTGCAGGGATGGTGTGGCCTCCGGTATGACATGTGTGGATCAAAAGCTTTGCAAGCAAGGCAGGGGAATTAGCTCAAGTGGTAGAACACTTGCTTTGCATGCAAGAGGCAGGGGGATCAATACCTGCATTCTCCAGCAGCAAAGAAGTACCAGTGTTTTTGCTTGCCCTTCTTTTAGAAGCCATTGACAGTCAGCGGGCTGAGCTCCTCCAGTGGCCTCCATCCCTCTCCCTGCTTGGCCTCCCAAAAAGCCAGCCCTTGCGGAGCAGAAAGCTGTTCGTCCCTCTGATGTTATGAGTGTAATATAATATATCATTGAAAGGTGACACAGAAAGAGTTAATTAACACACAGCCTGACCTGACCCATGGCCGAACTTTAAAGGTTTGTTAGGAAGATATGTAAATGAATAGAGCTTTGAAATGCAAGCCTGCCTTGTTAGAGATAGAAGGGTAGCTGTTTGCTCAGGTCTTGTGATGTAAGCAAACAAGTCTTGTTTATTACTATGGCTTTGATTCAAAGATCAAAAAGAGGAGTATTAATATTTAGGAAGACACTTGAGTGAAATAGTATTATTGTCTATATCTTTTTGAAGGTTGTGGTAACCTGTATCTGAACTGTTTAATGGATAAATTACCCTGTGCTAATTGCCATGATGTTTGGGAGAAGGAAAGTTAAGCCTATTGTTTTCTCAGGCCAAAAGGCTGCTGAAAATGTATAAAAACCCTGGGACATGATCCTCCTTCATCTTAGATTTGCTTTCGGTTTCAAGAAGGGGAAACCCTGAGACATAAGAATTGAGATCCCCAGTCACTGACTGGAGTCACCCTGAATAGGGACATTGGACTATAACCTATGGACTATTTCTAAAAGGACTTTTGGCAACTACAAACTCATCTCTACTATGTGTCTGGACCCCAAGAAATTGAACTCAAGTCTGTCTGTATATTGATCTTTCAACCAACTCTCTCTCTCTCTTCTTTTTTTAATAAATTTTAGTTTAGTTAATAAGAATTGGCTATAAGCGTGTATTTTGGGTAAGATCTAAATTGTCATTTGACCTGAGTGTGTGGCTGATCCTTTGGGATTGGAAGAACCTTTTATTTTATATGATGAAATAAGATTTTCAGTAATCATCTTCCTATCTGATATGTGTGTCTGGGTGGAGGCCTGAGGCTGGGCACTTTAAGGGAACTGCATTATTTGAACTTCTAAGTAACCAGTGAGGTAATATAGAAGCTGTTTTGTGCCGGCTTGGTAAATCTAAGTATTGGAATATCCACCAGCTTTTGGGGTTTGTCTGCCCCATTCTTTTTGCAGTTCACCCTAATTGAGTGACCTCAGCTGTCTCCCATGGGCAGCATCATCACAGTCCCCAGCCCTTCTCCCCGTTGCGGTGCTTGGGAGGATGGAGCCAGGTTGGGGAAGTTAGCTCAAATGGAAGAGCAGGGGAGAAATAGTGAGATGGATACACATATTCTCCAGCCTGCTCTGCTGTAGTGGGGGAACAGTATCCCTGATAATGTCATGGCAAACCTGGTGGATGAACTTTGTGACTTTGTCCTCACCTACAACTATTTCACATTTGGGGACAATGTATACCTTCAAGTCAGCGGCACTGCTATGGGTACCCGCATGGCCCCACAGTATGCCAACATTTTTATGGCTGACTTAGAACAACGCTTCCTCAGCTCTCGTCCCCTAACGCCCCTACTCTACTTGTGCTACATTGATGACATCTTCTTCATCTGGACCCATGGCAAAGAAGCCCTTGAAGAATTCCACCATGATTTCAACAATTTCCATCCCACCATCAACCTCAGCCTGGACCAGTGCAGTCCACACAAGAGATCCACTTCCTGGACACTACAGTGCAAATAAGCGATGATCACATATACACTACCCTATACTGGAAACCTACTGACCGCTATACTTACCTACATGCCTCCAGCTTTCATCCAGACCACATCACATGATCCATTGTCTACAGCCAAGCTCTAAGATACAACCACATTTGCTCGTCCCTCAGACAGAGACAAACACCTATAGGATCTCTATCAAGCTTTCTTAAAACTACAATAGCCACCTGCTGAAGTGAAGAAACAGATTGACAGAGTACCCAGAAGTCACCTACTACAGGACAGGCCCAACAAAGAAAGTAACAGAATGCCACTAGCTGTCACCTTCAGCCCCCAACTAAAACCTCTCCAACGCATCATCAAAGATCTACAACCTATTCTGAAGGACAATCTCTCACTCTCACAGACCTTGGGAGACAGGCCAGTCCTCGCTTACAGACAGCCTCCCAACCTGAAGCAAATACTCACCAGCACCCACACCCCACACAACAAAAACACTAACCCAGGAACCTATCCTTGCAACAAACCCTGTTGCAAATTCTGTCAACATATCTATTCAAGGGACACCATCATAGGACCTAATCACATCAGCCACACCATCAGGGGCTCGTTCACCTGCACATCTGTCATAAATATAAAGGGAAGGGTAAACCCCTTTAAAATCCCTCCTGTCCAGGGGAAAGCTCCTCTCACCTGTAAAGGGTTAAGAAGCTAAAGGTAACCTCGCTGGCACCTGACCAAAATGACCAATGAGGAGACAAGATACTTTCAAAAGCTGGGAGGAGGGAGAGAAACAAAGGGTCTCCGTCTGTCTATATGCTGTCTTTGCCGGGGATAGACCAGGAATGGAGTCTTAGAACTTTTAGTAAGTAATCTAGCTAGGTATGTGTTAGATTATGATTTCTTTAAATGGCTGAGAAAAGAATTGTGCTGAATAGAATAACTATTTCTGTCTGTGTATCTTTTTTGTAACTTAAGGTTTTGCCTAGAGGGGTTCTCTGTGTTTTGAATCTAATTACCCTGTAAGGTATCTACCATCCTGATTTTACGGGGGGGATTTCTTTATTTCTATTTACTTCTATTTTTATTAAAAGTCTTCTTGTAAGAAAACTGAATGCTTTTTCATTGTTCTCAGATCCAAGGGTTTGGGTGTGTGGTCACCTGTGCAAATTGGTGAGGCTTTTTATCCAACATTTCCCTGGAAAGGGCGGGGGTGCAAGTGTTGGGAGGATTGTTCATTGTTCTTACGATCCAAGGGTCTGGGTCTGTAGTCACCTAGGCAAATTGGTGAGGCTTTTTACCAAACCTTGTCCAGGAAGTGGGGTGCAAGGTTTTGGGAAGTATTTTTGGGGGAAAGACGTTTCCAAACAGCTCTTCCCCAATAACCAGTATTTGTTTGGTGGTGGTAGTGGCCAATCCAAGGACAAAGGGTGGAATATTTTGTACCTTGGGGAAGTTTTGACCTAAGCTGGTAAAGATAAGCTTAGGAGGTTTTTCATGCAGGTCCCCACATCTGTACCCTAGCGTTCAGAGTGGGGAAGGAACCTTGACAACATCTTCCAATGCGATATATGCCATCATGTGCCAGCAATTCCCTTCTGCCATATACATTGACCAAACCGGGCAGTCTCTATGCAAAAGAATAAATGGACACAAATCAGAAGTCAAGAATTATAACATTCAAAAACCAGTCGGAGAACACTTCAGACTCCCTGGACACTCAATTACAGACTTAAAAGTGGCAATTCTTCAACAAAAAATCTTCAAAAACAGACTCCAACAAGAAACTTCAGAATTCAGAACTGGAATTAATTTGCAAACTAGACACCATCAAATTAGGCCTGAATAAAGACTGGGAGTGGATTGGTCATTACACAAACTACAAACTATTTCCCCATGCTAATTTTTCCCCTTACTGTTACTCACACCTTCTTGTCAACTGTTCGAAATGGGCCACTCTGATTACCACTACAAAAGTGATTTTTGCTCCTGCTCATAATAGCCCACTTTAATTGAATTATCTCATTAGAATTGGTAAGGCAACCCCTCTCTTCATGTACTCTGTATATATATCTTCCTACTGTATTTTCCACTCCATGCATCTGATGAAGTGGGTTTTAGCCCACAAAAGCTTATGCGCAAATAAATTTGTTAGTCTCTAAGGTGCCACAAGTACGCGTTGTTTTTGCTGATACAGACTAACGCGGCTACAACTATGAAACCTATCAGAGTAGAATGTCAACTGGCTCTTGCAGAAGACCAGGAACCCAATTTCTCCTAAAGAGCCTGGCTCAACAAACCACTTCTTGGCACTGATCTTCTCTCCAGTTACTGCCCTGTCCTTGATTCTTTCCTTTCTGGGGAAGATTACTGATCATGAGACTTGCCCCACTGGATCAGACCAGCAGGCCACCTAAGTGCGCTATCCTGTCTCTGACAGTGGCAGGTACTGGATGTTTTAGAGCAGTGGTTGGTTCTCAAAATGTAGGAGGGGATGGAGGAATGCTCAGGGGGGCAAGCAGCAGGGCCAGGACCAGCCCCCATGGGGAGGGAGTGCCATGCTTCCACCTCCATCCCACCCCCAAACCAGCTTCGCCTCCAACCCCATTCAGGCTCAGCTCCCAGTCCTGATCCGCCTCCAGGCCCAGCTCCATGCTCACTTCCTCTCCGACCCCTGCTCCAGTCCCAGCCTCAGCCCAGCTGTGCCCTCATTTCCTCTCCGCCCCCAGACCAGATCTGCCTCTAGCCACAGTTCTGCCTCCAGCTCCACCTTTAGCTCAAGCTCCATTGCTGAGGAAGCCTTGGCTGTGCAGTAATGAGTGTGTGTGTGTGTTGGGGGGGCATGGATGGCTTCCATTACTGGTAAGCAGCAGCGTGAGTGGAAAAGCTTTGAGCATCAGTGCTTTAGAGGAAGATGCAAGGCACCTGCAGTAACAGTTACGGGATAACCTGCCCCCCAGGGAATGCTTCTTCCTGACCTCTGTTAAAGGATGGTTTATGCCCTGAAAAATGAGGGCCTAACACTTTCCTAAAACCTCTGTGTGTGTGTGTTTTAATATAACTCTGGAAGTTCTCCATATAAATCTCTAATGCCTTATTTAATTTTGTTAATATCATGGCCTTGATGTAGCCTTAATGTTGTCTTGGGGCAATGAGTTCCACCAGCTAATTATGTTCTGTGTGGGGAAAAATACTGAGATCTTGTGACGAGGCAACTTGTAGGCTCCAAGTCTCTTTGACTCCACTTAGTTTGATTTTTAGACTTGGGTATTTGTACAGAGAGTCCCGTTTGGGGGCCCTTTCAAAGGGATCTACTAAACTTAGTGAAAGGGAACAAAATGGCAGAGTAAATTCAATGTTGATAGTGAAAAGTAAAGCACACTAGAAAAAAATAGACCCAACTATAAATACAGAATGATGGAGTCTAAATGAGCTGTTACCACTCAAGAATGAAATCTTGGACATAGGGAGAATTCTCTGAAAACATCTGCTCAATGTGCAGCGGCAGACAAAAAAGCGAACAGAAGGTTAGCAACTGCTAGGAACAGGTTAGCTAATAAGACAGAAAACCACATAGTGCAGCTATGTAAATCCATCATATGCCCATGCCTTAAATACTGTGTGCAGTTTTGGTTGCCTCATCTCCAAAAAGAGAGATTAGAATTGGAAGAAATTCAGAGAAGGGCAACATAAGTGATGAGGGGTCTGGAACAGCTTCCACATGCAGAGAGTTTAAAAAGACTGGGACTTATTCAGCTTGGAAAAGAGATGACTAAGGGGGGGAACATGATAGCAGTCTATAAAATCACAAATGGGGTGGAGAACGTGAATAGGGAAGTGTTATTTACCCCTTCACACAACACAAGAGCTATATGTCACCTGATGAAACTTATAGGCAGCAGGTTTAAAACAAACAAATGGAAATAGTTCTTCACACAACACCCAATCAACCTGTGGAACTCATTGCTATAGGATGTTGTGAAGGCCAAAACTATAACAGGGTTCAAAAAAGAATTGGTTCATGGAGGATAGGTCCATCAATGGCTATTGGCCAAGATGGTCAGGAATGCAACCCAATGCCCCAGCTGTCTCTAAATCTACAGCTGCCAGAAGCTGGGACTGGATGACAGGGGATGCATCTCAAAATTGCCCTGTTCTGTTCATTCCCTCTGAAGCACCTGGCATTGGCCACTATCAGAAGACAGGATACTGGGCTAGATGGACCATTGTCTGACCCAGTATGGCCATTCTTATGTCCTGTGTGGGGCACCAAGACCAGAGCTCTTTGAATTTTTTGGCTAAATCTTGTATTCAAATACATCTTTCCTTCCTTTATTTTCACACAGGCTGAGTGTCACCAGGGATTTCACAATTGTATTTTCAATAATGATTACTGCAACAAAAAGCTTGGAAAGCTTCTATGACTCACACTTTGTACTTTGTCAGGCCATACATATGTCTAAAGTGGCTTTTAGTCATCTCTGCCATAGCAGGGGGTGAAAAGAAACAAGCATTATAGACATCACTGGCAATATCAGAAAAAGCTGACATTAGAGAGTGCAACACGAGTTTCTCTCCAGACATGAAAAGGAAGTAATAGAAAATAAATAAGTTCTCTGAAGAACAAAGGCAGAATCCAAAGGGCCAGATTCTTTTCACCTGCTCTGGTCACTAGCATAACTAGCTACCTGGGAATTCCCCAGGGGGTGCATAACCATATAGTTGTTTTGTACCTTCCCCATCCAGGCTCCTGGCAGAGAGAGTGTGGCTACTGAAAAGGGGGTGTAGCTGGGATGCCGTTGCACTTCTGCTATTCCTGGCTGCCAGAAAGGCCCCATAGGCCTGGAGTGTTCAGAATGCTGCAACTTACAGGAGACCATGGAATCATAGAGGTTGGAAGGGACCTCAGGAGGTCATCTAGTCCAACCCCCTGCTCAAAGCAGGACCAATCCCCAATTTTTGCCCCAGATCCCTAAATGGCCCCCTCAAGGATTGAACTCACAACCCTGGGTTTAGCAAGCCAATGCTCAAACCACTGAGCTAGCCCCCCCAGCTTTCTGCAGCATTCGGTGGGGTCCAAAGGCTAAAAAGGTGACACGCAGCAACTTCACTCCTGCCCTGTAAGCACACCTCAAAAACTCGGCCTAACTGCCAAAGCTGAAAAGGAGCTAAATAATTATTACTGAAAGATATCCACCAGGGATGACTATCCTCAATATTGCTAACCTTTTTCCTTTCCAAAGGCACTGTTCTGTATTGCACCTAATAAATGTAGCATTAGTATATCTGATTGCAGCAGACATCTCTTCTGACAACTCAGGTCTTCTCTTTTTGTGTGTATCTAACAGCCTGTTTCCTGTTATCGAAATATCAGCATTTCCCATGGGATGCAAAATTCCTGTTTTTTAATCAACTCCATTCATCACAATGGTAGTTAGGATACCATTGTACCTTATCTTTATAGATCCTTTGACATTTTATTTTTATTTGATATTAAGTGACTGCTTTAATGCTTAGGAAAAGTGTAGGTTGACACGCTTGGAACCAGGTATCCTTCATTTAGCTAGAAATCAGGGCCAGCACTAACATTGCACCCACCAGGGTTGCTTGAGCCTAATTAGCACCTTTCATAATGAGAGGGCAGTTCTGGCTCCATGGCTCATTATTCTTGCTGCTGAGCCTGTCATGTGAGATGCCTGGGTCAGTTGTGGCTGTTTGGGGTAATATGTCCATCTGTTTGCTGGAATTAGACTGAGATTCCAACACACACAGTAAAAGCACAGGAAAAACTAAATATCATTAAAGTAGTGATGAACCTGGATGGATCTGAACTCGTGACAATGAGGAGTAAAGATTCATGTCCTATTAACAGGCTATCTACTCACATGGTCCCATTGCCTGTGAAATGTAAATGCCTCACATTCATTAATGGATGTATCCTCACAGGAGAACCCAGCAAAATGGGGAAGTATATTTTTTTTCCATTTTTAACAATTTTCACTGTATCAATTTCTACAGGGTTTGCCACCCGATTGCCTTCAGATTATGTCCTTATTTGATACCTCTGTACCCCCCGCCCATATGCTCACAGTGACTCCTGTGCAAGCCTGCTGTCTTCAGCCGTGGTGAAAATATAGTATCAAAACCCTAACAATAATTGGTAGCTAGAGTTAGGTAGTTGACCGCTGCACCAATTACCCTTTAATAATGCCCCATGGGTGGGAGAGTGAGGGGGGCTTCCTGAAATGCTTGCAGGGGCTCGAGTCAAGGTCCTTTTATTTCCTAGCCTGACTCCTTTCTGCTAATAGCTGTTCCAACTCTATTGCCTTTCCGTGGGCCCTGCCATCAGGAATTTACAGATGTCCATTCCCCACAGCCACTGTACAGCAGGCATGGTGAGAATTAGCCCAGTTCTGCAGCTGAAGGAACTGGAATTTGTGACTCGCCCAAGGTCACATAGCAAGTTAATATCACATCTGTGTCTAGCTGCCAGAGTCCAGCTTTTGAGCTCTAACCTCTACGCCCCACCACCTCCCAAGTTAAGACTGGGCAGTGACACAAGAGGGCTGAATAACGAACGGCTGTATCCATTTCAGGAGGAGTGCTTTATGAATCCTTTGCACTTTAGTGATGAACAGGTAGAAAAGACAAAGTAAGAGGGTCGCGCTGTGTTTTCAAGCTGGAAGGAAACAGGAAAAGTTACTGCCGCACTCAGCTTGGCAGCTCTTTGGGGTAGGGATAATCTGGTTGTGCTGTGTTTGTATAGCACCTAGCACAATGGAGTCTTGGTCCACGACACGGGCTTCTGGGCACTACTGCAATACCTATCGATAATAATCAATAGCCTTCTGTACGTTTGTTAATGCCCATTAAAAAGCCTTTGTTTACACCTGATGACGCTAGAGGTGTTTCAGTGGGAGCTTTGTAGGTAAGCTGTTTCACACACATGTCCTTTCCCACCATCTGCTTTGGAGGTACCATTTATTTGACATCTTTCATAGTCTCACTGAGTTTCTCTGAACTCCAACTCTGTAGTTGGAAGGAATCAACAGCTATGCAGTGCCATCTGGAGGCAGGAAGAAGCATTGCTGTCTGAATCCCAAGAAATCCCTCTAAAAATAACTGGTTTCAGAGGAACAGCTGTGTTAGTCTGTATTCGCAAAAAGAAAAGGAGTACTTGTGGCACCTTAGAGACTAACCAATTTATTTGGGCATAAGCTTTCGTGAGCTACAGCCGATGAAGTGAGCTGTAGCTCACGAAAGCTTATGCTCAAATAAATTGGTTAGTCTCTAAGGTGCCACAAGTACTCCTTTTCTTTTTTCTAAAAATAACTGTATCCTGAAATAGGATCCTGGCGTAACAGCTGTTAGCTGGACCCTTATGACCAAATCCAAAGCATTAGACAGAGGCACAAGTCCGGTGCTTGATGACCATGGTGAAGAATGCAGTCTAAATACCTAGCTAGATCCAACTGAAGAGAAACGGTATGTTAAGATTCTTCTTATGGCTACTCTGTCCTTTGTTATACATGCTACAAAGCTATGTAACTCCCAGAAAACACTCTGTTTTTAATAAATATATAATAGAAGAGGAGGATGCTTCTAAATCTCCTAAGCCTGGTAAAAAAAAGAACATGTACAGAATATTTATTAAGGATGTACGGCTAATGATGTGCAGTGATCCTAGCATCACTGTCTGTTTAAATGTCAACTATTTGAAGTTCTCTAAATTCGGCATGCTCACTCTGATTAGTCTGAAATTTCCTGTGGCTCGTGGACGTGTTGGGTAGTATCACTGGCCCACGTCTGGAGTCATTTGAGCAAAGGGTTCCAGAAATACAGCCAACCCTCACCAAAAAACTAGCACTTTTCAAAATCACCTAATTCTAATGTATGACCCATACACTGTCAGTTTGAGCCCTACCCTTGGTATTTTACAGATAATGGCCTTTGTGTATTCCTTGACTTCCATTGAGGCTCATTTTTGTAAGTTGTGCCTTGAGGCTAACATTTCTGTTTTAAGAGCGATAATCTAAAGGGCTCTAAAATTCATATGAGGACTCCGATTTTTACCTTAAAAGTATTGTCAAGGAAATTGGCATTGATTATAGGGAAGTTGAAACACAATAAACCTTTAGGGTAATGTCCTCATGACTCAGTCGTTATGTTTTCTGCATAATGAAACTGAGCGTGATCAAAGAAAGCAAATCTCTGGGTCATTTGGTTAAGGGGAGCCCTAACACGAGTGCTAATAACATTATCATATTCTTATAACTATTTTGTTGCAGAGCTAGGGAATTGGTACAACGTGATGGAGAGTGCGTGTTGGGGGGGGCAGTACAGAATGGGGACTATGCTCTTTAGCCCCTTAGGGCTGTGACCTGGTAGAGCTACAACGGAGCGAGCACCCCCTTAGCCCATGACCCTTACTAGTATAAGGGCTCAGCCAACCACTGCTTTGAAAATCCAGTCTGAGGATTTAGTTTAAAAAAATTTCAAAAAATTTAGTTTTTCTATGAGCCTTTGATGAATCAGGGATTGGCCTCAGAGGGATCTTTGCTTTTTGGGCACTGACAGAGCAGAACCATAAGAATGGGGAGGGGGGGGAGGGAAGCTGGGCACCTTCCCCTGCAGTGATGTATTTGGAGGGAGGGAGAGAAGTGGAGCCATCTGTGCACTCCCCCACATTCTCCCACCATTACTCCACAGACCTCATGGCTCCTCCACCAGACTGAGGGAAGGAATTCAGGGGCCTCCCCTTCCCTCCATTGCTTCCCAATGAGGGGAAGGGACACAGAACTTTTAGCCTTCCCCATGCTGCCTCTAGCCACGGGGAAGGGGATCCAGGCTCACCTTTTAGGGGGGAAGGAGCAGGGCAATGAGGGATTTAGGGGGCTTCAGTTCTTCCCCCAAAAACCTTCCTGCTTCCATATCCCCCATTTCTGTTTCTCTTCAAAATATGCCCAGGATGGGGACTAAGCATGTTCTGTGGGGAGTTAAGACAGGCATACTTGCTGCAGGGATGAGGCAAACAATGCAGAGCCAGGGGAGGGGAGTGAAATGGGCATGTTCGGTGCAGAGCACAGAGCCCCGAGATCCCAGCTGGGATTTGATAATGAGCATGGTTAGAGCATGCACCAAGCACACAGTGCTGAGAGTAGGGTGAATTGCTGAGAACAGGTATATTCCATGCCTGGCACAAGAGCTGAAATCTAGACAGGGGATAAGATACCCACCTGAGCTGAATGGAGCGGTTTTTACACACACACACAAACACACACACACACACACACACACACACACACTTGCTATTGTCTCAGGTTGTGTTCATCTCCGTGGATTTACTTACTTATCTGCATGCATTCCAACTGCACGCTGAGAGCATGCCTATGCTACCGGCGCACACTGATGGCACCACAGTCGTGCTGCTGTAGCACCCGAGTGACTGTAGACACTTTCTAGACCAATGGAAGGGGTTATTCCATCCAGGTAGTTAATTCACCTCTCCAAAAGGCGATAGCTAGGTTGACAGAAGAATTATCTCAGGCTCTTCTCGATGGGGTGTTCTTATTCAGCTGAGAACATCACACTGAGATGAATGGGCCGTTTTACCACTCTCTGAGCCTTCCACGTTGCTCAGGGTCAGCTTTAGCTATGGACACAGGGACAGAAAGAGAAGCGGGACCTGGAAATGCAGGTGGCTGTAGGAGAGATGCTACGGAGGGGACTGCATGCTATGGGGGATATTATATACTGCAGGGGACAGTGGGGGCAGGTTGAGAAGGAGAGACACCAGTCTCCTCTCATATACTGAAGGTTACCGTAACCTACATGGAACAAAAACTTTCAAAATGTTGTGAAATATCCCATGGCTGTTCTCTCTCCCTACCCTGTCAGCACCGCCACACTCAAACTTCCATAGTATGACCACTCTCATCATTCGCCTATAACAAAATGCACAGGTGGGAGGAGGACCATTTACAAACCCTGTAGCCTCCTGTACCTGTTCTAACTCCAATCTGCAAACCCAGGTGATAATTGTACCTCCCTAACTTAACACACACTCCTACAAACAGCTGCTCTTTTTCAGTTTATAAATAAACTGCAAAACCTTAGGAAATTCTCTAACTAAAAACTTCATTAACACAGTGATACCTTATGCTCTTCCAGGATGTCAAGTTCAGCTACACGCAGACCTCTGAAATCCAGGAGATACACAGTTAAGGTGCACGCCACCCCCACAGTGCACCCTTAACTGTGCCCTCACAATGCCTCAACACATCCATCACCCCTCCCCACACACACACACGACACTAACACTCTGCCCATATAGCTGCTTCAGAACACTTGGAGAACAGAGCACGTCAGCACTGCAGGACGAAGTCCTGCTCTTTGCCAAGGCAAAATTTGTGTTTAGGTCAGGCATAGCGAATGGGTGCTGCCTATCCTCAAACACTGAGCCTACGCCACATAAGCCACCCCAGAATTCCTACATGCTATAACTCTTTCACCAGGCTGCTGCCAAACCCTATGAGAAGAAGACCCCTGTGCACCACTCACGATGCAGCCTTCAGAACTCAGCGCTGAAATAGGCACGCTTGGTGTTTCAGAGTAAACGTGCACCTCCCCTCATAGCGGTGACAGCTCGTCCAACTAATCCCGCCAACCTAAGCTGCCCCCACCCTCTGGATGTAGCTAGGTCAACAGAAGAATTCTTCTGTCAGCTTAGGTGGTGCCTCTCGGAGAGTTGGATTGACGACGTTGATGGAAAAACCCCCTTTCATTGGTACAGGAAATGTCTACGCTCTGGTGCTACACTACAACAGGACAAATGTAGCACCGTAGCCGTGCTGCTGTAATGTAGACACACCCGCAGTGTGCAGTCGGAGCGCATGCAGAAAAGTAAGTAAATCTGTTTATTCATGTTTGAATATCGGTGACATCATAGCAGAATTTTTGGAAGCCTTCACAATCCATCACTAATTTCGCACACTTAGCAGCAGACCTTCCAGTGACCATGCAGATCAATTCTGGAATTCAAATCTGTCAAGTACAGTGCAAACATTGGCACATTCTCTTTGTTGTTGTTCATGTCTGCTTACTTTGGCACCACCCTTGCTGGATCATTACAGTAGCTATTGCTAGCTGCAGGGGGCAGAGTTAAGGTTGTATTGTAAGGGTAGCGTGTGTTTTAACAATGTATTTCCTAGTTTTCAGAGGCTTGAGTGTAGCTGATCTTAATGTTCAGGAAGGACACCAGGTACCACCCAGCAACCTAAACTATGAATAAACAAAGCTTTTTGTCAGCGAATACAGGTATAAATTTCACTGAATGAGAATACAAGCCATTTAAGATACAGCAGGTTAAATCAACACAATTTAACACCATCTACTGCTTGTTGGAAAATAAATTTTATTGCCAAATTTTATTTATAATACAACTAATTGAAGCAGCCTGAACATTTCTTTAGCTAAACATACTGCGCTATACTAAAGAGAATTCTTCATATACAATGAAACCAGAGTTCTAATTTTCTTTTAATAAAAATTGGTATGTAAAAAAAAAAAGATATATGTTAATTACTTCAAAAATATTCTATAAACACAACAGTAAATATGGAAATAAAGGGTCTTCCAGGTCTCTACAGTCTTGCTCAGATGTTATCATGGCTGACATGTTGGAGAGATCCCAGAGCTGCAATCAGAAAAAGAGATGCATGGGTGATGCATGCTAAAGAAATTGAGACCCATAGACACTGGGATGAAAGCTCTTAGTATAGAAAATTATAGACAAATTATGTGTTAAGGCCCCGATTGAGAAAAGCATCCCCAATCGGGACAGTATTTAAACAATGGTCCCAGCTTCTGCAGTTTTATCACAAATCACATGCTATTTGGTGTCTTTCCTAAAGCCCCAGCTTCTGGAGTCAAGTGATTATGTGGGAATCCCAGCTTTTTAAAAAAATATATGAAGATTTTAGTCCACAAGTTTGTGGATAAAAGCTTGAAAACGTGAATCTGAGAAGCTCAAAAACCCAAAGACCAATAAAAAGAACCAAAAGTTTATTATTTTTTAAAATCTCATGATTTTATAGGGCCTGACTTGGGATTGGCTGTTTACGGGCGTGCTCAGCTTTAAGCACGTGCTTTGGACCCGGTGCTTATATGCAGTCCTGACTGAAGATGGATTTACAGCACATGCTTAAGAACTTTTCTGAATACATGCCTCGCTCAAGGCACAAGCCCCGTTCATTCACAACGAAGAGGCAGGGTCAAAAGTTACAGAGTTGGAGCAGAGTTACCTGAGAAGCTAAGAACAGCTCAGAAGCCCCAGTAACAGCTATTCCTGATGACATTTGACCCCACTGGCAGGTCTTTCTCATCTCTGTGGATTCCAACTGCTTGTAAAACAGCCAGACACCTCTAATCTCTTCCCTTTTGGGCATCTAAGAGGAGCCCTAACCCAAGCTCTGGGGACAAGTTGCATGAGTTAAGAGACCAGGTCTTGGCTCTGCATGGACAATTTCATTATCAGTCCCAATTAGTTAGGGGGGGACCCTGTCAAAAAATGTCTCAAGTTTGGGATTATTTAAAAAAAAAAAAAAATTGTCCATTTCTCATGACAATGTCAAAATGTGACTTGGCTCTAGTGAGAACATTGTGGGTGAACCTGGCACCTACCACGGCCTTTATGGCAAGGCTCAGAAGACTGTATTCACTGGAATGGGCTTGTGGGAAGCCAGCCCATGGGACAGATGTGTGATGGGCTTTACGGCAGAGCACAGAGCTGACATGGCGTGGTGAGATGGCCAGTTCAGCTTCTGCAAGAAAATACTGTAGCTGTCCTTGTATTCTGAAACCCAGGGGCTCCTGTGGAGCACAAGAATAATGGGTGAGAAGGTAACATCAAAGCCAAGCTCTACCCTATTAGACTCCATGCACTAAGGCCCTGTCTAGACCGGGGATTTGCCCCAGTTTCAGCAGCAGCTGGCCAGCCACCTGTGCATTGGTGCAAACCCCAGGTGCAGAGGAGGAAAAACGCAATTTGTACCTGCTTGAAATTGGGATACATTCCACTGGTGCAAACAGTGATTTTGCCTGTCTGAACTAGGAGTTGCAGAGTTACTGCTATACCAAAGGCTGTAATTGGGAAACATCCCCTGCTTTAGATAAGGCATTATGAGAATTTCTAATTCCAGTAGGAAGGGTCCTTGGACATCACATGACTCTGAGGTCATCGATCGAAGTCAAGACTTCAGTGCAAATCTAATCGGGTGGGGGGGAAATCACCCTTCCAGTGAGATATGGCATGATCTGCCACTCCTAATTGCTCAGGAGTCATTTGTGCCTGGCTGTTTGGCCTGTACAGAGGAGTCATACATGCTGCCAGCTCCAGGGCCCCAAACTGCTTTCTTGAGGGGATGTGTGGTAGGAAACTCCAGTGCGGGAAACCTACTGGCATAGACGCCAACTCCAGCGGTGCTCCAGGGCTGGAGCACCCACAGAAAAAAAATTAGTGGGTGCTCAGCACCCCACTGCAGCCAGCTCCTTCCCCTCCCCCCACTGCCTCCTGCCCACCAATGGCCCCAAGGATCAACTCCTCCCCCTCCCTCCCAGTGCCTCCCACCTGCTGCGATCAGCTGTTCAGCGGAATGCAGGAGGCACTGAGGGGGCGGGGGGGGAACTGGGCATGGGGCATGCTTGGGGAGGGGGGGGAACTGGGCATGAAGAGGTGGAGCAGCGGTGGGGCATGAAGAGGTGGGGCGGGGTGGAGTGGGGACGGGGTATGGGAGAGAATGGGGGTTGAGCACCCCTGGGGAAAGGAGGAAGCCAGTGCCTGTGCCCACTGGAGTTGAACATCCCCTTGCATGACATTTTAAAAGGGAGGCCTTGAACTAGGCCTTGTGAAATTATTTTATCTTGAAGGGGTGCTTTATTTGTATTTGTTCAGTTATTTATTACACATTGCCTAGTATGCGCAAGAAAAGAGACATCTGAGAAATATCATGTCATCTCATTCTATGGTTCTAAACCATCAGATAACGATCCCCAAGCTCTCTCTCTCTCCGCTCCCCCTCGCCCCAATGCCCAAATATCACTTACTGGTTAAAGTGACCATCTTCCAAGACAATTTTAGAGAAATTCCTCTGCGCTTTGCAGCGTCCGTTGTGGACTCCGGACCAGCATTTGTAATCCGTGCTATAGGTGCTTGCCCCATCCGAATTGCTGCCATCTGTTAAAAGATCAGAGCGATCAAATAACTAAAGGGTCTGTCCACACCGCCTCTCCTGTTACCGTTAGGAGTTTCACAGCATGTACACCGCCGCTGGAAGGCCTATTTCCCGGCTCAAGCGGATGTACAAGCGTCAGCTTGAATAGCAGGGTGGCCACGGAGGCACACGCAGCGGCTCTGGCTAGCTGCCCAGGTGCAGCCCCATCTGAGAGCCTGGGTACATAGTCAGCAAGCCCATCCCGCCTCCGGCTGCAGCCACGCTGATATTTTTAGTGCACTAGGTTGAGCAGAGCTAGCGCGTGTATGCTTGCCTGAGCTGGGAACCACACCTCCCAGCTGCTCCATAGACATATCTTTTAGCTCTATAGAATCTCTGCATTAGGCTTTTATCCCACCGCTATTGCCACTCATGGCAGCCCTAGTGTAGACAAGGCTTCTTGAGCACATTGTGGTGGATTCCTGCTTAGACACAAGGCAGGAAACATCAGCAGCCACTTGCACCTTGTCAACACTACGGCTTCCACTGCTGCTACCACCAGTGGAGATGAACCAGAGACAGCAACAGCAGAAAGAGGTTTAGCAACGTCTCCATGGGGTTGGCAAAGCTTTTTAGACTTAAGTTATTCCCTCCGGATCTTATATGAATTTTGGGAGATTGGAGTTAGAAAGTCAAAGAAAGCAGAAGTACAAAAGATCTCTTTGGTCACCCAGACCCTCTCCAGGCCCATGCAGGATTATTCCCACCCGCCCCTCCACCCCGCCCTCGTATAGTCTGTCCTACTCTCTGAGCTTCTAATAAGTGACACAGTAATGTGCATGGGGATGTAGGACAGATATTGTTAGTCAGCTGATGCAGATAAGAGGCCCAAAGGCTGACAAAGAAAAGCAACGACTCAGTCCCAGTATTAGAACTGTAGGGTGGCTTCTCAACAGGCAGAGAGGACAAATACCTGGCAGATCCAGGCTAGGGGAGGGGATAGTGAGGATTGCCAGCTCTAATGCACTGGTTCTTCTCCCAATAGAAGTGCTTCTGTTCTTTCTCTTTAGGAGCCCGGACCTATAGGCTGAAAGGAGCTGGTTTAGGGGAATGGCCACTTTCTAGGCTGTCATCTCTTGCTCAGTCCTGTAGGGATTCCTTACATCAGTGTTTCTCAACCTGGGGGTCACGGGATGGGTTTAGAAGGGAGTCACGGGCTTGGGCTCTCAGTCCCCGGCGGCAGGGCTCAGATGGCTTCAACGCCTGCACAGGTTGTGGGGCTTGGGTGGCTTCATCCCCCTACCTTTTAAAGCCTTAATAGGGGGATCATGGTTTTTGGTTTTTTTAAGTCCAAAGGGGATCACCAGCACAAACAGATTGAGAAAAACTGCCCTAAAATAACGATGACTGGGTTAATGCTAAGTTAACACTAATGGTAAAGAGCTTTAGCAATTATTTTTATGCTATAACATGATTCAGGGTGGTACTGAACCATATTGTAACTAACATTAAAGCAACATTTACAATCTTCAAACATTTTTTTAAACTGCAGAACAATGCTGGTCAGAACGCAATGTACTGGTTAATGGTTGTGCCCTACTGCTCCCTGCTGGACAGAATCAGGGTTTGTGATTATGTGGCACTCCAGCAGCTGGCTCCAAAAGAGGACATGGAGCCCAATCCTAACCCCAGCAATGTCAATGGAAAATTGACTTCATTGGGCTCTGGATTAGGCCCATTTACCTTAATGCTACTGACAGCTAACAGACATTCCCCATTGTCTGAGGTAAGTAGAGACGTATGTTTTCAGCCAGAGATCTCACGTAAGATTCCACGTGTGGTTAAGCAGATGGACCATGGGATCTATATGGATGTGGCCTATCACAGAGTTCTGTAGAAACTGGCAAAAGCAAATTTTCAAGGGACTGGCCTCCACCCTCCTTTGACATGAGTGAAATTTGCACTTGCAAAACGTTGCACCCACGAAAATTGATTGTGGGTGCAAATTTGAGCACTTGCCCTTCTGACATGCACCTGCACTTGAATTGTGGGTGCCAAATGAGAGCCCCCTTCCACTCTGCCCTGAAATGTATCTAATGTTCTCACCCTGTTTATTCAATTCCCATTCTTCGCCCTAGTATCTTTTCATTGGCTTTAACGCCAAAACCCAAAGCTGGGCCAGCCGCTCCACTGTAAGGACACCTCACGGTTAGACTGTTGCCATGCAGCTAAATCAACCAACCTTTCCCAAACACAGAAGACCCCAAGATCATGCTCCTGTTCTGCTGAGCTTTTGTTTGCCTCGCTCTGCACGTCTCCAGGATAAATTGCTGATAGCTGTCCCAGGTCTGACTTTGTCTTCGCTTGGAAAACTCTGGCCCTTCCTGATCTAGGAGGAGGAGAACACACATTTTGATATAAGGAAAGTCACCATCATTTTTAAATTACTCTCTTGGCTTCCATCCTGATAAACATGCTGGGGCAGATCCTCAGTTGGTATCAATTGGCATAGCCCCAGTGACTTCAGTAGAGCTTCGCTGAGTTATACCGGCTGGGATCAGGATCACAGTTTATTTCATGAGTGGAGCGAAGGAGGGAGATGAATGATGATGTTAAGCAAGTGGATATTAACGTCTTTGTGAAATGATGCTGTCTACTGTTTGTGAGGCACCCCAGCACGTCAGACTGCTGAAAGAAGGGATGGTTCTGTGGTTAACAGTCACTTCCTGCCTGACCTTGGGCAAGTCACTTAGGCTCAGAGCCACAAAGGTATTTAGGCTCCTAACTTCCATTGATTTCCATGGACATTAGGAGTCTAAATACCTTTGTGGATCTGGGCTTAGTCTCTCTGTGCCTCATTTCCCCATCTGTAAAATGGGGCTAACAGCACTGCCCTAGCTCACAGAGGTGTGGTGAGGAGAAATATGTTAAAGATTGTGAGGTGCTCAAACACTATGGTAATGGCGGCCACTCAAGTTCCTTAGATAGATCCAGCTATTCAGCCACCTAATTCAGATCTGCATTCTCAAACAACCCTCAGCTGAAGTACAATGAGAATTACCATCTTTTCCTGGACCTTGCTCAGTGGTTACAGGAGGCTGGGGATAAAATGGTGAAGGAGAAGAAGCCTCTCTTTCTGGCATGGTGGGCATTTGCGTTCTCTCCATTTTGTCCTCGTGGGCTGCAGTTTGCTCAGGGTGGGGATAACATTTAGAGAGGTAGCATTCAGCATTTGGAAGGACTGTATTAAAATACTTCCTCTGCTCTTCCTGGACCTCTTGGAATGATTCAGGACCAAATGAGCAGTCTGTGTGACCCATCTCCAATTTGCCATCAGAGCGAACAGCTGCTTGAGTGCGTGGTCCTTCGGCAGTTTCTTTTCTCTGGCTGATGGGATCTTCCTTATACATCATTGGAAGCTGGGACTTGGAAGGCCGTGCCATCTCTTTGGCCTTTAGCGGGGCTTCTGCTAACTTAATCATCTGCAGAAACAAGTCACAGGTGAATGGAGGTGAGGTGGGTACATTGGAAAGATGGTTCAGTGACTTCCAAATGTGAGGTTACCTGCCTACTGCAAAGTATAGAACCCTTTGGGATCAGTGTCTCCAAATATATTAAAAGTAGCTATAAGATTACCTGTAATAAGATACTTTGTTAAACCAGAGCCATTGGGAGAACTGTAGCATTCGAAAATATATTTTAGTCAAACACAAGTTACTGGGCTCAATAGAGGGGGGTGAAATTCCATGGCTTGTTTGCAATGCAGGAGATCAGACTACTACATGAATCTATGAAACATACAATATTAAAAATGTACGGAAAGTCACAGATCAGCTTCCTCCGCGTCTTTCTGCCCTTTTTCATTGCTACTTTTGCTATGGTTGTGGGGCATTATTTTGTGTGACTCTAACAGGCTTCCACGGGGACCTTGGGATCTGTCCTCTGATCCAGGAGTAGGATCCAAGACTGGACCCACAACAGACCTAATTGGACTTCATCAATAACAGCATGTTGTTGAGAAATAAAACCAGCCCGCCTTCCTTACGTTGCTGCAGAGAGCCCTGGAACCCAGTTCATCAGACTCTGAGCAAACAGCAACCTGTCAAATAAAAGGGAATAATAATTCACAGCATCAGAAGCTTTATCCAAGCCAGCAAAGGGGGATACCCAGCTTGCTGCTTACTGACAGCATGGATAATACCTTCAAGAAAAGCTGAAACAGAGCCATGATGCCTGGAATCATGGCTGATGGACAGCAAGAACAACAGCCTAAAAAGCCAACGTGCCTGTTATTGACTAATCTTTCCGTAATACAGGAACAGGCTGAGAGAACATATCGGAATCTGAAGCATTCCCACTTCAGAACAATGCTACATACTGCTGCAATAGCCTGGGTTCCACTCTAAAAGGGCGAAGTAACCAATGAAGTGGAGCAAAAAGAATGTATATGCTAGTAATTTTATAAAAAGCCTAAGGGTGGACAGTGGAAGGGGAAGGAGTAAGTTGAATCACACCCAGGTGATTTTCCTGAAGCTAAGACCAGCAGTCAACAAGATGAACTTCAATAAAGACCATTGCAAAGGACTACACTTAGGAAGGAAAAAATCAAATGAAAAACTACAAAATGGGGTATAACAGTCTAGGCAGGAGTACTAATGAAAAGGATCTAGGAGTTACAGTGGATCCCAAACTGAATATAAAAGTCAACAATATGATGCAGTTGTGAAAAAAATCTAACAACATTCTGGGGTATATTAATGAAAGTGTATGTGAAACACAAGAGGTAACTGTCCTGCTCTACTCCACACGAGTGAAGCCTCAGCTGGCGTACTCTTTCCCATCCTGGGCACCACGCTTTAAGAAAGATATGGACAAATTGGAGATACTCCAGAGGACAGCAACAAAGATTTTAAAAAGCTTTAGAAAACCTGACGTATGAGGAAAGGTTAAAAAGAAACAGGGTATGTTTTGTCTGGAGAAAAGAAGACTGCAGGGCGGGGAGGAACCTGATGATAGTCTTCAAATATGTTAGGGCAGTGGTGGGCAAACTACGGCCCGTGGGCCACATCTGGTCCGCGGGACCGTCCTGCCTGGCCCTGGAGCTCCCTGCTGGGGAGGCTAGCTCCCTCCCCCACAGCCACACCGCTGTGCGGGCAGTGTTGTGTGCGGCGGGGCTGCGCGCTCCTGCAGGGCAGCGTGGCAGGCTCCGGCCAGGCGGCGCAGCTGCCAGACATGCTGCTCTGAGCAGCACGGTAAGGAGGCCAGGGGCCCCAGGGGGCAGTCAGGGGACAGGGAGCAGGGGGTAGTTGGATAGGTGTGGGAGTCCCGGGGGGGGGCCTGTCAGGGGGCAGTGGAATGGGGAGGAGGTTCTGGAGGGAGAGAGGGGGGCGGTCAGGGACAGAGAGGGTTGGACAAGCATCGGAGGGCCTGTCAAGAGGAAGGGGGGGGTGGATAGGGGTTGGGGCAGTCAGGGAGCGGGGCAGGGGGTTGGATGGGGGGGGTCCCGGGGGGAAGAGGTCAGGGGACAAGGAGCAAGGGGAGTTGAATGGGTCGGGGATTCTGGAGGGACTGTCAGGGGACAGGGAACAGGGTGGGTTGGATAGGCGTGGGAGTCCCGGGGGACCTGTCGGGGGGCAGGGGAGATGGATGGGGGTGGGGTCCTGGGGGGGAGGCAGTCAGGGGACAAGGAGCATGGAGGGTTGGATGGGTCGGGAATTCTGAGGGGGGCAGTCCAGGGGCGGGAAGTGGGAGGGGTCAGATAGGAGGAGGGAGCCAGTCTGTTTGGGGAGGCACAGCCTTCCCTACCCTACCCTACTCTCCATACAGTTTTGCAGCCCCAGTGTGGCCCTCGGACCAAAAAGTTTGCCCACCCCTGTGTTAGGGCCTATCATAGAGAGGTCAGTGATCAACTGTTCTCTATGTTCACTGAAGTCGGACAAAAAGTAATGGGTATAATCTGCAGCTAGGAAGATTTAGGTTAGATATTAGGAAAAACTTTCTAACTATAAGAAAATTAAGATCTGGAACAGGCTTCCAAAGGAGGTTCTGGAATCCCCATCACTGGAAGTTGTTTTGTTTTTGTTTTTAACTATTCATTTATTTAGGAAGTTTCAACAAGTTTACAAATCCTTGCCATGTAAATAACAGAAACAAAACAAGCATTACAACAGTTCTCTTTTGTGTAAAGAGACATTGCACAAAAATACGGTCATCAGATCTTCCTGTTTAACAGTGTGTTACCATATTATAGAGTGAGTATCATTACAACACATGTCATATCGAGTGGTTTTATTAAAGCAAGTGACATCTCTACATACATATATTTAGCAGAGCCGGGCATGTCTATCAAATGTTAATATCCAAAATAATTGGACAGGTGTGCTGGTTTTATTGCAGATTAATGTACTCTGAGTATTGAATAAAAGGTAACCAGATACCTAAGTATCTGTCTGTCCTCTGTCTATTTTGATGTGGACGTAATTGGCGTGTTTACTTTTCCAAAACCACAACCTCCCATATTTGTTTGGAATCATTCCTCTGTGGCTAAGGAATTCCCTGACTTCTCCACATGCAACATGGATTGTGGCTCATTTAAACTTCGCATTCCATCAAGAAAAACGACCTGGTAAATCCCTTCTTTCAAAAACCTTTAGAACCTAATTCCAGAAGATGAATTTCTCTGGAGTTCTTTGAAATGGAAAGGAAATAGAATTAAACTGGGCAACACTCTCTCTCTCGTCTCAGCCTTTGGACTTAATACAGAGATAAGAGAGGCACCCTTGCCCAGCCCAGCCCAGCCCAGCCCAGCCCTAGCTGCCACAGTCTGGGGAGAGGCGCCCCTCCCCAGGCCCGGCACAGCCCAGAGCTGCCATGGCCATGGAGAGGCACCTCCCCCCAGTCCCGAGCTGCTGCTGCAAGAGAGGGCTGGAGGGAGTCCTCGCTCCCCGCCGCAGCCCCAGGGCAGCCTGTATGCCAAACCCCTCATCTCTGACCCCACCAGAGAGCCCACACCCCCATCCCGAGCCCTCACTCCCGTACACCCAACCCTCTGTCCCCTCCCGCACCCTGAACCTCTCATCCCCAGCCCCACCCCAGAGCCTTCGCCCCTAGCTGGAGCGCTCACCCCCTGCACTAGCCCTGAACCACCTCCCGCACCCCAAACCCCTGATCCCTAGCCCCACCTCACAGCCCACACCCCCAGCCAGAGCCCTCACCCCCCCACCCCAATTTTTTGCCCTAGCGCTCAGCCCCCTCCTGCATCCAATCCCCTTGGCCCCACCCCCACCACACATCACCTCCATGTTGGTGCACATAACAAAATTCATTCTGCACATGGACGTAAAACATTAGAGGGAACACTGGCTGTAGCCCAGTGAAGTTCCCTGGTGCTCAGACATTTCCCCCATTCTAATCACTCAAAGCCCACTCACCTGTCAGGACATCCAGACAGAGCACATTGCCTTCCAAGGCTCTTTAGAGAATAAAAACTGAAGTTTTGGTCGGTGACACAGAAAACAACACTTCTCTCTCTGTCTGAGCTGTGGGGTGGATGCGCCCTGGCAGGCAGAGGGTTAAAGCCGGGAGCTTGGACAGGGAACAGCCACCTGAGGCTTGGGCTTCCTGCAAAACCAGTAGCCAGCCGAAAAGAACAGCCAGAGTTTAGTGTCGGGAATGTTAATGAGCCGAACCGGCCGTGAAGATGGTACCTGGTTCCCAGAGGGCAGAAGGATAGAAGTTGGCAATGAGGGGGGAAAAGCAGAAGGGGGAAGGGAGAAGAGGAGCGGAGTGTGGAACCTAATGTGAACCTTTGGTTTCAGGCTGCTTTAGACTGCGAGAAAGCATTGGTGGCCAGGGAATAAGCCTTTGCTCTCAAATGCTGTCGTGCCAGCCAGGTTAACACTGGGTGTCAGTATCCCCCGCCCCCTTGCCGGGCGGTGACACCTCTCAGAGCCACCGAAGAACATCAACACGAGCAATTTCTCCTTCTTCTCCCCCCTCTCCCCCCCAAGCCTGGACTCTTTCCATTTTGGGCACAGGGCCAGTCGTGCCACTTTAGCAACTGAAAGAACAGCCCCCATGGGGCAGGCTCCTCTCGCAGTGCAAATAGCTGCTGTCCCGACCAGACTGTCACAGTCCATCAGGACAGGCCAGTCAAAAGGAGGCAAATCAGATTAAACAGTTCAGAGGTTCCCGCCTACTGCAAAGCAGTTTTAAAAGAAACACAAATTACTTTCCTTTCAGAAATCTGCTGCCAGGAGCCATTCCTGACTCCTTCCTCCTGTGGAGGAGAGAGGTCTTGGGATGATTACGACCTCGTGACATTAGCAGGTCTGATGTCCTGACTGTGACGTTATTGACTTGAACTGGTACTGTATAGAACATTGTTGCAACCAAGGTCCTGTAGTGGCACCAAATGTTGTACAAAGGGGGTCAAATAAGGTGTCTAAGACAAGGTTATGGTCAGGGGTGAAAATAAGTCTAGGGACTTACCGGTACGGGGCTGGGCTGGGGCCGGCTCTGGCTTTGGCCTCTGGAAGGGGCGGGGCCTCAGGTCGAAGGGGCGGGGCCTCAGGTGGAAGGGGCGTGGCTGGGGGAGGTCAGAGCCAGCCCCGGCCCACCCTGTACCGGCAAGTGCCTCGTTCCCCCTCCCCGGGGTAACAGCGGCAGCCGGGGGCTCTGGTAGCGGTTTAAAGGGCCCTGGGCAGTAGTGGCGGCCGGAGCCCTGGGCCCTTTAAATCGTCCCCGGAGCCCCACCGCTGCTTCCCCAGGGCTCTGGCTGCCACTACCGCCCCGGGCCCTTTAAATCGTCCCTGGAGCCTGCTGGAGCCCTGGGGAAGCAGCAGCAGGGCTCCTGGGACGATTTAAAGGGCCCGGCGCTCGGCCGCCGCTACTGCCCTGGGCCCTTTTAATCGCTGTCCCCGCCCCGCCACCGCTACCCCAGGGCTCCAGCAGGGGGGCTCTGGCAGCAGTTTAAAGCGCTGGGGGGTCCAGCCACAGCTGGGAGCCGCAGGCCCTTTATATTGCGCCTGGGGAAGCTGATCCACCACGGTACAGCGCACCGGCTCTTGCCAGTCGCCGTGCTGGGGCGTACCGGCTTACTTTCACCTCTGGTTACGGTTTGCTGGCTATGATTATACTATCCGTATATGTGTATCATTTTTGTAGTTGAAGTTATGAATATTGGCTCTATACTGTCTGTATTTCAAACTTGTGCTATGCTTCTGGGTGACACCCCAGACAAGTTGGCTGCTTGATGGCCTCGCCTGCTTGATGGCCTATTAAGGACCATCAGCCATACAAGTGACCCATTGAGAGAAGGCAGACATGCCTTGGGACTCAGCAAGGTATGCAGGGACATGCCCATGGACAGAAGTCTGAGGTTTTTCCAGGCCATGTGATGGACAGCTTGTCTTTGGGACAAAGAAAGCAGAGACCACATGGCAAGAGACTATACAAAGCTGCTGCAGCTCCTCCATCTGGTCCTCAACCCTGCTTCATACCTCTGGAGGGACTTTGCTACAAATGAAAGCTCTACACAAAGGACTGATGACCCATCCCAGCTGTGGATGTTCTCCAGAGACTTGAATTGAACCTGCAGTTTATTCCATCACAGCTACAAGCCTGAACCAAGAACTTTGTCATCACTGTATGTAATTGATTCCATCTAACCAATTCTAGCTCTCATCTATATCTTTTTCCTTTTATGAATAAACCTTTAGATTTTAGATTCTAAAGGATTGGCAACAGCTTGATTTGTGGGTAAGATCCAATTTGTATATTGACCTGGGTCTGGGGCTTGGTCCTTTGGGATCGAGAGAACCTTTTGTCTTTTACTGGGGTATTGGTTTTCATAACCATTTGTCCCCATAACGAGTGGCACTGGTGGTGATACTGGGAAACTGGAGCGTCTAAGGGAATTGCTTGTGTGACTTGTGGTTAGCCAGTGGGGTAAAACCAAAGTCCTATCTGTCTGGCTGGTCTGGTTTGCCTTAGAGGTGGAAAAACCCCAGCCTTAGGCTGTAACTGCCCTGCTTCAAGCAATTTGTCCTGAATTGGCACTCTCAGTTGGGTCCCGCCAGAACCAGCATTGTTACACTGACTCACCTGTTTATACCCATTGGGCTAGTCACATGCCATAACTCAGTAAGAAACTGGAGTGTACTGATTAGGAGGTTTATGTATGACCTCCCCTGGTAACTGACCATATGGGGGGGTTTAGAAGCACAGTGAACGAACATGGGATCAGTGCTCTTAAATGATCCCTTTGGCATGTCTCAATTCCCCCATATGGCCAGTTGTGAGGGGACAATTCCTATTGTTTCAGGACACCCCTTGATAGATCAGCGGCAGCAGGAATGCGAGACCTCTGTATCTAAAAGCATTAATCTCACTCTATTTGCCTTTACTAGAAGGCCCACCTGTTAGCTCAAAGTCAGTAGCCAACTCACAAACTTCTCTACACAGGTCCAGCCACTAGAGGGGAACAGAGCCACACTGTGTGAGCGTGAGTTACCCTACCATGTGCTCATGGACTGTAGCTGACAATGTGATGCCTGGATATAAGCCAAGCTGTGCTGCCAAGTGGCATCTGTAGGTCATGGAGGGTTGATGAACTAAACAAGGAAAAACCTGGTGTACCTGTTTATGATTCTCAATGGGTGGTTTGTGGTCATTGTACGGTCTGTAGTCCATCATGTACGAGCTCTTGTACATGTCCAAAGATGCAGGTGGCTGAACAGAGAGAAGAAAACACAATCTGTTACTCACTCCAAGAGTATAGCACCATATCACCCGGTCACACGGCTGAATTAGGTGGAGGGGGAAGAGCTTTGGAAAGAATCAGCTGTCATTATCCAAAAGCTGCTAAATGCTTTATCAAACCCAATTTCAGACAACCACACAAGAGCACAGCTCCTCTTCTGGGCCCCGTCTGTGTCTCCCTGGGTTGCTGTGTGTTCAGCCCATGTAAGATTGCAGCTCTTGATGCTGGGAATATTCTTGGGATAGCTGGACAGTCCCACAGCCTCTGTGCCAGCCTTGTTGTGGAGCAGTGTACATCAGGCCATTGGCAATGGAGCCTCTTCCATTCTAATTCTGGGGGTTTCTTCTGAACAGCTTCCTCATTATCATGTCAAACATGTTCTGAGTAGGGAAGAAATTCACCCTGGTGCAAAGGGTCAGTACCAGGCCCATGCACCACAAGATCCCACTTAAGCCTTCAAGATATAATGCAAGTGGTTCATCAGCCTCTGAATTTCACTCTATGGGCAGATCTTCAGCCGGCAGTCCTATTGATTTCAGTGGAGCTATGCCAATTTACACCAGCTGAGGATCTGGGATGTACATAAAACATCATTCACAGGGGTTTGACCAGTGTAGGGTGACTGATTAAGATGGATCTAAACATGAGATCAATATCCAGTTGGAAAAGTGGCTGCTCCTAGACACCGAAGCCGGTGGGAGTGACACATTCTGCTCAGAAGAAAGCAGCTGTTGGCCCCAGATCAGACCTGTTCTTGACAAGATGCTAGATTTTGTATGGCCGTTTTCCAGGATTATGTGATGGGGTGGCCTGCAATAACCAGGGACTGGACTTGATGACTCAGGAGTTACCTTCCATGGATGCCTATGTCCTATTTTGTAATGACAGTTTTTCATTAGCAAAATAAAAGGTGATCTTCCATTTAAAATTACCATTGTCAAGCAATTTGGATCTCAGTTCAGATAGATCGTCATGTTCCCATTGCTTTGTCATTGAACCGCTGTGGCCAGCTCCTGCAGACATTACTCATGCTAACTTCCTGTGGGAGCCAAGAGGCTCCTTATTTTGTGTGAATAAGGTTAGTTTGTTCAGATCCAATGTTAATATAGGCCCAGATTACGCAATGCACTCAGGCACATGCTGAAATCCAGCCCTACTCAGCAAAGCACACACTTCAATGTGTATGTGTGTATCCTGATTCATGAAAGTACTTAAAATGTACTTAAATGTAAGCATGTGCTAAAGGCTCTTTGAAGTCAGTGGGAGTTAAGCACATGCTTAAGTGCTTTTAATTATTCAACTACATTTTAAAAAGAAAAAGATAAAGCTTAACAATTTCAAACCGTTTTGTTTTTCCTTAACCATTCCATTAAAAGAAGCCAGGAACTATATCCTCACATCGGATCATACAAAACATTGCTTGTGGTAGAAGGATATATATATATTTTTATGGGTGTAGAATATATTTTATGGGTAAGAATATATTTTATACGTCCCATTCACTTGTCCCAAGATTTCACCTATTTCCCTGACTGCCTTACAGACGACTGATTTAGACATGAAAGAAAACTAGGAATCTTGCTGTCCTTAGATGCACATTTTTTCTCAGTTTGATGAACAACAGGAGCTCATGATTCACTTTCACCATCATGCAGTGGGCAAATGCCAATGAGAAAGAGATCCCAGTATGGGCGTCACCTTGGAAATGGATATTTTCCGTATCACATCCACCATGGTGCGCCAAGAGCCTGGAATGAGGGAAGAGAGCGATGGGTTAGTAAAACAACAAACCAACCACTCCTGCTTACCCTACTCTGGATCAAGGGCTCCCATGGTCTTCAGTGGGGCTGTTGCTCCTGGTGAGTAAGTGGGGCAGGATTGTGGGCCTGATCCTAGGGGGTGCTTGGCATTGAGCATATAGGGCCATTCGCCCATTAGTTCCATCGGGGGGAGGAGACTTCTCAGTCTTTTGAGGGCAACTGTACTAATATACCAGATTAAGCCCTCAGCTGTGCCAGCCCACATCTGCTCCCTCCCACTGAATGACCCAAGCAACCGTAGCGCTCTGCACCCCATGGGATGGCAGCAGGCAGGATACAACAGTGCCCTGCGGCACAGCAGAGAGGCTCCTTCACGTGGCATGTCTGGGTACCAAGAACAGCCCAAAGCTCTGTGGTGACACAGACGGGCCACTGTGCACCAAAGGTGGCCACTGGCCACAGGAGGTGGGACTGGGGCAGGCAGGTGTGGTGTGTGTATGCCTTGGCATCCCGCTATGATCCCCTCACTCTGGTACCTGTGAGGCTAGGTCTGCGGGTGGGAGAAGTGGCTGGGTGGTTCTGGCCCCAGGGTGCTGCCTGGCTGGGCTGGGCGGTCGGTGTGGGGCTGGAGCGTTCCCAGGGCAGGCAGGAGAACATTCCACCCTTTGTGAGGTGCCTGGCTCCAGAACCTGGGGGCAGAGGGGGCCTACTGCAGGGAGATGGGGGTGGGGTCCAGACCCACATGCCCCCTTGGACACCCCGCCACGCAACGGGCATGGCTGCTGCTGGGAAGCCTGCAGTCCTGATCCCTTCCAACCCTGCCAAGCGATATACATGGTGTGGAGAGGTGCCACATCTGCCCAACATGCCCACAACTGTTCTTCACACCCAATATCACCGTGACCAAATACCTCCACTGCCCTTCACCCCATACCCCCCCTCGGTGCCCCCACCCCCCCAATACCTCCACTGCCCCCCACCCCATACCCCCTCACTGCCCTTCACCCCATTGGGGGTTCCCCACCCCAATACTGCCCCCACCCCAATACTCCTACTGTCCTTCAGCCCATACCACCCCTCACTGCTCCCACCCACAATACCTGCACTTCCCTTCAGCCCATAGCCCCCTCAGTGCCCCCACCCCTCAATAATCCACTGTCCCTCTCCCCATACCCCCTCAGTACCCCCACCCCAATAACCCTCTCTGCCCCCTCCCCATTCCCCTCTCATTCCTCCCACTGCCCCCACCCCCAATTCCCCTACTGCCCTTCACCCCAAAACCCCCCACTACCGTCACCTTCACTACCCCCACTGCCTCCTCCCCATACCCCCCTCGCCCCTTCCCTATATCCCCTCACTACCCTGACACCAATATACCCACTGACCCCTCCCCATATCCCCTCACTGCCCTCACCCCAGTACCCTCCACTGCCCTTCAGCCCACACCTTGTCATTGCCTGTCACCCTCAATACCTCCCATTGTCTCCTCACTCAGTGGAGCACGGGGGACAGAAGCCAGGTTGGAGGGGATCCACAAGGCAAATCAAGGCAGCCTTTGTAAACAGCCATTCAAGGAGCTCGGAGAGAAGGGAGATGGGGTGGTGGCTGGAGCTGTGGGCTGGGTTTTGAAGAGAGGGAAAGTGCTTGAGCAGTGAGGAGAGGGAGGCAGAGGGAGAAGAGCAGATGAAAACAGGATCGAAGTGAGGGGAACAATCTTCAGGAAGACACAGAGTGATGTGGACAGGCGGAAGGGTTGGAGTGAGAGTATGAGAGATGCCTCACAGTCAGTATCTAGAGTAGAGGAGGACAGGGTATGGGAGCGGGAAGAGCACAGGGGAGAGGAAGGGGACAGACTGGAGGAATCTCATACCGGATCTTGTCAATCAGCTCCTGGAAGAGGTCAGTGAGGCCCAGGGCAGGGTGGGAGTGGGCAACAGCGAGTCTCATGCATTATGCCAGGCCTGGAGCACATGACATAGGCTTGCACCAGGGAGAGAGGGCTGGAGGAGGAGTCCAGGATGGGTTATAATAAATGGGCCTACAAATTTACTCCAGGTGTGAGCTAAAGTGTGGAAAAGCCGATGAAAGTTTATGAAATGTTCCAATTATGTAGAACAATAAACGCCAGTGGGAAAAGGGAGACAAAAAGATTGAATTTGTTCAAACAAAGAGGCCTCCTGATATAACCCAAGGACTGTGTTAAAGTCCTATCTGGTGAACAAAACAAGTGTGGGACCAGAAATTAATGAACCAAAATTGGTGTGTTGGAAATTAGGCCTAATTGGTGGACACAGTAATAAAAGGACAGACTATTCCATCCATCTCTCCCTTTTGGGGTCCTTAAAAGAAAAGATTTGGGGGAGAAAATTAGTGAAGTGTGAGTGCAACAACTGCTGACTGAAAGAAGGGAAAGGAGCTTCATCTCCTCCTGGGACTCTGGGATCCACCGTGACATCATTGGACCTTGGTCATCCTGATCCTGAGAGATTCTGTGACCAGAGCAGACCAAGAGAGGGACACAGATGACATCATCACCTCCTCTGGCTTTGACTAATCCCAAAAACCACGTGGGATGGAAGACTGTCTCCCACCCTATTCCTCCATGTGTCCTTTTCCTTCCCTACCTTATTTCTTCTCTTTCCTCTCTCTCTCTCTCTCTCTTACCCTGCTGTTTAATAAGAGTCTGGCTTGGCCAGCCAAGAAAGTATATTTTCCCATAATGCTGTGAGCTTGTGACTAAAGTGGGAGCTAAAGACAGTTTCCTAAACAGCCCATTGCTGGTTCAAGTTTGCCAAGTCTCAGAGCAGCTAATAAAACCATGTGCCGGGTCTGTGTTGCTCCAGCAGTGAGGTTGCAATTGAAAGTCGACACCAAAGACAGAAGCTGCATTTTCTATCTTTGTTGTTCTCCTTTCCCCTTTGTGGATTTTTCTTGTTTTGTCTTAAAAAATAAAACGAGATCCAATTTTGACAGCAACAATGACAGCTGCAGCCAATCTCAACTAACCTTTTTCTTCCATCCCTCCACCCCCCCAAAAACCCAAAACAATTATTTGACAGTCTAAAAGACTGTCAAAAAAGGGGATTTTTCCTCTAAAAACTCTCTCCAGCTAAAGAGAAAGGGAACAAGGGATGTTGTTAAAATAAAAGCCTTATTTAACACCTTGCCTTTCAAATGCTTTTTACTATGTTTCCTTCTTTTTCTGTATCTGCAATAAAAAATTTAAAGGATGTTTAATAGCGTGTTTGCTGTGGTACTAAGCAGGCTGAGATCTCTGTATACCAAATCCCACACCTTGTTTAAAACTGTTAAATGTTGGACACTTTCAGGCTCATGTAAAGAGCTTTAACTCTTTGGGCCCATGCACCCAAGTTAATACAACAGATGGTGTGGTGATGGACTATTAGCATGGGACTGTACGAGAGAAGGGCAAAAGAGCTGTTTGGTGAGAAAGATGGCAGAACTAAAGAAGAAGATAACCTATTTGTAGGTTTCAGAGTAACAGCCGTGTTAGTCTGTATTCGCAAAAAGAAAAGGAGGACTTGTGGCACCTTAGAAACTAACAAATTTATTTGAGCATAAGCGTTTGTGAGCTACAGCTCACTTCATCGGATGCATTCAGTGGAAAATACAGTGGGGAGATTTATATACGTAGAGAACGAGCTGTAGCCCATGAAAGCTCATGCTCAAATAAATTTGTCAGTCTCTAAGGTGCCACAAGTATTCCTAGCCTATTTGTAGTAGAGTTGCATGTTGCGTGTTCTCTGGATTGTCTCCATAGATTCCAACAGGGCAGGTCAGAAAGAGAAGTGGAGGAAGCAGGTGTGAGGTATTAGACAGGACTGCGGCTCAGTAGAATGACTAGAGCAGTAGAAGAACAGTGAAGTCCAGGATGGAGAAGAGAGTGGATCTAAATGTCGCATCACAGGTCAAGACATCACACTTGGAGCCAGTATATATCACTTGTTTTAAAACCACTCCTCCCACCCTCTTAGCTCCAGCGGGGGTTCTAGGCAGCTCTAGGAAGTCAGTTGGTTTCATGACCACAGTATTCGGTGTATATATTCCTTGTGAGACCAGCTCATGTTTAAATGCTCCTAAAACAGCCAGGTTTTGTGGTGGGGTTTTCTATGACCCTGTACTGAACTGCTTAAATTTAGTAATCTGCCTGAAGAACAAAGACACAGGTGCTCTCCATATCAAATGTATGGAAAAGACAGAAGAGGCTGCTCATTACAGAGAGTTTCAAGTATTATGTTAGGTGGCTAGTTTTTGTAGCTACCTAGGGGGCCTGGCTTGTGGTTCAGAAGTTAGAGCTTTAGTGCAGAAACTCCTTGTTGTTAGTGGAAAGCCCAAGATCTGCCCATGGGAGGGTGGGGCAGACTAAACCCCTGCTGCTTCCACAGGTATGACCACCAAGGATAGGGCCGTATGGGGCCCGTAGAGCATAAGCTTCTTTGGGCAGGGGCTGGTTTTTTTATTCTCTATGAGTGAACCCCTAGGCAAAGGGCCCACATAGGCTATGTACCATTAGAGTTATCCAAAAACATTATTTTATTCCTGTTGATGTTATACAGATGGGAGAGTGAGTTGGAATATATTCTCTCTTATTCCAAATAGAGGTGGTTTAAAAAAAAATCAAAATTTTGCAAAGATTTTTTTTAATGAGTTTTTGAAATTTCAACATGTTTTCTAAAAGTATTTAAAAATTCCTAAAAATTAATAATGTTGCAGGTGGGATTAGGAAGTAAAGCAGCTTCACTGAAATTAGAATTTTCTAAAAAATAGTCACCAAAAAGTCAACATTTATAAAAAAAAACAAACAACAACAAAACCCCCACAAACAAACAAACTCAACCAGCTCTAACTCCCCTCAAGAAAAGCATCCTCTGACTTCCAGGACCTTTATTATTGGCACATGAGCTGGAAAGACACCAGATTGACTTTCTGGTCCTGGGCTGAGTTTGCAGAACCAACCAGGAGAAAAAACATCTGTTTGTCTTGGTCACTGCACCACTGTCAGTATAGACCCCTGCCAGGCCATTTGTAGGAAGAAACTTTTCTGGCTATAACCTGATGGCAGGGACTTTTTGTTCTCTATGCAGCACCTAGCACAATAGGGTCCTGGTTCATGACTGGAGTTCCTAGGCACCACAGAAATATAAATAATAATATAACTGCAGTTTAATATGTGCACTTTTGTAACACGCTGCTAATACTCCAGCATAAACGGAGCCATGCACTTCTAATAGGCCAGCACTAAAATTAGGTACAATTAGGACTGCCTGGTCTCCATTCATACTTTATGTAAGTTACCATTAGAGTAGATGTTACACCCAGGAAAGAAATTACTCCCAGAAATGTGAAAGGATCATGTTCTCCTGTGCTTAGATTAAAGGGATTACAATCCATTTCCTTCTTAATACAGCTAATACTCTATGGGAAACCCTCAGGCCAGGGATTAAAGTACTTATTCAATTAATTAGGACCAAACCCCTGCCTTAAAGTCATACACAGAAGCATCAGGTAAACATTACAAAGGTCTCTTCCTTCCAAGGCTGGGAATATTGAGCGCATTCCCAGTATAAATAAAACACAGACTGCTCTCTACAATTACCTGGGATAATATAAATTAAAGTCATTCCATTTCTAAAATACAGCACCTTGAAGCACTGTGTCACTAAGGGAACAATCCTGCTCCATTGAAATCAATAGCAAAACTCCCATCAATGGGAAGAGGAGTGGGATCTAATAAGCATTAGAGACAGCCTTATGCCGTAAAATTAGCCTCCAAATTTGAATTTTAAGCACACCAAAGTTTGGTATGTTTGTACCTGGGGGTGAAATCCTTGCTCTGTTAAAGTCAATAGCAAAACTCTCATTGACTTCAATGGGGTTAGGATTCCACCTGAGTGTTTACTTCAGTTCATTATAAAGATAAGAGCTATGTGCAAAAGTTTGGACCCAAATCCAGGTCTTCCGTCATTATGGAATACTTCAGTCTTTTCACAGGCAAAACTCACATTAACGCCAACAGGAGTTTCTGTGTTTGCCAGCACAATTAGCACAGGATCAGGCCCCTAGTGCTCTTCCGCTCTCTATAAAAACATGTCTCCCTAAAGAATAAACAACAGGGGAGGTAATTAATATTATTCAAATTAGGCATGGGCCACAAGCCCAATTCCAGTTTAGATCATCCCTTAATTCTGGGAGCCTTTGCCTCCAGACTCATTTCTGATTCAAATACAGAAAAGAGAACAAAACAACATCTACTTCTCATGTATTAGTGTATTTTATGTATAGGCATTTCCTTAGCCACTATCACTAGAGCTGTAGCCCACGAAAGCTTATGCTCTAATAAAAACTTTGTTAATCTCTAAGGTGCCACAAGTACGCCTGTTCTTTTTACTATAGCATTTGAGCACCTCTGATCATGTCCAGTGCTACTAGTTTTCATTAATTGCAATTCACAAGTCTCACAAACCTGTGTGTGCGTGGAAGGCTCAGCAGGAGACACGGTTGTGCACTGGAGCTTGACCCTAATTACACACAAGAAGAGGCAACAACAGAGCAAGAGTTCTGACAACTGCTGCTCAGAAGTAGTTCTCAAACTGCTCTTCTGTGGACCTTTTCCTCCAGACAACCATCATTAATGGAGCACAGCTGAAGGTTTCCACATCAGCTGCAACAACCTATCACCTTCTACTATTCCCACATAGTACTGCTCAGGAGGAACACAGCAACTTAGTGAGGGACTGATCCAAAGCTTACTGAAGTCAATGGAAAGACTCGCAACAAATTCAGCTCAGCTCCCAGATACCATCTTGTCCCCTGTGCATCATATCCTGCGAGACAATTCATACTTTAGTTATTGGTCTAAAATATCACACTGTGCCGAGCGACTTCTGCAACAGTCCCCTCAGGTGTGGCTTGTGAATGATCCTGTAGTGGTTTGTTTCCTCAGCTTCCGCTGGATCTGATCAGAATACACAACTGAACAATTACAGGGGGAGGGATAGCTCAGTGGTTTGAGCATTGGCCTGCTAAACCCAGGGTTGTGAGCTCAATCCTTGAGGGGGCCATTTAGGGATGGGGCAAAAAGCAGGGTTTGGTCCTGCTTTGAGCAAGGGGTTGGACTAGATGACCTCCAGAGGTCCCTTCCAACCCTGATATTCTATGAATTCCCTCAACACACTGGGTTTGGTCCCTATGTTTGCCCCAGTAGCTTTTCCTGTGCTCTACCTTCTCCTTTCCCTTCCCCAGCCATCTTTACACTGAAACATCCATATCCAAGCCTAACGTTTCCCTGGTCTTTTCTTTCAATAAGTCCCCTGAAGAGGATTCCTTGTGAATATTGTCTGATAGAAGTGCACGTTTTACTCGCAATGCTAATATCGCTTCATACTTTTCACCTCCAAGGTTTTCACCAACATTATCAGCCAATCAACCTTCATGAAATTTTGGCAGGCAACTGTTAGCATCCCCATTTAAATCCAGCAGCGAGGCTCAGGCTGAAATTTTCACACTGGGGAACCTAAAGTTAGACACCTAAATAAAAGCACTCCAGAGTTCTCTAAGGTGCTGATCATCCCCCAACTCCCACTGTCATCAAAGAAGGAGCTGTGAAAATCAGGCCACGGATTTAGGTGTCTTACTATGGCTGCAAGGGGGCCAGAAATAGTCTATGCATCACTCAGAGACGAAGTGGGATTTATATGGTAGGTCAGCCTTGTGCTGACCCTCTGCACAGGAGTGAATTTCACCCTGAGGTGCCTAAATTTGGCTTTACCTCCCTGCCTCAGTTTCCCCCACTTGTAAATTGGAGACCGTATTCTCCTTGCAGGGTTTGAAATTCATAGAGTGCTATGGAAGTTTCATTTATTACCAAACTGATGACAATTTATTACAGTGAAACATTGGCAGTGTTTATAATACCTCCCTGGTGACCCAACTCTTTACGCGTGCCCTTTGGGATGGCAACAGGGGTCATTGCCCTGCTGGCGTATGTGAATGATGAAAGAGAATAGTGATCAATAAGTAACACTACTATTCTGTGTCTGAGCGATGGAGCGTAATCTGTGAGAAGATCTCCATTCATGTTATCACCGAAAGAATAAAGAGCAAAGGGGGGGAATCTTTTTCCAGGAATAAGTGCTGACAGGTTATTTAGTCAGTGCAGGGTCAGCCACCTATTAGGCTCTAACAACAGACACTTTCAAGGAGGTGCTGTAGTGGGGTGGCTTCTGGATAAACACTTTTGATGGAGCTTATTTCATGTTTCTATCTATTTTTCTTTGGGCGGGGGAACTTATGGAGGCAGATTGTCAGAAATGGTCAGCACTCTGCAGCTTCCATTGTCCTCGCTTTGGAAAAGCTGACCCTTGACCTTGGTGACTAAATAGTTGCACCTGAGTTCTGAGTGCCTTTGAAACCCCAGCCCTTAATGGTAACATCGCAGGCAACTTCATCAAACTAGTGAACGTCTGTATCCCTTAACACCGTTTTTAGCAGATGTTCAGCAAACTGCTCCAAACCACATTTATGAGCAATTGGATGCCAGGAATCTTTTTTACTACTTAGTCACTACCAATTCTCTTTTACGTTTCTATCCATCTTTCAGGATCCCAAAGCACTTGATACTGGGCCAGTCCCTGCATTTCTTGCAAAGCCCAAACACCAATGGAAGTCAACAGGATCTGTGATGCACGCAGAATTCAGATTCTATGCCTTTATACACCACTTCAGTGCATGCCCTTCCGGGTAGAAGCCAGCATCCTGGCAGACAGAACACTGCACAAAACAGCGGGTGAGAAAGGGAAATTTTGGCCAGCTACCCCTGCTTTTGTAAATAGTGCCTTTTGATTGTGCCTCTGCTGTACAGATATGCAAATAGGGGAAAGGCCACAAGCAGCCTTCCTTTCTACATGCACCCCTGCACATGGGTTGGGCACTGTCATGGATCTAGCCCTGAGAAACCACAGTGGCGTTATACCAGGGACGTATTTTTACTAGAGCCAGTCAGAAAATGGGGAGTATTTGCAGTGAAAAATGCTCAGTTATTTGTAAATTGGTCACTACATTTTTCTGTTTTTCTTTCACAGTGGTTTTCAGTTTTTGAAAAACACATTTTAGGGCTTTGTTTTTGTTTTTTTTTTTTCATTCTAAAACCCCAGAAAATTTGGAAAGAAATGAACATTTTCATTGTGAAAAAGGGCCATTTTCCATACAAATACACAAATAAATTAAATTGACCAGCTCTCACTTTTACTATAACATTTAAAATAAAAAAAGAAAAACCAAAATGTTTTATTTCTTCAAAACAGAACACAGCATTCCACTATCATTATTCTAACACATAATCCTCTCTGCTCCAGAGAACAATTATTGACCTAGTGTAAGTGACTGAGGCCCCTTCGATCCTCAAAGGTATTTAGTTGCCTTTAGGTATTTAGTTGCCTTTAGGCACCTAAATATCTTTGAGGATCTGGGCCTGGGAGAAAGACACTTGACTTCTGTTACAACTTCTGCTGCTGACTCGCTGTGCAAACTTGGAGGAGTTATTTAACTTCTCTGTGACTCACCTTCCCTACTTGTAAAGTGGTTATACAAATATCCAAAGAGCCACTTGAGTATTTTCTTGCAAGGCTCTCAAATACCAGAGTAATAGTGTGGGACAGGCAGATCTACCTCACAGGGATGTTACAAGGTAGCCTAATTAATAAATAACAGAAGGCACTAAACCATTGCTGTATATTATTATTGTTATTAAAATTAAAGGCAACTAAACTGTAACTAGCCTAGGGAAGGATGGCATTGCAGGTAAGGCACTGGACTGGGCTCAGGAGATTTTGATTTGATTCCTGGCTCTGCCACAAACTTGGGATATGACCTTGGACAAGTCACTTTAGGGTCAGGTCTCTTCTGCACCAAAGCTCTGCTCTGCATAGTAGATACATGGGCTGTTGAAATGAGTATGACTCCCTGATTCTCTGGTAGTTCTGCCCCCGACCCAGAGTCTCTTCTAAACTGCCAGCTGCTAATGGTTACAAAGAGACTATCTGCCAGCCGATAACTGCCCTACTGCAGCCATACTATACCCGAGCCAGTCCTAGGCTGGCTGAGGGAATTCCCAGCTGGGAAGGCAAAGCCAGTCTCTGCTCCCTATGCCCTGCCAGGAAGGAGTGGGAACAGATTGTAGGTGTGTATCTGTTCCCCATCTGGAAAATGGAGATTGTAATATTTCTCTCCACACAGGAGGATTGTGAGGATAAATTCATTCATGTTTGTGAGGTTCCCAGATACAATGTGTCTGGGAGACAGGGAGAGATGGAAACCTAGAATGACATAAACTTTAGGTAGAGAAATGCATTCTTCACAGCTTTCTTCCTTACTAGTTGTACCTCTTACCAGACTGTAGAGTTGGCATTTTAATATATTAGTATTGCATATATTGTATTAACAGTAGGTGGCTTTGCTATGTCAACATATCATTTGCGAATTTGGGAAGCAAATGCATATGTATATTTAAATGCTTAGATTCCATGAAACTGTTGTTTAAATGGTCCGTTAACCACATCACTTTTCTCCTCATTAGGCTAAACTGCTTGAGGTGAAAAAGCCCTTCTAAAATGGATTTCACTCACTCAGTCCAAGGTAAACATGCCTCTGGGACCATTACCTCTTGTATCAAATATCCAAGGCTTTGTTAAGCGCCTGAGGGTTTGATAAATTGTACCATTATTCTTCTTTGGAAGATGAAGGTTATAATTAGAGATGGGCCCACACTGGAACAGCAGATCTGAGCCTGGTGCCACAGGCCTGTCTGTGTAACAAAGCAAACCAGAACACCAAATCCAAACACCCTGAACCATGGGGAAGCTCCTGTTCTGATCATTCCAGAGACAAAAGTTGTGACTTGGGTTTGTCTCTAGTGATAATGAGGCATAAGGCTGACTCAGCAACATGGACTTCAGCCCAACACCTGAGTTCAAAGAGGTCCAGATTCTGCCATCCTAACTCATGTTGAGTGGAGCCAGTACACACCAGCTGAGAGTCTGTCCCAACAAGTGCTAAGCATTACTAGCAGTAAATATACCAAAATTTTACTCTCACTAAATACAACAGAAAATCCCAGCCATTTGGCTAACATCTCTACATGGGGTGATGGACCCGAACTTGCTGGACTTTCCCTGGGACAATTCCTTTGTGGCGTCTAGTTCTTAAAAGCAACCTGGGCTGAGCAATCATCATTCGGAGTTGACTCAGGCAGGATCCAAAACCCAGTCAAGACAGTGTGAGTCTTTCCCTGGATTTTAATGGGCTTTGGCCCAGGCCTACAGCAAGGAGATTTCCTAGTTTTAGCCAGTTAGCTGTTTGGCTGGTGTAAACTTGTCAAGGAGAATAAAGCAAGCATAAAACAACCCCCTGTTTACAGTGACAGGAAAAGTAAAGTGAGATCCAGCTCTTGCAGGAGGAGAGAATTTAAACAATGCAAGAGGTGGTTTCATGTCATTTCATCAGTTGCCCTTTCTCTTTGATCTGCGCTTAAGAAATTGGAACATCACGGATCATATGGTCATTAGAGAAGTGTGCCACTGACTTTATTCCACCTTGAAGTCTGAAGTGTTTGCCTTTCCCTAGAAGTCTCCTCCTACTTCCTTCTCAGTGTAAATCCACCCTCTGGATTCCTTTAGCAGAATCAATTCCTCCATATTGCAGAATAGGAACCATTTGCATTTCTGAGCAGTAACCTTCTCTGAGTTTGGAACAATTTATTGCAAGAAAGTTCAGGCTGCTTCTTTACTATTTGAATTTCAGTAGAGCATCGAGGCTCCTACTTCAGAGCATCATTGCATTTGGTGTGGTACAAACACATACTAAGAACCAGCTCCTGCCCTGAAGAACTTACACTCTGAATAGACAAGATGGGTAAAGGAAATTTAGAGATGGGGAACTGAGGCACTGAGAGAGCATGTGACTTGCCCCAGGTCACACAGAAAGTCTGTGACAAGATCAGGTTTGAGCCCAGCTTTCCTGAATCCCAGCTCTGTGCCTGAGCCGCATCTCTGTCCTTCCTGGAGCACTGCCTGTTTACACCAATGAAGAATTTGGCATAGGAATAAGTACCGGGGAAGCAAAACAGCATATTGGTTCAACGTGGGGAATGTGTGTCCTTTAAAAGCAGAGTCCTCGTCCCCTGTCAGATTTTAGAGGGGGTGTGTGCAGAAAAATTGCCAAACCTGTCTGGCCATGTCAATAAAACCAACTCTTTTCATTTCTTTGAATTTAGAAAGGTGCTTCCATGCTGTTACATTGAGCTCTAGTTTGTTGATACCTTCAGCAAGTATTAACAAGAAGTAACGTCATGGGGAAGTGAGACCCGTATCTCAGGTTACCCTAGAAATTGATGAAGGCTTCAGAAAGGATTACAGGCCCAGGTCCCTCCTAAGTACAGGGATGCCATTACAGCTAAATCAAAGGTAACCATGGGGCTTGGCAGGTAACTGTCAACATCTAAGGGAAGGAGCAGGCCCGTGAAGGAGTTCTGTGTCAGGATTAAATTCGGCCAGCTTTATTTTTATTTCAGGTGAAGGGGTCAGGCAGAAAAGCTATCCCTAGTGACCTTTATTTACAGTTAGCGGGGGACAGCTGATGAAGCATTTAGAGGAAGAAGGATGAGGCAGTTGCTCCTGAGTCAGATCATCCCGATGACAGACTGAGGATGTCGAACTGACATAAAAGCTAGGAAGGTACACTGACTCTGGAGCCTTTTATGAATGAAATGTAGGGTTAAACCCTGGTCCTAATAAAGTCAGACAGTGGCAAAACTCCCACTGATTTCAATAGGGACAGGACTTCACCTGTAATCTTTACAGGTGCAACTCTTTGTACTGTTAATAGAGGAATCAGCCCCAACCTGCACGAAGTAAAAGTATATTACCTTTCTACTCTCTGCAGCTTCTTTAAAGCTCCTATATTGATAATACTTAGCCCTTATGGAGCAGTTTCCACCTGTAGCTCTCCAGGCAATTTACAGAGGAAGTTACTAGAATTATTCCCACTTTATAGCTGGAAAAACTGAGGCATGGTACAGTGACGTGACTTGCTCAAAGTCAGATAGGAAGTCAATGGCAGAGGCAGGACAGGACAGTCAGATCTCCTGACCGGTACTCTGTTGCTTTATCTACTGCATCTGCTATCCGGCTGCAACCCTTCTCCCAACAGGACACAAAAGTAACTTGCACACTATAGAAACAGATGTTGCATGTTCTCCCAACCCATTTAGGTCTAGCCTGTTAAATGCCCACCTATGAAATCTGACACTTTAAGATTTTGCTATTTTTTGAAGTTATAAAAGAGTTACCCAGGGTAACCTCTGGGGGAACACAAGTGTGTCTGTTCTACAACATCACAATTTAAAGCTGATCTCCATTGGAAGGGGCCAAGGGGAAATACTGGATTTGTGGCCTAGTGGCTTGAGGACTGGACTGGGACTCAGGAGAGTTGGGCTTTTTACCTGGCTCTGACCTAGCCTGTTGGGTAATCTTAGGCAAGTCATTTTATGTCTATGTGCCTCAGTTTCCCCATCTGTAAAATAGGGATAATGATACTGACCTCCTTTGTAAAGCTCTTTGAGATCTATGGATGAAAAGTGCTATACAAGAGGTAGGTATTATTAATTATATTATTATTAATTATTATTATTATTATTATTATTAATTGCTTCTTTTTTAGGTAAGATGTAAAAGGGACCTGAAAGGACTTTTTCCCACCTCCAAACACACATGTTTTTTCTGCTTATTTTTTTTAACATTAGAAATTCAGGTATTTTCTGCCCTATTTTTTGCTGGAAGACTCTATGGGCAATTAGACAACTGATAGAACTATGATATTGAATATACCATAATGCAAGTAAAACCTGATTAGTTGAGATGACAAGTGATTTTATTTTTGTATTCAAAGGTTTAAAACGCCCTGACTTTTGCGACTATTTCATTCATACACCTGAGAATTATTTGAGAGAAAAGAGGTTTCTGTTAAAGATGCAACACCACTGTCTCCTACCGTGAGGGTTTGAGAAAAAACCCTATCCATATCTGAGCCCCCTGTGGCTGAATTCATTCCACCACCTTGTTCTCTCACGAGTCCCCCTGCAAAACTAGGGAAGAGCAGACTAGACATTCCTAATACATCCAGGTGAAAAACAAGAAGAAAACCCCCTAACTTGCTATGCTCACTTTATAAATCATAAAGAAACAAACAAGAAAAAAACACACCCTCCTTTTTTACTTCTTTGCAGGAAAGTTTTAAGGACGATTGAGCAGTTGATTTCACTCTCCATGATGCTGATGGGAATTTGGAGTAACTCAGCTGAAGTCAGTGGTTCTAACCAATTTGAGGCAAAGTCAACTGAAAAAACACCTTTCCAGACAGCAACAGAGTCAGGCTGAAGCCCGTGAAAACAGATAGGCTTTGCCAGGTGCCCTGAAGAGCAACCTGGTGCCTGCTGTGAGGTCCCGAGCATCCTCAGATCCCACTGAGCACTTCACAAGGAAGACAGATACAAAATAAAAGTCCTGCTGCCTTTGCCTCCCTGATGCGGGAAATCCTCACACATCCCTAGAACAGCAAGCCCTTCTGAAAACCTTGCAAGGAGCCAGATGTATAAGGGTTAACCAGCAGTGACTGAAATTGAAGAGACAGTCCTGGATCATATGCACTTATTATGTGTCAGGCAATATGCTTTATCTCCTGCTAATCTCCTCATCTGCAGATATGCTCACTTCAGACCGGAGTCAGATTATCATTGATGATGGGGTGCTATGGACTACTGGCTGCAAGGGATGGAGGCGAGACTCTGGAGAATACTTTAATTATGCCATGAACTGTGGTCCAGTAAACTGAAAGGCCATTGTTTAATCTACTAGAAATCATCTATTTGAACAGGTAAAGGGATTAAAGTTTAGATCCACCCTCTCCCCGAACAGTGTGCTTTTCCAGTTGCTAATGAATGAAACAGCATTGAATGAAACAGAAAACCCAGAGAGAAGGATCTGAGGAATCAACATCACTTCTTGGGAAATTCACATTGGTTGTTCCCCTTTGATGCTGTTTAATCATCTCCATCTCACTCACCTTCCCAGAGCACAGCATAAATCATCTTGTTCCCCCTCCCTTCCCACCTTTGATTTTTAGAGCTTCAGTCCAAGGATTTCAGAATAGGTAATGTGAATTCTTGACTCCACCAAAACCAGTTTACTTCCACGGGGGGGTGGGGAGGAGATTATCTCACACCTGCCTAATGCCAGGTATTCTGCAATTTCCTCTGAAGCATCTGGAGTTGGCGAGTATCAGAGACAGTGTACTGGATTAAATGGACCACGAGTCAGCTTCATTATGACAGCTTCTATGTTGCTGAATTCAGAATGGTTTGATCTCTCAGGCCCTGATCCTCCAGCCCTCTCTCAGGCAAGACTCCCATGATCAAAGCTTGACAATTAATTATTATATTATTATTTATTATTTGTATTATCGTGGTGCCTGGGAGCCCCAGTCATGGACCAGGAGCCCATTGTGTTAGGTGCTGTACAAATACAGGACTAAAAGTCCTTTTGTCTTATCTGTTTGTAGTTGTTGGTTTTTAGTATGCATTAAAATTTGCCTGTAGCCATGCAAGGGACCAGTCAAAGTCAGATGCCTACTCAATATGGTCTCCAACTAACAATCTAACAAAATTGTACTGCAGACCTCAGGGATGGTTAAAGTGGTTGCCTACCTTGAGGAGTGCCTTTAGTCTATCTGTCTACTGTATCTAACTACTTATACTGAGATATGGTAGACCTTAGACCCAATTAATCTGAGCATTTCTGAGGTGAGATCCTTAGTTCAGGTTCCAGTGCATTCTTTTGAATTATGTGTGTCAGAATTTTGGGAGGTGTCTTAATTACTGCGCAAACGTTAATGGGTGCTATTGGGTGCTCAGTGCATTTGAAAACCAGGCCATTTATTTCTATATGGATTTCTGAGCACATCACTTAGGGCTCCAGTTTTTTAAGCATAGCCCACTAGTCAAGGATCTTTGGGTATTAAAAACATGGGGCTTTCCTGAGACATCCTGGAGCTTTTAAAAGAGTTCAGCACCCATAACCGGAGCCAGAGTTTCAGAAGAGCTCAGTTCCCAAATCGGTGCTCAGAATTGCAAAGAGCTCCATACCGCGGAGACTGAAAACCTGGCCAGAAGGGAGGGTCACGATGGGAGCGGCTGGGAGCGGAGCTCTTTTGACAGTCTGGTGCCAATTGTATATATTCAGCACTTGAAAATCTGTCCCTTAGTTATTAATTATTATTATTATTTATTTCTATTACTGTAGTGCCTAGGCACACTTGTCATGGACCTGTTGCTGTACGAACACAGAACAAACCGTTCCTGCCCCAGAGAGCTTACAATCTAAGTATAAGACAAGAGACAACAGATGAATCCAGACAGACAGGGGAGAACAATGAGGCAATATTGGTCAGCATGATGGACAGTGGCCTCAGCATCCCAGCAGCCCAACCATTGTCAAGATGTTTGTAGCCACCCCAGCAAAGGGGAGTATTAAGGAGGGTTTTGCATAGGGTGACCAGACAGCAAGTGTGAAAAATTGGGACGGGGGGTGGAGGCTAATAGGACTCTACACAAGACCAAGCCCCAAATATCAGGACTGTCCCTATAAAATCGGGCCATCTGGTCACCCTGGTTTTGCAAGAGGACAATGTGTTCATTTTGGAGATATTTACGGGGAGCTTCTCCCCAGTGTGATGTAAAGTTCAGCAGTGTGATGCTTATATGTCAGGGCTACCAGCCCCAAATGCATGGAGGTATTTAAAACACCATAGTCTATATTGTCACCCCTGCTTATGGTAGTGGAGGAGACCTAACATGCACTGACTTCCCCCTTTGAATATGGATAGGGGCAGTACCATTTCCACAGCATTGTCTCTTACTCAGACCTTGCACAAGTACTCCATGCAGGAGGAGCCTGGTGGAGTGCTGGGGACAGCAGGACAGTTCCCTGCCAATGTGGCGTTGACCCCCGCTATACCTGTTCCAGGATTTGTGAAAGCTTTAAAATGGCCTTTTTGGTAAATAGATTTTTATCAGTAAATTAAATGTAGTAACTTGAATTCAAATCCAGGAACCCCCAAAGAATCAGGCCCAAGGGTATCCCAAGTGTATACTCCAGGACAGCAATTGCCCCTCTTGGCCTGCTCCCAGGAATGAAGCGTGCAGGACTGAGCCCTTTTAACTTAAACCACAAAGGCTGTTATGATAGCTTTGCTAGAAAGGACAGAACAAAATCCTTCCCATCCCTGAGCTACCAGCTCCATTTAAAATTCCACATGGTGCTTCCAAAAGAGAGGAATTATCACAACGCTAACAGTAGCTTGGTTTGATCTTGATCATCAGTTTCCAGACTTGATTGGGAGAGAGAAAGCCCCCTGCTTAACATCCCTCGCAGGAAAGGAGGCTTCGCGTACAGTGTTAGCCACATGCAATTAGCAGCTGGACTTTATTATTGTTACCAAACAAAATGAAGTGGGATTATGTTTATGGGCTCAGCGGTGGGGATTCTTTATATGAATCTGCTTAAGCCAGAAGCGACAGTTTTTTGAGAGCTGCAGGAAGGAATGCAGAGATCTGAGTGCTTCTGGAAACTTGTTTCCAAACATTTGGAGTGTGTGCTTAATCAATCCTCAAACAGCTGACTTCCTTGTGTTTCCTTACAACAGAATCTCTCCCCCCCCACCCCCTTGCTAACTCCCCTGACTCTCCAGGCTTCTCTTCCAGCTTGCTAAAATCTGTTCCAAACTGTAAAGCCATTCAGATCTATCCTGAAAAACCCAATTTTTCTGTGACACTTGCAACTGCTTACCCATGTCAGCTTCTGCTGCCATCACCTGGTTTATATTTAGTCCCACTTTATGTATAGGGCACATTTATTGGTTGTTTATAAAGGATTGATCAGTGGTTAACCATTTATTAAAACATCTATTAATAGCTGGTTGTTAGGCTCCAATTCAGGAAGGTACTTAAGCATATGCCCAACTTGCAGCATGGGAGCAGTCCCATTGACTTAAAGGTAAGTCAGAGAGAGAAGGCTAGTGGTTCTGTTCTCTCTGTGTGTGTTTTGGGGGACACTGAAGAAGTTTATACAAGCCTGAGATGTATTATTAGTATTATTTGTATTGTAGAAAGCATCTAGGGTCCCCAGTCATGGAAGAGCACCCCTTTGTGCTAAGTGCTATACAAACACAGAACAAAATGATGGTCCCTACCCGGAAGACCTTGCAATCTAAGAACTGTAACATATGATTGGGAGGCAAAGTTAAGTGATCACAGAGGACTAGGACTAATAGATACTGGGCGGAAGGGAAATGCTCAATTTCTCCTTAGGTAAAGGGTAAAAACGTTTTCAACACAGACACACACGTACACGGTGCCTTCCCACATTCATGCCAATAAACCTTTGAGACCACACTATCAGATATTCTCTCTATTACCTATATACAGAACATACCAAAGGGGGCATGAAAAACAACTCCCTAGAGCAGATTAATGGGAACTTGGGCCCTGATCCAGAACAGCACATAAGCACATACTTAACTTAAAGCATGGGAATAGTCCCATACTCATGTGTTTAAAGTTTAACTTGGGACCCAAATGTATGGCCCTATTATCCCCGCCTGCTGATTTTCCTGCAGCAAGAGGGGAGAGAAAACAATACTGTGCTCGGTTATTCTTGCATGGTGGGATCTGTTCCCAACTGTCCTGTCCAGGGAGCAGCAGAAGGGTGAGAGCTGCATGCAAAAGATTCCCCCCCGCCCTCCCGATATGTGGATCATGAGGGGACCCCATCAGGCCATTGTTGGCTTGCCTCTGTAGCCCCTGGGGAAGAAAGGAGGCTTATATCCACCAACCACAGCCAAAAGGAACCAAAATGCGACTGTGAAGTAATAAAGTGACATGCACAGTCATGGGTGATGGGATTTGCTTACTGCCAGTTTTTGTCAGTGTAGAGCCAGATCCAACTCCCACTGAAGTCAATGGTGTCTGACTCAGACCCCGAGGCTCTGAACCTGCAGTGTGATCCATGAAGCCAATAAGCCTCCCTGTGCAGTAGTCCACCCCAGTGCACCACATACAGGACTGAGAGGTCAGATCCCAATCCTGCAAACATGTACTCACATGCTTAACTTTAGTTGTGTAAGGTATGTCTACACTGCAATTAAAAACCCTTGGCTGGCGCATGTCAGCTGACTCAGCTCAGGCAAAGGGGCTGTTTAATTGCGCTCTAGATGTTCAGGGTTGGGCTGTAGCCCAAGCTCCAGGACCCTGCAAGGTGGGAGGGTCCCAGAGCTCAGGGTTCAGCCTGAGCCAAACGTCTACATTGTACTTAAACAGCTCCTTTGCCTGAGCCCAAGTCAGCTGGCACAAGCCAACCATGGGTTTGTAATTGCAGTGTAGACATACCCCCAGTGTCCTCAATGCACTATTCACATATGTAAAATTAAGCATGCATCCAAATGTCTGGAGGGAAGGTCCTTAGATCATAAGCCCTTTGAAGCCGAGACATTGTCTTCCTACTAGTCAATACAGCACCTAGCAAGCAGTGTAATATGAACTACAAACAAGAAAAAAAAATACAGTGCCAAAAAATGAATGATGCCATCAATACAATACAATAATAATACCTAGCTCTTATATCACACTTTTCATCTGTAGATCTCAAAGCACTTTACAAAGGTCAATAGCATTATCCCCATTTTACAGAGGGGGAAACTGAGGCACCAAACAGTGAAGTGACTTGTGCAAAGTCACCCAGCTGGCCAATAGCAGAGCCAAAGGTGAAACCCAGGTCTCCTGAGTCTCAGTCCAGTGCTCTAACCACTATTTATCAAGGCCTCCATAACACAATTACTAATATTTAATGAGACTCCTCATGGGATAAATGTCATAAAAATGCTTTGGTGCAACACAGTGGCTTGTGGGTACTTTTAAAACCTTAACTCTGTATCTACTTGCTTTTGTTAATTTTATTCACACTTGTTTGGGCATGTTTTCGTGGGCTATAACCCACTTCATCAAACCTTTATTCAGACTGTTATGTTGAAGATGTTTTTATTTTTGTATTTCAATACCTCACCTACCTCATTCCTTCATATATTTCTATGGTATGAACTTCTCTCAGGACAGTCTTAAAAATAGAAAGAATAAGGATGCTAACAAATGGGGATGAAAATTCTGGATCCTTTAATTTTTTATTCTAGATAAGGATTTGTTTTGGCAAAAATTAAAAGCAGTAATATCTTTATCATGTGGTGACAATCTACCTATATAATATACTAATTTAGTACATTCTATCCTAAAGCTATAACAAGAGCAGATAAAATAAAAGTATTTTCAAGTCCACACACTATAAAGATTTCAATCACTTCCACTATCTGTATGGAAAATAGGTGTTTAATTTAGGTGACATAAAAGCAATTTCATAATGTTATAAAGCTTTTTATTTGTTTTCCATTTCATATTGTTTAGTTAAACAAGGATGATTTTAAAAACTCATATTCTTTGCTAGATCTAAATCGGCACTAATTTTTAGCCCAGGTCCTTTGATCCAGAAATTAACTAAGGAGAACTTAAAAGAGAAATGGGCCATCTTGATTATCACTACAAAAGTTTTTTCCTCCTGCTGATAATAGCTCGTCTTAACTAATTAGCCTCTTACAGTTTGTATGGCAACTTCCAACTTCTCTGTATGTGTATATATATATATCTTCTTACTATATCTTCCATTCTATGCATCCGATGAAGTTGGCTGTAGCCCATGAAAGCTTATGCTCTAATAAATGTGTTCGTCTCAAGTACTCCTGTTCTTTTTACATTCCTTTCAGGAGACTATCCTTTCTCAGTCCTAGGTTGCAATAGCCGGGATATTCCTGTAGGTGGCTCTGCAATTTCCCAAATAAAACAAGACCCCGAAGCAGAATTTGTAAAGCGATGTAATGATTTTCTTCCTAGCGGGATGATCACAGACTTTTTGAACTAACGGATAAACACAGATTCGCTGTAATTTTACAGGCTACATCTATCAACTGAGATCTTCAAACACAGAAGGAACTTCCTTTTAAAATCCAGCCTCTTCTTGTTCATCAGACGTCCCTATTATGCCAGGATTGAGCCAGAAACTTGTCTGAATTTTTTTTTAAAATAATTTCCCTATCGTCTACTTCAACTTTTAATTTGTCAGTTTCTAGCACAATAGTTGTGGGGCTGTTATAAATAACGAACGTTGAAGAAGAGTAAGAGTCAGACTCAGACAATGCAAACCATGAAACAAGTCATCGCATTTCGGTTGAGGCTTGGACTAAAAAAATAAATGTTAGCAGCAAATTCTTTTCCGCAAGGAAAAATGCACAACACAGGGCACAATGAGAAAAGGAAACACAGGGCTCCTATTTCACGACAGCTACCGGGAAGAATATTATGTTCAAAAAGGGTTTTAAACAAATCGATAACTCTGCTGGAGTTGTTACGTTCCCTGTTCGATACACTGTGAATAACAATTTGGGGATTTGCGCCAGCACCGCCAAGCGTGTCTGACACTTTGCCTTAATGTTTATAGAAATACTTTATCGAATGTATTTTATGCAAAAGACAAAGCAAAGACATTTTATGACAGATTTATTTGGGGATTTTTTCCCCCTCCTAGATGTCAATTTAGTCTCTAACTGTGCAGCCCTAATCGCTGTGTAGAGCGCGCAATCGATTGATGTCAGTGTTTTTACACATTTTATCAACAGCAAACGTGATTAAATAATAATAATTAGGCTTTAGAAAACGATTTACATCTTGAAAGCGATTAACAGAGATGATCTACATTTGTCTAAGCAACCTGCTATCGATTGTATTCGTTTGTATCATCGTATGAAAATGAAAGCATTTTATCCTAAAGAGTAGGATTTCTCTGGGTTCATTTCCCTGCTGCTTTCCTGTTTACAAACCTGTATACCCAGGCGTGTCCTTACATCCAGAGAAGCTTTGATTTTAATCGAAGATCGCTTCGAAAACAAAACGTCGCAAAGACAAATATTTGGCCTCCATAGTAGCCAAAATTAAACTTGTATTTGGTCATCACTTGTGTATGTCTAAGGAAAACTTGCAAGGCGTTTCCTCTTGCAACGTTTCAGAGTAGCAGCCGTGTTAGTCTGTATCCGCAAAAAGAAAAGGAGGATTTGTGGCACCTTAGAGACTAACCAATTTAGTCTCTAAGGTGCCACAATTCCTCCTGTTCTTTTTCCTCCTGAAATGTACGTGAAAGCAGAGCAGTTTCGTTTCTTTCATTTCAGGTAATTTCTTACCCAAAGTTACTTAAGTGTGATCTACCCCTGTTAAATTACACAAAATATGCAAGTTAGCCACATGCTGCTTTCAAATTCCAGTCCGTTGCTGGATTTTAATAGGGTTGCACATAATTTAGCGCAGAATTTGGAACCCCGATTATTCCACGTTGTTATTCGTTTAATCCATTTTTAAATGAGATCCATTATTTGATGTTAACAAATCTGCTTTGTTTATGTACGAAGCTTAGGGGTCTTCTTCGAACAGCCTTTAAAGTATTTTTATTATTTTATGGGGGTTATTTTAGAAACGATACACAGATATCAGTGAATAAATATGCACACGGTATGTACGAGTGAGCAGACAAGAGGGCATTTTCTTGCATGGAAAGGGAGTTAAAATATAACAAATTTGATCTTCACGTGGGGATTTTTTTACAATTATTATAATTATGATTTTTAAAGAGCTGAGTGCCCGTCTCACAGTTGAAGATACAGTTGGTGTGACCTTGGAAATTCCCGAAGCCGGGGCGGCTTTCAAATAAACGCCACGTTCATTTTAAAGTTTTTAAAGTTAGTTTAAAGTGGGATTTTTCTTTTTTTGGCGGATGCAAATATCTGAAACGATCCTCTTTCCTTGGCGATTCCCAAAGAGAGGGAGAAAAACAAAACCTCGACCTTTTTCAAAATGAATAAAATAGTAGGATCTTTTTCAAGTATCCTAAACTTTGCACAAAAAATAAAATAAAATAAAAACGAATGGATTTCTCCCGCATACACCTAACTAGAACCGGGTTAAAAATCGATTTCGATGGCGTTTTTTTCGTTCGCGCGCATGGGAGCAGCTCCCAACTCTCTTAATCCGGGAGCTGGGGAAGTCTGAAGCCCACAATCACAGGCCTGATCCAAACCCGGGGAAGCCAGCGGGGGAACTCGTGTCGACTCGTACCGGGGGCTTTGGCTCGGGCTCTCAGTGCTGCGCCTCCCGGAGGCGCAGTGGGTTGCCGCGGCAGCAGTGCCCAAGTCCCTTGCACGGAGCTGGGACGGGGCGGGGGCGGGGATGTGACCGGCGACAGGCTCAACACCACTTCTGTCCCGGCTCGCTCGCATCATCCCGGCAGGGCGGGCTGAGCGATGGTCCCCAGAGCGGAGGGCCGGTCGGGAGAACTCCAGTATCCCCGGACCGGCTTCTCTTCCTCCTCCAGCCTCCCCCCGCCCCCCAAACTCCCGTCTGGCCTGCAAGTGGCAGACAGCTCGGAGCGGGAGGGGGGCAGGAGACAGACAGACAGACATCGCCTCCCGGTGGGGAGGGGGCAGGAGACAGACAGACAGACAGACAGACATCGCCTCCCGGTGGGGAGGGGGGCAGGAGACAGACAGACAGACAGGTCGCCTTCCAGTGGGGAGGGGGGCAGGAGACAGAATGAAAGACATCGCCTCCCGGTGGGGAGGGGGGCAGGAGACAGACAGACAGACAGACAGACATCGCCTCCCGGTGGGGAGGGGGCCAGGAGACAGACAGACAGACAGGTCGCCTCCCGGTGGGGAGGGGGGCAGGAGACAGACAGACAGACAGACAGGTCGCCTCCCGGTGGGGAGGGGGGCAGGAGACAGACAGACAGACAGGTCGCCTCCCGGTGGGGAGGAGCTGCCTTCTTTCTTTCTTTCTTTCTTTCTTTCTTGGGGGGGGGGGAATCTACCCAGCCCCGCGTGGCCTGCCTCCCGCCCGCCCCCGGAAGGGACCCTCCCACTGGCTGCGGCGAGGAACGCGGCCCCTGCCCGCCCAGCCCTGGCCCCGGGCGGGGAGGCTGGGCAGAGATTAAGGCGCTATAAGGAGCTTGTCGGCACGGAGGGAGGGGGCAGCGCAGCCGGCCGCCCCGCATGGCCCGGGACCATGAGCGCCGGTGACTTGCAGCCCAGCTCCCCCGCCAGCCCGCAGCCCCGCCGGGCCCGGGAGGCGCCCGAGATGGCCGTGTACTGCGGCGAGACCTTCAGCGTGTACCCGCCGCCCGGCGCCGCCTCGGGGCAGCGCCCGGCCGCCTACGCCCTGGGCGACTACGGGGCGCCGGCCAACGCCGGCTACCTGTGGGGCGTGAGCGGCCCGGCCCCGTACCTGCAGGGCGCCCCCGGGCCGGCCGCCCCCTTCCTGCCGCCCGCCTCCTACGGCTGCTCGCGGGGCGGCCAGCTGGGGGGCGCCCCCGCCGCGCCCGGCTCGCCCTCGCCCGCGGCGGCCGAGCTGAGCTGGCTGAGCCTGGCCGGGCAGGAGGAGCTGCTGCGCCTGGTGCGGCCGCCCTACTCCTACTCGGCGCTGATCGCCATGGCCATCCAGAGCGCGCCCGGCCGCAAGCTCACGCTGAGCCACATCTACCAGTACGTGGCCGAGAACTTCCCCTTCTACAAGCGCAGCAAGGCCGGCTGGCAGAACAGCATCCGCCACAACCTCAGCCTCAACGACTGCTTCCGCAAGGTGCCCCGCGACGAGGACGACCCGGGTGAGCGCCGGGGAGTGGGAGGTTGAGCGGACCTGGGGGGGTGGGGGTCCCCAGGGAGTGGGGGCGGGGGCGAGTGGGACCGGGGAGGGGGTGCCCGGGGCCTGGGATTAGAGGCACTGGGGTCCCAGGGGGCTGGAGAAGAGTGGGGCTGGGGTGGTGCCCGGGAGCAGAGGGATGGGGTGCCCAGGAGGCTGGTGGCAGAGGGGGGTGTTGGATGGAGGGGTGCCCAGGAGGCAGAGGGGTGTTGGATGGAGGGGTGCCCACAAGCCCGGTGGCAGAGGGGGATGTTGGATGGAGGGGTGCCCAGGAGGCAGAGGGGGATGTTGGATGGAGGGGTGCCCAGAAGCCCGGTGGCAGAGGGGGGTGTTGGATGTGGGGGTGCCCAGGAGGCAGGGGGGTGTTGGATGGAGGGGTGCCCACAAGCCCGGTGGCAGAGGGGGGTGTTGGATGGAGGGGTGCCCAGGAGGCAGGGGGGTGTTGGATGGGGGGGTGCCCAGAAGCCCGGTGGCAGAGGGGGGTGTTGGATGTGGGGGTGCCCACAAGCCCGGTGGCAGAGGGCGGGTGTTGGATGGAGGGGTGCCCAGGAGGCAGGGGGGTGTTGGATGCAGGGGTGCCCACAAGCCCGGTGGCAGAGGGATAGGGGATACCCAGGATGCTGGGGGCGGGGAGGTTAAACGGACCGAGGGGCTGGGGTGGGGAGAGGAACCCAGGGGACCCGAGGGGAGCTCCATACAGGACAGGACCCCCCGCTGCCGTGCAAGCAGCTCTGCGGTCAGGCCCAGCCCGGCCAGCCCCGAGCGGAGAGGGGACCCGACCAAGAAGCAGCACCCGCCCCTTGCACGGCTCTGTACCGGGCCCCCGCCGGGACACCGGAGGGGTAGGGCAGGGAGCCGGTGGGACGCGGACGCCAGGAGCCCCTGCGCTGGAACACCCGCGAGCGGCCCCCGGCCGGCTCGGAGCTGGGGACCCCGGGAGCGGTGCGAGCCCCGCGCCGATCCCAGGGAAGCTTGGCCAGGGAGACAGGACCCCGGGATGTGGATCCTGGTCGGTCCCACTGAGCCAGCCTGGGCGGGGGAGCCGCGCGGGGCAAGGGGCGCCTGCACCCAGGGTACGGGCAGGGACCGGCAGGTGGGGCGGGCCGGGCAGAGCTCCGTGCAGGCGGGGGGCTGCAGAGAGGGGGTGCGATGGACAGTGTAAGCCGGGGTGCCGGACGGCCTCCACCGCGGCTGCTTCGCCCAGCTGGGGACACTCTCTACTGTCACCTGGGCCGGAGGGGCACCGAGGGGCAGATCCTGTGATGGGGGCCGGGGGTGGGATATTGGCCCAAAAAGGGAGCAGCTGGATCCAGGGCCCCAGGTTCACTTCCTAGCAGGGCAGGGCCCTTCCGGGGGTGGATGCCCATGATGAGGTGCCAGCCCTCTAGGGCAAGGGGTGGGGCTCTTAGCGCCGAGTCTATGTGACCCAGCCCCAGGATGTACCTCCAGTCTGCTCTCTGGGTGTGGGGGGTATTTTAGAGATGCAGGGTCCCGCCTACCCTGCAGGATGGTGTGGCTCAGACATGTGCATTGGGTGCAGAGGCCCTCGTGTGTGGTGGTGGTGGTGGGGGGGTGCATTAGTGATGTAGCCAGGTGGAGTGGGGGATGCATGTCCTGCTCAGGGAAAGGGTTTAATGCCAGTGCAGATTCTGCACACGGGCCCCCTTGGTGCAAAGGGATTCAGGACCTTCCTTGCACAGAAATCTGTGGCATGGTGTGTGCATGACTGTGCCCAGGCAGCAAGGGGGCCGCCAGGGGTGTGCTGTATTTATGTGTATGCACCCCAATCCCCCTGGCACATGTGCAGCCCTGAAAAGGATCCCACCAGTAGACGCTCCCTCCCCCGTAATCTGCCCTGAACCACAACATGGGCGAGATGGCCCCGCACATGCCCAGCATTGCTAATGTACCCCTCTATTTCATCCTACCCCAGCTGAGCTGTATCAGGATGAAAGAGTAAGTGCAGGCATACACTGCAATGCAGGTCTCCCTGGGATTAGGGTGCCAACGGGTGAGTGTGGGTTACGCATCCCTCTGTGCCTGATCCACAGAGGAGATGGGGCTATTACAGCCCCAGCCAGCTTAAGATGGAGCAATTTGTGCTTTTAGCGCTTGGGGTCCCCTGTTCAATCCGTGGTGCATTGGCCAAGATGGTGGCCATCACGCACACTTAAATGACAAGGGTGTAGTACGGGAAGCGTTAGAAGTTCTGTCTGCAGGGCCCTTTTACTCCATTTGGGGAGGGGCTGTAGGCTCCAAGGGGCGGTTCTGATCCTGCGAAGTGGCTGCAAGATTGATTCCGGGTGCGTGGTCTGTCGGGCAGATTCTGAATTCCTGTACCTAAGTCAGTTAAATTGTACCAGTGCGAGAGGAGAATCCGCTCTGGTCAGCAAGTCTGGAGTGGGTGTTTGGTGGGTGCAGATTGTGCAAATGTGGGGGGGAGACAGGGGTAGAAGGAGGGTGCAGATCCTGCTCAGAGGGTGCAGGGCATCTGTTGGAGGAGTTCCCTGTCTGACTCTTTCTCCGTCCCCTTCAGGGAAGGGGAACTACTGGACCTTAGACCCAAACTGTGAGAAGATGTTTGACAACGGGAATTTCCGGCGCAAGCGCAAGCGGCGCTCCGAGCCTAACACCCCCACCGTGGTGTCCTCCGGCGGGGCGCTGAAGGCTGAGGAAGGGCGTCCCATCCCGGCGGCTGCAGGCAAGCCCTGTGGAAACAGCCCCTCCCCCGAGCTGGAACTATCACCTGCCAGGGACCATCCGAAAAGCTCCTCTTCTCCAGGCATCATCTCAGCCACCCCTGGCTGCCTGAGCACCTTCTTCAGCGGCATGAGCTCACTGAGCAGTGGAGGGAGCCGCCTGGCGCACCATCGGAACTTCCCTGCTGGGCAGATGAGCGGTGGCACCTTCACCGCCCCCTCCAGCGGCTCCTCCCAGGACCTGCTCCCACCAGACCAGCTACAGCGAGTTCCGGGGCCCACTGCTGCCTATTACAGCTCCTTCCACCCCAGCAGCAGCAGCAGCAGCAGCCAGGGCGCCCAGTACAACCATTACTACAACTTCACAGTCAACAGCCTCATCTACGCCCGGGATGGCACTGAGGTGTAGGGCATGGAATGCAACTCAAGGGAACCAGACAGGGAGGTTCATTCAGCAAGAAGGAAGACCACATGCTTTTGCAAACTGCATCTGAAGCAGGACACTTGCAGTATGTTTTATGTTTTCCCAGGAAGAAAAACTTACAATCTATTAAATATATGCGTACACACAGAGTGTGGAGTATTTCTCTTACTCATCCCTGCAAAATCACTGATCCACACAGGATGCCTGTTTGCCACTAAATGCTGCAAATGCGAACCAGAACTCGATTAGTGACTTCAGAGGTTTTTTATCTGGAATGTAGAGTTAAAAAAATAACTGCAAAGAGAAAACAGCAAGGACCAAATATAGACATATAGCAGGGGAGTATTGACTGTTGGTCATTTATTTGTGAACCTCTGTTTACAAGTGCTTTGGTCTTGGAAGAGAAAAAAAATGAAGAGATTTCTAATGAAGTGCCTTGTAAAAATCCCTGTGTCAGTGATTGCCTGTTTAGGTAATTGTTTTAGGCCTCGATCCTGCCGTGTACAATGCTCGGGCAGATTCTGTGCCCACACAGAACCCCTTTAGATACAGAGCAGCTCCATGCAGGTTCGTCAGTCTGCCTGTGCTTTGTATATTGAAGAATCAGGGCTTTATTTTGTAAAATAATCATTTTACTTAAGCTTAGTACCAAAGACACACAATCTAGCCATCCAGCTTTTAGCAAGAGAATAAACACAGTGAATATTTTTATACATATTTGTATGTAATGTACTACTCTGTAAATACATTTCTGTGGGATTTTATATTTGTAAATTATGCTCTGGAGTTGTACTTATTTATAATGTGTTTGAAATTTGGGGAAGTTTATTTTGCCCATCCTTTCCCCCACCCCCACCCCCATTCCCTCCCCCCCTTTTTTTTTTTTTTAATTGTAGTGTATGAATGAAACTTTTCAAACTGAACAATATTTTGGGGAATAAAATATTTACAGTTAGATTTTTGCTTGTTTGTTCATCAACAGATTTTATTTTATTTTACTTTTTTAAATGGTTAGGGACACTGGTTGGGACAAAAGATACAGGGACTCATTAACACTTTCTCTGTGCCAAGAAAACAATGTTGCTTTCAGCCCAAAGGAGAAGTGTGTGGTTTGATTTACAACCTCCTGATGGGTAATTGTGAAAGGTGGACTGAAGCTTTTGCTGGTTTTAGACAGTAAATTGCTCATTTTCAGCTTTGGTTGGTTAATATATAGTAATTGCTTGCAAAGTTAATTGGAGCAGGGCTGACCCATGTCGAGCTGTTGTTTACAATGCAGTGGAAGTAGGATCAAGCCCATGCAGCCAAATTCAGACCCTGGAGTAACTGGAGTCAAAGGAGTTACACCCATTTAAGGTTCTTCAGCAGAGTAATCCAGTGAAGGTCAGTGGGCCAAAATGTGCTCTTATACATTGGTTTAAATCTGGAGAAACCCCATTAACTTCAGTGAAGTTTCTTCTGATTTACAGTTGTGAAAGAATCAGTCCCATAGTACATAATATCCGTGATGTAAAAAATCCTCACATTTCTGAGGTTTACATCAGTTGTTGGCAGGGATTTGATGTAATCAGCCAGCTGGTATAAATGCTTTTTAAAGGCATGTAACATATACAGTAAAAACAAAAGAAAAGCACAAAACTGAAACGGTAGTACAATTGCAGTACTGTATTTAACAACAAATCACATGCATCCAACTTATTAGAATGCCACACAAGCAGGTAACATTTGTCTCTAAAACCCAAAACAATATTTCATCCAATGCAATCCAGCACCTATAGGGACAACCTTGCACTGTGATAACCATGCACTGTACCAGTGCAAGACCGATCTAGAGCCTGATACTACTCCCCTCACTTAGGGCCTGATCCAAAATGCATTGAAGCCATGGAAAAACTGTTGACTTCAATAGGCATTGGATCAGGCTCGTAGGCATAGCTCAAGAATACTGTGTCTGCACAAGCCTTTTTCCTCTAAAGTCTCTTACCCCTGCTAACAGTGGTTCAGCTCCATTTGTGGAAGCTGGGGGTGGAGAACTGGTGTAGATGGCTCCATGTGGCTGTCAACATTTTAACCCTCATGCTCAGAGCAGATCCACACAAAATGGTGCTTAAAATGCAATCAGTCCCCTGAAGGTGCAGGCTCAGGAGGCCTGGCTTGGTCCTAGTTTGTGAAATGCTGAACACCCTCATTTGTCATTTAGGGCTCAGTGGCTTCCAAGGGACAGATTCTGTGGGAGACAGTGAGAATTTGGGGTCTGCTGTCAGCAGGGCATAGAAGGTGGTGCTGGCTTTGGTGTTTCCCTGCTTAATGCTTCTTCCTCCCCAAGAAAGAGACATAGGATTCACCCTCAACAATCTCAGCTACCCAATAGAGGCATGTGAGTTTCACAAGCGGTATCTTGAAATTAAGTCCTTTCAACATTTGTTTCTAAATATCCCAAGAGAATGTGGACCCTGTATTTTTAAAAAATGCATGAAGAGAAGAAAAACGTGATCAAATGATCAAAAAGTGCAAGCGCATTTCTTTGGCAAACATATGGGCCTTCAGAAAGGCCCACCCATCATTTGCTACATGCAGCGTAGTTGTAGCTGTGTTGATCCCAGTAAATTAGGGAGACAAGGTGGGTGAGGTGATATCTTTTATTGGACCAACTTCTGTTGGTAAGAGAGACCAGCTTTGGGAGCATACAGCTTCTAAGGACTGGGAAAGGTACTCCCAGCATTGCAGCTAAAATGCAAGGTTGCTTTGTGTAGCTGGAAAGCTGGTCTCTCTCATCAACAGAAATTGATCCAATAAAAGATATTATCTCACCCACCTTGTCTCCCTAACAGGCCTGTGCTCACAGTTCTGATTAATTCTCATCAGATATCCCCCAGAGAAGAGGCCATGGGCCTGATTTACCAGAGGGAATAATCAGACTCTTTGTACAAGAATAAGCTGATCCCATAGGCTTGATTCTGATTTCACACCAGTTTAACTCCACTGACTTCAGTTGAGTTATTTGAAATTTGCACTGCTGTCACTTGGAGCGTAATCAGGCATTTTTGTGTAGGGAATCTTTGTTTTCATTTGGTAGAGGGCCACAATGAAAGAAAGATTCCTCTGTGTTTGGAAAAATCGCCTTTCTTGAGTAGTTTGAGAATCTCAGTAGGAGCAAGCTTCCAGAACTCACTTAATTCTTTATTTTATTATTATTGGGGGATGGGTGAGGAGAATGAAGGAAAGTAATCAAATTACTGTATTAGTGGTTGCATCATCAGGACCAGGGACATCACTGAAATTCCTTTGTTTCATCGACTTGTGAAGTTAAATTTAAATAAGGCTCATTCTTGTGAGTCAGGGCTGTAGGACTGGGTCCACAATGTAGAGCTTTATTAAGATCCTGATCCTGCAGTCTTTACTCAGTGAAACTCCCAGTGGCACCTTTGAAACATGAATGCACCCTGTTAGTACGGGCCTGACCTTGCAATGTACCAAAGGCCCCAGTGAAGTCAGCGAGGTATGACTGTGACCCAAACCTTGCTGGGTCAGGGCATATAGTTACATTGCTCATCTCTGCAATCCTTACAAGTCAATGGAACAATTCTCATGAGCAAGGGTTTCAGGATTGGGCTGTTAATAGGCTCAAATATTCTACCCACATTTACAATTTTTCCCCTCTTGGTGTTGAGGTTAAATCCTGCTCCCCTCCTGCGGAGTGGATGGAAGCCCTTGCCTGAGGTAGGTAAGCACGGGCTTTGCCCCCAGCCTGAGTATGTGAATATAAATGCTTGGGTGTTCGTGATAAAACAACCTGCCAAAGGGGCCCCTTGATACTAGCATTCCAACTAATAGACACCTCGTCTGTGCTGAGGGGAGTTGAGTGAATGAGTCTTAATGGCAGCCTTGAGCTTTTCCTTTTGTTATTAAAAATGACTCCTCATTTAAAACCATTTAGCAACACCCAAGTCATGGGAGAATGAGGGCGGCAGGATTGGGCTTAATGAAAGACACTCAAAAAAACAACAGGGCTATTGTCATGGGCCGCCTTCATTTAAAATGAGCTCCCCAGGAGCAAGGGGGAAAAGGACAACAGGGACAAAAGACAATGAGTCCCACCCCTGAATCCCTCTGCCTCTCCTGCAGCCCCAAGAAGCCAGCAAGGCCTGTCTTTTTGGCCTGTGTTTGTACAATACCTAGCGCAGTGGGGTTCTGGTCCGTGACTGGGGCTTCGGCACTACGATAATACAAATAATAGGTAATAATACTAACCCAATGTGACCAGCAGATCAGCACAACAGTAGTCCTGCTCCCAGTCTGGGTATGTCTACACTGGAGTTTAGATGAGCATTCTGAGGCCAGATCCTGAGCCTATTGAAGTCAATGGGAAAGGCCCAAACTGACTTCTGTTGGAGCAGAATCAAGCCCCTGGACTCCACTCCTCTCCACCAAAGCCAGGCAAAGCCCCTGAAGTCGGTTAGTACTTCACTGAGCTAGCTAGTAATTTATTTTTATTTCTGAACTTTCTGGAAGTTGGGGTGAAGTGGAAGTCACAAAAACTCTTGCATTTGCAGACTCAGCTAAATAGTACATCTGATATTTGTGCTACTAATTGATTGTTTCTTTTATGGTAGCTACACCAGGGCTCCATTTTGCCTGGCACTATATGCATGTATAATAAATAAATATACTTCCTGCCCTAAGGAGCTTACAGTCTAAACACATGGCGAGAGGCAATGTTGGGTGCTGTAGTGTAGATGGCCATAAAAATGCTGGCAACTCCCATCTGCAGGTCCGTTCTGAGCCTCCCAGTGTTTCTAGCATGGATGAAGGGAAACCAACATGAGCAAATCTTTAGAAAATGTCCCTAGTGGGGATAAGGCCTGAATATCTATCATATATGTTATCTCACACTGCCTTAAATCAGGGGGATTTATTATGTGCCAGTGGACGAGAAGCTGGATAGGAGTCAACAGTGTGCCCTTGTTGCCAAGAAAGCTAACAGCATTTTGGTCTGTATAAGTAGAAGCATTGCCAGCAGATCGAGGGACGTGATCGTTCCCCTCTATTGGGCATTGGAGAGGCCTCATCTGGAGTACTGTGTCCAGCTTTGGGCCCCACACTACAAGACGGATGTGGAAAAAATGGAAAGAGTCCAGCAGAGGGCACCAAAAATGATTAGGGGTCTGGAACACATGATTTATGAGGAGAGGCTGAGGGAAATGGGATTATTTACTCTGCAGAAGAGAAGAATGAGGGGAGATTTGATAGCAGCCTTCAACTACCTGAAAGGGGGTTCCAAAGAGGATGGATCTAGACTGTTCTCAGTGGTAGCAGATGACAGAACAAGGAGTAATGGTCTCAAGTTGCAGTGGGGGAGGCTTAGGCTCGATATTAGGAAAAACTTTTTCACTAGGAGGGTGGTGAGGCACTGAAATGGGTTACCTAGGGAGGTTGTGGAATCTCCTTCTTTAGAGGTTTTTAAGGTCTGGCTTGACAAAGCCCTGACTGGGATGGTTTAGTTGGGGATTGGTCCTGCTTTGAGCAGGGGGTTGGACTAGATGACCTCCTGAGGTCCCTTCCAACCCTGATATTCTATTATTCTAGGGGCTGGATCCTGCTTGATTTATTCACGTGATTAATCAGGCCCCACTGGGCCTGATTCTGATGTCACAGTAGTTTAAAAGTGGTGTAATTTCATTCAGTGGATTTACACCAATCTGCACGATCAGATTCAGGTCCATTCACTACAACTGGTGACTTATGGTGATGAACCAACTGAAAATACAGTACCTAGCCTGGTAAATAGAGAGTGGGGCTGGTTGGGAAATGATTTTCTTCCTACCTGAAAAGTTTTGACAAAAATTAATTTTGTTTTTATCCAAAAAGCCCCCTAAGCTTTCATCAAAAAACAAAATCCCTTAACACTGAATGGTTTTCAGGTTTTGGCAACCCTATTTTTGTTTCAGTTTTCAGCCAATCAAAACAAAAATAATTGGGTTTTCAGGTTGTGGGTTTTTTCTTCCAGAAATTCCATTTAGTTGAAAAAACATTTTTTGTGTGTGGGGGGAGGGGGAATGATTGAAAAAAAATTTTTTTTGACCAAATCTAATAGATTGACGCTCTAATTGATTGGAATCATAAACAAAATATGATTTGCCTCTGCAGGAATAACATGATTGTAATGTAAAACATCAAAGGTATTCATTCATTTTATACTTGCACTATCTCTTAATCATATCAAATAATCTTGCCACTTCATCACACAATACAAGGTATGATAAAAGTGCATGTGAGCTTCATATACTGCTGAGTAGACTATTAGAAGATCTATCCTAAAGGATCTTCATTTAGGGCCTGATCCCAGCACAATGGAGTTAATGGAAAGACTCCCATTGGCTCCAGTGGGCTTATCAGGCCGATACTCAGCTTGTCTATAGCATATTTCGGATGGTCTAATCTCTTGCCCCAGAGAGAGCTGAAAGAAGTAAAATAATGACACATTTGTGAGCTGCATGTCATGGGCCCGATCCTGGCAAAACTCTCATTGGCTGCTGTGTATAAGGAGAAGCAGGCCCCATGTGATCATTTTCCTCTTTCCTGCAGTCCATTGTGTCAGGATTTATTGACAAAGCAAATATCTCACCAGGTAGCCAATCTATGGTAGCAAATAAACAATGACAGACCAGCTCCGGATTGATGGTTAACCTGCCCTTAGCCCCCTTGGGCACCACTGATTTTATGTCTAATGAAAGGAAATAGTGGAAATGTTCTGTCTTTCTCCAAATCCGCTTGGATGGTGGCAGAGATCAAGCTTTGCCCTGTTACTTTGGCACTCCTGCACTTTATATTGACTTGACTGCTGCATTTACAAGCAGTAAGGTACCATCAAAAGGCTCTTTAAAACATATAAGTTTAGATCCTCAGCTAATACAGATGCAGCATCCGATGAAGTGATCTGTAGCTCACGAAAGCTTATGCTCAAATAAATTGGTTAGTCTCTAAGGTGCCACAAGTACTCCTTTTCTTTTTGACTCATAATTGTTACCCACCCAATGGAACCCGATTCTGACCTCACTTACCCCTGCTTTGCAGTGGGGTATGATTAAGGCTACATTTAGTCATGGCTATTTTTAGTAAAAGTCATGGACAGGTCATGAGCAGGAAACAAAAATTCACAGCCCGAGACCTGCCCATAACTTGTACTATATACCCCTGACTAAATCTTGGGTGCTGTGGGGGGGAGGCGGCCTGGGGCACCGCGGGTGCTCTGGTGATACTGGGGGGCACTGTGGGTGCTGGAGGGTCAGCACGCAGCCCAGGGGTGCTGTGGGTGCTCGGGGATGGGGGGGGGGAGTAGCTCGTGCCCCCGGGACCCCTGCCAGTACCTAGGAGCAGGGGGGCCCAGAAGGCAGCCTGGGATCTCCGCCGGAGCTTGGGGAACAGCAGTGGCCGGGTCCCCCGCTGCTGCTGCTGCTGGGTGGCGCGGCGGCCCAAGGCCCATGCTGCTGCTGCTGGGACGGCACAGGGCGGCGGCCCGAGACTACCCCAGCAGCAGCTGGTGCGGCTGGCCCAGGGGCTGCTGGAGCTGCTCAGGCAGACCAGGGGGCCAGCCGCACCAGCCGCTGAAAAAGTCATAGAATCATAGAATATCAGGGTTGGAAGAGACCTCAGGAGGTCATCTAGTCCAACCCCCTGCTCAAAGCAGGACCAACCCCAACTAAATCATCCCAGCCAGGGCTTTGTCAAGCCAGGCCTTAAAAACCTCTAAGGATGGAGATTCCACCACCTCCCTAGGTAATGCATTCCAGTGCTTCACCACCCTCCAAGTGAAATAGTTTTTCCTAATATCCAACCTAGACCTCCCTGACTGCAACTTGAGATCATTGCTCCATGTTCGGTCATCTGCCACCACTGCAAACAGCCTAGCTCCATCCTCTTTGGAACCTCCTTCAAGAAGTTGAAGGCTGCTATCAAATCTCCCCCTCACTCTTCTCTTCTGCAGACTAAGCAAGCCCAGTTCCCTCAGCCTCTCCTGGTAAGTCATGTGCCCCACCCCCCTAATCATTTTCGTTGCCCTCTGCTGGACTCTCTCCAATTTGTCCACATCCTTTCTGTAGTGGGGGACCCAAAACTGGATGCAGTACTCAAGATGTGGCCTCACCAGTACCGAATAGAGGGGAATAATCACTTCCCTCGATCTGCTGGCAATGCTCCTACTAATGCGATTAGTCCCAATATGCTGTTAGCCTTCTTGGCAACAAGGGCACACTGTTGACTCAAATCCAGCTTCTCGTCCACTGTAATCCCCAGATCCTTTTCTGCAGAACTGCCGCTTAGCCAGTCGGTCCCCAGCCTGTAGCGAGCGGTACATGGGATTCTTTCGTCCTAAGTTCAGGACTCTGCACTTGTCCTTGTTGACCCTCATCAGATTTCTTTTGGCCCAATCCTCCAATTTGTCTAGGTCACTCTGGACCCTATCCCTACATTTCTAGTGTATCTACCTGTCCCCGCAGCTTAGTGTCACCTGCGAACTTGCTGAGGCTGCAATCCATCCCATCCTCCAGATCATTAATGAAGATGTTGAACAAAACCGACCCTAGAACTGACCCTTGGGCACTCCGCCTGATACCGGCTGCCAACTAGACATGGAGCCATTGATCACTACCCATTGAGCCTGACGATCTAGCCAGCTTTCTATCCACCTGATAGTCCGTTCATCCAGCCCATACTTTTTAAACCTGTGACTTCCGTGATCTCCGTGACAGACTGGCAGCCTTAGGTATGATTTCACTACCTGCAGTGGAGTCACTCCTGAGTAACACCCATTATTCAAAGTGGGCCAGATACTACTCTCATTTGCATCTCTGTAAATCTGGAATAACTCCACTAACTTCAGTGTAGTTGCTCTGAATTTATACTAGTGTCATTGAAAGCAGAATTTTGGCTCATTTTGATTCTGGTCCTGCAAAATGCTGAGCATCCTTCAGTCCCATTGATTTAAATAGGCATTGAGGATGTTCATCACCTTGCAGGCTCTGGCCCTATTATTGAAGACATGGGAGCCTGGGGGCCACAAGGAATGTGGGGCATGCCTATAATATGTGCACATCCCTGTCTGTAAAATGGGGATACTTATTCCTCTAAGGGTGGAGTAATTCATGGACTCAGATCTGCATCCCTTATCTTCCACCGTCTCCCATTGACTCTGGAAGGACTTTTGAATATGCAAGAAATGCAGGAATCAGATTAGGGTTTGACAAATGCACTGCATACATGCTAAATATAATTATGATAATTTTAGGATATACCTGAACCTCCCCCTGCCTGGGAAGCATCTTGATTTCTCATCGTACGATTGAAGGGTTTGAATCTACTTAGCTCTTTAATTAGTCCATTCAGTGTAATATCTAAGCACATCCCAATATCTCAAAATATAATCCATCTGTCTCTCTTCCTTCTTAGCCTTTGGGAGACATGGCTTGGTTAGTGGTGTGTGTGTACTTGAGGGAAAGTTAAGTTGAAGAGATAAGGTTTGTACTCTTTCTGAATGCAGTGGTGGTCATCCTTATCTCCTCTGGTTCTTTCTGCTGCAGCCATAAACATCCCCCACATTAGTCAATAGTTTCATTGTTCTGGTGGAATGTAGCTGTCATGAGAGGTCATGGTCATGGAGGGGGAGATGATCTCCTAAGTAACTACAGTCAACTCCATGGAGGGTTTTGAATACCAGGACAGAGACTTAGATTTGGACCAGCAGAGAGAGTGTGGCACTGGGGTGCTGTGTTCATGATGACCTGTCGTTGTTAAGCAGACAGACTGCTGTGTTTGTACCAGCTGTAGCTCTTTCTGCATGTGTGCTATTATTCCTAAACAAATAGAGTTGCAGTAACCAAAGCAGGAGGTTGGGAATGTGTAGATCACTGTGGTAAGGTCTGTATCCCATAGGATGGGGCTCAGTCTTCTAGCCAGTCATAGATGGAACTTGGCATTTTTACCACTCTGACTGTTGGGCATCCACTAGCATTGAAGAGTCCAGAAAACCGGAATGCTACAGACTGACTTAATCTGTAAGCAGACACTCTGGACAATGGGAGATGTCACAGAGCAGACAAGTTCTCCAACACTTCCTGCCAGCATCCCCCCAGTCTTGTCTGGGTTCCTCTTTATCCAGCTGCTCTTCATTTTGACTAGGCCTTGAGAGCAGAGGCATTGGAACGATTTATATCATGGGGGTGCTGAGAGCCATTGAACAAAACGGTAAACCCTGGGTATGATGTAAACCATGCACCGCCAGCACCCCTAGTTCCAGCAGCCCTGCTTGAGAGAGACGGTGTGGTTTATGTTTGATTCAAAGGAGATACAGAGCTGGCTGTTTTCTGCGTCCTGCTGGCTCCTTAGCTTGTTTTTCTTCGTTTGCTTCTCAGCCCGCGTGCTCAAAGGGAGGTTAGGCGTTGGGCAGTTAGAGCTGAGCAATGGTTTCTTTAATACTGGTCAGAGAGCTGCACATTTTAGGGCAGGTGCTAGATTCCCCTCTTCAAAGGAAGTGTTGACAGAACCTGTTAGCAGGGTTCCCAGGTGGTGTTACCTGTTTGCTCTTCCCACCTGAGGAGGGCAGGGGTCAGAGTCTCACATGTGCAGGTGATAGCTCCGGTTGCTTCCACCACAATTTCTTGTGTAAACAGAGGTGGGCTGGCTTTCTGCAGCAGGCTGAACTTTTGCTGGAGTGAGTTAAGTTGATCCAGTATGGACATGACAACTGCTTTCTAGAGCTTGTTAGCCTGGGAGGCCCTGGGTAAATGCTGCATTCTAGACCCTAAGCAGATTTTAAACTTCTTGTTATACGTTTAAAAGAACACTGTCAGGTCGAAGTTGCCCCCCTCCCAAACTGAACATTTTGTGTCAAAACAAGCTTTGACAAAACCTAAGTCCAACAGAAGTATTCCTGTGACATTATGAATCTCGAAGGGAAAGCAAACAAACATTCTCCTGCAGCATTTGCAATATAAGCTTTCCTGCTTGCTGCTAGCTAGTGCCTGGGAAGTCAAACCGACAAGAAGCCAAAATGAACTAGCTGGTGTATTTTCACTGTCCCAGCTGAGGAAAATATTAAAAAGTCAGTAACAGGAATATTAAAATGACAACTAGTTTGTAAATGATGTTAAAATAATTCCTAATTTTAGGTAAATTAGGTAAATGGATTCCTCTTTGTCCAGCTGCTCTTCATGTTGGCTAGGCCTTGAGAGCAGTGTCGTTGGAACAGTTTGTATCGTGGGGGTGCTGTGATTTCTCTCTAGGAATAGCAGCTCTTCTCACAGCACTGCGTGCCATTCCCTGCCCTGAAGAATTTCCAGTCTCAATAGACAAGAATGCCAAAGAAAGTCTTATAACCCCGGTTTTACTAATGTGGACCTGAAGCACAGACAGATCAAGGGTATATTTACTCGGCAATTGGGAGGTGCATTTGCAGCACATGTAGGCATACCCACACTAGCTTACTAGAAAACAGCATCTTTGACACAGGGCCCTGGGGTAGCTTTTCAAGCAGCAGGGTTTTTATTCACACCTCTCAGGTGCAGCGAGGATGAACCCTAAGCGGCTTGCCAAAGGACACCCAGGAAGTCCTGTAGCAGAATCATAGAATATCAGGGTTGGAAGGGATCTCAGGAGGTCATCTAGTCCAACCCCCTGCTCAAAGCAGGACCAATCCCCAACTAAATCGTCCCAGCCAGGGCTTTGTCAAGCCTGACCTTAAAAATATCTAAGGAAGGAGATTCCACCACCTCCCCAGAGTCAGGAACTGATCGGATATTGTCTCAGCACTGTTTTATTGCCTTAACCACAAGGCTGTCCTTCCTCACCGTGCCCCTTAGAATGGTTTCTCCCATGGGGCTGGCCAGCCAGCTAGCCAGACTAACCCATATTTGAAAAATGTACACTAGATGAGGCTCCTCGTTTTACAGCTCCTTGGTCTCAGTGGGTATATCTGCACTGCAGCTGGGAGCAAGCCTCCCAGCCCGAGTAGACAGGTTTGCAGAGCAGGGCTTGAGCTAGCCTGCAAGAAACACCAGCGGCGACATCGCAGTTCAGGCCATCAAGCCCAGGGCGGCCTGAGAGCCCAGACTCCAGCCTGAGCTGCAGCAGCCACACTGCTATTTTTGACACGCTGGCTTGAGCCCAGCTCGTGCACGTCAGTCTCCCTGAGCTGCCGTGTAGACATGCCCATGGAGAATGACCGCACCAGAGACAAAGGACTAGGAACCCCAGTGCAGCTCCATCTGTCTTCCTTTCTGAACACCCCAGGCGTGAACTGGACAGTCAGAAGCTGGTTCCACACCAAGGAATTTTTATAATGTGCAAACCTTGTTCTTTCAAGGGATTAACTGCAGGACAACTAGAAATGGGTTAAACTTGCCAGAAATAACCCTGGCAGTTGGAAATTACAGAGCCTGCTGATACACTGAGCCATGTGACCAGCCTCCATTTGTTAGAATCAATTCAGGTTTTGATTGATTATTTATTATTTCGATTGGACCCAAGGAGTTCCCCAACCCCCAGTGAGGTTTAAATGCATCCATGGTCTCTGCTGGGCCCCTCATACTTGGCTTCTTTTCTGTGAGGTCTGTAGGCACCACTAGGCTTTTAGAGCTCAGCTGCCACTCGGCAGAGGGGCTCAGGTGCCCCACTGGCCTTTTCTGAGCTCCTTGGGCTTGGCTGCATCTTGACTATGGCTGAAGAGAGGAGGTGGTAACTCCAGTGCCCCCCTGGTACTAAAGTGAGTGGTCACTCAGAGGATTGTGGAGATCTTCATCCTGTGACCCTCTATCCCCTTTCCTACATGCTTTGATGAGCAGTGGAGTTGTGAACAATCTTGAATTTGAGGATCTGAGTTAGCCCCCACGGAGGTGCGCTTCTCAGAGCTAATTGTCTCAGGTGCTGCAAATTCACACAAGCATCACTGTATCAGTTACAGCTGGGTCACTTTTCTGAGGCTCTCTCAGCAACCCTGAAAACGAAAGACTTCCTTTTTATTTTAAAATGGAAGCTTGGAGAACAATGCAGAACAAGCGGCAGCATGAAGGAGGTGCTGGCACGCCAAGCCACTATATGCCAGCTTAACCCAGGCCCTGTCTGCAACAGTTCCAACTCCTAGTGTAGACAAGGCAAGAATACCTCAGGAGAGGATGCACTCAGAGCAGTGCCAGCAGCCTACCACCCCGTGAGTTGGGAGAAGGGAAGAATGGCCAATGTCATTAGATTGGCATGGTGAGGGGGTCCTGTCCCCATTATTAAAGAGTGTGGCCAATCTGTACAGGCAGACAAATGTATTCCAGCCTAGGCCACTTGAAAAAGCAATCATAATTAGCTCCCAGGGTAATGAGATGAGTTGTTACTAGAGTTGGGTGGCATTTTTTCAGAGAATAGTAAATTCACCGAAATATGCAGTTGCGGGCAACAGAAACCATTTGTGAATTTGGGTCACATGTTATGAAAAGTTTCGGTCAAAGGAAAAAAAATGAAGACAAAGTTTCAAAAAAGTGTAAATGGCTCTTTGGGCATTTGTGAGAGGAATCATTTTGATACTTTGTTTTGAAATCATAGAATCATAGAGGATTAGGGTTGGAAGAGACCTCAGGAGGTCATCTAGTCCAACCCCCTGCTCAAAGCAGGACCAACCCCAACTAAATCATCCCAGCCAGGGCTTTGTCAAGCTAGGCCTTAAAAGCCTCTAAGGATGGAGATTCCACCACCTCCCTAGGTAACCCATTCCAGTGTTTCACTGGAAATAGTGTTTCCTAATATCCAACCTAGACCTCCCTCACTGCAACTTGAGGCCATTACTCCTTGTTCTGTCATCTGCCACCACTGAGACCAGTCTAGATCCATCCTCTTTGGAACCCCCCGTTCAGCTCTAGTGCTTAACCGTGTTGTGTGTGGACACAACCCACGTTTAGAGGCAAAACACTAACCAGTGACAAACTCAGTGCCAGATTTTGTGCTGAATCTCCTGAGACACAATCAGGGTCCAGCCCAGATGGCAAAGGTGGGTTTATATCTCATTTGTACTGACCAAATCCCAGGCTGCTGTGGGGCCTGAAACTGCCCCTGGCATAAGTTAGAGCAGAGGTGGGCAAACTACGGGACCACATCTGGCCACATCTGGCCCACGGGACCATCCTGCCCAGCCCTTGAGCTCCCGGCCGGGGAGGCTAGCCCCCGGCCCCTCCCCCGCTGTCCCCCCTCCACTGCAGCCTCAGCTCACGGCACCGCCTGCACTCTGGTCCACCGCTCCTACTGGGCTGCAAGCTCCTGCTGCTCTGAGTGGCATGGTAAGGGGACAGGGAGCTGGGGGGGGGGGGGGGAGGTTGAATAGGGGGGGCAGTTAGGGGCGGGAGGTCCTGGGAGGGGGAAGTCAGGGGACAAGAAGCGGGGGGGGGGGTGGATGCTTCGGGGGTTCTGAGGGGGGCGGTCAGGGGACAGGGAACAGGAGGGGTTGGATAGGCATGGGAGTCCCGGGGGCCTGTCAGGGGGAGGGGGTGTGGATAGGGGTCAGGGCAGTCAGGGGACAGGGAGCTGGGGGAGTTGGATGGGGGTGGCGTCCCGGGGGACAGTTAGGGGTCGGGGGGTCCTGGGAGGGGGCGGTCAGGGGACAAGGAGCAGGGGGGTTGGATGGTTTGGGGGTTCTGGGGGCCGTCAGGGGACAGGGAACAGGAGGGGTTGGATAGGCATGGGAGTCCCGGGGGCCTGTCAGGGGGAGGGGGTGTGGATAGGGGTTGGGGCAGTCAGGGGACAGGGAGCAGGGGGGTTGGATAGGGGGTGGGGTCCCGGGGGGGCAGTTAAGGGTGGGGGCGGTCAGGGGACAAGGAGCGGGGGTGTTGGATGGGTAACGAATTCTGAGGGGGGCAGTCCAGGGGCAGGAAGTGGGAGGGGGAAGATAGGGGGCAGGGGCCAGGCTGTTTGGGGAGGAACAGCCTTCCCTACCCGGCCCTCCATACAGTTTTGCAACCTTGATGTGGCCCTCGGGCCAAAAAGTCTGCCCACCCCTGAATTAGAGCAACCTGAGGAGCATGCTTTAATTTACAGCAGCCTCTTCAGGGTGGCCTAGGGGCAGCACGGCAGCCAAGGGTCCTGCACAGCTCTGAGGGCTATAGCTGCTCCCTCTCTCACCCTGTCACTGTGGCCCAGAGACCTCCATAGTACTGAGGGTTATGACTAGTCCCAGTGCCACCCCACAACACCTGTTCCTTTCCTCAGCATACCTCCTCCTCCACGGCTTATGATGGGGACAGTGTATGGCCATTTAGGCTACCTGAACATGTCTTCTGAGCTGAGGGAATTCTCCTCTAGCTCCTTGCAGCTTACTTATGGCCTGTACGCACTGTACAGAGTGGTTTACAGGGACTGGGAGCGGAATTAGCCCCTCCCTTGGCTGTTGTAGTATAAACAGCACCATGGCGTGTTTTTTTTTTTTTTTTTTTGAAACAGAAAGGAAGTTTATTGGTAACACTTACAAAATTACCAAAGGAAACAAAACAACTATGCAACAAAACAACGCAAACAGAAGGTATAACACAGCAGCTTTCAGGAGGGAGAAGTGTTCAGGCTAGCCTGGGCCCAGAGCGGGGGGGCTTCCTCGACACTCATGGTCTTCCACCCTCCTGAGTTACCTGGTGGCCTAGAGTGGGGGGGCTTCCTCGACACTCGTGGTCTTCCACCCTCCTGAGTTACCTAGTGGCCTAGAGCGGGGGGGCTTCCTCGACACTCATGGTCTTCCACCCTCCTGAGTTACCTGGTGGCCTAGAGCGGGGGGGCTTCCTCGACACTCGTGGACCATGGCGTGTTCACCACCTTGCAGGTTCAGGTCCCTAGGAAGCAACCCCCTAGGAATGCTTAGCTGGGTCTGGTGTGTTTTGTACTCCACACAGGTAATGTTAATGAAAGAATGACCTGGAGCGGAAGAGCTCAATTAAGGCACCAAGTTGCACCTGGAGGGTGGGCAGGCCTTATTAAAGATGGAGACAACTGGGGAGGAGCTGGGTGGTGTTATAAAGAGAGACAGCCCTGGAGCAGAAGGAAGGGAGGGAGAGAAGGAAGAATTCTTCAGTCACTGTCTTGGTGCTTGAGAGCCCGGAGAGGAACAAGAAGGCTCCTGCAGTGCCAGGAGGAAGCCTAGGGGAGAGGTAAGACCCAGGATTGGAGCAAGCAGCGCCTGTGGCTGACTCTGACACAAGTTCCAGGAACCAGACCTCTAGGGAGAAGTCCAAAAGAAAGGTTAATAGCAGGGTAGGGTCCAGAGAGGCAGTGTCTAAATGAGCAGACTGTGGCTGCTCGCATAGGGTGGGCCTGGGATCCCCTGCCAGCCACTGTAAGGTGGTGTGAAGTCCCTGACATAAGGGCAGAAGGATGATTCAAAAGCCGCGGCAAGGGCTGTAAGGATCAAGACAAGGGGAGGACTCCAGTGAGGTGCTCTCCAAAAGTCAGCATTTTGCAGAAGAATGGATTGCTGTGAAGGACCCAGGATGGATTAAAGGCTCAAGCCTGGAGGAGAGGCAGAAGTTACTGTTGTGGTGTGTTGTTATGCTTTCAAGTTCGGTTGAGAGACTCCAAAGAGATACCCCAGAAGGGGTGGGACTAAAATGTGACTTACCTGGAGGCGCGACTCCTGAGAGGAGGCAGGGCTGGAGCGGTTGTGGCCAACAGGGGGCGCTAGAGCAGAAAGAGCTACTATGCCATGCCCTGCCCTGCCCTGAGGGGGCATGCCAGCGGTGAATTCACTCTTGAACCCTGGGTTACCCCAGGAGAAGTTCCATTACTGTTCTTTGGCCTTTCAGTAAGGGTGTTTGTTGAAACTTGAGCAGCCAGGAAAACTGACTGTGTTTCACTGGCTAATTGTTCAAGCTGAGAAGAGCTAGTGGCAGATCCTTCAGCTTTGTAGGTTGCCCTGGCTCCATCTTGCATCTATGAGTATGTGGGGGGTTATCTGTTTAAAAACACAGAGGGCTCTGTTGTGTGTTGTCCTGTTTTTATACGGTCCTCCCAAGTTATCAGACTGACAAGAGGAAATACAGTTCAAAGGGTCTGATTGTTAACTGGAGCAACAGCACTTATGGACATATTTAAGTAGTTTGTTCCTTAGGCTAATCTACACTACTGAGGCTTTGCTGGTAGAGCTGCGCCAATACGCTCTGTCAGCAAAGCCCCCTTATAGAGATGCAGTGTATACAGGCAGAGGAGTGCTTTGGCTGGTGTAGTCAAACTACCTCCCTGAATGACATAATCCAGACCACCAAAAGGACTCTGAGTTTTACAGCAGTGTAACTCAACTGACTATCCCAGCCACCCCAAGTCCCGGCCATCCTAGCCCCAGAAGCATGCTTCTCTGAAGAGGAGCAGCCTGGCCTGGGCAGGGGATAAGGGGGAAGGGCAAGCAGGGCTTCAGGGAGGATCGTGGGTGGGGCCATGCCGGGCTGTTTGGGGAGGCACAGCCTTCCCCAGCCTGTGCGCCATGCTGCCCATGAGAGTTGCCTGTTCTGTTCATTCCCTCTGTAGCACCTGGCATTGGGCACTGTCGGCAGACAGGATACTGGGCTAGATGGACCATTGGTCTGACCCAGTGTGGCCTTTCTGATGACGATAACTGAACTTGCTCCTGGTTTGACTCGCCTGTAATGCTGCTAAAAGGATCATTGACAGGGGGAAAGGATTCATCAGAAACTTCACCCAACATTTACACGATGGAAATTGAGCCTTGAGTGCTACTGTTTCTTGATTAAAAGGCAAATCTGTTACCCCTGTGTAAACTGGGCATGACTCCAGTCATTTCATGGGCTTATACCAGTGTAAAACTGGAGTGAGACCAGGCCTAGAAACACAAGGAAGTTAAGGGTTTTTTTCCATGATGATAAAATAAACTGGGAGGGCTCCAGCTCAAGCACCCCACTGACTCCTGTGGCCCTATGGGAGAGGGGTGGTCCCTTTCCCGAAGCAACTGAGCATTTTGTAGTTCACAATCAACACCTTAAGCGCCATACAAAGTTCAGCAGGCAGTTCGTGCAGATCCCAGAGCATGGGCATAATGGACTCATGACAGACGCTCGTCCATGAGTTTCACCTGCCAAAGGATTTAAGATGCAGCTCCTTGTTGATATCGGCCTTGCAGCAGTCAAATCCTGAGGTGACAAAGATGTGGGATGTTCTCTGTATGGGAGAGAAACAGCTGCAAGCTCCTGAGCAGACACAGGTGTCTATCATAGGCCCGGTCTACACTCAAAAATTAGGCTATGTCTACACTACTGACCTTACAGCGGGACAGCTGTATTGATGCAGGTGTGCCGCTGTAAGATCTCCCATGTAGCTGCTCTATGCTGACAGGAGAGACCTCTCCCGCCGGCATAATTAAACCACCCCCCAACGAGAGGCGGTATCTGTGTTGGCAGGAGAGCATCTCTCACCGACATAGCGCTGTTCACACCGGCACTTCTGTCAGTGTAAATTATGTCGCTCAGGGGTGTGTTTTTTTTTCACTCCCCTGTGTGACCAGAGTTTTACCAACAAAAGCGCTAGTGTGGAAAGATCTCACACCCCAAGTGCTGTAATTAAGTCAACCGAACCCTGCTGTAGACATGGCTAGGTTGACGGAAAAATTCTTCCACTGGCCTAGCTACCACCTCTCAGAGAGGTGGATGAATGACATCGACAGAAAAACCCACTATGGTGCGACAGCTGAAGTGTCGTAGCTGTGCCGATGAAGTGTAGACATGGCCTTAGGTATGTATGTGACCTCCATCATGTAGGGTCTGAGTGCCTCGGAGTCTCACGAACTTGAATGGATTTATCTTCACAACACCCCTGTGAGGTAGGCAAGTGCTACTATTCCCATTTTACAGATGGGAAATGAGGCAGTAGAGACTCGATGCATCCTTGGGCCAGGCATAGGAAATCTGTGGCAAAGTAGGGAATAGAAGTCAGGTCTCCCAAGTCCTGTGCTAGCACCTAGCCACAGGACCAATGGAACAGAGTCTGTTCTGGTCACTGCTGCTTTATGCTTTGACACTGTTAATGCTATTAACTTCTGTGCAGGGGCAGCAAGGGAACCAATGCTGGTACAACCCCTCTTACTGAGGGGATGGGAAGAAGGCTGGGGAACAAGCCTGGCCTGTGGTGTCCCGAGATCCACAGCACCAGCAGCAGTATTTCATATGGATCCCTATTCTCCAAGCAATTTGAAGGTCTCCCCTCACTCTTTCCATGTGGCTGCATACTCCACAGCCTTGAAGGAGACAACAGGGTGGAACAGCCTCTGCATTTCCCCCACTCCTTCGGGGTTTCCCCAAGAACGGGATGATTTGGCCCCAGATCAGCCCTTTAACCTTGCCTCGTACTTCCCGTTTCCAGCACCTGGATCGGCTAGAAAGATCAGGGCTGGGCGCAATGCCCCAGCGATGATGGCTTACACCGACTCTCTTTTAGACTTAAATCCCCTCCAGGTTTACAAAGATTTTCCAGAGCTTAACTAGATTTCTAATTGTTCCGCCACCTGTATTGAATGTACCATCTGTGTTAATCTCAAATTCTTTTCTGTGTTCATAATCTTTTCAAGTTTTCCTGCACCCAGGCAGTAAATCCAATTAGGTTCGTGGGTGTTAAAGTGGAGCCAACTTTACGTTTTTCAGTTCCAGACACCAGTATAACTGCTGGGAAGTGCTTGATTGATTTGTTTGATTTTGGGGCAGGCAAATGATTGTGTGCAGTTCCCTTCTCGCAGCCCATGAGTTAAATGCTCCCAACAGTTGTGTGAGTGTTGAAACTTTGATTGTTCCCTTTTACTGTGTAGGTTGGAAGCGCTATGGGAAGTGGTGACGCTGATGTTCAGTCTTGTTGCAAGTTGAGACTCTGTTCGACAAGGGATAAATTCTGACACCCCAACTTACCTTGGCTAGAGCCTTACTCCAGTTGTGGTCCCATTGGAATGAATGGGATTGCTTGTGCAGTAAGGGGTGCAACAGGACCACTAGAGGAGTAAAGTGCTACTCATTATAAATTGGGATGGCAGGATCCGGACTCAATCGTTTTGTGTGATACAAGATATTGTCTTCCTCTGGTCCCATAAAGCATGGGGCCACCTCAAAGATAAAGCTGGACCTCAGGAAGTTGCTTTCAGAGTCTGGATGTGTCAGTCACTTTGATATTTCTTCCATTAAAGCTCTCAGAGCAGACTTTGGGTGAAATCTTAGCCCCAGTCAACAGCAAAACTCCACGGGGCCCAGGATTTTATTCTTTTGTCTCTGAGTAAAATTTTCAAAAATTCTGGGTGCTCCCTCTGAAATCAGTTACCATGAGAGCAGAATTAGGCCATTGCTGTGCACCTTTGCAAATCCCACCCCTGTGCGTTTTGTACAGAAAATACAAAATACTATACAATGTGTGCATTCACCTTGGATTAATATCATATAGATCATGATTCAGATCATAGAGATTTATGTAGACATGAAGAGGAATAGGGCAGCCATGCATGACAAAGGATCGATTCTGTACGGCATTGATAGAGGGATGGGTTGGTTGATCCCTCTCTCTGTGGTTTGTCTAAAGCACGACTCAGCGTGGTTTCTAAACAGGTCTCGTTCTATTTTACAACCACATAATAGCTTTCCCCCCCCATTTTTTCTCAATACCAATAAATATAAAATGTGGTACATGGTGCAGTGCATCTGCTCAGCAGCACATGAGCGCATCACACCTGTCCTCCGATCTCAGTTGGCTTCCCATAGAATGTCTGGTCAAGGTCAAGGTCTGAGGCCTTATCTTCAAGGTACTCAATGGCCTGGGCCGAGGATACCAAAAACGATTGTTGAAAGCTCTAGCCTGGGGACTGTGGTCGACAGCTAAGCTCTTCTGACACAATGGAACTGTCTAGCACAAGGATAAAGCTGGTCTGTGGAGGAGAAAGAACATTCTCAGGGACCAGTCCAAGCCTGCGGAACAAACTCCCTCAGAACTAAGGACCATCGCTAACCTCCATCTTCTGCTCCAAGCGCCAGATGCACTTTTCTGACCTACCTTCTCCAATATAAACATGGAGCAGCATGGACATTGAAAAGAAAAGAAAACCCTACCAAAACAAACCAGTCCACTGTGCGCACCCCGCAGCGAGAGGACAAGAGAAAGAACAAACCTCACGAGATGAACGTTAGTCATGTTGCTTAATGCATGAAAGTTGTTCAGATTCTGTGCTGAGGAGAATGGTATAAGAATCTCTACAGATTAGGTCAGCACATGGTGGGAATACTTTAGTATTAGCAAGCAAAACTACAGGACACTGAATATGTTGAATGCTGGTATTAATGAATGTGTGGGCACACATCTGGTTACAGAGAAGAAAAGCGATAGTACCTTTCTGCACAGCTCCAGTTAGGAAACAGTGAGCTAAGGGGTTGTTTTCACATGAGCTGGGAGACAGAATGCTCCGCCCCTGCCAATGACAAGAAGGACCAAGGCACATATACAGTTGGATTGTGTCTGGCTACAGCTAGGTACGGGCTTGTTCTTATGGCCCTGGCAGGCCAACATGATGATTCCTTGCAAAAACACACTGTGGAGGTCTTATCCATGGTGTTTGTGGGTCCAAACTCCCCCAATGGGGATCTCTGTTCCAGTGGCCACCAAGGCAATCAAAACACTATTGTCATGATTTTTCAGCAGTTCTGAGCACCCCTCTGAAAATCAGGCCTTATGTTTCCATGTCTTTTGGCCGGAACATATCTGGATAAGCAGGCTCATGGCTTGTCCCATAGAGTACTACTACAGCCAAGAAATGCAAGACGCAGCAAATTCAGAGATGACCAACAAAAATGCTTAGGAGGGTGGCAGGACTAACTTAAAAAAAAATTAAAAGTGGGTAAATAGGAATAGTGCAGCTGAGCAAGAATAGCAGGGAATATGATTACCCTCTACAAGTATATGAAGGGTAGGGATAGGGAGAGGAATTGTGCAGGGAGATACCAGGGGTATAAAAAATCCAGGAGCAATGAGATAAAATGAAGAAGAATTCAGAGTAGGCTGAATATCAGGGGGGAGGGGAGAAATCTGCCAAATCTGAGATCTGTTGAACTGTGGAATAGTCTCCCAAGGGAAGTGGCAGAAGCCTCATTGTTTGAGACATTTAAAACTAGACAAGACAATGCACTGGAAATAGACTGGCATAAGCAACATTCTACTGGCAGAATGGGTGACCTAATTCTAGGGAAGGAAAATAACCCTATCTCTATCTGCTATGATTAATTTCAATATCAGCACTGCCCTGAGACCCCTAATGGGTCACAAACATGTTTCTAAAGCTCTCACTAGTGCATTTCACACCAGCCTGGCTTTATCCAACAGCTGATTTCAGCCAGCCTTGAGAAAGCTGGTGTCAGAACTGGGAGGCTTGGCTATAAGGGGGACTCTGAGCTCGGTGTCATACATGTGCCATTGTCACTTCCATCTCAAGAGTTTCAGAGCCTTGTTGAGCAAGGCAAAGGAGAGGTGTGAGCCTTGTGGGAGAGAGCTTTAAAAACATAGAAACTGCCATACTGGATCAGACATTGCCCTAGTCTTGGACCAGGACCCCATACAGACACAGAACAGCTTAGTTCAATACCCTGTATCCCATAGTGGCTAGCATCAGCTGCTTCAGAGGCAGGGGCAAGAAACCCCACAGGCTAGGGCAGAGTTGATGCTAGGCATAAGCAGACTAAGCAATTGCTCAGGCCCCCGAGCAGCTCAAGCGGGGCCCCTATTTACTTTCTATTATGTGGGGGGGGCAAAACATTCCTGCTTAGGGCCCCCAATGGACTTGCACTGCCGCTGGGCTAGGAAATAACCGTCCCCAAGGAGAGTTCCCTCCTACTTCCAACAATTAGAAAGGTTGGCTTCTGCCCTGAAACAGGAGGGTTTAGACTCCTTCTAAAGCAATTTTAAAAAGCTCTGTTAAAAGTGGATATTCTTGTTATCCATAGAAATGTCCAACCTTTCCTCTGTATCCTGCTAAGCTTCAGGCCCCCGTGATATCTTGTGATGATGAGACTCACAGGTGAACTGTATGTTATGTGGGAAGGTATTTCCTTCTCTGAGTTTTACATGGATACCTTTTTAATTTCTTGGAACATGCCTTTTATTCTTATATTATAAGAGGGTGATTAGTAATGCACGGCCTACCTTCTCTATCCCATTCATTACTGATGCCTTTATCGTATCCTCTCTTATTGGAGGTGGAAGAATACTTGCCTATTATACTTCCTGGGCTTGGCCTGAAAGGAAGAGTCTGAGCCATTTCAAGGGATTTCCATTCAGTCCTAAAGCTTCTTAGAGGGGGGGCAGTAACATATGATGGTCGGTGGTGTCCAAAGTTGCAGAAAGGTACAGTTGGAGGAGAACAATTTGCCTTTATCTAAAGTGTAACTCACTGGTGTGTGTAATGCAGGTCCCTCTCTGTGACACTATGCAGAGGATATAAATCTGCTCCATCCCCCAGCTAAGAGTTCATCTTGTTAACTCAACCCATAGCAGTTCACACTTTTTAGCTCTATAAGTGCTTAGGTCAATGGCTGGTGTGTCAGCCCAGAAGTAGCCATCACATATAGACAGAAGGAGGTTACCAGCTCAGCCAGTGCGTCTCCTCACCAGACCATGGCCTGACGCCTGGCTGAAGGGGATCCAGGCCACCGATGGATGGCGCTGGAGACTGGTTTTTGTTAAGACTCCAACCCGTAATGCTCCATTTTGAGGCCACTCCAGTCAGGACAGAGCATCACATACTGGTACTGTCTCCACAGGCTGCCTCCTCTACCACAAGGGTGGCTATGACCTGATCCATTTTTCACAAACTAGGGTTGGCCCTCAGGCTGTTGGCAAGTTGCCAGTGGGTTGTCCTCAGTTTTCATGGTGGCCCTTGGTTGGGCAAAGTTTGGCCACCCCCAATTCAGAGTGGGCACTTGTGCCTTGTCTCTAGAGTACCCATTTGTGCACAAACCCCAACAAACTTTGATAATCCCCTGCTCACCCTCAAACTGGCCTGCTGAAAGAGCTTCCTGGGCCTGAATTTATATGTTGTGTTATGACCAGAGGAGCGCAATCCTTGCAAAGCCCCGGTAATGATAATACGCAGCGGCAGAATTGATACATCTGGGCTTTTTCTGTCACTCAATTAAATGGTTAGTTTATGCAACATGCCGTCTTTTTGAATCAAAGCTGGGTCACTGTTAGGCTGAGGTAACATTAATTATTTTTCCGCTTGTCGGATCCCATGAAAAGGATGTGAAAATGGCCTGTTTATGAAAGAGTGCGGGCAAAGGCTGTGAGCTGATTATGTCAAACATATTCAAAGCTTCCTCTGCAAAAGGGATTGTGATCAACAAAGCATAGCCCACACCTGCACCCGTTTCACAATGAAAGCTGCTTGGGCCATGAGGCTACTGGAGAAAGAGAGAGCTTCCATTAACCCTTTTTGTGAATAGCGCTCTTTTCAGTGTTACAGTGAGATTGAAGGGGGTTCTCACACACACGCTTCTCAACTGGTTTCCCAAAGCCTTGCCCCCCGATGAAGAGATTTCCCATTGTATTTTTTGCATTGCATGAGTTTCACTGAAAGTTGGACCAAAATATTTCCTACATTTCTTCACTGATTTTTCAAGAGAAGCCCCCAAAGATTGTGCCAAATACTTCCGCAAGGGCAGAAGAGTGATAGGTGTTTAGGCCCCAATCCTGTAATCAGCTCTGCACAGGCAGGTTCCTGTACCTTCATGGTATGCTCACACAGAGCTCATAGCATGATCAGGGTCATTGTCCTTACAAAGTTCTTTGAGATGCAATGTGTATGAAAGATGCTATTAAGTTGCCTCCACATCTATGGGGCAGCAACTCACTTTATCTCAGTCCTCTGACTTGTGGTACAGCTTCTGGGCTGGTGTATGCAGCTGTCTCGCTGTGCTCCAAAACATTGGTACCTCACGCACGTCATCTTGTCTGGCACTATATGGATACATAAGGTGTGGGAGAGGGCAGAAGGGGCCATTTTAAAGATGACGATTACGCTGAACCATTTGATACCATCCTGGCAAAAATGGTTACGTTTCCAAGCACTAGCCATCTTCAGAATGATATTTAAAAAAACAATTGAGCAAGTGTAACTATTAATGATGATAACAAACCTTTTAAAAATGACTTTTTAAATGTTCTTAGGTTTGGCTGGGCTTTAGAATTTCTTAAGAGAAAAGGCTACAAAGGACATTGAGAGCTGTGTAATCTGTCATTGGTAAAGTGCTTTGATAAAGTTGTAGTCTAATCATTAGGCAGTATTGATTGGAAATGAATAATCAAGTAAGATATACTATAGAGACATTGTAGTGATGCCAGAGTTAAGATTGTGACCGAGTCATTTTCCATTATAAACCAGATTTTTTTTTTTTTTGCACTCTTCCTTAACTTTCTTTAAACAAAACCTTCTTTTTAATCTGATATTCTTTTTAGTTAGCATCAGACTTGAGCAGGGTGGTTTGAAAAGTGTGAAGTCACTCTGAGAAGCCATTCTTGAGTTAGGGGGTTTAGAATAATTAGTTTCATTTTTTTCTTTAAAAAAATCATTCTCACCATCTTTGTCAGCCAGTTTAAGTCATGGTCTCAAAAGTTTAAAATCCATTCAAGTAGATAAAGTTGTTAAGGAAGAGTGAGAAATCTTTAATATTGGAAATGGTATGAAATCTCTTGAAATACTCTATGAATGGTGGATGACTGGTAATCTCTTGATGATCATTGGAAATAAATATAGTAGGTCCCTCAGTAGTGCTTGCAAGTGTCATTACCAAGAATTAGACTATGGCTTTCTGCACAATAGCTAGTTCACAGTCCTAAATAGAGCTGTTTGGACAACAGCATTTCCATCCCACAAGAAATGCTGATATTTTGACATCCTAAAATGAGACAAAGTCAAAATATTGTAAATTTTCACAGAAGGAAAAGTTTAGAAAAATTTTTATTTGAAAACATAAAGAAAACTATCAACAGTTTGGATTGACACAAAGGGTTTCATTTCAACATCTCATCATTTTGGACAATTTAAATGTTGATTAACAAAATGTTTTGTTACGCATTTTCCTGTAGAAAAAGCAGAAAATTTCATTGAAATTGACATTTGCCCATGTTCAGTTATGACACAACCCCATATTTCGTCTGGAAAATGTTTCCATCAAAGGAATTCCAGCTTGCTCTGATTGCTCCCTCTCCTGAATTTGTAATAGCACTTGATGACCTTTATAAACTCAATTCATGGGCAGGTCACAATCTAGCCAAAAGTCATTCTCCTGCCCTCCTGGCAAATTGGACTTCAACAGGCGTTTTGTCTGATCAAGGGCTGCAGGACTGTGCTATTCTAGGAACTATTCCAACTTTGCCAGCCAGGCCAGAGGGACCTTGGAGCATGCCTCCCTTAGTTATCTCCCACTATTTCCATTCCAGTCTCCATTGCTCTGTACATGAGCTACACCAGCATCTGGCAAAGCATTTCTGCAGCTGGGAGCACCAGCATGAGTGTAGCATGGCTGTGGGTTGTCCACACCCATAATAGCCTTGGCGATGCCCTTTTCTGCTAATATCCACTGAGACGGATGCAAAACCTGTGTCCTGTTCCAAGGGTTTGACTGCCTTCCATAATAGGAAACGTCTGGGACGTTTGCACTCTGTCCTGCATCTTCTCAAGCTTTCCCTTTTTTGCATAGAACTCAAGTGAGAATTTGGCTCAGCAGTGATTAAAAACAGGTGGCCTGATCTTCACAGGTGTGACTGAATCCCAGTGACATCAACAAGCGCGGCAAGTGCTCGGTACCTCTGAAAAATCAGACTTAAGTAAATGTTTCATCTATGTAAATTTGTCTAAGCTGGACCATTCATAGCATATGTTTTTAGGCTTATGTCGCGTGGACTCTGTATGTCTTGTAGCCCTGACATCCTGTGCAGTGAGCAGTGCAGAATAATGAAAAATGCTAATCATGTAAAAAGCAAATACGTAAAGGAGACGTAGTTAAAGTAGGAAGAAAAGAAAGCAAAGGAAAATATACTTACAAATCCAAATCGCTTTCAAAGAGAGGAAGAATGGTCTTGTGGCTAATGTGCATTGGTGGGCTCAGGGGAGCGGGGTTAAATTACTAAGGGTTTGTCTTCGTGTACAGTGCTACAGCTGGGCTGGTACTATACTTCTCCCGCTGTTGTAGTTAATCCACCTCCCCAAGAGGCAGTAGCTATGTCGACGGGAGAAGCTCTCAGACATAGCACTGTCCGTACGAGGGGTTAAGTAGTTATACCGATAGAGGTCTGTAGAGTAGACCTGGCCTCAAGCTGCTACATACTTCCTATATGACCTTAGGCGAGCCACTGACTCTCAATCGGCCGGTTTCCCATCTGTGAAATGGAGATTGAATAGTCCTTCTTTTGTTTGTCTTCTCTATATAGATTGTAAACTCTTGGGGGCAGGGACTATCTCTTACTATGTGTAAATACAGCATCTAGCACAATGCAGCCTTTGTCTTGGTTGGAGCCTCCAAATAATTTTTAACTCTAGTCCAAATCTATTTAAAGCTGTGTGAGTCATTCCATTTTTAACAACAAAACACAGCATTTTAAGTGAAGGGAGTGGTGGTGGAATATTGACAGCCCTGAAATGAAGTCCTGTAGTTATCTATAGGACAGGTGCAGAATGCGCAGTGGCCAAAGCAATTTCCCTTCACTCCCATGCCCAAATGCCTGGCATGGATTATCCAAGGAATGCTGCCTGGCCTCTTCATCCTTGATCTCCCTGCGATCCCCTACCACCAGAAACTCTAATTAGTGCCAGGTGTGGGGGTGGTTCTGTGATGTGGGCATTAAATCACTGGTTCATTAAGGACACTGTGGCAAACTCATCTTCTTACAATAAGTGCCAAAGGGAGTTGGAAATGCATAAGATTTGTGTTCCTGGGTTTCTTAGGTACACCCAAAAGTCACATCTGAAGCCATCTGTCATTAGGAATTTATTTCATTTTATGATTCCAGGATCTCCATACCATGGACTTTTGATATAATATTCTGGTCTTGCCCTTGATTACTATTGCCAGGATGTTCCTCTTCTCTGAATAGAAAAAATCTAACAGTATCACAGCTAAATAGATCTGTGGTAGGTCCTTTGAAAAGCTGTTATTTCATAGGAGTTTCTTTTGCCTAGTGTTGGGGTTGTCCAAAGTCTTTCAGTTCATCTAGACTCTTAGGGCCCAATTCTGCCCTCAGTTTTGCCCATGAAACTCTGCTGAAATAGATGTGGAGAGGTGTAACGGGGGCCTGAATCTGACTCATGACTTTTATTCCCTAGTTCAGTTGCATGTTGTCCTGGCATTGATCTTTGCACAGGCTCATTTAGTTCTATTTGACTTTGGTGGTCGTACCACAGATCATGGAGGCAGGCTAGGCTGCTCTGTGTGTGTGCGTTTGTACATCCTGTCAAAGGGACATTCATAGATGTTGTGACATAGTGGGGAAAGAAGCACGGTTATAGGATACAATTCTAACAGTCTGCAATAAAAATTCCAGTCAAAACCCTGACACTGTCTCAGAAGTCCCACGAATGCCTTTTCTCATGGCTCCCTTTGGTTTCTTCTCCCATCCTCAGCCTTACATCTTCTTTCATGACATTCCTTTCACCTGGACCAGCCTTCCACTTCCACTTCACCATGTGCCATCCCTGTCCTGCATCAAATCCTTCCCACCTCCTCTGTCTTCTGCAAGGCCTTCTAACACTGATTTCCCACCAGTGATGTCTCTGATTCTTGTCTTTCATATATAGGGCCAGCCTCTCCTCTGCTTTGTACCTTGTTCGGTCATTGGCATGTGCGTGTGTAAAATGCTGCCAAATAAAGATGGTAGTGTTTTACCCCCCACGTTGCACAGGTAAAAGGCAGTGGAGACTCAGACCCAGTGCCTGTCAGTTATGTTAACTTTTTCAAGGAGGGACCCTGGTTTATTTCATGTGCTGTCATGTACCACTAGAAAAATGGAAATAAAACGTGACTCTTTGAATTCTCCCTGACGTCACATGTGGAATTGTATTTAAGTCCTAGTGGAGGGGAAAATACCCTGGCCTCAGTCATGGATGAGTGAAATCACAGGGCCAGATCCTCGGCTGATATAAACTAGCACAGCTCAGATGAGCGAGCTCACAAACGTAATCTATTCCAGAAAAGGATTAGCAAGAATCTGGGGCAGGGTCTAGTGAACCTTCACAGTGCTGCTGAGCGCCTCACAGAACTGGAGTGAAACAAGCCTGGCAAGGCCTCAGTGCACAGGAGCATTTGGATCTTGTCCCTAGGAAATGAAGCTGCATGTGACATTCCTGCTTCTAAGCGGTCTGGTTTGAGACATTTTGATCTGAAAACTGAAAGCGGTGGTTTGCAGGGCTGTCGCTGACAGAAATTGGCTCAAGCCAGGATTGCATGCTTCAGCAGACTTGAGCAATTCACAGTCAGAGCTATCAAAGCAATGATCTAGTGCCTCTAACATGCTGTCCGGAATCATACTTGGAAACTTTAACCTCAAGTTTTTAATGCTCCACTGTATTATTATTAATGAAGTCATAATGCTATTTTCCACTTGATATAGCACCTTTCCCTCCAAAGGCTCCTATACGTGTGGTTTGTAAAGTACTGTGGGAGGAAAGGTGCTGTATAAAATGTCCATACACACATGCAGTACACAGCTTGGGTGAAAACCTGGCCCCCATTGAAATCTATGGGAGTTTTGCTATTGACTTCAGTGGGGACGGGTATAGATGCGTGTTCACACACTACTGCCACTGAAATGCAGCCCATCTAACGTAGTTTACAGTCCCCATTACTGCCGTGTCTGAGTGCCTCAAAGTCTTTAATGGATTTATCCCCCCAAGACACCTGAGAGCAAGACCACTTCTGTTATCCCCATTGTACGGAGTGGGAACTGAGGCACGAAGAGACTAACTGATCACACTGGAAGTCTGGCAGAGCAAGGAATTGAACCACTGTACCATCCTTCCCTTCAGCAGCAACTTCCCTCTCGTGTGGAAGGTGGCAAGTGACTGGTGTAGAAGATACAGAATGAGAAGAGAGGGACATATTGGCCAAAGAGCCCAGGGCAAACCCAGGGAAAGGGATTCAGGACAGGTGGGAAGACACAGACAGGCAGCCAAGCGCAAGGAGAGACTTCCGGTGTAGTTTTTGGAGCAGAAACTTCGGCTGAGGGACAGAGTGCAGCAGAAAGACCTGTTGGAAGGGCTGCTTGCGCTAATGGCTGCTAGCCTTCAGGTTCCTGCTCCACCTGCACCATGTTCTGAGTTGCTCTACCATGTCCTACAGACCAGAAATGCACGGGACACTGTGTAGCCCATGCAAATGGGACTGAATGCTAGCTGGACAGGGCAAATGCAATGCTGCAGCCCTTTACCATGCTGCTGTCCTCCACTCTGTGTGGTGATGCCAAGTGTTTGCTAAATGTGCCGGAAAGGGAAGGAAGAAGGGAGCCAGGGAAGATATTTGTTTGCACTGGTTTCACTGTTTCGCACTGTTCAGAGTTGGTGTTATGCACTGTATTTTATTACTGGTTCTGGTGCTTGTTTATTACTGGCATTTTGGAGTTGTAACGGCAGCTTGCCTGCCTGACAATGCTTTGATATGTATTTGTAATGCAGCCCTGTTCACAAAGAAAGGCTTTTATTTTATTTTCAAAATCACTGCATCCCATGAGAAAATGTGTATTTCAAAGAATAAAGCTAAAGACATGATAAGGCACAGCTGGGAAGTGGTATCCAAATACCATTGCTCAATACAGCTCTTCAGATCAACCCGTAATGAAAATCCACAATTCACATCACACATACCACCATTGCCCCCTGCCCCAACATACACACTGTATAAGCACTCATCTCATCCACATAACAATTCTTGATCATCACCACCCCCATTCATAGCGTACAGTCACAGTACTTCATTCATTCTAAAAAGTGTGGAGCAAATACATCCATAACCCTACGATTCTCCCTCTTCCATTGGCCCATGCAAGTCCATAATGTGTGTGCACAAAGCAGCCACAATTTCTGTTGCCTCTGTGCATCCTGCTCCAGCCTTGCACTTCCTGGCTGAGAGTATTGGTTCAAGAGTCGAACGCTGTCATAGGTCCATTCAGGGGCAAGTGGCTCTGACCTTCGGAGTCACCAAGATGGTGACGAACACAGCACGCCATAATAGTGCGGACAGCATTGATGACGCTGGAATCCAAATGGTTCTGGAAACAGCGTCAGTGGGATTCCAGTCTGGCTAGCGCACTTTCCACCCCATTCTACACCTGCTGAGAGTATCATTCACTGTCTTTTGCCAGAGTATCTGAGACCAGGATACAGCTTCATAAACCAAGGCAAAAGGACTATGAGGAGTCCCCTAGAAAAACAGTGGGGACGGTTACTCCATTATAACAATGTCATTTGGTAGGAATTCTGCCCCAGCCTATCCAGGAAGGAAGACTTCTGATCATGGTAGACTCCGGGCATTGTGAACTTTTCTGGTGCAGCCCACGTTGGAATCCATGAATCGGCCTCTGTGGTCCGCAAGGGCCTCCATAACAATGGGGTAGTCCTTTGCGGTTAATGTACTCAGATGCTCCTTGAGGAGGGAAAACTATGGGCACAGGAGTCCATCTAGTGCAGTTTGGAAATCCATTCTCTTAAAACCAACAATTACTTCAGAGATATTGTTGATGCCCATCAACTTTGGGTAAGTCACACGCCCGATTGCCTCTGAAACCTCCGCCACCACTTTACCTGCAGTTGACTTTTTAGCTCCAAACTGGTTAGTGACAAACCTGTAGCAGTCTGGGTTAGGCCAGCCTCCAGGTGGTGATAGCATCCTGCTTCTAGACTGGCATGTCCTCCTTCATGTGTGGGCCAGGACACTGGAGGATCCGGTTAAGCTGATCACAAAGCTCGGAAACGGAGCTTTCTTCATGTGAAGTTCTGGTGTCTCTTTTGGTCATCCCAGGACGATGTGATCCCACCAGTCTGTACTTGTGGCCCTGCTCCAGAAGTGCCAGCCTACATAAGGGACATCAGCAGCAATACCGAGAGTTGTGAGCAGCATCAGTGAGTTCGAATCTGCTGTGTCTGTATAGTCCTCCTCCTCCTCCTCCTCTGACAAGTGCCTTTGGTATGCCAGAAAACGTTGCTGAAATGGCCACCAGTATCTCATGAAGGCTCTGCCTGTTTCCTGAAACAGGAGTGAAAGCCCAAGCAGGACAAGTTCTTCAAACAGTGACTCCTCCATGTTGCTGGGAGCAAAAAATGGCTCAGCAAGAGGTGTAAAATGCTGCAGGACGGGCAGACAGGTTTTCCCACAGTGCACCACGAATAAACGGCTAGAGCACCAGAGATGGGGGGGCTCTAGAAATCCTGGTAAAGGTTGATATGATGCAGGTCTGTGTAATACAGTGTAGACACCTGAGCCAGGGTATGAAACCCGGGTCCAGAAATTCTAAACCTACAGTCAATAGTCAATGTGGCCGTTCAAGGCTGGGCTTGCAGACATAGAGCCTGCAGGCTCGAGTCCCATAGATCCTGGGCTTACATTGAAGGGTAGGCATACCCTGAGGGGGTTGACGTATTTCCAAGAGCATACGGTCAACTGTTCCCTCCTTTAATTCTCAGTCTGCTGGATCTTTCCCTTCTTACAGACTTTGTTTAGCAAGGACCTCGTTAGGACAAGTCTTTAGCACCTGTCCTTCCTTCCCACACCCAAGACGCCTCTTGGGGAGGGGGAGGAGTTGTCTTCTTCCAGCCTTCTCATAGTTGGACACCTCTTGGGTGCCACTGGACACCTCAGTTTGGTTTGGTTTGCTCCTTTCCCCTTTCTATTTTTACAGTTCTTAAAGGGACAGACCCCCTTGATATGCCTCACCTCTCAACATTTAAATTAGGCCCGCCTTTCCCCCTCCAGCCTGCCCTTGGAGCGTCTATGCCCCCAGCCAGCTCTGAATGCTCCCACTGCCAGCTGGGCCAAGCTACTCTTTTGTGCCCAGACTTCCCACATTTAAAGCGTAGCAGGATCTTCCTTGCTGGCTGGTCATGGTGATTTCCCTGACATCACGGCTGTGCCTCGAGCTGCCTGCTGACTCTGCAGGAGCTGCCAAAGAAATGCCTCAGTCCATTACGCTGCTCGGCCAGTAGCTGGACCACATCCTCCATCGCCCCTTCCCTCCATGACGGTAGGGCATCATGAAAATCCTACCAATTATGCCAGTTGCAGTGGGCTGGCCACCTCCCATGTGCCCCCTTTGTGGTCTAGGGTCAAGCTACAGGCAGTTTGCCTCAGTTTCCCCTCTTGGATTATTCAGATGAAACTTCAGTTCAGGCTTTTTCTTGGTCAAAAATACCCCTCCTTGGGGACTACATTTATTAATGTAAAATAAACTGCAAATAAAACCCAATTCCAAAACGAAATCTGTTCATAAAGCCCCCATAAAACAAAGTTTCTCTTCCTCTTCCCAGGCTTTCCTTCATGAGGCCTTTGCAGTCTCTCCCCTACTTGGACAGGGTCTCACCCAGGCTTCCCTGCCTGGAGAACTGTACTCCCTTCTCTGATTTGGCAGGCCACTTCCAGGTTTGAAGCCTCAATTTTCTGGGTCTGGCTTCCAATGCCCTCGGTATCAGGGTCTCTCTTTCTGACTTCCTGCAATTTCCAGAACTTCCCTCTTCACTGCAGCCACCTGCTGTCCTTGATAGGGACTCAGCTGATCCAACCCAGGTAAGTCTTTTCAGTAACCAGGACAGGCTATTTCCAGGTCCTCCAGCCCTTAAGGGGCAAGCCATCCTGTCACACCCTCACAAAGGCAAAACTACCCTGGAAACTCACTTGTGAGAACGTCGGGATCGGCTGCTGTATAGAGAATGGACACAGTGAAGGAAAATACCGGAAAGTTTTACTTTGTCCATTTCCTGTCTCCCCCAACATGAATCCCTGTGTCCGACTCTCCCACCAGAGCCCTCTCAGGGGAATAATTCCGTCTATTAGCCAGCTACTCATTTATATTGCACATTATATTACACATGTCTGACTCCATTTCTCTGTCCCTTCACCATCTTGAGAGCTCTCCCACTCCGAGTGGCAGGATGGCCTTGTGCTTAAGGCACTAAGCTGGGACTCAGAGGATCTGGGTTCAGTTAACGGCTCTATCACAGAGTTCCTATGTGACCCTGGGTTAGTAACTTCACATATCTGTGCTTCAGCTCCTCCTCCGTCAAACAGGAATAATACTTCCTTACTCCCAGTCTTTGGCTTGTGTATTCAGACTGTAACGTCTTTTTAGGCAGGGATTGTCTCTTACTATGTATGTACAGCACCTAGAACAGTAGGGCCTGGTTTTGGTTGGGGCCTGTAGGCACTTCTATAATAATAATACCCACATTTGAATCCCTACTTCCATGCCAGTTGTCAGTGCCCAGGCTGGGATATGACCCATCTGCTGGACAGTAGTAACTGGGTGCTTAACACAATTTATATAATCAAGGGGGAAGGTATGCAAGCCAAAACAGGGAAGGAAAAGGTTAAAGACTATTTAGATAAGTTAGGTGTATTCGAATCAGCAGGGCATGATGAAATTCATCCTAGGGTACTTCAGAAACTAGCTGAAGCAATCTCAGAAGCACTAGCAATTATCTTCAAGAACTCATGGAGGATAGGGAGGTCCCAGAGGACTGGAGAAGGGCAAACATACCTACCTATCCTTCAAAAGACGACCTGGGGAATTATACACCAGTCAGCCTAATGACGATAACTGGAAAGATACTGAAACAAATTATTAAACAATCAGTTTGTAAACACCTAGAGATTAATGGGGTGATAAGTAAGAGCCAACATGGATTTGTCAAGAACAAATCATGCCAGACCAACCTAAGTTCCTTCTTCTGGCCTAGATAAAAGAGGGAAACAGTAGACTTGATAATCTTGATTTTAGTAAGGCTTCTGACACAGTCCCACATGATATTCTCATAAGCAAATTAGGAAAACAGAGTCTCGATGAAATTACTTTAAAGTGGGTGCACAACTGGTTGAAAAACCATCCTCAAAGAGTAGTTATCAATGGTTTGCTGTCAAACTGGGAAAGCATTTCTAGTGGTGTCCTGCAGGGGTCTGGGGCTATTCAATATTTTTTGTTAATGACTTGGATAAGGGAGTGGAGAGTATGGTTATAAAATTTGTGGATGACACCAAGCTGGGAGGGGTTGCAAGCACTTTGGAGGACCAGATTAGAATTCAAAATTACTTTGGTAAATTGGAGAATGGTCTCAAATCAACAAGATGAAATTCAGTAAAGACCAATGCAAAGTACTACCCTTCAGAAGGAGAAATCATATGCATAACTACAAAATGGGGAATAGCTGACTTGGCAGTAATACTGCAGAAAAGGTTATGGGTGTTCTAACTGATCACAAATTGAATATGAGCCAACAATGTGATGCAGTTGCAAAAAGGCTAAAATTATTTTGAGGTGTATTAAGAGGAGTGTCATATGTAAGACATGGGAGGAAATTGTCCCACATTACTCAGCACTGGTAAAGCCCCAACTGGAGTATTGTGTCCAGTTTTGGGCACCTCAATTTAAGAAAGATGTGGACAAACTGAAGAGAGTCCACATAAACCTCTCAAGGTCCCTTCCAGCCCTACATTTCTATGATTTTATTGTTCTATTACTTGTTTCCATACACAAAAATTTTGAAGATGCTAGACTCCTGATTGAAAGGTTACTTTCTATACAGTGAATGTTTCTAGTGGAGGAGAGTGCTGGTGACAAGCACTGGGACTATACTTTTTAGGTTAATTGTTAAAAGAAGGCAAAAGGCTTAGTAAGTGCCGGGCACTTTCTAACAAGTCTAATCGCAAACAACAATCAAGTTTCAAGAGCAGAAAGCCCACTGTTCTAGGAGTGCGGTATTTTTTCTATTCAGGACAGGATTTTGCCTAAATTGCAACACATAAGAAGACCATTGACACCTTACCTTTAAAAGCAAACAAATAAACATTGAGACAGAGGGATGGTTCTGGCTATCATTTAAGTAAACCCCATAGATATTATTTCATATGCAGCCTGGCACATGTTGAAATAGTAACATCCGGTTCTCCACAATTTTGCTTAATGATTCAGTAAAAAACACACATGCATGCTACGATGAAAGTCAGCAGAGAACATGGAGCAAAGTCCTGACGCGGGTAACAATAAACTGTGGATAAATAGCCATTATTATGGAAGTCTAACGACTTGCAGAGAACGCAGTCAATTTATAACTGCTTATTTCCCCTGCAACTGATCCTGCAGGAGAGACTCTGTTGCTTTTTGCAGCTTTGACAAATAACAAGAGTAGCAAAATCTCAAAGCTAAGAGGTAACGTCTGAAGGGAATCACCATGGTCTCATTCCTGTCTTTTTCATCTGCCTGGGGAAGTTTTAATTACAAGTCTGAGTTTGGATGTCGTGGATGAGTGAATGCATTTCTGAAATCAGGTACAGCTTCTCAGTGCTAAATGATCTGTGTGGAAAAAAAATTCAGAGCTTCTTGCAGATTCCAAACGCTAAATAAATGCGCTTGGGTGCTATTAAATGACATGATCAAGCGGTTTAGATCAGTGGTTCTCAGTCTTTCCAGACTCCTGTACCCACTTTCAGGAGTCTGATTTGTCTTGCGTATCCCAGGTTTCACCTCACTTAAAAATCACTCGCTTACAAAATCAAACATAAAAATACAGAAGTGTCACAGCACACTAGTCCTGACAAGTTGCTGACTTTCTCATTTTGTCTGTATGAAACTTTAGTTTGTAGTGACTTGGCTAGTGCTTTTTACGTAGCCTGTTGTAAAATGAGGCAAATAGCTAGATGCGTTGACGTACCCCCGGAAGACCACGCCCAGGGGTACATGTACCCCTGGTTGAGAACCACTGGTTTAGATCAAATGGGGGAAACAAGTCAACAGGGGCTCAAATCTGAGCACAGTTGTGCAAACAGTGCTATTGACTTCGGTGGGGTTAGTCAGGAGAATAAGGACAGTTTGGTTTAGAAGCAGCCTGACCTAGTGGATAGGGCTCAAGACTAGGAGGTATGCGGTCTAATCCAAGATCCCTTTGTGCTGTTGGGTATTTCAAAGCCAGTTTTTCAGAAGTGGCCTCGGATGTTTGGTTGCCAAACTTGAAACAACTTAGGCCTGATTTTCAGAGGGGAGCACCTTATGATTTCCCGTGGAGTGCTGGGCGCCAAGGATAGATTCTTCCTGAATTCCACAGCTGTATGCAGCGTTGTAGCCAGGTTGGTCCCAGGATATTAGAGAGACAGGGTGGGTGAGGTAATATCTTTTATTGGATCAACTTTTACTGATGAGAGGAATACGCTTTTGAGCTATACAGAGCCGAAGAAAAATTCTGTGTAGCTCGAAACTGAAATGCCCTCGACAGAGCATAGCAATAGTGCACTTAAGAACAAAGTAAGGAAATTCATCATATGTACCAATGAGAGAGAACAGAGACCCAGTCCAGCTTCTGGTGAAGTCAACAGAAAGATTCCCGTTGATTTCAGTGTGAGCTGGGTCTAACTGCCAAAGAGAGGATAACTCAGGCAAGTTGCAAAATCAAGAAGGTGTGTGTGTGAGTGAGAGAGAGAGAGAGAACATGCATGTGTGTGTGTGTGTTTGCATGTTTTCTTATGGCAAATATCAGTGAAACAGTGTATGAGTAAAAAGAAAAGGCGTACTTGTGGCACCTTAGAGACTAACCAATTTATTTGAGCATAAGCTTTCGTGAGATACAGCTCACTTCATCGGATGCAGCCACAAGTACGCCACAAGTACGCCTTTTCTTTTTGCAAATACAGACTAACACAGCTGTTACTCTGAAACCTGAGTGTATGAGTAATTCATGACAGATTCTCTATTTCCTACTCATAAAAACTTATAGGCAGGCATGGTAAGGCATTGTGCTGAGGTAGCAAAGAACAGGGTTTGAGGGTATAATTCATTAGCTGTAAATGTGTTCATACATTTCTTTTAATATTGGTTTTGAAGAGTATAATTGAAAAGCTGAACATATAGTAGAATTATTTGTTTCACAAATATTTGTTCAGACTCCAAAGAGTTTTGATCTAACTATCTTCAGAATCTTTCATGTTCATTCTCAGTGAATATATGCACGGGCTGTCTTTAGTAGCATGAATCCTTGTGTGTTTTTAGCTTGAATATGCACAAAAAGCTTATTCTGAATTATGTTTTCAATTGTAACATTTATAATTCACCATTTGTGTTGTGTTTAGCTACATAAATCATGTGGCATTTCCTCTGTTCCCTGGTTTATTGATGCATGTAACTAATCAACACAGCATGAATTGTTCATATTACACATTAACTTACAAATCAGAATTCACAGTATCCTTAGTTACATGTATTACAGCTACATATCTTGCAGCACAAATTGTGAGTTGGATATTCAGTTGAAACATTCACAATTCAAACAATCTCCAGGCCAAGGTTTATTCACTAAAGAAAGTCACAAATAATTTTGAACACATCATTCTAGAATTTCACAAGTCTGTTCACAGACAATTTGTGAACACACGAAAATTAACAATAACAACGAGGATGAAATTTTTGTGTGCACAAATTGCCCATGAACAGCTTTGTGAAATTCTAGAATTTATGTGTTCAAAATGATTTGTGAATCTCTTCAGTGAATAAATTATTATAACAATGACATTTTTTGTGTTCCCAAATTGTCCAGCAATGGATATGTGAAGTAAAAGTCATCATTATTGTTATTACGGTATTGCCTAAGGGTCAACCGAGAATGGGGCCCCATTGTGCTAGGCATTATGTAATAGATGATACCTGCTCTACAATTACATTTTGTTAATTGTGAATGATTCACTCAGTTCCAGTAACTAATATCATAGAAACCAGAGATGGAAATTCCCATTAGGTCACCTAGTCAATCCACCAAGCAGTGAAGAATTCTTTCCCTATTTTATTAAGTGCTTTGTCCAGTCTTATTTTAAATGTCCCTACAGATGAGGATTTCCCTTGGGAGACTATTCTGTAGTATAGTAGATCTCTCACTTTTATCTCTAATCCCATGCTCTGTCCCCCTCCTGTATTTCAGTGTAGTTATCTCTTTAGTAAATAAGTGCTAATATTTTCCATATAAGAAGTGTAATTAGGCATAATGGAATTATTTGCAGCAGGAGCCCCAATAATTCTCTCCATCCTAGATGGTTATCTTGCCTCCCGCTCCTCCATTTGGTCAGCACTTGGCCAATCTGGACATATTTAGCTTTTCCGACATACATAATCCCTTTCAACCTTGGGTGTCTGAAGTTTGGCACCCAAATCCACCTAAATATGTGTCCTGATTATCCAAAGAACTGAGCAATTGTGGATCCAAGTGATTTCAATGGGAGCTGAGGGTGCCCCACACCTCTGAAAACCAGGTCATGTATTTAAGTACCTAAATAAGGTTTTAGACACCTACATTTGAAAATTGTGGTGTGGTATTGTCCTGATTCTCTTTGCTCATCCCGTGGAGTTACTTCTGATTTCCAGCTGTGATTGTGAAAAGTTACCCCAGTGTATAATTGCTCCAAGTGAGCATAGAAGAAGCTGCACTAGATTTTTACCTTTCTATTTTTGTGATGATGTACAGAATACTCTCGCTGTTGCACTATCCTTAGCACCAGTGCCCGTACCCAAGTTGCTGGGCTAGACGCACAAATTGCTGGGAGAAATTCTATGGCCTGTGTTATTATGAGGGAGGTCAGCTAGATGATGATAAAGGTCCCTTCTGGCCTCCAAAACTATGGGCAATTTGGCATTATACCATACATTAAAAACCAGACAGCCCTGGTAGCTACTGACATTACAAACCAAAAATATTAAGTGTATTTGCTCTTATAGTGCTCTGCCTTACAAAGAGAGCGCACTGTAGAGTGAAAAATTCAACCCGTCCTGAAGTTAGTACACAAAAAATACAAAGTTTCACTCCTACCAGGGAGATGTAGGGCAAATGTAATAACTATTACAATCCCATGATTACTATTCTTTTACTAATGTGCTCCACACAGTTCTTTCTCTAAAGTACTGAATTATCCTTAGGAACAAAAGGTATTAGGGTCCTATGAGCTTCTCTCAGTTTGTGGTAGGACTAATTCATTAATGTGGCTCCAACCGGAATGTGTGTAATGTTCTTTCTAATTGGACATGACTGTTTAAGAATGACTTCGGCCTCCATCCAGCTCACACTGTCACTTATGCTGTATAATAAGCTACTACTACTGGCCCATGAATCAATTTTTAAACAATCTGCAGTAATGAACTTGGACGTCTCATTGTTGTTGACAAAAAAATGCACAGTCCTTCTATTGTCAAAGGGCTCAATTATGGGTTCCTTCTGATAAAATAGAGGAGGGGGGGTTATGGACAGTAGTGACAGACTGAAAGAATTGTTTCATCTCTGGAGTTTTGAGAAAGAATGACAAGCCAAAAGGTCAGTTTCATAGAGGTTTACCTTGAAATGTCTGAAGACAAAAAAGGCATCTGGAATCATTAGGAAAAGTGAAGTTTGACTTGCACCATTGGAAACCTTTAATATATTACTTTCACTGTATATTTGATAAATCTTTTGCCTGCTGGGTGGGAATGCGAGGTTGGGGGAAAGAAAACCTTTATATTTATGAAGCAGGGGGAATAAAAAGGTTAATTTTAGCAACTTCAGGAATAGTGTATAGAGAAATTGTCAATGTTTTCAGGGCATTTGCCATCTTCCTGACCTGATGGAGTCAACATGGCTAGTAGTGGAGGATGCTACCCACATTGGTTTATAGTATCTAATGTAAGTTGTGATCAAAATGATTTTTTTCTGCAGCTAAACTAGGCAGTTGTAGAAATCTAAGATATGCTCTGAAGGAATGGATTCTATTAGTATGCAAAACGTTTGCTTTTATAGTTTGAATTTTGTTTGTGATTTACTGAGATTCTCTCAGTCCTCTGACTGCTAAAAATGTAAAAATCACCTGAACGAGGTAGATGTGAAATGTAACAGCATAAAAATATTCTTTACAGGGCTCTTAACACGTCTGATCCATGGGTGTTCCAGACTTTTTAGTGTCAGAGCACAGGAATCAAGGAGAAAACAAATCCATTCATTTATTAAAAGCATGGTTGCAATGTATCATTTTTAAAGTTGAGAAAGTTTAATCAGAAGTCACCGATATTTCTTATCGATTTATTTCAATTGATAAGATATGTCAGTGAGAACCTGTGGGAGAAGGTACAAAATGGTTTAGAAAAATACAGAGGACAAATTTCCAAATGTGGCCAGTAAACTTGAGCAAAAAGTTTTTGCTTTGGCAGGAAAGAATACTCACATGACCTCAGTTATCATTAATGTGTATTCCAAATGGAACACAAAGCACACACTTCTGCTGCTAAGACTATCAAGGGCTTTTGAAGTATGTTGGCTGCATATGTGTTACCTGAAGAGCTCATTTCTGTGGTTCATCAATCAGCACGTTGGGCCTGATCCAAAGCCCACTGCAACATGTGAAAAGTCTCCCACTGATGACAAGGGATTGTGCTCCAGGCCCTATGTGGGTTAACAGAATGTATCATGCAGACATTTAGCAAGGCATTGAGGAAAACGAAGCTGTCTTCTGGTAACTTTGTGTTGTACGCTTCTGTTATCATACAGGTACACATCACTTAGAAACAACTCCAGCAGGGCTATGTCTGAAATGGTAGTTAGGAACTATACAGACAAGGTGGGTGAGGTAATATTTTTTTATTGGACCAACTTCTGCTGGTGAGAGAGACAATCTTTTGTGCTTACACAGAGATCTTCTGCAGGTGACCTGCTTGAAAGCTTGTCTCTCTCACCAGCAGAAGTTGGTCCAATAAAAAAATATTACCTCACCCACCTTGTCTTGCTCATGTCCTGGGACCTACATGGCTACAACAACACTGCAAACAGTTATGAACTAGCTTTGATTTCACCCTGACCAGATTCAGCAAAGACTGGATGAAAAAAGAACACAGAGGAAAGAGCCCCCAAAACATGCTGCCAGGGTTTTTATTCCTACATCAGAGGGCTGGGGTATGAAGTTACTAGGGAGGAAGGTAGTGGAGAAAAGGTGTTGTAAAAAAAAAATACGGGAGACAGAAATTGGGAAAATAGTTGGTACAGGTAAGTTATTTGCTTGGCAGATTGCAAGATCTTTGAAGATGTCATGGACTGTCATTTTCTACATGTTTGCACGACACCTAGCACAATTGGGCCCAGCATCTACTTGCTGCCACATTATATGGGGTAAAGAATAATAATAAATGTCCTGCATCAAAAAGGAAAGCTCCCTCTCCATTCCCCTTTAAACTGTGGAGAATGTCTTTTTTAAATGTCCTCCCCCCCTCCCCCGGCCCCCACTCCATGTGAATGCTAATAGGTACCTGTAAGTGCTAATAGGTTATGCTCTGCTTTGTAGGACTCCTTCTCTAGTTCCAAGGACTATACTGTGACTATTCTAGTAACATCTGGCCTGAGATGAGCAATACAGGCACTAATATACAGCCTAATATAACTCTTCTGATTGGTAGATCTCAAAGCGCTTTACAAGGAAGGTCAGTGTCGTTGTCATCATCCCCATTTGACAGATGGAGAAACTGAGGCACGGGGAGCTGAAATGACTTGCCCATGGTCAGCCAGCAGGCCAGTGGCACAGCTGGGAATAGAATTCAGGTCTCAGAGTCTCAGTCCTTCTCTGGCCAAGGAATTAAAACATGAACAACGGGATGGGAAAAAGAGTGAGGGGATTTAGCATGAGCAGTAGATGAGGATAGTAAATGAGACACTAATTTGGGTACCTAACTGCTTGTTTTAGGCACCTAAGTGCTAATTTGATCATTTTGTCCTAAATTATGTAGTCCTTACTCAGGAAAACTCCATTGACTGCAGGATTGGGGCCCAAAGGTGGGAAGTGGCTGACCTAACATAGATGATGAAGTAAGAACATTGGCTTGTCCGTGTTAGTGGAGTCTGTATGGAAGATATTCAAGGATGTGAAGGCTTCCTGAAATTCTCTTGGCATATAATTAAAGGTGCTAATGGCCAAATTCTGCACCAGTTCACATTCTATGCAACCCCATTAACTTCCATAAGGTTGCACTAGAGGTAAGTCACTCCAGAATTCAGCCCTATCAATGTAATTAACTAAGAGTCACAATTTTCAGCCAAACTCCCCGTGGGTTTGATATTTGAATGTGTAGCTCCATTTATAAAGCAGTTGCAGAGATATAGCTCTTAGGCTGTCAGACACTTCTGAGGATGTCATTAAAAGAGCTGGATCTGGTACTCCAGCATCCACATCAAAATACAAATCCGTGGCTCACTTTTCGTATTGACAGTTTGGAAACCTTTCTTTGTGCGCGTCTTATTTGTTAGCTGCCATTATTTGCCATGCAGATCCTTGCCAAAGGGATAATATAAACAATGCATAATGTCAAGTTTCCCACACAGGTAAGATGATCTATTAGCACTTCATTTTGTACTAATTATTGCTCAGTGGGTGGGGGCTTGTGAAAGGAGATTTATGCATTCAGCTAGCCTCACTTTTATTGTTCATAAGTACTTTTGGCAAGGAAGGCGTGAGATGTGTATTTTATAGTTACACTGTTGCAAACATTCTACTCTCCCGCACTCATTAAAACCTCATAACAAATAGTAAAGATGATATATTGCGGCTAGAGAGACTTTCACGTCAGGAGCTCAAAGCACTTTTCAGATGGGGGAAACTGAGGCAGAGCAGTCATCTTCCTCTAGATCAAGATAAGCTGCTAAGGGCAGAGGAAACCCTGTGGGGTAGGTCAACCCCACTGTGTTTCAACAACATGAAAGGCCATGTGCTGAGATGTGCCAGTCCTGACATTACATGTAAGATGCTGTGTGGATGTATAGGGCTGTGTGGGGTGGCATAGCAGTGGGTGGGAAGAGGGTGCAGGGATCCACAGTGTGGGTAGGGGGATCCATGAGAGCACCTCCAGATTTGATTTACTAGCCTTCACAAATTGTGGGAGCAGGGCGGAGTCATGCCAGAGCTATAAGAGGATAACACAAGCTGAATCTGCAGTGGCAGTGTGCGCTCCATGGTCGTCAGGGCCCCTGGACAGCCAGAGCTTGTCTAAACACAGGAGTTGCACTAGAATATATACATCTATACTGCTATGTTGGGGGAGGGCTTTCCCACTGGTGTGCTTGCAGCAATTCATGCAACACTTGTGTCTACACAGCAGCACATGGGATTAATGTAAGCACAGTGCAGGGTTGGTAGTAATCCCAAGGACCCGGGCATGGCCTGGGCAGTGGAGTTCAGAAAAGTTGTCTATTCTCCATGGAGCAGTGCAGTGTGGGATTACTCTGTGCACTGATGCAGCTACATAGAATCATTGGACTGGAAGGGACCTCGAGAGGTTATTTAGTCCAGTCCCCTGCACTCATGGCAGGACTAAGTATTATAGACCATCCCTGACAGGTGTTTGTCCAACCTGCTCTTAAAAATCTCCAATGACGGAGATTCCACAACCTCCCTAGGCAATTTATTCCAGTGCTTAACCATCCTGACAGTTAGGAAGTTTTTCCTAATGTCCAGCCTAAACTTCCTTTGCTGCAATTTAAGCCCACTGCTTCTTGTCCTAGCATAAGTAGGAGTCTACATTGCCATGACAGTGAGGTATCTCCACCAACGTAGAACTACGTCGGTAAACTAAAGGGGAATATTACTTTTGAGTTAGCTCAGGGACATAATCTCACCCTGGGGTGTACAGTTTGGGGATATGATACTCTATGCCTATGGTGAAAACACACCGCTTTTCATTTTCACCAGTTTGGGTGGTTGTATGTAGAGGCAAGGGAAAATACTTGTCAGAAAAGGAGTTGCATTGGGGGGGGTGGTGGTGTACAGAGGGGGGTTAAATGAAATTTGCCTGTTTTCTAGTTTGCGAAACTTCCATGAAATAAAGCAATTTTAGAACATTTTTCAACAAGAAGTTCCCATGGAACATTTTTTATGTCTGAAAGAAGCCACTTACGCACATAAATTCACGCTGGGCTGTTCTGGAAAAGCTAGAGGGCAAACATGGAACGACTGATGGTGGGATATAACCCAGGTATGCACTTGTATCCCATCAAGGCCTATGCACCACATTACTACTACTCAGTCCCTAAAGGGCCTAAGTAAAACTTAATTAGCGCCTAGTGTAACCCACACACCTCCTGGGTGTGGGTGTTCTGTCCCATGTAGTGGCATCAAGACCACTTAGAGAGAGATTAATGAGTTTGCTCTACAGCCTTAGTTAAGGGCCACATATCTTTTATCTCATGCAGTAGAGGCTCATGCATTTAGTTCCAGAGGTCCCAGGTTCGATCCCGCCAGTCGACAACCGGGGTCTGTCAGTGTTACACTGGCTCTTGTGTGAGCCCTCTGTGCAGGGGTGACATTCACCCTGAATGCCCACCATGGGCTAGGACCAGAGCTGTGTGAAAAGTTCTCAGTCAAACCCCAAACCACCTGATGTGATACTCATGTGGTCTCTCGCTTCCTTTCAAACTCATAATTCAGACCACGTTCATGGGAAGGTTTTCTGTGGTTTCTGAACTTTAAAGAGGGAGACGTGATGAGAGGTTAGATAGGAGATGGACAAGAAACATGTAGGACTCTACCTGGGTGTTATAACTAAGAGCAATGGGATGGCATTAGGAACAGGAAAATTTAGGCTGTCTATTATGAAAAATCCCAGACGATGAGACACATTAGACTGTGGACTGGTCTCCCAATAACAATGCTGGAAGCCCCATCTACTGAGACTTAGAGAACTGGACGAGGCAAAATGCTATGAGAGAACAGTCCTGCATTGACAGAGGGTGGATGGGATGATCTAATTAATAGTTAAAATGTTCTAACCAGCTGACTTTCAAGGCATTGGATCAGTGCTTTGAATTCATAGAATCATAGAATATCAGGGTTGGAAGGGACCTCAGGAGGTCATCTAGTCCAACCCCCTGCTCAAAGCAGGACCAATCCCCAATTTTTGCCCCAGATCCCTAAATGGCCCCCTCAAGGATTGAACTCACAACCCTGGGCTTAGCAGGCCAATGCTCAAACCACTGAGCTATCCCTCCCCCCAATCCATGTGAGTGAATTCTTCAGCTTAATGTTGAGAGTCCGTCAGCAGCCACACGCAGCAGCCTGATGCTTTTCATGCTGCATATGTGCAACAGGGGCTGGATTCAGGGGCAGGCAGTTCTTCCTGTCCTAGAATACCCTAGTTCCCACATTCAGAGAGGCGCCATCTCCCAAATGTAGCCAGCCAAAATTTTTCAATTGAAACACTTTTTCTGCAAAAAATGTAGATTCAGCAATACTAAAACATTTTACAAATTTGTGTTGAATTTCCTGAATTGTTTTGTTTAAAAAATCCTTTTTTTCCCCCCCTAAAAACTCAAAACATTTCGGATTGACATTTTCTAAATGAAACATTTTGATTTTTTGGTTTGACATGACTTCATTTGAAAATGTCCTTTAATTTTATTTTTCTAAAAATGGTCAATCGAAATCAAAATGGGTTGAACCAAACACTTCCTTCCACTCAAAACATTTTTTTTAATTGTCAGCAAACCAAAAATATTCATCATTTGTCCAGCTCTCCGCCCAGTTCAAACTAGTGCTGGTTGAAAAATGGGAAAGATCTTTTGTGAAAAATTTCAAAATTTTTGAAATCTTTTTTCATTCTGCAGGTTTGAAAAAGGAACGATTTTTATTTTGTTGGAATTTTTGATGAAAAGTTTTTATAGTAAATGTTTGGTTCCACCCCACTTCTCTCCCATTTTCCTTTCTCCATCTTGTCTCTGAATAAAGGAGAAGAAAGGGGGAAAGTGGGACAAAGGGCTAAATCTATGAAAAAGCAAATAATTTTTGTTTTCAGGTTTCATCAAACAAACAGAAAATTTTGAAAAGGATTCAAAGTTTTTCACAGAATTTTTTTCCACAATATTTTTCACAGGATTTTTTTCCACAGGGTTTTTTCCACAATATTTTGTTTTTGACCAGCCCTAATTTAAACCTGATTCCTTTTAAAAGTGTAATGGTTTGTAGGCCTAAAACAACTCTGGGGGCCTGGTTTGCTTCTTACTTATACCACTGTAAATCAGGAATAGCTCTATTGAAGTAGGTGGAATTATGTTGGCATGAAATCCATGTGAGTGTAGAATTAGTGCCTCCCATGGGTGCCTGTTTGGAAGTTGTGGGTTTCCGGGGACAGAGTCTGCAAGCTGCTTGCTGATGCCAACTGCAGGAAGTTGCTCTAAGTCAGCATGCTGTTTTCCGTCCCCAGTGCGGGCATACCAATGGGGCAGTCTGGTGCATAGCAAGTATGCACTCTCAAGACTTGCCTCTCAAGACAGCATCAGGCTGCTCAACCGAAGATTAGACAAGTACTGGAGGGAGCAAAGGGCCTTATTCTGCACTGCCAGTGGTGTAAATCAGGAATAACTCCATTCATTCAGTAAAACTTGTATGAGACAAGAATCAGGCCCAAAATGTTTAAGGAGAGATTTTTCAAAACTCCCCTTAACTTCACTGGGAGCAAAGTAGGGTAACCAGATGTCCTAATATTAGGGGCTTTGTCTTATATAGGCAACTATATGCTCTCTCCCCCCCCACCCCCCCACACATACACAAAGGTGCCCCGATTTTTCACACTTGCTATCTGGCCACTCTAGAGTAGAGTCAGACCATTGCTGAGCACCTTGGAAAACCCCACCCTTAAAGTATAAATGTTGTTAAATAGAAAATTCCCATTACCCAAGAATCCCTCCTGCCATCTCATTATTGTCTCTCCGATTATGTTTCAGGGTATCCACACAAGTAAATCAGATAAAAACATTGAATACTCTTGCTGGAGCATTGCAGCAGAGCACCACTTTATTTCTTAGAACTCGGACCACCACAATCAGAGAGATAGACAAAGCAGGCTGTGCCCTACAAGAGAGAGGCACCCCACCTTGTTTCAGGCTTTTTCAGACTGACTCTGATTATATGCTTCCCTACAGAGCTCCCTAGCCTGCAAGCAGGACCAGGAATCAACCCCTGTCTTCCACCCTCCCCCCAACCCTCCAAACACACACACACACGTACATATGCTCACTCTATTTTTTTCTTAATGTGATAGTTTGCAGTTCTGACACAGACCACACCCATTTTTTGGCTTGTGTTCTCCCTTTGTCATATAGATTGTCACCTTTCAGGACTGACACTGTGGTGTTTTTTAAGGCCAAACTCTTCTTTCTGGCAAAACCTGGAAATCTCCTCCTACAGTTGGTGTCTGGCATGGTTGATTATTATATGTATTTCTCAGATTGTGATAATCTGCATCATAATTTTAACAGTTTCCCCGCCTCTCTCTTCTGCCTGGACTAATGCCGAACAGACCTCTATTGTTGGGCCACCCTGCACAACAAGAAAATTAGCATCATTTAGGCATGTTGGGGCCACCCCAGCAGCTCTGAGCCATGATTACGGTGCAGCCTGCAACATCAAACAGCTTGTTTACAACAGATGTAATCCATAGTGATATAACAGGTGTATAACAGTCAATACCAGCATTGTAGCGATCAAATAGCTTCATGGCATGTTCACATTGATCCAGTATTCATCCAGCCCCCTGAGGGTTTTGGTCTATGATTTATGTGACTCACTGGGAGGTATAGGCTCCTTTTGGGCATAACACCAAACTCGAGGCAAGAATCAGTATATAATTTTCCTTTGCAATAAGAGCTTTTTAAATCCATGCTATTAACAAGCCAGGTTTGTCAATCGAAATTTTAAAAGGGGGCTTGTTAGAGCATGCCAAGATACGTTTCCTTCCAAAGGGTGATTCATTCACTGCAGCCCTTATTACTCTCCTGGTTTTATATACTGAAATGCTGATGAATTAAACAAGAAAACAATATTCTTTGGAAATTTTCACAGCCTCTCGCTAATGTTGTGAATTTCCTCGAGAGCCCTTTGTATATCAGATTGGTAATGTTTATCCTAGAAGAGAGTTGAATAAGTGGGAGTATGATAAAGGCATATAAAATAACAAAAAGTCTAGAGAAGATAGATCAGGAGCTTTTGTTCTCCATGTTTCATAACACAAGAACAAAAGGACATTCAATGAAATGGAAAGATGGCAAATTTAGAAGCGAAAGAAAGAAATACATTTTCACCCAGAGAATAACTAGACTGTGGAACTCCCTGGTACAAGAAGTTCATAGAGGCCAAGAAATTATCAAGATTCCCAAAGGCACTGGACATTGGTATGGACATCAGGACTATCCAGAGTTAGAATTGTTGTTGCTAACCAAAAAAACTGGAAGGGTTATTAAACTTCATGCATTGGGATTTAAGCCAATTTCTAATTAGCAGAAGTTAAAATGAGACCAATATGGTGAGCAGGCAGATTACCCCACATCTGCCTACTGCCTTCTTCATTTGAAGCATCTGGGGTTGGGCACTGTGGAAGATGGCAAATGGAATCAAAAGGGTCTTGGGTCTGATCCTGTCTAGCAATTCTTGTGTTCCCTTATGTCTCCTTCTCCTACAAACATTTCTGTCTTTCATGGAAGACATGCTGCTTCTTACCCTGGAAACCCCCACCCCAAACCTGTTCATCAAACCACCTCCCTCTCCCCAATCAAGGTGACTTACTGAGTTACCATGTTATCTCATTACTATCACCCTTGTTGGTCACCCCTTTGTCTGTTTGTGATCCTCATTGTATCACATTTAAACTGCATTTTAAGGTCATTTCTTCACCACGGCCCAGGTCTGCTTTGGTGGCCTGTGTGAAATGAATACACGATGATGCTTAAGTGTGTCATGGTCCCATTTAGTGGCTGGTCCACCCATAGGGTAACAGTGTACTACTGCTACCTACTGAGTGGGTTACTCCTTTAAAGCAAGTAGCAGAGGCCTGGGTTTTGAGCTATTGTTTGTAGGTTCTAACCCCATTGACCTGTGGTGGGTTCATTGCATCAGAGAGATAATCTTGGTTCAAAATTTTAAATGGGCAAGTGTCCACAGCACAAAACACATTACCACAACTGATGTTAGTTAGTATCTTTGTTGGCAGTCATAGCTGAGCAGCCAGAGATCAAATGCCTAAGGAGACTGAACAACCTTTACAGCTCTAGAAGTTGTCCTTTAACAACAGGGCTGAGGTACATTGCTGGGGCAACATATGAAGGAAGCTGGCACTGTGTGTACTGTAAACCAGCAAATGACTTTAGTTTCCACTGATGTCGGGCTGGTAACTTTCATAAGTGCTAAATGCAATTAAAGAAACAAACACCCTGTATCATTCTCTAGCAGGAGAGATCTTATTGCTTGTGGATTTCTATTTTTACATAATCAGTGTTTAAAGGAATGTTTTTCTACATGTGGAAATTCCCTGTTTTCTCCTCCAAATTCTAAGATAAGAATGCTAGCTGGCTCCATGTTGTCCAGCACTCTATATTACAGAACTCCTGTCTGCCTCCAGGCACTAACGTAAAGACACGGGCCTGAACCAAAGCCCAGACTGAAACACACTTGGGAGCCAGACCTACACTCCAACTGCACAGGTTCCTAGATGGGATTTTCAAAAAGGGACTTGTGCTCGTAAATCACTGAGGTGGTTTTGAAAATTCCACCCTGTCTCTAGTATGGACTACGGCCCAATTTTCAAAAGTTCCTAGTGATTTTGGGTGCCTCCAATTTTTGTTCCACCCTTGGGACTTTAAAAAGGCCTGATTTCCAGAAAGTGCTGAGCACCCACTCTCTGATGATCGGAACCCTTCAAGATTTCTTGAATTGGGCACCCCAAAAACTGCAACACCTGAAATCACTAGTCACTTCAAAACTGAGGCCTAAACAAAAAATACTCTCAACCTTTGGGGAAGTGTGCCTCTAAATAGAGATGTAAATGTTGCAATTCAGACCTCTGGCTGGGCAGAATGCCCACTCTTAGGGTATGTCTATACTTAGCTCCAGAGCGATCGATCCAGCAGGGGTCAATTTATCTCTTCTAGTGAAGACGCAATAAATCGACTGCCGAGAGCTCTCCCGTCGACTCCGGTACTCCACCGGAGCAAGAGGCACAGGTGGAGTCGACGGGGGAGAGTCAGCAGTGAAGACACCACAATGAGTAGCTCTAAGTACGTCGACTTCAGCTGAAGTTGCGTAACTTAGATCGATTCCCCCACCCAGTGTAGACCAGGCCTTATATACACAGACACACACAGACCCACTGGGTTAGTGTCCAAACTCATCTTCTTCATGGAGTCAAGTATCAGAGGGATAGCCATGTTAGTCTGGATCTGTAAAAGTGGCAAAGAGTCCTGTGGCACCTTAGAGACTAACAGACATATTGGAGCATAAGCTTTCATGGGTGAATACCCACTTCGTCGGATGCATGTAGTCCAACGAAGTGGGTATTCACCCACAAAAGCTTATGCTCCAATACGTGTGTTAGTCTACAAGGTGCCACAGGACTCTTTGCTGCTTCTTCATAGGGTTTGTCTTTTCATCTTAAATCAATAAAGCACTTAAAAGCCCAGCCCAAGCTTTCTCCTGAATTTGGTTTCTTCCCAGGGTTTTCTCTGCAGGGCTCCTCTGTCCCTGTCTCTGATTTCTCTACCGCAGAAAGAGGCTCAAGTCTTTTCTGAATCTCTGGGTAGGAGATAAAAGGGCTCCCTGGTCTGGGGAATCGTCAGAAATAACTCTGCATCACTTTGCTGGAGCTTAGAACCTGACATTCTGTCAAAGGGCCCATCACAGCTTGTAAGTTGGCTGTGACTACATTTAAACCGCTACAATGGCACCGCTGCAGCTGCAGTGCTTCAGTGTAGACGCTTACTACAGCAACGGGAAGAGCTCTCCCATTGCTGTAAGCAGCGGTGGATTCACGCGCTGGCCCATAGGGCCCAGGGCCAGGGGCCCCAGCCAATTTGGGGGCTCCTGGCAAGAGCACCAGAGCCTCGGTGGAAGTGGGGAGACCCCACTCCCCGCTGTGGCCCCACTCCCTGCTCCTCCTCTTCCCCTCAAGACCCTAACCCGTGACCAGGCTGGAAGCCAGAGCTGGGCCATGGTAAGAACCTCCCAGGGAGCCTGGACTGGTGTGGGGAGCCCCAGATCCTCCACCTGCCACGGGTGGAGGATGAAGGTGCTTGAGAGTCACCCCTGGTCCATGTGCCTGGGGGCATGCCGCGCAGGGCAGGTGGCGGATCCAGGACTCCCCACAGCGTCCTGGGATCCCTGGGTGGCTCTTACCGTGGCTTGGCTCTTGCTTCTGGCTTGGCCAGGAAGTGGGGCTTTGTGGGGAAGAGGAAGAGCAGAAGGTAGGGCTTCGTGGTGAGGGGCAGCTAAGGCCCCCCTCAGCTCCTGCACCGGGAGGAGGCTCGTGCCACTGGCAGGGGTTGCTCTTTGGGGGAGGAGCGCTGATCACTTTATCAGCTCCCTGGCTGTGAAGCTCAAACCCTCCCAGCACTGCTTCATGCCTGCCCAATGAGTGCAGTTTGGGGGGGTCAATGCGACCCCCTACCTCCAAACTACACCCATGTTAAAAAGTGGGCAGACATGGGTTTTTAATGAGGTGGGGGGCCCAAATGTTCTTTGTGCCCAGACCCCATTAAATCTTAATCCGCATCTGGCTGTAAGTAACCCACCTCCCCAAGAGGCAGTAGCTAGGTCAATGGAAGAGTTCTTCTAGCAACCTAGCTCTGTCTACACCAAAGGAGTTGGGCGGCTTAAGTATCTCACTCAGGGCTGTAGATTTGTCACACCCCTGAGCAACATAGCTGGTTGGCCCAAATTTTTAGTGCAGAGCTGGCTTAATTCTGTTTCCTACTAAGAAGTACAAAGGCCCAGATCCTCAAAGATATTTGGGTGCCTAGTTGCCATTGGTTTCAATGGGAGTTGGTTGTCTAAATACCTTTGAGCATCTGGGCCTAAGGGTATGTACACCACAAAAGTGTAGACATGCACTACAGCGTCATAAGGGTTCTTCCATCTCTGTAGTAAACCCACCTCTCTGAGAGGTGGTAGCTAGGTCAATGGAAGAATTTTTCTGTTGACATAGCATTATCTAAATTGGGGCTTCCAGTGGCTTAACTATGTTGCACAGAACATGAAATTGCAAAGCCCTGAGCAAGGTAGTTAAGCCAAGCAAGGTACTTAACTTTGAAGGTCATGTCTACTCTACAAAATTACATCAGCATACAGCCACCTCCGTCATTAAATTGCTTGTGTGTCAGTGTGTGCTCACACTTGATTCTTTGTGCTGGCAGGGTGTGTCCCCAGTCGCAGCACTTGTATCAGTTATATTGTCAGTGTGGGGGCATTGCAGGATGGCTCCTGAGAGCCAGTAACAGTCAATGTAAGCAATGCAATGTCTACACTGGCATTGTGTTGACATAATTACATAATTTATGTTCCACCCTTGGGACTTCAAAAAGGCCTGAGTTCCAGAAAGTGCTGAGCACCCACTCTCTGACGATCGGAACCCTTCCAGGTGTCTTGAATTGGGAACCCCAAAAACTGCAACACCCAAAATCACTAGTCACTTTAAAACTTAGGCCTAAACCAAAAATACTCTCAACCTTTGGGACATAAGGACGACTATGACCTTCCGCTGCTTGGGGAGGTGGTGTTACTAAATTGGCGTAGAGAGACATTAACATCAGCGGGAGCCAAATTTAACCAAAGACTCTTCTACAGCTAGGTTGATGCAAGACAGCTTACATTGACCTAATCCTGTAGTGTAGACCAGGCCCTAGTGTAGACCACAGCTAGGGCTTTGTCTACATGGGAAAGTTGCATCGATATAACCAAAGATGTAAATGTAAATGGATAGAATTAAACCGATGCAAACCCCTGTGTGGACACTCTTATTTTGGTTTAATGGTAGCCTTTTTTTGGTTCAGATTAAGTCAACAGGGAACAGGTTTAAGTTAACCTGAAAGAAGTCACTCTTAAACTGAAGGAAGAGCCTCTACACAAGGATTTTTACCAGTTTAGCTATGTTAGTTTAAAAGCCAAGTTCAACTGGTGAAACTTTCCCATGTAGACAAGGGCAGAACTGTTCCTAGGGGACAGCCGTCCACATCCCAAAAACACCTTCTACCTGTGGCACAAATTTTCATCCAGCAGGGAGGCCAAAACTAGATCGGGCTTGGAGAATGAACTACCCTGTAAGCAGTTCCTCCAAAACTGGGTTGAGGTGCATTGTGGGGAAGCCGGCACTGCTGCCAGCCGTACTATTCCTGTTTCACTGCTATAGGGAGGATGTCTGGCAAGGATATCACCATTGACCATACTCCTTAAAGGAGGTGGGAGCAGGGAGAAGAAAGGATGGAAGCTCTCAGTGAGCCAGTTTCTCTGGGCTGCAGAGCAGTGATTACAGCAAGTCAGCAGAGTGGCCACTGTGCTTTTTGCACAGAATGCTGATTTCTTGCTTTTTTGGACCGCGTTTGCTCTGTTTGTTTGTTTGTTTGTTTGTGCTCAGCTTGCCTGCTGAGCTTTTCTCTGCTGCATTCAGATCTCGGGGTTGCCTGTCTCATGGATATCACTGAGTTTGCTTGAAGCTGGATTAGTTTGTCAATGAGCTCATCATGCATCCACCCCTGAGGAATTTGGGGCTCTCATATGCATCCCTCTGCACAAACCTAAATCTTCTGAGCAGCCCAGCCAGCATTCAAATTCACTTGAACCGTTTTTCAGGTCTGACCTGGGCAAAGAGCAAAGTAGCAGCTAAGGGTATGTGGACTGCAGCAGTTTCTTATTTCTCCTCCTGTCCCATTGCCACTGCTAAAAAGCCTTCTAGCAAAATGTTGTGGGAGCAAAAATGGTGCAGCTTCTTTGTTGACAATAGGCTTGAACTTGAAACCACTGAAGATAAAGGCAAAACATCTGGTGATTTAATGACAGCAGGATTGGGCCCCATACTATCAACAAATGAATGCACTTATTACCCATTTGGAGACCCAGATGAATACTTACGGGCATTTTCTAAGTAGAATTTAGCTCACAGTGGAAACCATCCAGGAAAACCTATTGATTGTAAATACATCTCAGGAGACACTTAAATCAGGACTGGATTTGGGATCCATTGCACTTCTTGTATAAAATATCCTTCTGTCAAGGGATTTTGACACACTAGATAAGTATCCTAAATCTGGAAGATTTGTTATCCCCATTGAGCTAAGGGGGCGTGTCAGGCACAGAGACATGAAATAGTTTGCCTATGGTCATGCAACAAATCAGGGAAATAGCCAAAAATAGGACCCAGATTTCCCTGCACCAATCATCTTGCCACCACAGGCCAAATTGTGAGTGCAAATGTGCTGGGCTAGGGAAAGGATCCTTGTAAAGAGAAGATAGATAGCTGTGTTTTACTGGTTTCCTATATAGACTCATAGAAAAGTAGGGCTGGAAGGAACCTTGAGAGGTGTCCAAATCCAGCCCCCTGTGCTGAGGCAGGACCTAGTAAACATGGACCATCCCTGACAGGTGGTTTTTTTGTCCAATCTGTTCTTAAAAACTTCCAAGGATGGGGATTCCACAATCTCCCTTGGAAGTCTGTTCCAGAGCTTAACTACCCTTATAGTTAGAACGTTTTCCCTAATACGTAACCTAAATCTCCCTTGCTGCAGATTAAGCCCGTTACTTCTTGTCCTGCCTTCTGTAGGCATGGAGAACAATTGATCACCATCCTCTTTATAACAGCCCTTAATATATTTGAAGACTGTGATCACGTCCCCCCTGAGTCTTCTTTACTTGAGACTAAAAATGCCCAGTTTTTTAACCTTTCCCCATAGGTGAAATTTTCTAAACCTTTTATCACTTTTGTTGCTCTCTTCTGGCCTCTCCAATTTGTCCACATCTGTCCTGATGTAGGACACCCAGAACTAGACACTGTACTCCAGCAGGGGCCTCACCACTGCTAAGCAGAGTGGGACAATTACTTCCCATGTCTTACATTCAACTCTCCTGCTAATACAGTGCAGAATGATATTAGCCTTTCTCACAACGGCATCGCATTGTTCACTCACATTCATATTATATATATGATGTGGATTTGGCACAAGCCAGACAAATGAGACAATGATGCTTTAAGGCTTTTCTGAGACTGATGCAGTTACTGCTGTTATTATCCAGCTGGCTAAGCTTAGGCGCCTGCTTGCTAGTGCCAAATATATTTTCTGGGAATCTTACAATGTTAGAAAACATTTAGATACGAATCTTGATTCTTTATGGGAAACTCTTGTTAATATGGAATCACCGGATGACAATCTCATTAAGAATTCCATTCTCTCTGATAAGGAGGTTTCCTCATCTAAACAGTGGGTCTGATTCCCCTCTCCTTTATACTGGTGTTATGTTATTGATTCCAGGGACACATCTCCTGATCTGCTCCCGCAGGAGGGCAGAATCTGTCCCACTGTTTTCGGCACAACTTTTTATGTCATTGTTTTTGATTTCAGTGTGGGAATGACTTATATGACCTTGCAGTGCTCAGCATGGCAAGGAATGAATTCCACTAGCACTTGTTTGTTATCACTGCCTAGCAACATATTTTGAAGTTGCAAATGATTTTATACTCACCCCTTAACTAGGGTCTTATGGGCATTTAAATGATAGCTTCATTTGTAAAAATTAAAAAAACTTGCCAACTTATTTGAGAGGTTTGAGTCTCTCGTGTTAGGATGCCCAGGTTTGACTGTGTATCTCAAAGACCCATAAAGAAAATGAAGAAAGGGGAAAGTTCCATATTGGTCTTTTTGGAGCCCCATCCTGTCCTATATTTCTTCTGCAGCTGAGGCAGTATATAGTGAGGCTTGATGCTGTTCACCCTGAAGTCAATGGAAAACACTGAAGCAGGATCAACCCCTTCATATGCAACATGCTCAAGCTAATAACCAAGCTTTATCACATTTTCTCCCACATTCTTGCTTTCTGTTTCCCCTACACCATCTCCTTCTTCCCCAGCCAAAATAAAACCATGCTGGCCAGTGTCCACCTTTGAGCTTCTTACTCATCCACGCACAAAAAATTTGCAATATATAACAGTCTTTATTTTTTTATGATCTACAGTCATTTCCTTAATCTAAATCCCTTTCAATCCCTTTTAAATAGCTCAGTGATGATCAAGGAATATTTCCTAGTTATATAAGAACATAAGAGTGGCCATACTGGGTCAGACCAAAGGTCCATCTAGCCCAGTACCCTGTCTTCTGACAGTGGCCAGTGCCAGGTGCCCCAGAGGGAATGAACAGAGCAGGAAATCATCAAGTGAACCATCCCGTCGCCCATTTCCAGCTTCTGGCAAACAGAGGCTAGGGACACCATCCCTGCCCATCCTGGCTAATAGCTATCAATGGACCTGTCCTCCATGAACTTATCTAGTTCTTTTTTGAACCCTGCTATAGTCTTGGCCTTCACAACATCCTCTGGCAAAGAGTTCCACAGGTTGACTGTGCGTTGTGTGAAAAAAATACTTCCTTTTGTTTGTTTTAAACGTGCTGCCTATTAATATTTCTCTCCATGCTTAGTTTTTTTTTTAAAACCAGCTCTTAGAAACCCTGTCTTTGCTGCTTTCTCCATCCATGCTGATTTATCAGTATATCACCTACAGCGGAACTTCTGCTGCTGGATAAACCATAACTCCTCTCTGTGCTGACAGGTGACCGTGTGATGGTCCTTAAATGGAAGGCTGATGCCATGGTTTAAAAATGCATCTTGGCTCTCACATGATAGATGATTCTTTCTGCTTCTGGCCACTCTGGAAATCAGATAGAAACTGACTCTCTTGTGATGTTTCAGCAATTCTGCTTCCATTCCTAGCCAGAATCTAGTCAAACAGAGGTATAAAACCATGGAAAAACAATAGGAGAAAAAAGTAGAGGGGCCTTGCAATGTCCTGAGGATACCTCCTCTATATTCCTGAGCAGGACTTTGGAGTAATCAAACTTGATTTGAATCCCCAGATAATCCATCTCAGGGATTACATGGAGAATTGCCCATACTTACTCAATAGGGTTTGGGGAATTTAGTCAGTTCCATGCAAATTCTCTGACGGTGCACATATGATCAATCCAGTTCACAGCAATGTACCTCATTACTGAGTTTCAGGACCTTGATTTATAAGGGCCTCCCAGGAATCTGGGACAAAACAACCCTGATGCAAATCCCCCCTGCCCAAATTTTTGGGATGGGTGAAATCTGAGCCCAGATCCAGCTCATTCCTGTCTTTTTGCAGGATTTCCCAGTTCACAACTTCCTTTGTTTCCTCGGTCCCCAGCAGAGTCCTTCACTATAACTAAGAACCTTTCCCTGCTGAAAACGGCTTGCATTTCGATATATTCTGAAACAGCTCTCCAGCCGCCTAGTGTCTGATGATGACTGATGTTAAACACCATTTCCTCTCTCTTCAAGGTAGTAAAAATAAACAACAGCCTACTATACTTGCCTCCATCTAGGAAAGTACAGCAACCGGTATTTACAGATAAACATAGCTACATTGCCTGCTGGGATCTGTGGCAACGAATTTAGGCCTGAAGATTAAAACCCCAGTTGTGTTTATAAATCAGCAGTGACATGCCAGTGTCATGTCAGCAATGGAAGGCAAAGGTCATGTTGACTGCAAGCAGAGGCACACGCTACAGTCATATTCATAAGCATGTCTGTGTGTTAGCAGGTAATTTTGTGCATAGGAATTGTTTGATTTTTTTTTTACGACTTTAGGATAATGAGACACGAGTATTTTTTGTGTAACAACTTTTTATAGGAAAGTTTTTTTTCCCCCCTCTGTCTGACTTTTTTTTTTTTTTGTAATGTTCTAAGAGTGTTCTTTTTTTTCTGGCATCTCAGAGTTATATTTCATGCCTCGATAAGTGTAATTAAGGCAGTGGCTGTACTTACAACTCCTGCCGAATGGAATTCATGTTCATCCAAACTTGTTGGTAAAGTTCTTGGCTAGGACAATGTTTTTATAACAGAGGCACTTGCCAAGAATGGATGGCTATCACTTTGACAGTAACAATTAAGGCCAAACCCTGCTCTCAGTTACACTTGTGTAAACCCAGAGTAACTCCATTGAAATCACTGGGTCAGACTTTATGGTAAAACCCCTGAAAGGCAATTAGAGAGGCTCTCCTCCAACCCAAATCCTCCCCAGCGCATGGAATCCCCACTTCCTGAAGGATGTTCCATGGAGTCTGAGGTAAGGGTGAGGGAGGAAGATGCTACTTCACAGGGGGACCAAGTTTCTCCTCCCTTTCTGATGTGAGGCCTTCCCTAGCTCCCTCTGCTGTACATATCCTAATCTTGGAGTGCTGTTCTGAGCAGCCTGGGCGTGAGGGAAAGCACAGGATGGTGGAATATCTAGCACTGCTCCGTCCTTCTCAACGACCAACCATATTGGGGGTATATCAACTATTCCAACCTACACCAAGAAAGGCTGACCCTTTAGCTTGGGTCAGATCTCACTGTTGGGCTAGGTGCTCAGATATGACACTGACGGCTACAATATAAACACCTCGGTAGATAGGCCCTAAGCTCTCTATGCAGCTTCAAGTTTCCAGGATGTCTTTAGTATCAAGATCTGTAATGGGGACCCATTTACCGTGGACAAGGCTCTGCATGCTGTGGGTTATCAAGGAGGCCTTTTCAGATTGGCCCATTCAGGCACATATTGGATTTCTAGGTGTCATCACCTAGAGGAATGGGATTTTAAGATCCTCCTGGAGTAATTGGGTTCACTATATGTGAATTTCTACACTGGACAGTCTACCTGATCAGAATGAAACCACATCCAACTTTTCACCTCTTTCTCCCTCCATTATACAAGTTAGATTTTTGTATCCATTGTTTCCACAGTAGGCCCTCCTCCGAGACATGCCCTTTTTGCTGACCTGGAAATATTGCTCCCCACAGTCTTAGCAGCACAGTGCTGTTTGTTAGTCTAAGAGACCACGTGACAACTCCTATTTTAGCAAACAACAGGGCTAAAGCCTCAGACTCCAAAGCTGAGAGAGCTGTAACAGACTCACTTCCTCTGTGGAGGGGACATGGAGCAGGATGTGTGAAAAACCCTGACTGGAGGACGCTCACAGATTATGCCTAGGTTAGAGCGCATAAAAGTTTTCCACCACCTGATTCTGATGTCCATTAATGTCAGTGACAAAGCTCCCATCCACTGGAATGGAAGCAGGAGCAGGCTCTAATTCTTTAGATATCCTGGAACTTTACCGTACTCCAGCTAGCATGAGTCGTGACTGACCAAATCTGCCAGCCAGGATTTCAGCTCAGTAAAGGTAGAGGTTAACCTGACCCAGGGAAGGGCATTCCAGTCCATAGGGGTCTGATGTTAAAAAAAAAAAAAAAAAAAAATGTTCCCAGCTAAACAGTATTGTAGAGTTTAGAACACCCCACAGATTACTGTTGGCACTTCCAAGGCTTAGCTGGCAGGGAGATCCTGAACCAAAACAGACAGATTCCCTGCTGTGGCACTGTTTAGAATGTTTAAATGGACTAATTAAGTCTCTCTAGCGTGGGTGATATCAGGTCAGTCTTTTCTTGTTGTTTCTTTCCCCCTCTCCCCCCTTCCGTTTTGCAGGTCGCCACGGTATGAACTGAAATTGCTGTCTGCCCCAATATCCCTGCACACTGTATGCATTTGAATCATACTGAGTTTCTAAATACTGGAACCGCTTTGCTTTTTAAACATTTTATTGTCAAGGGCTGGATAATTTTCTGACTGTAACATTGTGTACCGATGCAAGCGAAGATAACGACACAGGGCAATGAAATCTTCTGCTTCAAGGCATAAGCTGGTTGCTGCAGAGGTCAGGCAGGAAATTCCCACACCCTCCTGCTCAGTATTGCACAATCTGCTTGGCATAGTCTGAGTTTTTCCCTCTTCATCTGAAGCATCGGGCACTGGCTGCTGCACCAGGCAGAATAATTAACTCTGCGTTCATTGTTAGTGTTGCATTATTGATTTTATTTTATATTTATTATTTATTAAGAGTAGCGTATATAGCACCATAAATATACATGGCAATAGACAAACAGAGGGCCTGGCTGTCGGTTATTTCACAGGTGAGCTTGGAGCAGGGAATCTGGAGGCAAAGGTGGCCCTATGCCACCTTTACATTCCCCATATTCTGGGGCTGAGCAAGACTCTGTCTGTGCCCCAGAGCTGCTTCAATTTATGGTCTGTTTCCTATTGCTCCCACTGGGTCTTGGGAAGGAGAGGATAACCATGATGAACTCTGACCACACCCTGACACCCCCCGATCCACACCCTATGCCAGGGTGGACCTTGTACCTCAATTCTAAACAGGCTGTAGAAGTCCTCTGCATGGGGATTTCTTCATAGAGCTTTTTCTTACCGACTTTAAAACCCCTTTCTTCTTCTTCTTATGGGGTATCTCCATTACTGGAGGTTTGCAACCATGGTAGCCCATTCTGTACAATCCTCGGCTAATCTTTTTGTGTTTGAATAATCCTTTGATCCACCCAAGATACCACATCTTCTTTCTCTGCTTTATGTTCTTCCCTGCCAGTGCCCATAAACAGGCATTGTTTGCTTCACCTCTTAAAATGTGCCCTGCAAATTGAATCTTGCTTTTCATGAGCTCTTTGACTAGCGTTTGTTGAGTTCCTGTCATCTTTGGTACTTTTTTGTTGGTTATGCGATCTATCCATGATATTTTCACAATTCTCCTATTTCACTGTAGTTCGAAGGACTGCAGTTTCTTTATTACTGATTGTTAAGTAGCATAAAAAGTCCTCATTGTCATTGAGAATTAGGACCACAGAGTAAGGCATATTCCCTGCTCCCAAGATTTTAGTCCATAACTCTAAGCTATGACTAAAGCATTAAAACCCTACAACAGAGCCGCTTGAAATCTTTTATTAATGTGTTGCTTATATTTTTGGGTTGGGTTGGGGTTGTTTTGTTGTTGTTGTTGTTGGGGTGGTTTTTTTTTTTTTTTTTTTTTGACAAATAATGGATTTATCATCTGTTTTGGACTAAAGTTTTTAGGTTTGTGGTAAAAAACTCAAATCCCAGAAGGTTTTGGTTTTCCTCAACTGAAAACAGATAAATTTCTACCCAAAAACATTATACACACTTTTTTACATAATTTAATGTGGTGACAATTTAAAAGGAGAAAGGAAATAAACATTTGTGTCCATCTGAGTGCACAAATGTATCTTGTTGTGGCTACATATGCACCAATCATGGTTCTCACAGGTCAGTGTACATGAAGCTGTGGTTTTCCTTGCTGTCCCCAGTGTGGAATCGTAGGGGTAAGGATGCACCCTGGCCTGTCATATGATATGCTGGGGGCGTAGGGAGCAGTGACCATGGAGTTGTCATTCTCCAAGGACTGCAAAGAGTGGAGAGTCTGGGATTTTTGGACCTGTAGGTCAACCAGAGTCTGCAGCATTTGGGCTTGCTGCCTGAGAAGTCTCACTATGCTGATTCATTTCCATCTCTCTGTTTTGCTGTGCTCCTGGGCCTTTGTTCACTCGCTTTGTTCCATTGCAGCACTGGCTTGTAGGCTCTCGCAGAACATGTTCTCCCTCATCCTTTTCTTTCTTCTCCTCATCAAAGTCAGGTATTCTGCGGGCATGGAGGGGACACACCTTCAGGCTGCCACGCCACTAGCTGCTGATAAAAATAGACATGTACCACTGGCTTTACAGGCACAATGGAAAGGAAAAGAGAAGTTTCAAAATTCCCTTCCCTTATTCCCATAAATACTAATAAGAAATGCTCATTGACTCTTCAGTTTTGGAGCAATTTTGCACAGCACTGCTCTCCACCCCCAGCCATGGTGGGTATGGCCCGCCCAGGACAAGGGGAAGGGGTTTTCTATTGCATGAATCTATAAAAGTTTAGTTCCTGTTTCCATGGGTACAAGTACAGGGCAATGGCACTGAATATTGGCACTATTTTCCACAGGCAGTGGTGAATGTAGCCGACATCTCATTCTTGAGGGTAACAATGGTACAGAGATCACAACTGCGGCTGGTATCCCACAGCCGCCTAGATCCATATGCAGTGGTGTCAACCGGACTCATTGCAGAGTAGAATGGAAAAATGTCCTACTGTGGAGGACGACAGAAGGCAGCTGTCCCTACAAGCCCCGCCCCTGCCTCACCCAACAAGGGAATGAAAAGCACATGCCAGCTCTGTTTGTTGTCTCTTGTCTCTGTTTGTTGTCTCTGTCTCTTCCCATATAAGTGAAACAATGCAAAGGTGCCACCTTTGTCTTGTTAACTCGAAGCTGGGCTGGGCGCCATCTTTAAATATAAACATTGTAAGGTACAATGCATGCACACACTTACCCAAGTTCCCTTCTCCTTCATCGGGCTCATCCACACTTGCCTGGTGGGACTAGCTAGACTGGGGCCAAGTCTCAAACAAGTCCAGGCTTGCAGCATGACTGGAGCCCGCCTCCCCCCATCTCCCACCCTCTTCCTTTTCCTCCTCCTCCTTGCTGTTCATGGCAGGGGTCTCTGTCTCGGACTCCTCTGAGATATCCACAGTGGTCTGCAGGGTGCTGGTGGGGTTTTCACCAAGTATGACATGCAATTAGGTGTTGATGTGGAAGGTCTGTGGCACAGCACCAGGTCTAGTGTTGTGCTCCCTGACCTTGTGCTGTACCTGCCACAGTTTCTGCATTTTCACACGGCACTGCTGTTGATCCCTACTGTACCCCTTTGCCAGTATCCCCCATGCAATCTGCTCACAGATGTCCACTTTTCTCCGGCCATGTCTACACTACACAACTTTTGCCTATGAAACTAATCTCAGCATAAAGCCAGCACAGTTAGTACATCACTTGTGCACATGCATACTTGGCTCCTTGCTGCTTCGGTGTGCTTGTGTGAATGCACAGTGCAGTGCACCATAGGTAGGTACCCCAGTGTGCAATTCTCCACTATCTGTCTTTTGGGAAGCTTTGGCAATGCATGGTGAGGCAGAAACGCTTCACACAGGGGTGACTGGGTCTGCAGGGTCAATTTCCCATCATGTAACTTTCTCCATCCCATAATGCCATCCCTATCCTATCATTTTTGTGCCTATTTCTAAAATCCCAGTAACCCGAGAGGTACTTGTTGCTGTCCGCCAACTCCTACAGACACACAATCCTGCACAGCTTTGCACTATTGTCATGAACATTGCAAGGACGGGATGCACAATCCTCTGGTATTTGCAGAGCTGCAAGAAGAGCCTTGTGGTGATTTTGTGGAAGACAGATTGCTGCGGGTCATAGTGAGAGCCAATTCAAGGTTATCAGTAGCATTCACGGAGCAACTGCAAACAGTGGAGTGCTGTGTCTGGGCCAGAGAAACAAGCACTGACTGGTCATGGGACTGCATTGTATTCAGGGCAGTCCTTACACATATGCAAAGTATGCAGCTGCATAGGGCACCAGCACGGATGTGTGCTGCTCCAGCCCCTGCTCCGCCTCTTCCCCATGGCACCCGCCCGTGCTCTGCCCAAGCCCTGCCTTTTCCCACCCCAGCTCTGCCTCAGCCCCACCCCCACTCCACCCCTTCCCCAAAGCCCCCACCCCGGCTCTGCCCCAGCCCCGCCTCTTCCTGTCCCTGCTCTGCCCCAGACCCCCCCACTCCACCCCTTCCCCAAAGCCCTCGCTCCTACTCCACCCCTGCCCCACCTTTTCCCCCCTTGCTCCACCCCAGCCCCGCCCCCACTCTACCCCTTCCCCTGAGGACTGCAGCAGGGGTTGGGCGCCCTGCACTCACTGGGTGGCGGGAAGTGGAGTGACCTGGCCCCAGCCCACTCTGCGCCTCCAGCTCGCAGCTGCGATGCCAGTGAGTGCTGGGTGGAGGTTCCCCCCTGCCCTCCAGTTCCAAGGCTGGGAGCCAGGGGAGTTCCCGGGGCGGGCTCAACCCTGCACTCACGGGGTGGTGGGAAGTGGAGTGACCCGGCCCCAGCCCACTCTGCTCTGCTGGCTCATGCTGGGGGGTGAGTTACCCCTTACCGCACAAGCCTGCTCCTGCCCCCCTGCAGAGGCCTGGGGCCACACACATGGCGGGGCTGCATAGGGCACCAAAATGGCTAGGGATGGCCTTGATCATAATGCAGACTTGGGATGATGAGCAGTGGCTGCAGAACTTTTGGCTGCGCTGACAGTGGAGAAACAAGTGGTGATTGCACTGTGGAAACTTGCAATGCCACATTGCTACCAGTCAGTGGGAAATCATTTTGGAGTTGGAAAATCCACGGTGGGAGTTGTCATGTAATTGTTCCCTGCTGTGCAGGAATGTGACTCTCTGCAATTTACAGAACACAGTGGATGGATTTGCAGCAATGGGGTTCCCAAAGTGCGGTGGAGTGGTAGATGGCATGCATATCCCTATTTTGGCACCAGATCACCTTGCCACAGAGTACATCGACAGCAAGGGCTACTTTTCCATTCTTATGCAAGCATTGGTGGATCACAAGGGATGCTTCACCAACATCAGTGTTCGCTGGTCAGGGAAGGTGCATGACACTCATATCTTTAAGAACACAGGATTGTTCAGAAAGCTGCAAGCAGGGACTTTCATTCCCAAGTGGAAGTTTACCACTGGCAGCGTCTTGGGGAACCCAGACTACCCCTTGTTCCCCTGGCTTATGAAGCTGTACACCAGCCACCTTGACAGCATCACGGAAAGATTCAACTACTGGCTCAGCAGGTGCAGAATGACAGCTGAATGTTCTTTTGGTAGATTGAAGGGATGCTGGCGTTGTTTATTCACAAGATTGGATCTGAGTGAGAAAAATATCCCAATGTTTATAGCTGCCTGCTCTGTCCTGCATCTTATCTGTGAAGCAAAGGGGGATAAGTTGCTGCTGGGGTGGAGGTAGAGCATCTGTCTGCTGAGTTTGAACAGCCATTAGGGCTATTAGAAGAGCTCATCACAGAGCTATACAGCTCAGGGAGGCTTTGAAAGAGCACTTCAACAGTGAGCCACACTAATGTCTTGTGATGTACTGTACTCTAGCTGGCCCTGCTGTTTGGGGGGCCTGTTAGGCATTGTGTGGTGCTTGATGCACAACACTGTCAAAGCACCTATTAATTTGGTGGTGCTTGCTGTACATTTATGATTATTACACTGAATTTGTCACCGATCCTATGAGTTGTGTCACACTGTACAGTAACAAGTAAGTGTGTGCTTTTACTACCACCAGGCACTCTACAGCATATTTTGGGAACTGGTAAAGATGAATTATTTTCCAAACAGTAGTTTTATTGAGTAACAAAAACATTTAAAAAATTCTGTGCAAGTTATAAGCAAATACATTGAAAACTTAATAATGGAATTATGGAACAGAACTTAAGCAGGGGAAAGAACATTCATGTACATTTTGGCAACCCATACAGCAACTGTGGCTTTCACAGATTGGGGTATGTGAAGCTGGGTTGTCCTCAGTATCCCCTGGGGTGGAGTGGTAGGGGTAGGGATGAGGCCCTTGCTGCTACATGGAATGTTAAGGCGGGGAGGGGGGGGTGTAGGGAAGTGCTGAAATGGAGCTCTCCAGGGACCGCAAAGGGAGGTGAGCCTGGGATTGTTGAACCTATATGTCCCCAAGGCCTGCAGCATCTGTGTTTGCTGCCAGAGAAACCCTAGTATGTCTTGGTGCATCTCCTTCTCTCCCCATTTCCTGCTGGGATTCTTGGTACTTTCTCTTGACAGCTCTTTCCTTCTCCAGACTGTCTGCAATCTTCACCCTCCAGGTCCTGTGCTCATGGTCTGATGCAGCACTGGCTTCCAGGATCTCCTTGAACATGTTATCCTGAGTCCTCTTCTTTCTCCTCCTTATCTGGCTCAGGCATTCCATGGGTGTGGGGGGGTAACCCCTCCACACTGCAATGGCAGCAGCTGCAGATACAACACACAGAGGTACCATTGGCAGTATAGTCACAATGGAAAGGGAAAGTTAAGATTCAGAACTCCTGTCACTGGCTCCCCTAAAGTTTTAAACAAGACACACTTATTGTCACTTCTACTTCAGAGGGCTTCTGCCTGGCACCACTCACAGCACCAGCCACGGTGAGTATCGCCTGCCAGAGGTGAGAGAAATGAGGAGGGAATTGCTGGGGAGCATGAAACCATGAGTTTAGGGCAATGGCCTGCAATATGGACACTTTTTTCCATAGGTGATAGTGATTTTAGCTGATATTTCAGTCCTAAGGGTAACAAAGGCACAGAGAGCACAGCTGCTACTGGTGTCCCAAAGCTGCCCAGGTCTGTATGCCACTAACTTGTTTACTGCAATAGTGCCTACCAAAGTTATTAATGACTGATGTGGGGAAATGTCCTACTGCAGAAGAAGAAATAGGGCTGCTCTCCCTAGAAACGTGTGGGAGAAGATTGCAGAGTACCCCCATGAAAGTTTCATTGAGATCTCTCAGGAGACTTCAAGGGACATCCCTGTGCACATAAACAAACTTCTCTGCCTGGCTACCCCTGCCTTACTCTACAGAGGAATGACAATCAGATGCCAGCTGTACCTTTGTTTGTTGTGCCTCCATCTCTTGGGATACAAATTAATTATGGATAAGTCAATAGGTATGTCCTGTTAAGTTGGGGGCACTATCACTATAATGAGGAATACATTTACACGCTTACCCGAGAATCCTTACCCTGCATCGGGCTCGCCCATGCTCAACTGTCGGGAATGACTGGACTGTGGTGAGGTCTCAAACAGGTCCTAGCTTGTTTCATAGCTGGACTCCCCTCCCCCCCAATCACATGTCTCCCATCCTTCTCCTTTTCCTCCTCCTCCTCATCCTTGGTGTTCACTCCAGGGGTCTGGGCCTTGGGCTCCTCAGAGGTCCACGGTGGTATGTGGGGTGGTGGTGGGATCTCCGCCAAGTATGGCATGCGTCTGTTAGTAAAAGCAGCATGTCTGCGGCTTGGCACCAGATTGACTGTTGGCCTCCCTGGCCTTCTGGTATGCCTGATGCAGTCCCTTTGCTTTCGCTCAGTGCTGCTGCTAGCCCCGGTCATACTCCTTCTCCTGCATCCTCCAGGCAATCTGCTTGTAGATGTCCACATTTCTACAGAGGGCCTGTAGCTGTGTCAACATAGTCTCTACTCCCCACAGGCCCAGGAGCTCCAATATCTCCTGTCTACTCCAGGCCAGAGCACATTTCGTATCTGCAGTGTGCATGGCATGGACATGGTCCTCTGGGCATTTGCACACGACAACGGAGAGCCACTAAGTGTGCTCACCAAGGCAGGCGATCAGGAAAAGGCATTTCAAAAATGTGCAAGGAGTTTTAAAGGGGATGAGGGTGGGCTTTCAGTTTCTTTGACCCCTGGGCAACAGAGTTTAAAATTGCATTCAGAGCAGTCACTGTCACAGGGAATGGGGCATTGTGGGACAGCTGCTGGAGGACTGCTAGGGTCAACACAGTTCATCAAAAATGATTAGGGGTCTGGAACACATGACTTATGAGGAGAGGCTGAGGGAACTGGGATTGTTTAGTCTGCAGAAGAGAAGAATGAGGGGGGATTTGATAGCTGCTTTCAACTACCTGAGAGGTGGTTCCAAAGAGGATGGTTCTAGACTATTCTCAGTGGTAGCAGATGACAGAATGAGGGGTAATGGTCTCAAGTTGCGGTGGGGGAGGTTTAGGTTGGATATTAGGAAAAACTTTTTCACCAGGAGAGTGGTGAAGCACTGGAATGCGTTGCCTAGGGAGGTGGTGGAATCTCCTTCCTTAGAAGTTTTTAAGGTGAGGCTTGACAAAGCCCTGGTTTAATGATTTAATTGGGGATTGGTCCTGCTTTGAGCAGGGGGTTGGACTGGATGACCTCCTGAGGTCCCTTCCAACCCTGATATTCTATGATTCTATGATTCATCCAGTGCGTACACTCTTACTGTATCAGCAATGGCTCTGCACCAGTGGTTCTCAAAGCCGGTCCACCGCTTGTTCAGGGAAAGCCCCAGGTGTGCCAGACCTGTTTGTTTACCTCCCGCGTCCGCAGGTTCGGCTGATCGCGGCTCCCACTGGCCGCGGTTCGCTGCTCCAGGCCAATGGGGCTGCAGGAAGTGGTGCGGGCCGAGGGATGTGCTGGTCAGCCTTCCCACAGCCCCCATTGGCCTGAAGCGGCGAATCGTGGCCAGTGGGAGCTGCGATTGGCCGAACCTGCGGACGTGGCAGGTAAACAAATCGGTCCAGCGCACCAGGGGCTTTCCCTGAACAAGCGACGGACTGGCTTTGAGAACCACTGCTCTACACCATTCAGAGTGATAGTCTTACTGTATCATGGTGCTTATGTTGGCCAGAGACAACTCTGAGTATAGACACATGCACAAATAGGTCAACACAAGGTGACCTATGTTGACCAACTTTGTGATATAGACCAGGCCTTAATGACTTGCCCAAACTCACATGGGAAGAGTGTTCCAGAGCCAGTACTTGAACCCACAATTCCCAAATCCTAATTCTCTGCCTTCCTTGTAAGCCATCCTTCCTCTCAAAAATGTTGCTTTAATGTCCTCAGCCAATACATTTTATTACATTAGCATTAACATTGCCAATGTGTACTAGTAAGATAAGCATAAAATACTTTGCAAGAGCTACAAGAGAAACAAATATTAGAAACCCAGGGAATTCAGAGCTAAAGTTGCTATTCTCAGATAACACAATATTTGCAGCACACATCAGAACAAGAACCTCAGCTCTGTGGCAGTAGAGTCAAAACAAGGTCAATGAGAGAGAGAGTTGTAGCCACATTCCATGACAATGAGGGTGGGGGGGATTTCAGGGAGTGGGAGTGAGGAGATGCTGCCATCCATACAAATTGTTTTCATTTCAAGACAAAAATTATAGTAAATGTTTTTATTAAATTATAAATTTGTAAGGGAAAAATATTAAAGAAAATTAAATGTGTGCTGTAAGCTATTGGCAGGAGTTTGGTTCAAAAGCAACAATGCAAACATTTCTCAGTGGAAGCCTGAAGATTTGTTATACATGGATTCCCAGTGTGGCTACAGAAAAAAAGTCGAACAAGAGTCCACCAGTGTATTGATCCAGACCATTGCTGGTTACAAACGGTCCTCTGGAGTTCACATTTGGGTTACAGCAGCACTCCCCTCCACCCCTTTGGTTTTCAATAAAAGATCATTTAAGATCATCAGCACTTTGCGTCTAAGTCTTGGTCTACACTAGGAGTTGAGGTCAAATTTAGCAGCATTAAATTGATTTAACCCTGCACCCGTCCACACGACGAAGCCCTTTTTTTCAACTTAAAGGGCCCTTAAAATCGATTTCCTTACTCTATCCCCGACAAGGGGATTAGCGCTGAAATCGGCCTTGCCAGGTCGAATTTGGGGTACTGTGGACACAATTCGATGGTATTGGCCTCCGGGAGCTATCCCAGAGTGCTCCATTATGACCGCTCTGGACAGCACTCTCAACTCAGATGCACTGGCCAGGTAGACAGAAAAAGGCCCGAGAACTTTTGAATTTCAATTTCCTGTTTGGCCAGCGTGGCAAACTGCAGGTGACCATGCAGAGCTCATCAACAGAGGTGACCATGATGGAGTCCCAGAATCGCAAAAGAGCTCCAGCATGGACCGAACGGGAGGTACGGGATCTGATCGCTGTTTGGGGAGAGGAATCCGTGCTATCAGAACTCCGTTCCAGTTTTCGAAATGCCAAAACCTTTGTCAAAATCTCCCAGGGCATGAAGGACAGAGGCCATAACAGGGACCCGAAGCAGTGCCGCGTGAAACTGAAGGAGCTGAGGCAAGCCTACCAGAAAACCAGAGAGGCAAACAGCCGCTCTGGGTCAGAGCCCCAAACATGCCGCTTCTATGATGAGCTGCATGCCATTTTAGGGGGTTCAGCCACCACTACCCCAGCCGTGTTGTTTGACTCCTTCAATGGAGATGGAGGCAATACGGAAGCAGGTTTTGGGGACAAAGAAGATGATGATGATGAGGAGGTTGTAGATAGCTCACAGCAAGCAAGCAGAGAAACCGGTTTTCCCGACAGCCAGTAACTGTTTCTCACCCTAGACCTGGAGCCAGTACCCCCCGAACCCACCCAAGGCTGCCTCCTGGACCCAGCAGGCGGAGAAGGGACCTCTGGTGAGTGTACCTTTTAAAATACTATACATGGTTTAAAAGCAAGCATGTGAAAGGATTACTTTGCCCTGGCATTTGCGGTTCTCCTGTATGTACTCCCAAAGCCTTTGCAAAAGGTTTCTGGGGAGGGCAGCCTTATTGCATCCTTCATGGTAGGACACTTTACCACTCCAGGCCAGTAACACATACTCGGGAATCATTGTAGAACAAAGCATTGAAGTGTATGTTTGCTGGCATTCAAACAACATCCGTTCTTTATCTCTCTGTGTTATCCTCAGGAGAGTGAGATATAATTCATGGTCACCTGGTTGAAATAGAGTGCTTTTCTTCAGGGGACACTCAGAGGAGCCCATTCCTGCTGGGCTGTTTGCCTGTGGCTAAACAGAAATGTTCCCCGCTGTTAGCCACAGGGAGGGGGGAAGGTTGAGGGGGTCGCCACGCTGTGGGGGGAGGCAAAATGCGACCTTGTAACGAAAGCACATGTGCTATGTATGTAATGTTAACAGCAAGGTTTACCCTGAAAGAGTGTAGCCACTGTTTTATAAAATGTGTCTTTTTAAATACCGCTGTCCCTTTTTTTTTCTCCACCAGCTGCATGTGTTTCAATGATCACAGGATCTTCTCCTTCCCAGAGGCTAGTGAAGCTTAGAAAGAAAAAAAAACGCACTTGCGATGACATGTTCTCCGAGCTCATGCTGTCCTCCCACACTGACAGAGCACAGACAAATGCGTGGAGGCAAATAATGTCAGAGTGCAGGAAAGCACAAAATGACCGGGAGGAGAGGTGGCGGGCTGAAGAGAGTAAGTGGCGGGCTGAAGAGAGTAAGTGGCGGGCTGAAGACAGGGCTGAAGCTCAAATGTGGCGGCAGCGTGATGAGAGGAGGGAGGATTCAATGCTGAGGCTGCTGCAGGACCAAACCAGTATGCTCCAGTGTATGGTTGAGCTGCAGCAAAGGCAGCTGGAGCACAGACTGCCACTGCAGCCCCTCTGTAACCAACCGCCCTCCTCCCCAAGTTCCATAGCCTCCACACCCAGACGCCCAAGAACGCGGTGGGGGGGCCTCCGGCCAACCAGCCACTCCACCACAGAGGATTGCCCAAAAAAAAGAAGGCTGTCATTCAATAAATTTTAAAGTTGTAAACTTTTAAAGTGCTGTGCTTAAAGTGCTGTGTGGCATTTTCCTTCCCTCCTCCACCATCCCTCCTGGGCTACCTTGGTAGTCATCCCCCTATTTGTGTGATGAATTAATAAAGAATGCATGAATGTGAAGCAACAATGACTTTATTGCCTCTGCAAGCGGTGATTGAAGGGAGGAGGGGCGGGTGGTTAGCTTACAGGGAAGTAGAGTGAACCAAGGGGCGGGGGGCTTCATCAAGGAGAAACAAACAGAACTTTCACACCGTAGCCTGGCCAGTCATGAAACTGGTTTTCAAAGCTTCTCTGATGCGTACCGCGCCCTCCTGTGCTCTTCTAACCGCCCTGGTGTCTGGCTGCGCGTAACCAGCAGCCAGGCAATTTGCCTCAACCTCCCACCCCGCCATAAACGTCTCCCCCTTACTCTCACAGATATTGTGGAGCACACAGCAAGCAGTAATAACAGTGGGAATATTGGTTTCGCTGAGGTCTAAGCGAGTCAGTAAACTGCGCCAGCGCGCCTTTAAACATCCAAATGCACATTCTACCACCATTCTGCACTTGCTCAGCCTGTAGTTGAACAGCTCCTGACTACTGTCCAGGCTGCCTGTGTACAGCTTCATGAGCCATGGCATTAAGGGGTAGGCTGGGTCCCCAAGGATACATATAGGCATTTCAACATCCCCAACAGTTATTTTCTGGTCTGGGAATAAAGTCCCTTCCTGCAGCTGTTCAAACAGACCAGAGTTCCTGAAGATGCGAGCATCATGCACCTTTCCCGGCCATCCCACGTTGATGTTGGTGAAACGTCCCTTGTGATCCACCAGAGCTTGCAGCACTATCGAAAAGTACCCCTTGCGGTTTATGTACTCGGCGGCTTGGTGCTCCGGTGCCAAGATAGGGATTTGGGTTCCGTCTATAGCCCCACCACAGTTAGGGAATCCCATTGCAGCAAAGCCATCCACTATGACCTGCACATTTCCCAGGGTCACTACCCTTGATATCAGCAGATCTTTGATTGCGTGGGCTATTTGCATCACAGCAGCCCCCACAGTAGATTTGCCCACTCCAAATTGATTCCCAACTGACTGGTAGCTGTCTGGCGTTGCAAGCTTCCACAGGGCTATCACCACTCGCTTCTCAACTGTGAGGGCTGCTCTCATCTTGGTATTCATGCGCCTCAGGGCAGGGGAAAGCAAGTCACAAAGTTCCATGAAAGTGCCCTTACGCATGCGAAAGTTTCGCAGCCACTGGGAATCGTCCCAGACCTGCAACACTATGCGGTCCCACCAGTCTGTGCTTGTTTCCCGAGCCCAGAATCGGCGTTCCACAGCATGAACCTGCCCCATTAGCACCATGATGCATGCATTGGCAGGGCCCATGCTTTCAGAGAAATCTGTGTCCATGTCCTGATCACTCACGTGACCGCGCTGACGTCGCCTCCTCGCCCGGTATCGCTTTGCCAGGTTCTGGTGCTGCATATACTGCTGGATAATGCGTGTGGTGTTTAATGTGCTCCTAATTGCCAAAGTGAGCTGAGCGGCCTCCATGCTTGCCTTGGTATGGCGTCCGCACAGAAAAAAGGCGCGGAACGATTGTCTGCCATTGCTCTGACGGAGGGAGGGGCGACTGACGACACGGCTTACAGGGTTGGCTTCAGGGAGCTAAAATCAACAAAGGGGGTGTCTTTACATCAAGGAGTATTTCAGGCAGGACTTCACGGAGGGTTCCAATAAGAAATGGTGCACCTAAGTTATCGTTCTTATTGGAACAAGGAGGTTAGCGTGGCCTCTGATTGATACATGGCTAGATTTACCTCGCTGCACCTTCTCTGTGAGTGACTGCAGTGTGACCTAGAGGAATGAGTCCCCTAGACAGGGGAGGAGGCAAATGAGTACAAAACAAATCTGGTCTATTTCTTGTTTTGACACACTCCATCTATCTTTTACATCTTTGACTGGCAGCAGACGGTGCAGAAGGACTGCATGCCATCCACATCTCATGGCTGCTCGGCAGAAGATGGTACAGTACGACTGCTAGCCATCCTCATCTCTTGCCTGCCTGGCAGAAGATGGTACAATACGACTACTAGCAATCCTCATCTCTTGCCTGCCTGGCAGAAGATGGTACAGTACGACTGCTAGCAGTCCATATCGCCTGCCCGCTCACCATAAGACAGTTCAGTAGGACTGACTGCAGGACTAAAGAGAATGACCTGGTCAAGTCACTCCAAATTTAGTCCCTGTGCCCATGTCTGCCCAGGCACTCCCAGCCGACGTGGCCAGGAGCACCTCGGACACGACGAGGACGACTACCAGTCGTATTGCACCGTCTGCTGCCAAAAGGCAATGGGTTGCTGCTACTGTTTAGCAATGCCGTACCGCGTCTGCCAGCACCCAGGAGACATAGGGTGACGGTTACCTGAGTGGGCTCCATGCTTGCCGTGGTATGGCGTCTGCACAGGTAACTCAAGAAAAAAGGCGCGAAATGATTGTCTGCCCTTGCTTTCACAGAGGGAGGGAGGGAACGGGGGCCTGACGATACGTACCCAGAACCACCCGCGACAATGTTTTAGCCCCATCAGAGTGCTCCATTGTGACTGCTCTGGACAGCACTCTCAGATGCCCGATTGTTTGCCGTTGCTCTGACGGAGGGAGGGGCGACTGAGGACACGGCTTACAGGGTTGGCTTCAGGGAGCTAAAATCAACAAAGGGGGTGGCTTTACATCAAGGAGTATTTCAGGCAGGACTTCATGGAGGGTTCCAATAAGAAATGGTGCACCTAAGTTATCGTTCTTTTTGGAACAAGAAGGTTAGCCTGGCCTCTGATTGATACATGGCTAGATTTACCTCGCTGCACCTTCTCTGTGAGTGACTGCAGTGTGACCTAGAAGAATGAGTCCCCTAGACAGGGGAGGGGGGGAAGCAAATGAGTACAAAACAAATCTGGTCTATTTCTTGTTTTGATCCACTCCATCTATCTTTTACATCTTTGGCTGGCAGCAGACGGTGCAGAAGGACTGCATGCCATCCACATCTCATGGTTGCTCGGCAGAAGATGGTGCAATAGGACTGCTAGCAGTCCGTATCGCCTGCCCGCTCACCATAAGACGGTTCAATAGGACTGACTGCAGGACTAAAGAGAATGACCTGGTCAAGTCACTCCAAATTTTGTCCCTGCGCCCATGTCTGCCCAGGCGTTCCTGATCGACCTCACAGAGGCGACCAGGAGCACCTCGGACATGACGATGACGGTGATGATGATTTCTAAAAAACCGACTTCTATAAATTCGACCTTATTCCATAGTGTAGACATACCCTGAGCTATTTTACCTATCGAAGGGGCTTTTTAAAAAATCTAACACCTGCCACTGTGGTGTCTGGCAGGCCACCTTAAGCACCTTGCCAGCGATTGATCCGGGTGAGGCTCAATTTGCAAGGACACCATGTCCCTTTGGGATTTGCCACAATGAGGATGATGAGGACTGTGGTGTCTGAGAGCTGCTGCAAGAGTGGGCCTGATCCTCTGAGGCACCCACAGTGGTTGAAGGGCACTTCGCCTCTCACAGGAAGCGCTCAGCTACTTGCAAGATTGGGCCCCTCTGGTGGCACCTCCAGGTGCAAACCCAGGTAATCCCGGCCCGCTGGCATCAAGCAGCTTCTCTTTGCTTGGTAAGGAGAGAAGCTTAGCAGTGCAGAGAGCGCGAAGCTGCGCAGACAGTGCCTGGCTCTCCCCACCCCCCTACCTGCAAACCTCCACACGAAAGGAGTCTCATTTCTGTGAAGCCTGCGTGGAGCTGGCAGGTTTGTGCTTTAAGACAGACATCAAAGTCCCGTCTGGAATGCGTGTGGCTCTACCTGGCTGCAAGAGATGCTGAGCCAATGATCATTAAACAGATACTGCGATTGTTATCGAGACATAAAAATGAAGGGGAAGCAGAAATCAGGCTTGCCAACAATACCGGTTATTGTTCTCCCCGTGTGGCGCTTTATTAAGCACTATAATCATCTTAATATTCATGTATCTCGTCAGCCATTTTTTTTCCTTTTAGCTTTTCAACATGTTCCATTCTGGGAAACACTTTTCATGCATCTTCAGGCAACTCACTCCCCCTCGGGGCAACAGGTGTTTGGTCCACACAGCACCCAGACGACTTCCCTCTCACTGCAAAGAAAAAGGGGATTTTCTCTTCATTTTTTTAAGCTAATTAATGCTGCTGTGTTCAGATTATGACATTATTTCACTACCAGTTAGACCAAAAAAGCTGTGAGCTTTTTGCACCCAAAGATCACTCCTCTGCTTTGCGTTTGTTTCCCAGTAAGGAGGGGGATGCCTGCTACTCTTAGCTACTCTTGCAAAATCCAGCAGGGAAAGCTAGGGGGTCCTGTTAGCAATGGGTTAATGGCCAAAATAATAGCTGGAAAATCCAAAGCAGCAAAATGTGGGTCTAGCTTTCAAACCCAAAGGCCTACGTTCAGGGATGTTCAGGTTCTGAGAGCTTGGATCGGTCTGTTGTAGAGAAAGGAGCCATTTGTCAAATTCAGCATTGGACTGAAACTTGGAAGAATATTCTCAGGGCGGGAAGCTTTTAATCCAGTTGTGTTTGCCATTTGTTCACTGTAACCCAGGTGGCAATTTGCTGGCATAGCCCTTATTTAATGTAGGGCCAGAAAATAAAACTTACTATTTGTCAGGCTGGATCAACAGGCCCTACAATTTCATGTACCATCTGCCATATTCTTAATCTGTTAGCACTGCAGAATTAACTCGTGCTTTTACTCAGGTGTTGCCCACAACCCAGCTCCCATCCACACACCAAACCCTCTGGCTGAGTTTAGTGGTGCTTTCAACCCGAGTTAGCTGGCCTGTCTGGGGATGTAGGCTCAAGCCCAAGTGTTGCTTTCATTCTGTCCAGAACCCACCCACTTTGGAAAATCTAGACAGAGGCTAAACCACGCATGTGCTGATAATCCCCTGTGCCTTCCCCCAGTTCTTCCCATGTGCCCAGAGGGCCAGACAAGTCCTTTCCTGAGTCACTGGGGAAGAATCATAGAGCAGCTCAGTTTCCTGCGGGCACAAAGAACCATGGGATATGCCTTTGAAGGGTAGGTGCTCACACCCGGGGTAGGCTAACCCAGTCAGGCTAACCCAGTACTGGTCACCTGAGTTAACTGCAGTGAAAACATGCCTTTAGTGGTCCATCAGCAATGGCATGAAGATCAAAGGGTCCCACTGCTCCCACTCCTCTGCAGCCATCTCTTTTCACAGAGCTGATTCTCTTTGCCCATGGGCTCTGGACTTCTCCCATGACCCTGCTAGTCTTCAGCATCCCAGACCTGTCTCTTCACTCCCCGCCTCCACAACATCCAGCCCACTGCTCCTCCACTGAGCACAACCAGTGCAGCAACATTTCCCTTAGACCGCCCACCACGGCTGCAGCTGCTAAATGTGTGCCAACCAGCTTAGGGTTCCCGTGACCTGGGCTCCTTTCCTTCCTGATGCTCCCCTGCAACCCAGCTGCTTGCCAGCTGCTGCTCTAAATCAAAGCCAAATACACACAGTGCACTAGGCATGAGCCTCAATAGGCCTATGTTTGTCTTTGAAAGACGGCAGCTCTCAGCACCTTTAGGCTGTGACTAGAGCTGGACATGAATTTTGTGGGGATTTTTCATTGGAAAATGCCAGTTTATCCAAATTATTTCTCAAGTGCAGGCTGGACTTTCTGGGAGAGAGAGAGAGAGAGAGAAAGAGACCCACCCAGAACAGACAAAAGCCCACTCACCTGAAACGTAGGAGATGAAGCTTGCACCTGGCTCACCCCCACCCTAGGGGTGCACCTTAACCCCTGGGCCCCTGACTGTCCTACGGTGAGTCTCACTCTAATTTTTCATGAAAAAATTTCAGTTAACAAAAGTTTCCTCCCAGTGCAGAGGGAAACCAAATTCCAAAACTGCACCATATTTCGCAAAATGGAATTCTCCCTTCCGGCCAGCCCTAACCGGGATGTCCTTTTTAAAAATTGGCATCACATTAGCTATCCTCTCCACCACCCCCACAGCTCTGTGGCAGGAGGAGTTCAGTGCCCCCAACAATTACTGGGAGGCCCATGCCCCTGCTTCCCCCCGCCCCCATGCATGCCCCTGTGAGAAAATAGCTGGGTAAAAGAAACCTTAGGGAATGGCAGCAGACCTGTTATAGGGCTTTAGTTCTGTGGGGCAAACCTATGGCCCTCAGTCCTTACTAACTTTCCACTGATTTCACAGTAGCAAATTTTTCTGCACAAGCACCATCCCTCTCAGGTGGCCCATTGCGCAGGGATGCGGTGCTTGATTAGACCCTTTACAAATTCTTGTAAAAGTCAGAAACGCCACTCCATGAAAATGGTCTCTCCTTCTGCAGCATATTAGCTCCCGCCGGCTTGATCCAAATCCTGTTGAAGTCAGTGGGCATCTTTCCATTGTCTCCAAAGGGCTGGCGATCAGGCCTTTTGTGCCTGCAAGTCATAGGGCCAAATACAGATCTGCTGAAAGCAGTCACCATTCCATTGAAGTTAATGGAGTTGCACGCGTTTACACCTGGGCTCTAGTATAAAAGTGCCTTATCCAGTATAGCTTATTCCCCCTCCTGTATGGGAATGCGTAACCTCTCTTTGTTCCTGTATAACTGTGCCTAGGAGGGCACGGATCAGCATTCACATCACACTCCCCATCAGTACCCCGCCCAAGCCGGGGAGGCTAATGATCCAACCAGCGGCCCAAATTCGGTGATTAATCCCAGTCACCTGAGGCACATTGCTCACATGCTAAGAAAAAGAACTGTGCCCACATGATGGGGATGGGGAAACATACCACTTTAACTCGACCAGCATAGTTAAATCTCTACAACTTTTATGCATAGACAGGATGTTATGGCCAGATCCTCAAAGGTATTTAGGTGTCTAACTCTCATAGGGGCACCTAAATATCCTTAGGGCTCTGGGCTTTATTGTCCACACTACACTGAGATAACTAAAGATGTGAATTATAAGTGCTTTAAGCCTCTTCTGCACAAGAAGTAGTACTGGTTTAATTAAAAGTGTAATTTTTATATCAACTTAAACCAGTACAGCTTTGTGGGGGCACGTCTACTGGTTAAAACCTGGCTTATATTGTTTAACTTGCATCTGCCAGTTTAAGGCTCAAGTTAAAATGCTAGAACTAGTTTTAAACCAATATCAGAGTTCACACAACAACTGCACCAGTTAAGCTAAACCAATGTAAGTAAATCCAGTTCAATTTCTGTGTGCACATACATAAGCCCCTAGTTTTTTCAGCTCCAGTTTCCACGTAACCAAGGCCTCAGTCTGCCCCACTATCAGTCTGGTACCTTTTACAAGCAAACAAATCATTTAAAAGAATATGTGTGTTTGCAATGCCTAGCACAGTCTGTGATTGGGGATGATAGGTACTACCACGATGCAAATAATAACAAATAATATATTAATGCAAAGTACAAAGTAATCCAGGTAGTGCAAAGTACTACATTTTAGGAAGGAAACATCAAATGTGCAGCTACAAAATGGGGAATAACTGGCTAGCCAGTAGTACTGCTGAAAAGGACCTGGGGATTCTAGTGGATCACAAATATAAGATGAGTCAACAATGTGATGCAGTCGCAAAAAAAAGATTAATGTCATTGGAGGGGGTAAGACATGGGAGGCAATTGCCCCTCTCTCCATGGTACTGGGGAGGCCTCAGCTGGAATTCTGTGTCCAGTTCTGAGCCCCACACTTTAAGAAAGATGTGGACAAATTGGAGAAAGTCCAGAGGAGAGCAACAACAACAACAACAAATGATGAAGGGTTTAGAAAACCTGTCTTATAAGAAAAAGTTTAAAAACCTGGTCATGTGTAGTCTTGAGAAAAGAAGACCAAGAGGGGACCAAATCACAGTCTTCAAATACGTTAAGAGTAGTTACGAAGAGAATAGTGATCAATTGTTCTCCATGTGCTCTGACAAGTTAGGACAAGAAGTAATGTTTGGCTTAATCTGCAAAAGAGAGTTTTAGTTTAGACATCAGGAAAAACTTTCTCACTAGAAGGGTCGCTACGCTCTGGAACAGGCTTCCAAGGGAGGTTGTGGAATCCCCATTACTGGAGGCTTTAAAGAACAGGTTGGACAAACACCTGTCATGGATGGTTTAGGTTTGATTGGTCCTGCCTCAGCGCTGGGTGCTGGACTAAATTACCTGTTGAGGTCCCGTCCCACCCCATATTTGTGACTCTCTGGTTTCATAATTAGTTATTAATTATACACACAATTATAGTTATAGATATATGTGTGTGTAATTATACACATAATTATACACACATTATACACATAAGGTTTAATGGCTGAATTTTGGAGCCCACACATCTGCAGAAAAGCGAGCTGAATCCTATTCTACCTGACACATCAAAACAAAGTGGCCATGTAAGTCCCATTCCCAGACTTGGTACCTCAGCGGAGGATGTAAGAGGCAGGAAGAGCACAGTTTGATCTTCAGATCCCTGGCTGAGTCTGCAGTGGCAGCAGTTAGATCTGGACATCACTGTGAGAGAATAAATAAACAATCTTTTTCTTGACTGGGTTAAATTTTTCTCTGTCAGTGTGACTGCATGTGAGGTAGAGCAGGGTAGAATCTGGCCCTATTACCTTTAAAGTAAGACAGATACAGGGAGTTCACAATATGGGGTCGCACATGAGGCCTCTTGGAGTTCACCCATTTTGTCACCACATTCCAGGCCTGATCCAGCACTCTTTGTTCACTCCGAGCTCCTACTGGCTCCAGCGAGAGTTTGGGGTGCAGAGGGGCTGCGGAATCAGGCCTTCCCTTTCTTTCACCTGCTCCTGTGGTATGTACACCTGTGGTTTGTTGGCAGCACACTCAGTTATGCTGTGGAGTTTCCCCAAGTTCAAAGCTAGTCTGGTATCTTTGTATCCTGCTGGAAGACGTTTTCCTTTTCACACGGCTTCTGTGTGTGTGTGTGTGTGTGTTTAATAGCTGTAGGAGCAACATCTTTTAATCTTATTTTGCCTCTTTTTAAGACATCCTAAATCTAAAGGCAACAAAAAAATATAATATATATAACCTCAGTCTCCCCTGTAGGCACCCTAAGGCCTTGTCTAAACACAAGTTATAGTGCTTTAACTATACCAGTGTAATAAAAGAGGCACAAACCCTCCCGCTACCCCCCAACAGGGCAGACACAGTTAGATCAGTATAAAAGTGCTTATCTTGATCTAGCTTATTCCTGCACAGTAAGGGGAAGCCATAGGGGTGTAAGACCAACACTAAGGATTATACCAGTATCACTATATCAGTAAAGCATCCCACCCCCAGCGAATACAGTTATATTGGTTCAAAAGCTGTGTATAGATCAGACTTAAACTGGTTTCGGAACTGAGGCCTGGTCTACACTTAAAATTTAGGTTGACACAGTTACATTGCTCAGGGTGTGAAAAATCCACCTCTGAAACATCCCTCTGTCATTATAGGCCAGGGGTCGGCAACCTATGGCACACGTGCCAAACACGGCACGCGAGCCAATTTTTAATGGCACGCTGCGGCCTGCCGGACCTGGGCAGACAGTAGCGTGCCACTAAAAATCCTGCCCGGCCCGGCCCGCTCTTTTCCGCCCCCCGCCCACCGCTCTCTCCTTGCAGGGCAGGCAAGCTTCCCCCTCCCCCTGCCTCTTCCCCCAGCATGCTGGGTTTCTGCCCCTCCTTCTCTCCCTCCCTGCGGCCGATCAGCTGATGGCCCTTGCTCCCGAGCGGGAGAGGGAAAAGCGGAGCCGCAGTGCGCTCTCTGCTCCTGGGACCTTGGGGAAGAGGGTGGAATCAGGGCATATCCCCTCCAGCCCCCTGCCATGAGCTGCTCAGGGCAGGGAGCTGGGAGCACCCCCATGACCCCAGCCCACACGCCCAGCCCTCTGCCCTGACCCCTGAACCCTCCTCACACACACCCAGCCCTCTGCCCTCACCCCCACGACCCCAGCCCACACCCCCAGCCCTCTGCCCTGACCCCGCATCCCCACACACACACCCAGCCCTCTGCCCTCACCCCTGCACCCCCCACACACCCTAGCCCTGCGCCCTGACCCCTGCACCCCCCCCACAACCCCTGCCCTGACTCTGACACCCCCCACACAAACCCAGCCCCCCCACACCCCATGCCCTGACTCTTGCACCCCCCACATCCCCACTCCCACTCTGAGCACCAAACGGGAGCTCCTGCTCACACACACCCCCATTCCCACCTGCACCCCTAGCACCAAATGGGAGCTGCCCTGGTAAGCGTTCCACACCCAAACCTCCTGCCCCAACCCTGAGCCCCCTCCCTCATTCTAGCTCCTGGACAGACCCTGCACCCCAACCCCCAGCCTGCTCCTTCACCCCCAGCCCTGGGCTCAGTGCACTCCATCCTCATCTCAGTGCAGAGAGAGGAAGAGAATGGCTAGAACCAAGGAGAAGGTAGGTACCTACTCCATGTGGACAGGGCTGGGATTCCAGACCGGCAATGGGCTGAGCGGGGCCAGCAGCCGGGACCCTGGCTGGCAGGAGCCGGCGGATGGAAGCTCAGACTGACAGCAGGCTGAGTGGCAGCAGGCTGAGCCGCTCAGCCCACTGCCAGTCTGGGGTCCCGGCCGCCGGCCCCGCTCAGCCCACTGCCGGTCTGGGGTTCTGGCTGCCAGCCCCTTGCCAGCCGGAGTCCCGGCCGCAGGCCCCGCTCAGCCTGCTGCTGGTCTGGGGTTCTGGCTGCCAGCCCCTTGCCAGGCGAGGTCCCGGCCGCCGGCCCCGCTCAGCCCGCTGCCGGCCTACGTGAATGGAACCCCAGGCTGGCAGCGGGCTGAGCGTGCCGGCTGCGTAAGATCAGCATTTTAATTTAATTTTAAATGAAGCTTCTTAAACATTTTGAAAACCTTGTTTACATATGTCAATAGTTTAGTTCTATAATATATAGACTTATAGAGAGAGACCTTCTAAAAAACGTTAAAATGTATTATTGGCACGCAAAACCTTAAATTAAAGTGACTAAATGAAGACTCGGCACACCACTTCTAAAAGGTTGCCGACCCCTGTTATAGGCTGGACCTATGTTATGGGGTCTTGCCTGGTAGCTATGCCACTATAGTCCCCAAAGTGTAGACATGGCCTCTGTTAGTTAAACTGTTCAGGTTAAATCAGTTTCCACACAAAGCAGTTGCACTGGTTTAACTAAATTGATTTACTTGTCTACAGATGAAGTTATCTGGGAATAGCTATTCCAGAAAAACTCTGTGTGGACACTCTTGTCCTGGAATAAGAGAGCCTTGATCCTGTTTAGCTTAATCCACTTTCAAAGCTGTGGTCTACACTATGAGTTTAAGTTGAATTTAGCAGCGTTAGGTGGATTTAACCCTCCACACGACCAAGCCTGTTTTGTCGACTTAAAGGGCTCTTAAAATTGATTTCTGTACTCCTCCCCGGCAAGGGGAGTAGCGCTAAAATTGACCTTGCTGGGTCGAATTTGGGGTAGTGTGGACGCAATTCAACGATATTGGCCTCCAAGAGCTATCCCAGAGTGCTCCATTGTGACTGCTCTGGACAGCACTCTCAACTCAGATGCACTGGCCAGGTAGACAGGAAAAGCCTCAAGAACTTTTGAATTTCATTTCCTGTTTGGCCAGCGTGGCGAGCTGATCAGCACACGTGACCATGCAGAGCTCATCAGCACAAGTGACCATGGAGTCCCAGAATCGCAAAAGGGGACCAAACGGGAGACACTGGATCTGATCACTGTATGGGAAGAAGAATCCGTTCAGGGAGAACTCCATTCCAAAAGACGAAATGCCAATATATTTGCCAAAATCTCCAAGGGCATGATGGACAGAGGCTACAACAGGGATGCACAGCAGTGCCGTGTGAAAGTTAAGGAGCTGAAGCAAGCCTACCAAAAAACAAAGGATGCAAACGGTCGCTCCGGGTCAGAGCCCCATACATGCCACTTCTACGATGAGCTGAAAGCAGTTCTAGGAAGCACCCCTACCACTACCCCACCACTGCCCATGGACACCTGCAAGGGGGGAGTCTCAAGCAACAGGGATGAGGATTTTGTGGATGAGGAAGATGATGATGAGGAGGAGGAGGAGGATAGCTCCCAGCAGGCAAGCGGAGAATCCCTTCTCCCCGGCAGCCAGGAACTGTTCATCACCCTGAAGCCAATACCATCCCAACCACCCAAGGCAGGCTCCCGGACCATGAAGCCAGAGAGGGCACTTCTGGTGAGTGTACCTTTGTAAATATAATACAGAGTTTAAAAGCAGGCGTGTTTAATGATTCATTTGCCCTGAAGACTTGGGATGCATTCGCGGCCAGTATAGCTACTGGAAAAGTCTGTTAACGTGTGTGGGGATGGAGCGAGAATCCTCCAGGGACATCTCCATGAAGCTCTCCTGGAGGTACTCTAAAAGCCTTTGCAGAAGGTTTCTGGGGAGGTCAGCCTTATTCCGTCCTCCATGGTAGGCCACTTTTACCACGCCAAGCCAGTAGCAAGTAGTCTGGAATCATAGCAGAACAAAGCATTGCAGCGAATTGGCCTGGGCTTTGGTGGCATTCAAGCAACATCCGTTCTCTATCTCTTTGTGTTAGCCTCAGGAGAGTGATATCATGGTCACCTGGTTCAAATATGGGAAATTTGTTTAAGGGGACATTCAGAGGTGCCCGTTCCTGCAGGACTGTTTGCCTTTGGCTGAAAATAAATCATCCCCACTGTTAGCCACGCAGTGGGGGAGGCCCATTCATGCTGAGCTGTTTGCGTTTGTCTGACAGGGATCTTCCCTGATACTAGCCACACTATGGAGGTGGGGTGGGGGTATGAAGCGATCATCCCAGAGAATTGGAGGGGTCAGGGGGGGTTGGGTTGTGCTGCACATTCACCCTAAAACTGCAGCCCCTCCTTTTAAATGGCCAACCCAACGGGCTTTGCTTGATATGGGAAAGGAGGGCACTGCTGTTTGAAACCGTTCCCACATGTTATGAAGGTTGAAGAAGCCCAAACCCTTTGCCTTACCATGGCTGCCTGCAAGCCGAATTCTGTTGCCCAGCCGAGCGTATGTGATGTCTCACACCAAAACGGCAGGCACTCAATATAAGAGGCAAAATGCGACCTTGGACCAAAAGCACATGTGCTATGTAATGTGAATTGCTTGATTCGGTGTGAAATAGTCTTTCCTTTGTTCTCTAAAATGTATCTTTTTACATACTACTCTCCCTTTTTTTCCTCTCACATCTGAAAATGTTTCTATGCTCCCCCTATCATCTCCATCCCAGAGACTAGTGCAGATTAAAAGGCGAAAAAAATGCACTCACGATGAAATGTTCTCAGAGCTCATGCAGTCCTCCCGCACTGAAAGAGCTCAGCAGAATGCGTGGAGGCAAACAATGGCAGAGACCAGGAAAGCATTAACTGAACGCTATGAGAGAAGGGAGGAATGCGATGAGAGGATAGAGGAGCGCAATGAAAGGAGGCAGGATGCAATGCTGAATCTAATGGGGGAGCAAACTGACATGCTCAGGCATCTGATGGAGCTGCAGGAAAGGCAGCAGGAGCACAGACCGCCACTGCAGCCCCTGTATAACTGCCCGCCCTCCTCCCCAAGTTCCATATCCTCCTCACCCAGACGCCCAAGAACACAGGGCGGGGAGGCTACGGGCACTCAGCCACTCCACCCCAGAGGATTGCCCAAGCAACAGAAGGCTGGCATTCAATAAGTTTTGAACTGTAGTATGGCCTTGTCCTTCCCTCCTCCCCACTTCTCCTGGGCTACCTTGCAAGTTTTCCCCTGATTTGTGTGATGAATCAATAAAGAATGCATGATTTTGAAACAATAATGACTTTATTGCCTCTGAAAGTGGTGATCAAAGGGAGAAGGTTGGTTGGCTTACAGGGAAGTAGAGTCAACCAAGGAGGCAGGTTTTCATCAAGGAGAAACAAACAGAACAAACAGAACTGTCATACCATAGCCTGGCCAGTCATGAAACTGGTTTTCAAAGCTTCTCTGATGCGCAGGGCGCCCATCTGTGCTCTTCTAATCGCCCTGGTGTCTGGCTGCACGTAATCAGCTTCCAGGCGATTTGCCTCAACCTCCCAACCCGCCATAAATGTCTCCCCCCTACTCTCACAGATATTGTGGAGTGCACAGAAAGCAGTAATAACAGTGGCAATATTAGTTTCGCTGAGGTCTAACTGAGTCAGTAAACTGCGCCAGCGCGCTTTTAAATGTCCAAATGCACATTCTACCACCATTCTGCACTTGCTCAGCCTGTAGTTGAACAGCTCCTGACTACTGTCCAGGCTGCCTGTGTATGGCTTCATAAGCCAGGGCATTAAGGGGTAGGCTGGGTCCCCAAGGATAACTATAGGCATTTCAACATCCCCAACAGTAATTTTCTGGTCTGGGAAATAAGTTCCTTCCTGCAGCTGTTCAAACAGACCAGAGTTCCTGAAGATGCGAGCGTCATGCACCTTTCCCGGCCATCCCACGTTGATGTTGGTGAAACGTCCCTTGTAATCCACCTGTGCTTGCAGCACCATTGAAAAGTACCCCTTGTGGTTTATGTACTGGCTGCCAAGGTGGTCCGGTCCCAAGATAGGGATATGCATTCCGTCTATCACCCCATCGCAGTTAGGGAATCCCATTACAGCAAAGCCATCCACTATGACCTGCACATTTCCCAGAGTCACTACCCTTGATAGCAGCCACTTAGTGATTGCTTTGGCTACTTGGATCACAGCAGCCCCCACAGTAGAATTACCCACTTCAAATTGATTTCCGACTGACTGGTAGCTGTCTGGCGTTGCAAGCTTCCACAGGGCAATCACCACTCAGTTCTCAACTGTGAGGGCTGCTCTCATCTTGGTATTCTTGCACTTCAGGGCAGGGGAAAGCAAGTCACAAAGTTCCATGAAAGTGCCCTTACACATGCGGAAGTTTCACAGCCACTGGGAATCATCCCAGACCTGCAACACAATGCGGTCCCACCACTCTGTGCTTGTTTCCTGGGCCCAGAATCGGCATTCCATGGCATGAACCTACCCCATTACCACCATGATGTCCAAATTGCCAGGGCCCATGCTTTGAGAGAAGTCTGTGTCCATGTCTTCATCACTATCGTGATCGCGCTGTAGTCGCCTCCTTTCCTGCTTTTGCAGGTTCTGCACATACTGCAGGATAATGTGCAAGGTGTTTGCAATGCTCACAACAGCAGCGGTGAGCTGAGCGGGCTCCATACTTGCTGTGGTCTGGCATCTGCACGAGAGCAGAGTTGCAGCGAAAGCGGTGGAGGACGATGGTTAGCACCGCGCACATTTCCTGAGGAAGAACACAAGTACCCGGAAGCACATGACAGACAACATGGGGAAATTTGCTATGGAGACAAGAGCAGCAGAGCAGAGTTGCAGCGGAAGTGGTAGATGACGATGGTGGCAGTATGGTGTCTGCATGGAAAAAAGGCGCAGAACGATTGTCTGCCATTGCTTTCACGGAGGGAGGGGCGACTGACGACTTGTACCCAAAACCACCTGCGACAATGTTTTTGCCCCATCAGGCATTGGGAGCTCAACCCGGAATTCCAATGGGCAGTGGAGATCGCGGGAACTGTGGGATAGCTACTCACAGTGCAATGCTCCAAAAGTTGATGCTAGCCCTGGTACTGTGGATGCACTCCACCGACTTAATGTGCTTAGTGTGGACATACGCAACTGACTGTATAAAATCGATTTCTAAAAATTGACTTCTATAAGATCAACCTAATTTCATAGTGTAGACATACCCAAAGAGGGGTAAACTAGGCAGGAACCAGGCACTCTTACCCCAGAACAAGAGTGTCCACACATGGAGTTATTGTGGAATAGCTATTGTGCTTTAAATTCGCACCCTTCCTTAATCCAAAACAATTTTCATGTGTAGACAAGTGAAACTGATTTAATGAAATCTCTGTATGTCGATGTGTTGTCCACGCTTTTGAAAAATGTTTATATTCCTCTGTGGGCTACAACTCTAAGCTGACTAAAGACTCAGACTCTCATCACAACATTGGTTATAATAACCAAAAGACAACGAACCTGATTCACCTCGGCCTTGCACCCTGTGGAGTTATTCGCACCTGTACATCAGTCCCCAGATGCCATTTTGAGACAATTCACTGTTGTCCCTAGTGCCTGTTAGGTATCAGTGGGGTGCCTTGTCTCCCAGAAGCTCATGAGACCGTCCTTTTCCTTGGTGGCTGCTATCTCATACTCCACAGTTGAAAGGTTTGTTGAACACGGGGCCTGATTGTCCATTCCCTTGTCCCTTGGGCAGTCAATTACACTTGGGCTAATGAGTTACACACACTTTGTACAGGCGTGAATAACTCCACAGGGTGCAAGGCAGTGGAGAATCAGGTTCGTTGTCTTTCGGTTATTATAATTAATGTTGTGGTGATAGCCTTGAAGCTGTAGCCCAGAGAGGTGTGTAAACATTTCCCATTCATTGCCACTCAGTGTTGACCCTGGTGCCTAATGATAACACTTTAAATACTCAGACGTTCTTGTTAACTCCTGGAAATGTGCTGGAAATGGCCCAGCTTGATTATCACTTCAAAAGGTTTTCTCTCCCCCCACCCCACTCTCCTGCTGGTAATAGCTCATCTTAAGTGATCACTCTCCTTACAATGTGTATGATAAACACCATTTTTTCATGGTCTGTGTGTATATAAATCTCCTCACTGTATTTTCCACTTTATGCATCCAATGAAGTGAGCTGTAACTCACGAAAGCTTATGCTCAAATAAATTGGTTAGTCTCTAAGGTGCCACAAGTACTCCTTTTCTTTTTGCGAATACAGACTAACACGACTGCTACTCTGAAACCTAATATTGTTAATGTATCACTGCTGATCAAAGAACATGTACAAGAGGAGAGACAGCCATATATTACAAAGATCTGCAGAATCCATTGCATGTGGTATTTCTATCGGGTGCTGTAACTGAGCCTGGATTGTGAGCGGAGTAGAAAGTGAACACTACTTTTTTCCCCATATGTGGCTCCTGGGTAATGAGAAATCTTAGGGGAAAGCAACAAAAATGGATAAATAAATTCCTCCAAATTAAGAAAAAACATCGTACCAGTTCAACTATGTGCAAGTAAAAATGAAGAAGAAAAAAAAAAGTTAGTTAAACACTTAACATAGGAGAGAAACAGAGTGTCAAAGGTTAAACTGCCCTGTTGGTTAAACTGAGCGGAGCTGCTGCATTTCCCTAATTCTTAACACCTTGGTGGAAAGCCTGAGCTAGGTCCTTGCTGTGCTGAGCCTGTGGAGACAGAGGGATAAGGAGTAAACCTGCCATATTGCAACAGCACAGATCATGTGAGAAAACCACATACAGTGTGAAGGGATTTTACCATACAAATGTGTGGTTCCTTTCCAGAGCTCCAGTAGAGAAACTGTTTATACTGTAAATAAAGAGACACCTCTAGCTGGTAGAACCCTTCTTATCCCTCCTCTAAAGGCATTTTGTCTGAATAGAATTGCAGTGAAACCTCAATTTCTCTTGGTGGCATGGGGGACATGAAATTAATTCAGATAAATCAGGCCCATTTACTGCGAATGATGCATGTTGAGTGAGGTGACCTCATTTTGAATGACAGGTTTTCAGAGGAATCCGGCTCAGATGATTGAGGTTTTACCCACTGTATTGTGGATCATAATACTTTGTCCTACCACAGCAGCATTCAGCCTGTGGTCTCAGTGTTCTGTATAGTCGCTAGGTAAGCCTCACAGCACCCTCCTGGGGATGGTGCATCCGATGTTGTGGTCCTCATTTTACACAGGGCTCAGAAACAGCTGGTATACACCCATGTGCCATATTGAACCCAGGTTGCCTCACCCCCTTCCTGCCCCTATCAGCATCAGCAGCTAATAGGAGCAATTAGTTTGGGAAACCTGTTTGGGTCTTGTTTGATTGCAAGCTCCCCGGGGCAGGGCCTGTCTTTTACTCTGTGTACAACCACTAGCATAGTGGGGCCCCAATCCTGACTCGGGCTTCTGGGTGCAGAATGTATCATAAGGAATAATGAAGTGGTGGGAGTCTGCTATAGACCACCGGACCAGAGGGATGAGGTAGATGAGGCTTTCTTCCGGCAGCTCACGGAAGCTACTAGATCGCATGCCCTGATTCTCATGGGTGACTTTAATTTTCCTGATATCTGCTGGGAGAGCAATACAGCAGTGCATAGACAATCCAGGAAGTTTTTGGAAAGCGTAGGGGACAATTTCCTGGCGCAAGTGCTAGAGGAGCCAACTAGGGGGGGAGCTTTTCTTGACCTGCTGCTCACAAACCGGGTAGAATTAGTGGGGGAAGCAAAAGTGGATGGGAATCTGGGAGGCAGTGACCATGAGTTGGTTGAGTTCAGGATCCTGACGCAGGGAAGAAAGGTAAGCAGCAGGATACGGACCCTGGACTTCAGGAAAGCAGACTTCGACTCCCTCAGGGAACGGATGGCCAGGATCCCCTGGGGGACTAACATGAAGGGGAAAGGAGTCCAGGAGAGCTGGCTGTATTTCAAGGAATCCCTGTTGAGATTACAGGGACAAACCATCCCGATGTGTCGAAAGAATAGTAAATATGGCAGGCGACCAGCTTGGCTTAATGGTGAAATCCTAGCGGATCTTAAACATAAAAAAGAAGCTTACAAGAAGTGGAAGGTTGGACATATGACCAGGGAAGAGTATAAAAATATTGCTCGGGCATGTAGGAATGATATCAGGAGGGCCAAATCACACCTGGAGCTGCAGCTAGCAAGAGATGTCAAGAGTAACAAGAAGGGTTTCTTCAGGTATGTTGGCAACAAGAAGAAAGCCAAGGAAAGTGTGGGCCCCTTACTGAATGAGGGAGGCAACCTAGTGACAGAGGATGTGGAAAAAGCTAATGTACTCAATGCTTTTTTTGCCTCTGTCTTCACTAACAAGGTCAGCTCCAGACTGCTACGCTGGGCATCACAAAATGGGGAATAGATGGCCAGCCCTCTGTGGAGATAGAGGTGGTTAGGGACTATTTAGAAAAGCTGGACATGCACAAGTCCATGGGGCCGGACGAGTTGCATCCGAGAGTGCTGAAGGAATTGGCGGCTGTGATTGCAGAGCCATTGGCCATTATCTTTGAAAACTTGTGGAGAACGGGGAAAGTCCCGGATGACTGGAAAAAGGCTAATGTAGTAACAATCTTTAAAAAAGAGAAGAAGGAGGATCCTGGGAACTACAGGCCAGTCAGCCTCACCTCAGTCCCTGGAAAAATCATGGAGCAGGTCCTCAAAGAATCAATCCTGAAGCACTTGCACGAGAGGAAAGTGATCAGGAACAGCCAGCATGGATTCACCAAGGGAAGGTCATGCCTGACTAATCTAATCGCCTTTTATGATGCGATTACTGGTTCTGTGGATGAAGGGAAAGCAGTGGATGTATTGTTTCTTGACTTTAGCAAAGCTTTTGACACGGTCTCCCACAGTATTCTTGTCAGCAAGTTAAGGAAGTATGGGCTGGATGAATGCACTATAAGGTGGGTAGAAAGCTGGCTAGATTGTCGGGCTCAACGGGTAGTGATCAATGGCTCCATGTCTAGTTGGCAGCCGGTGTCAAGTGGAGTGCCCCAAGGGTCGGTCCTGGGGCCGGTTTTGTTCAATATCTTCATAAATGATCTGGAGGATGGTGTAGATTGCACTCTCAGCAAATCTGCGGATGATACTAAACTGGGAGGAGTGGTAGATACGCTGGAGGGGAGGGATAGGATACAGAAGGACCTAGACAAATTGGAGGATTGGGCCAAAAGAAATCTGATGAGGTTCAATAAGGATAAGTGCAGGGTCCTGAACTTAGGACGGAAGAATCCAATGCACCGCTACAGACTAGGGGCCGAATGGCTAGGCAGCAGTTCTGCGGAAAAGGACCTAGGGGTGACAGTGGATGAGAAGCTGGATATGAGTCAGCAGTGTGCCCTTGTTGCCAAGAAGGCCAATGGCATTTTGGGATGTATAAGTAGGGGCATAGCGAGCAGATCGAGGGACGTGATCGTTCCCCTCTATTCGACATTGGTGAGGCCTCATCTGGAGTACTGTGTCCAGTTTTGGGCCCCACACTACAAGAAGGATGTGGATAAATTGGAGAGAGTCCAGCGAAGGGCAACAAAAATTATCAGGGGTCTAGAACACATGACTTATGAGGAGAGGCTGAGGGAGCTGGGATTGTTTAGCCTGCAGAAGATAAGAATGAGGGGGGATTTGATAGCTGCTTTCAACTACCTGAAAGGGGGTTCCAAAGAGGATGGCTCTAGACTGTTCTCAATGGTAGCAGATGACAGAACGAGGAGTAATGGTCTCAAGTTGCAGTGGGGGAGGTTTAGATTGGATATTAGGAAAAACTTTTTCACTATGAGGGTGGTGAAACACTGGAATGCGTTACCTAGGGAGGTGGTAGAATCTCCTTCCTTAGAGGTTTTTAAGGTCAGGCTTGACAAAGCCCTGGCTGGGATGATTTAACTGGGAATTGGTCCTGCTTTGAGCAGGGGGTTGGACTAGATGACCTTCAGGGGTCCCTTCCAACCCTGATATTCTATGATTCTATGATTCTATGATTCTATGAAGCAGAGAAAGGTTAAGTGACTTGCCGCAAGGTCACATAATGAGTAAATGGTGGAGCTGGGCACAGAACCCAGGAGTCCTGACTCCCCATACCTAAACTGAACTGACCTCTGAACAATAAAATAATTAGCAGTAGTTGTAGCAACATTGTAGTAGAGCCCAAACTAGGCTCAGAGCCCGTTTGCGCTAGGCACTGTACATATGCACACAACGGAATGATGCGCCCTTCCCCAGAGAGCATACAGTCTAAGCTGAGATACAACGAATAGATGGGGGAGAGCAAGAAACAATAATATTCACTGACCTTGCAGTTTATTTCCCTGGGAGATTTTCTCTTCAGTGACTCCCTCCTCATTTGATGTGGCCTGACTCCTTGCCCTTCCCCCACATGCAAATTTCTAAGATCCTTAGGAGACCTCCTTTCCCACTCCCACTCAATCCTAAAAGGGGACTGGAGGTGAGCAATTAGAGCCTGTTTATTTCTGTTAGCTTTGGAAAGATAATGGATGGCAAAAAGGGTAGGTTGGCTATAAGCGGAACATTGGCAAGCAATGATTTCTGAAGCGTCTTGTAGCAGTTGTTTCCAGTTTGCAGTCCTGTTTGTGTCTGTGAAGAAGACACGCATTTTCTCAGCTCTCCTCTCATGTTCCCACTTGCCTCTCACCTCCATGGAAGTAGAATGAGGATCCCCTCACTTTATACCGCTTGGCTTTGACTGAATAGCTTCCAGTTACCTTGAAACCTAAGCTTCTTTTGAACTCATTTGAAGTCAGTTGCATTCTTGGAAGGAGATGAGCCTGAGAACTTGGATCATCTGATGAGAGTGATAACACTGCTGCTAAAACCCGATGCCCCGTGGCATGCACAAGCCAGAAAACATCTGCACCTGCTTATGTGGAAAAAGCATTAGGGCTCTTAAAACAGGAGGCTAGCCTTACATAAGCCAAAGGCCATTTTCTCAGGGATTCCCTCTGATATTTCCCCTTAATATTTCTCTTTGGGACAAGCATCCTTCAGATCTAGCCTCCAACCTTTGAATCTGTTCTCCAGACTAAGATGGACTCTCTAGAGTTGGATAATGGCTCCTCTGGACTGGAAAAATGGGGGTACCTGAGAGTCCATCTCATCTTTCTAGGTATTTACTATGCTTGTTACACTCTGACCTCTGTATCCCATTGACAGGGCTAAGTCTATTGCCGCTGGAGTGTTATATCAAAAACAGACTCCAACGAGAGACTGCTGAATTGGAATTAATTTGCAAACTGGATACAATTAATTTAGGCTTGAATAGAGACTGGGAGTGGATGGATCATTACACAAAGTAAAACTATTTCCCCATGTTTATTTCCCCCACCCCCCACTGTTCCTCAGACGTTCCTGTTAACTGCTGGAAATGGCCCACCTTGATTATCACTACAAAAGGTTTTCTTCCCCTCTCCTCCCCCCTTCGCCCCCCGTCCCCCAGCTCTCCTGCTGGTAATAGCTCATCTTAAGTGATCACTCTCCTTACAGTGTGTGTGATAAACACCCATTTTTTCATGTTCTGTGTGTATATAAGTCTCCTCACTGTATTTTCCACTCAATGCATCCGATGAAGTGAGCTGTAGCTCACGAAAGCTTATGCTCAAATAAATTGGTTAGTCTCTAAGGTGTCACAAGTACTCCTTTTTCTTTTTGCGAATACAGACTAACACGGCTGTTACTCTGAAACATATCTATCTTTCTAGGTCGGTTCTTATTTTGTTGCCAAGCCAGTCCCCATAGTAACTGCGCACCTCACCTTGCTACCTGAGCTCGTTCCTGCACAGACAGAGAGCTTAGCATTGAACGCCTACCTCTCACCTGGCAAAACTTGAGTGTTAGTAGATTGCCTGGCAGGCCTCAGTCGACTGTTTGGCTTTGTTTTAATAGAATTGTCAGTGATAATAAAGACTGTAAAAGCAAGGAAACGTATCCCAGAGCCCAAATAATAAAACCAGGTTAGTTTGCAGTCACTGATTTCTTCCAGTCAAATGTACTGGCTAGGCTAAAATGACTGGATACAGCAGTGTGAGTGCAGGGTCATCAAGAGGAAAGTTGGCTAGAAGGTGGGTAGAAAGCACTCAGATCTGAATTTTGAACACCCCGATTCAGGAGTGTTAGGATCTGAGGTTTTGGTTCAGGTCCATCTGTGCTGTGGACGACACAGTTTTTGATACCTTTTGCCTTCCTGCATCATTCCACCTTCCTGACTTCCCATTACTTTAAAATATCATCTTAAAATATCAATTTTAATCTTGTCATACCACTTAATTTGTCTCTACCGCTGCTATTTGGTAACTATAATTTAGCTTAGTGCTTACTGCAGTGAACAGACCCACTGATTTAAATAGAACTACTCTGGGTAGTGTAGTGAGGCCTGGTCTACCCTACAGGGTTAGGTCCATGGAAGCTGCCTTGGGTTGACCTGTTGGTGGAAGTGTCTTCACTTAAATTTGGCTTCCGCCTTTCTCCACCAATTTAGTAAGACCACCTCCCTGAGTGGCGTAGAGTCATGGTCGATGTAATTAGGTTGTCGCAGTGTCTGTGTAGACACGGCACTGCTTACATTGACCGTTACTGGCCACTAGGAGCTGTCCACACTGACAAAACAATTGATGCAGCGCTCCTGGTGAGGACACATACCCCCAACACAAGCAGTGGCAGATTAGCCACTGGGCCACAGGGCCTGTGCCCAGGGGCCCCGGCCAATTGGAGGCCTCTGGAAAAATGGGCAGCCCGACCCGCTCCGCCCGCCCAGCGCTCCTGCTGGGGAGCGGGGTTGGGGCATGAGGGCTTGCCCCACTGCCTACACCTAGCACTCCTGCCAGGCAGTGGGGGAAGCTCCCGTGCCCTGATACCACTCCCCGGCAAGAGCACTGGGTGGGCGGAGCGGGATAAGCCCCGACACCCCGACCCCACTCCCCAGCAGGAGCACCACGCGGGCGGAGTGGGACAAGCCCCCGCAGCCCGACCCCACTCCCCGGCAGGAGCGCTGGGTAGGCGGGGAATTTCCCCCCACCCCAACCCAACTCCCTGGCAGGAGTGCCAGTGGGCTGTGGTGGGGGCTGTAGGCAGAAGAGGTGGGAAGGGGTCCCCATTTGCTCTAGGGCCCCACAAACTCCTAATCCACCTCTGGGCACAAGAAGCCAAGTGTGCACACATACACAAGTGATTTAATAACTGCGGTGGCTGTATGCCGACATGGCCTAAGTGTGTGTAGGCTCAGTGAAGTTTGCAAGGCATTTTGAGTCACATTTAAATGCCAGGGCCACATACTTGTAAGTTCACTGTCATAACCATTTGAAACAACAACACACTATCTATCTACTTCTAAGGTTAATCACCATTGGACCTCACCTAAGCACCCCACAAATATTAATGAATTTAGCTACCCCAGGGAAGTATTTAAATAGCTTATCAATTTTAGAGATGGGCACAGAGGTGCTGAGGAACCTGCCCAGGGATACACAGGAAATCTGTAGCAGTCTGAGAAATTGACCTCAGAGCTGCTAGGTCATCATCTAGTGCTCACAAACCCATCCCGCCATTCCAATGCAGCTCACTGACCTCAGCCAGGAACGTCGCTGACTCATTTGCAATAGTTTTTATTGCATAGATTCTTTTTAAAAAAAATATCTTGTAATGGTGGAGGAAGGGGAAAGAGGCAGATGACTCGGGGTCGCATGCTCAAAAGGAGTTAGTCCCCTAATTTCTATTTCGGATCCTTGCACTGAAATCAATTCGCTTCTAGAATGAGTTTGTTTTTAACTGCCAAAAGGCATATTCAGGACTAAATTTTGATTTCAGTGGGACTGCATGAATATAAGTAAGGGGCACAATTTTGTCTTATGAGCTGCCATCAGTGGAGCCATTTTGAAAAGAAAATTCACGCTCAGGGCATAAACTGACTATCTACAGGAGTCAGGAAGGATTTCTTTCAAACATTGCACAACTGGGTTTTCAACCCCCCTCTAAAGGGTCAGGCATTGGTAACTGCCAGAGAACAAAGAAACTGATGGACCGGTTGGGTAATCCATTCCGATAATGCTGTATGCTACTCGTACCAGATCCTGCTACCTTACACAGAGTCACCCCACTGAAACCAGTGAATCTACTGGTGGAGTGAGGTACTACTTTATGTGAGTAAGGGTGGAAAAGTCTGGCCTGGCCCTTAACTTAGATTCTAAAAAGAATAATGATTATGCTTATATTAGCCTTACAAACACAGTCTTGCTGCTTTTGACTGTTCAAGACCACACATGATTTTTTCAGAGAGGGAGGTGTGGCGGGAGTTAATTTGGGATATTTTTAGTTGGAGCAGGAGATCTGTGTGGTCCCATAGGCTGTTTTACAATAAATCTGTAAGCTTCATAAAAGGTACTATTCTTATCTTTTGATCTCCTTTGAGTTATTCAGTAGCTCTGAGTAACACACGTCTTGACAGTCGGCACATTTATTGGTAAAACATTGCTTCATTTTTGTCTTCAAACAAAAGTAGAATAGGTGTAGTAAGTATCTGGTTACTGTAGGAAGTCATGGGGAGGTATAAGGTAGATTTGTCATAATAAAGGCCTGATTCTGCATGCCTTGTGTGCCCAGAACTTCTATGGCTTTCAGCATAAATTGTACAAAGACAAGTATTATCAGAAATAAACAAATGCAGGGTTATGTGCAACCTCTTTACTTGATGCCTAGAAAGGATCCAGAGACAGCAAACCAACAGAATGTTGCAGGCTAGACTCATCCCTGGTGTAACCCTATTAGCCTCAAGGGAATCACACAGGGATGAAACTGGCTACGTGCATTTGCAATTTGCGGCTTGATCCTGCTCCCATCAAAGTCCCTGACAGCACAGCATATGAGCTCTGGGGGGATCACATGGCTATAACCTCATTACATGGAGGCTCTTCAGATGTACAGAGGAAGAATGGTCCCCTGGTTAGGGCTCAACTCCCCGTATTGCCCCTAGCTACCTGTGGGAAAGTGGGAAAGTCTCTCTGAGTCTCAGTTCTCCACCTGTAAAATGGGGATACTATTAGGGTGATCACCCATCCTGAATTGGGCGGGACAGTCCTGAAATGCAGAGTTCAAGTCCCAGCCCTGGGCTGAATGATCACAGGACAGCATTTGTCCTGGATCCCCTGCGGTGCTTCTCTGTGCCTGCCTGAGGTTCAGGGGTGGCACCAGCCTCTTCCTGGAGGGGGCTGGGGCCACGAGGCCTTGCCCCCTGATCATTCTCTCCCCCTTCCCCCCAGGCGCCATCCCCTGGTCAGGCCAGAAGTCAGAGCCGGGTAGTAGTAAGAGCTGCCCAGGGAATCCAGACTGGCCGCTCTGTTGTGAGCCCCAGACCCTCCACCTCCCTTTTCCCGCCCCTTCCCTGCAGGCCTCACCCCTGCCCCACCTCTTCCCCAAGGCCCCACTCCTGCCCTGCCCCTTCTCCCCGAGGCCCCACCCCGATCACTCTTCTTTCCCCCTCCCTCCATCACTCACGGCTTTACAAGTGTCCCTCCCTCCATGCTTGGGAAGGACTCACCTGCAGACCCGGGGCTGGGAGCTGCAGCCGCCTGATGCAGGTAGGAGGTCGCCCCGGCTGAGTAGGGGCTGGAGTGGGTGATGACTCAGTGTCTCCCCACCGCCCCTACCAGCAGTAACCGGGCTTTGGGTGTCCAGTCAATAGATCTGACCAGACACTATCAGGTCCCCTTTTTGACCTGACTTTGTAGTTGAAAACAGGACACCTGGCCACCTTAATTGCACCCCAAGGGGCGCAGACATGGACTGGGCCCAGGGCAGGTGGAGATCCAAGGCTTCTTATAGTGGCCTGGGCTCCCTGCGGGCTCATACCCCGGCCCAGCTCTGGCTTCTGGCCTGACCAGTAGGACGAGGAGGAGTGGGAAGGGGGCTTGGGAGAAGAGGAGGGGTTGGGGTGGGATCTCAGGGGCAAGTGGAGGAGCAGGGGTGGGGCCACCAAGGGAGCAGGGCTCCTGCATGTGTCTTGCTTTTGCTTTTTGAAAAGGTGCTTCCCTACCTCACAGTGGTATTGTGAGGCCCTCAAATACTGTGGTAAGAAGGCCCATGTAAGTACTCGAGGTAGCCCTGACAAGCTGTTTGTCTGCCTTTCAGGTTATAAGCTCTTCAAGGCAGAGATTGTCTTCTATTCCATGTTTGTACAGTGCCTAGCACAATGTGGGGCCTCAACCCAACTTGTCGCCATCAGGTACTGCCAGAATAATAATAATAAATGATGCTGATAGAATAATGTAACTCAGTTGAACAGTTCCCGCTAACTTCAAAGGGTGTAGGATCTGGAACCTAAAGAAGCTAAAATTTTCAAAGTTGGGTTTAGAAACCTGGCTTCAGGCAACCCAGTTTGAACTGTTTCCTTCATGAGTGTCATGTTGGCATCATTTTTTCCTGCTTGCTAAGGCCAGCTTTTCCATTAGAGCTGTGATTCCTAGAGTCATCAAGTTTAAGGCCAGGAGGGCCTATTAGACCATCTAGTCTGACCTCCTGTATCTCATAGGCCCTGTACTGAGCCCAATAACTTGGGTTGGGCTATGCATATCTTCCTGAAAGGCTGTGCTGGAGGGTTCACTCAGCCAGTCCACCGAAGAGATCCTGACTGCAGATCGCTAGCCTTTCATCCATCACTGCTGGCTAATGCTAACCCCAGGAGGTGGTTCTAGGGCCCCACTCTCCTGCAGTATCTCCAGCATCTTCACAAAGACAAGGGATACACGCACCATTTTCTGCCAAGATTAATTTAAGCTCCAACCCTGCAAAGGCTTACACATGGGAGTGACTTGGTTCACGTCAGGAGTCCCTGGAGTTCAGTGGAACTACCCACATGAGTACAATCACTTACATGTGCACTTGCAGGATCAGGGCATAGCTGCTGGAACTAGGGGTGCTGCCGCACCCCCTGGCTTAAAGTGCTTTCCATCATGTACAGGGTTTACAGTTTGGTTCAATGGATCTTAGCACCCCCATGATACAAATTCCAGCATCCCTGGATCAGGGCCTTTGTAAGCTATACAGACCAGATATTGTGTCTTCCCATATGTCTGTACAGCACCCAGCATCTTGGGCTACTGCAATACAATTTGAAATAATTATTTATTAACAAACTAGAAATGGTCCCTGCCCCATTGGGCTTACTGTCTAAGGCCCCAGTCCAGTGCTGAGCTGCATCCAGGCCTGTCTGGAGCTCTGTGCAAGATCAGGGCGTAAGAAGAGACATGATCAGACCAGCAAAGCGAAACCAAGGTTTAACAAAGGTGAGATCATGGATCAGCCCAATGGTACTGCTCACACCTTAATAGAATGGTCTAGGGGTCAAAGGCAGCAGGCGTGTTTTGACATGAACCCTAAAGGTTGAGGAGCAGAATGGGTATCAGACTGGGAAGAGAGAAAGCAGGAGAGCAGGGAAGTCAGGGTTGTCAGGGCATGCAGTGAGGGCAGAATGGGGAGGTGGAGGTGGGGAGGAAGTTAGGATCAAGAAAGGGAAAACAGCTGACTTGATAACCAGGTGGGTAGACACAGCTCAGTGAACTGACCAAAGCAAAACTGGATCAATGGCTGCAACTAAGTTCAAGACTGCAGAGTTAACACTTGTAGCAGAGCAGCCAGTCAGGTGAGAGGGATGGTGAAGAACTATACAGGTGAGTTAAGTGACACTAGTGACAATAACAAGCAGCAAACAAAGGGGCAGAAATGGTACAAGGTGTTTCCTGCCACAGGAACTGGTCTTTTGCCTCCTGGGGGAGGCAGGGGTTGGGGCAGAGAAAAGTCAAATACCTAGATTATTATTTTTGTGGATAGATCCAGAAATGTGTCCAGACTAGAATCCCATTTCTGAACCTGGGGCTAGCTCCCAACTTTACTGAGCCCAAACTGGAAAGCCAACTCCAAACACCTGCAGTTTAGAGTTAATTCAAATCTAATCCCAGGTCCAGCCATCATGGTTCTCTCATGAATACTGGGTCATAGGCCAGGTTTGAAAGGATTTTAACTTCAGGGTACAGGCCAAACTCCACCTTGGCTTATTACATGCTGCCCACTTCCCCGTCCCCTTGCAGCTTTGATTGGTTACAGTCTTCTTTCCTGCAGTCTTGTGAAAGTTATTTACATGCCCTTTGTTCATTGTATGCCCTGTTGTCACTGCTCAATTCAGGATGGGGCTCCGAAACCATTTCTTTGTATAGCCTCAACCAGAGCAGAATATAACAGAGATCAGCAGTCCCTGAGGTATGAGCAGATTCCAGCTTAGTCAACATGGCATGAACACATTACGCCAATTTTCAGTTAGGGGCATAAGTGTTCAGGGGCATGTGGCAGGCCTCTCGTTCTGCTTTAATCCCAAAAGGGAAATGGGTAGCAGCCCACTGAAGCAGATGGGAAATGAGTCTAGTGATAAAAAAAAAAGTCTTTGAGAAAAGCTGGGGGGTACCAGCACAAAAGGATGGAATTGCTAATGCAAGTTTGGGATCATGGATATCTAGAAGATTATGAATAGTATTAATCTGTTGTTTTGGCCTGGAAAATGAAAGGCAAAGAGCAAAGCTTGGCATTTAGACATACATTAGAAAGGAACAGTAAATAACAGGCAAGAATGAAGCCAGGAACTGAATGATTTAGGATTGACACAAACAACAAAAGTTTGTCTCTTCCACTAACTGAAGTTGGTCCAATAAAAGATATTACCTCCCCTACCATGTCTCTCTCACAAAGGACAAAGGCAGCTAACTGCAGAGTCTGGGTGACTGAGCATCAGAGTAAGGAATACAAAGTCAAACAGGGCCTGATCCTAGGCGATGGAGCACGTACTCAACTCCCTTTGAAAGCAATGGCCAAAACTTCCTGAGTTCCTGTCAAGGTTCCTTCCCCACTCTGAACTCTAAGGTACGGTTGTGGGGACCTGCATGAAAGACCCCGTAAGCTTATTCTTACCAGCTTAGGTTAAAAACTTCCTCAAGGTACAAACTTTGCCTTGTCCTTGAACCCTATGCTGCCACCACCAAGCGTGTTAAACAAAGAACAGGGAAAGAGCCCACATGGAGACGTCTTCCCCCAAAATATCCCCCCAAGCCCTATACCCCCTTTCCTGGGGAAGGCTTGATAAAAATCCTCATCAATTTGCATAGGTGAACACAGACCCAAACCCTTGGATCTTAAGAACAATAAAAAAACAATCAGCATCTTAAAAGAAGAATTTTAATTACAGAAAAAGTAAAAGAATCACCTCTGTAAAATCGGGATGGTAAATACCTTACAGTGTAATCAGATTCAAAATATAGAGAATCCCTCTAGTCAAAACCTTAAGTTACAAAAAGACACAAAAACAGGAATATACATTACATTCAGCACAACCTATTTTACCAGCCATTTAACAAAAGGAAATCTAACGCATTTCTAGCTAGATTGCTTACTAACTTTTTACAGGAGTTCTGAAGAGCATTCCTGATCTGTTCCTGGCAAAAGCATCCCACAGACAGAGAGACCCTTTGTTTACCGCCCTCTTCCCCCCCTCCAGCTTTGAAAGTATCTTGTCTCCTCATTGGTCATTTTGGGTCAGGTGCCAGCGAGGTTATCCTAGCTTCTCAACCCTTTACAGGTGAAAGGGTTTTGCCTCTGACCAGGAGGGATTTTATAGTTCTGTATACAGAAAGGTGGTTACCCTTCCCTTTATATTTATGACAGTTCCTTACTTAGTTTTACTTCCTAGGGAGTCGTGTCGGAGTAAGGATTGAAGATGAAATGAGTACGGAGCTATGTATTTGGCCAAATAGGGACCTTCCACACAGGGCTGTCCTTACCCATACGCCAAGTACGCAGCTGCATAGGGCACCAGGAAATTTGGGGCACCAAATTTCCTTGTGCCCTGCGCAGCTGCATGCTGTTCCAGCCCCTGCCCCGCCTCCTCCCCAGGGCCCCCACCCCTGCTCCACCCTAGCCCTCCCCTTCCCGCCCCTGAGGAGTGCAGTAGGGCTGGGCCTGCACTCACCAGCAGCAGGAAGTGCAGCGGCCCGGCCCCAGGCGTGCTGCCGGTGAGTGCTGGGGGGTGGTTCCCCCCTGTCCTCCAAGCCAGCTCCCCACCCCACGGAGGGCTGCCCCCCCCCAAGAGGGGGGCTGCGTAGGGCCCCAGAATAGCTAGGGACAGCCCTGCTTCCACACCTCACAAGATCAGGCCTCATGTCACAATCCAGGCTAGTTGCCATGCATCTGGAGCTGACAAGAAAGGAGCTCTCTCACATCCCAGAGTAGGTAATTGACGACTGAGTCTACCCCACAGAGCTGAGTGCTTCAGCCAAGAGGAGGAATAGGAAATAGTAAAACAGGAAGAGGGTAAGTTTTCAGGGGTCTTGCCTGGTATCCTACAAAGCAGCCTGCTTCAGCTTCTGACTGTAACTGAACAGAGGCTCCATGTGGAGGGTGAGCGGCAAAGGAGGTGGTCGGGTGGAATAGTGACACTTCACTGCTCTAGAGCTGCTTAAGCCAGGAGCTGCTAGAGCTTTGCAAATGGAAAAACCAAGGTGCAAGAGTAGATGTAAGGGCATGCGGACACCACAGCTGCACCTGGCACCCATCTGACTGTGATGCCCCATTGGGGCCGGGAGCTGCCTCGGTATAGCTTGTCTTTCACAAATTCAGCTCCCATTGGAGTGAATGGAAAGAGCTCCATGTTGAGATAATACACTGCTGGTAGCCATGTAAGTACTCAGAGTAGACAGAGATATAACTAGATTCTGCAGAATTGGAATGGGGATCTTAACAAAGAAACAGATAGACAGGCCAGGGCATTCCCAGTGACGGATGGTGTGAGCAGCACCAGCCTCCTGCTGGCTTAAGTGTCTGAAAATCAGGTTCCTTCATTTAGCTTTTTGAAAAACAAATGTTTAAAGTAAGTTTGATGGAGTCTGGGGATCATCAGGATAAGCCAAAGACAATCAAAGCCTTGGGAGAAGCCCTCCTCCCTGGTACTATTGAGCATACACTAGACCAGGCCGGCACTGCAGTATCTGGCCCTGTCTCACAGAAGACGGATTAAGCCAGGACACTGAATCTTGCCAAGGAGAGAACAAATTGAATTCTCTCTCTCTCTCTCTCTCTGTGATAGTTTTGAGAGCCTTCTCGCTGCTCGCCCAGAACAGAGACCTGTCTTGAGACAGCCTGGAGTTCCAGTCTAAGGGTCTGTCTACACATACGGCGCTGCAACGGCATAGCTGTACCGGTATGGCTGTGCCCCTGCAGAGCGTCTGGTGGAGACGTTCTATGCCGACAGGAGAGAGCTCTCTCCCGTCAGCGTAAAAAAATCACCTCCATGAGCAGCAAAAGCTATGTCAACAGCAGAAGCTCTCCTGCCCACATAGCACTGTCCACACGAGTGCTTATGCTGGTGTAACTTATGTCGCTATGGGGGTGGAATATTCACACCCCTGAGTGGCATACGTTTTGCTGTCATAGGCTGCAGTGCGGACATAGCCTTAGTGTACTTTCTGCAACAGAATCTGTCCCCGGAGTATTCCAGTCATCCTCGGAGCTAAACAAGTAGCAAAGCAGCACCCATATTGTCTGCCAGCCAGTGATTAATAGCAGAAACAGTGGCATTCATTGAAGAAACCAGCCTGTTGAACCCAGTTCATCCACTTTAAGGGACTGAATCAGATCAACAGGGAGTTCCATATCCCTAGAATCTCACTTTGGCAGGTGCCAGATTTATTCCTTATGTCTCACCAGATCCATTGGAAGTTCATGGGGTGGGAGAGAGTTTGCAGACGTATGTGGTCAAATATGTTCAAAGTTCAATCACATCTATATTTTTTTTTCGTCTAAGATGTTTAGGTTCTTATGTTGTGTCCATCACCATGGTCCCGCAGCACCTAGATCTGCAAAACTTCATTTTCTCAAAAGCAGGTTTTTTAGAACTCAGTTTAATTTCTGACAGGTTTCAGAGTAACAGCCGTGTTAGTCTGTATTCGCAAAAAGAAAAGGAGTACTTGTGGCACCTTAGAGACTAACCAATTTATTTGAGCATGAGCTTTCGTGAGCTACAGCTCACTTCATCGGATGCATACCGTGGAAACTGCAGAAGACATTATATACACACAGAGACCATGAAACAATACCCCCTCCCACCCCACTGTCCTGCTGGTAATAGCTTAAATAGAATTTAATTTCTGAATTATCCAGCACTGATTACTTCAAATCTGAGAGATTATGGCCTTTAAATTGCTACGGCACTGGTATTCTACTAATATAACAATAAGAGAGCGACCTGGAACAGATCCCCCCCAGCCAAAACATTCCCATCCCCAAGCTTGGGTGGGTCTGACTCCAGATCCAGATCCAGAACTGAATTTCACAGACACTGAGCTGAATCAAAAACCCGGAAGCACATGTAATGGCAGATGGCCAAAAACATACAGACCCCACTGCCACCCCCAGGCATTGAACCATAGAGTTTCAGCACCAAAACCAAAGACCTCTACTATCTGAGCTAAAAGAGAGCTCCTTTAACCATGGGTAAGAAGCAGGCTGACAGAGTCACTCGAGGTCAGCCACTAGCTACAGTAGGGGTCCCCAAACTGTGGGATAAAGTTGGGAGAGCACCAAATTTTGCACCTCTGCTCCACCTTTAATAAATGCAGATTGCGAATAGCTATTGGCATTGAATGGTGAATCTTCTTGGTTTCCTGGCCCTTATCAAATGGCAAATGTTCTCATCCATTCTTGAACAGAGGATTATTCTCTGTCACGACAATAAATGAATGGTGCTACTCACTGGCTCTCTAGGTGGTTGTATATAAAACTATTTGACTTAGGCAGAACATCAGAAAACCTATCCAATGCATTTAAGAAGTCCCCACAGGGCTGGCAAGGCAACCATAAGTACATAGTATGGGCCAGATTCTCTACTGCTGTAATTCAGCGTTGCTTCGTTGATGTCAATGAAGCAACACTGATTTACACCTGCTGAGGATCTGGCCCTATATCTTTAAGAAACTTGATACAAAAAGTAGCTAATCTCTCATGATTTAACTTTGCAAAACAAGTTATAAGGCATTTCAGTCAGTAAACAAAACATTAAGGTACAATGTGCTCAACAAATGAAGGTACTTCTCTGCCTGGAAGAAACATCTGTCTAGAAAGATTTTAATAATGACTGCCTTACAAAAGGGCCTTACTGAAGGGCAGCGAATGTACTCATTCAGCCTGTGAAGAAGATCCTCTTAATCCCAGTGCACATGTTTTCCTGTAAAACCAGACTCCTAGGAAAGAATAAATGTGGAAGATGCAATCAAGGGAAGACACTGGGAAGATTACCCATCAATTACACAGTGGCCTGGGATCTCCCTTCAAAGACCTGTTCTGTTAGACATCCGATTTGTATGTCTTTTCCATTTGCTGTAGGTGCTCATTAGGAGCATTTCAATACAAACCCTGATTTCAACCTCACAACGACTGGGGTGGACGCTTTTGAGGACTAAATTTTGTTTTATCTGGCTCTCAGAAGTTGCAATTACTGTGGACCATTCAATAAATTGCTTTATCTCGCCTCTAAATCTTCTGGGATTAACTTCCCTACTGTTGTAAAAAATGCCATTGGGCCAGTAAAGACCACAAGTGATCAGGATCTGATTTATTAAGTTCCATTTGAAAGACAAGTATCCCCGGCAGAACAGTGACCCCAGAATTCCGACTTTTGATTGAATTTGTAGCCAGCTGGCAGCACGGTTGGCTCTCAACGTGGGTTGTGTCTACCCACTACCAGGTTAAGGCTCAGTTGTTGAAACTGACTGTATTTTACCCTGACAGAGACCTAGGCTGGTACATGGCTGTTTTCTTAGCTCAGCTCTCTGTTTTTTGTGGTGGGGTTGGGACTTTCGTGCTGTCCTGGTGTGACTGGTTTTGCTGGTCCTTTTTCCACCCAGGTTTTTGTGCAGCAGAGTGGATTTTCCCACATGCTTCTGGTGGCACTCTGTGTGCATTTCCCCTTAGCACTCTGTCACCTCCTTTGAATCCCCCTATTTGGATTAAGAGTGTCCTATTTCAATGCAATTTAAATTGATTTCCTACCAACCTGATTCAGTTCAAAATAGGACACGTTTCATCAGAAATGAGAGTGTCCATAGACACACTTGCACTGAAAAAACTAAAGGTGGAAATGACAGCCAATGCAGTTTCTTTGGTTCTAGTTTTCATACAGTCAAGCCAGTCCATGCCCACTCGCAAGGAAGACTTTCCACACTTAAAAGGGGCAGGGAGACCTTGCTCCGTGTCAGAAGTGAAACAAAGATGCCAGCTGTGAGCAACAACGATATTTGCAGGATTCCGCACATTCTATGATGCAGGATCACCCCTGCACTGCAAAGCAAGCAGCCCGGGGCAGAGTAAAGGAACACTGTTGTTTTTAATAGTGATCTTAGAGTTTGTGAGACGTGCTAGGGTGGATAACACCAGAAACTGAACTTTCCTATCCAGAGAATGAGTCCAGCCTAGGGTTTTGCAGGGCTCCGTTGACAAAACTGTTCATGAAAGCCCAGGACTGAGTTACTAGGGGGTGGTATAGGTCAGAATATACGTGAATTGGCAGACCAGTGTAGCAGTCCATCATTAGAATAGCAAAAGGTACGGTAGGTCAGGGTGCTACACTGGCAAAGCTGTGCCACACTAGTATAGCAGAGAGGGTTGCAGGTTTGCTTTGAAGTGCAACGGCAGAGCAGTGCATGGGTGCCCAGAACTGCAGGCATGGACTGAGGTGCTTTGGCAGAGATATACACGAAGACCGAGGATGGGAATGATGGGGTGTGGCAATGTCTAGACTGCTCACACAATATCTGCCTGGCTGTATTGCCCGGCGCTCCGAGCCCTCCCTTCCATGGGCACCAATAGGCAAAAAGCTTTGTAACAAAAGAAAAAAGAGAGTTGCTCTTACGACAACACCCTTTTCTTTTCTGCTGGGATGCTATAATGTGCCTGTGCTATAAAGGGGGGTGCTTCTAATGGGATTACACATTGCAGCAGGTTGTGAGCTATTAAAGAGCTGTTTCCAGTGGGATTAAAATGTATAGTACACGGTTCTGGGAGTAATTGCATTACAACAGTAAGAGGAGCCTGCATTGTAAACTGAAGGCAGGTCAGCGACTTGGTGGATGCAGTCTTGCTTCAGTATCTTCTTAGACGCCTTCCCATTTTAACTTTTTTTCTCTCTTGGATGGAGAACAAAGAGGGAGAAGATTTAACACAGTGTCAGGAAGTGACTGCAGGCTAATCCCTTTGCTGACACTCCCCAGCACCAGGGGGAAGTAACTGAGATCAGCCAAATTGGCATATCAAAAGCCTTCTAATTATGTCACTGGTGACTTGAGCCAATTCCTAACATTCTTATTCATGGAGTTTCCAGCACAAGAAAATGCTTCTTAGGCAAAGCTGCTGCTTTGGAAAATGTAATGTCATGGGCTGGCTTTTGTTTGTTACCGTTCAAATAGCCAGTACTTGGTGTTTATGGCATTTCAGGGCCTGCCCCCACTGAACTCAATGGCAAAACTCTCATTCAATTCCTGCGATTACTGTTTGTATTAGAATAGCGCCTAGGACCCAACCGAGATCAGGCTTCTTTGTGCGAGGCACAATACAGACACATCATAAGAGCAAGTCCTGGCCAGAATACAGTATAAACAGACGGGCCAAAGTGTACGAGGGAAAATAGAGGTGAAACAATGTGCCCACGGTCACACGGCAGAGCCAGGAATAAAACCCAGGTCTCCGGTCACCCAGCCCAGTATCCTATCTACTAGACTACAGTGCTACCCTTTCACCAGCAGCGGATGAATGGCTCCAGTGATGAATGTTTAAAGTGTTACCAATGACTATGCACTTCTACAGCACCTTTCCTCTCGGATCTCAATTCTCTTTACAGATATTACATCCATTACAAATATGTCTTTACAAATATTACGGATGTTCTTTTGTTTTTGTGTTTTGTCTCAACCTATTTAACACAAATGCTTGAAAAACACTTGGAAGAAAAGATATCTTTGTTAAAGATGCAACACTTTGCCTCTTCCGTGAAGAGCTGAGAACACACAGGGTATGCCTAACCCGCAGTTAAACACTGTGGCTCGCCCAGGCCAGCTCTCTGGAGCTGTCAGGGCTTTGGCTAAGAGGCTGTTTAATTGCAGTGTCATTGCCTGGGCTCTAGGACCGTGTGAAGTAAAAGGGTCCCAGAGCTTGGGCTGCCGCCCAAGCCTAGAAATCTGCACTGCAATTAAGCAGCTCACAGTCTGAGCCCTGGGCGGCGGCCAGCCACAGGGTTTTATTTGCAGGGTAGACATACCCAGAGTGCACATCTAAGACCTTCCGCATGGTCTCCAGCAAAACTAGGGAACGCCGGACTTGACATGCCAGGTTTTCTTACTCTATTCTTCATGCACAAGGAAACAAGGGCAAAACACCCATTTTTGTTCCATGTAGGTGACCGCTGATCTCCAGAGTACCCTCAGCTGTGTTTAGGGCAGAGGTACACAGAGATCGTAACATTATCTTGCTCTAGCATCTTCCCCTGGAGAAACTGGAAGCACGTTAACTCTCAGAGGTAGGTGAGTATTATCCCTATCTTACAAAGGGGGAAAATGAGACTCGGTGATTACTCGAGGTCACACAGCAAAGCAGTGGCACCCTTAGGACCAGAACCCAAGCTCCTGATTACTAGGGCTCTGATCTAATCAGGAGACACACCTTCCCTTAAACCTAGCCTGAATCTTCACTGAAGCACTTCCATGGGAAAAAACTCAATGGGATCAATGCTTTCCTTGCAGGATTTATCTTCCCATGCAGCACTCAACCACAAGTACGAGATAAGCCAGGGAAATGAAATGATGACTCACCCCCTTTGAGAGTGCTTCATAGAAAAGCTCCAACAGACAAGAATGGGGTTTAATGCCAAATACTTAGGGAAAAATTCTGCCCTCAGATCCACCCAGCTGCTCTAGACTAACACTGTTCTCCCGCTAAGCTAGGAACTCTGAACTCCCATCCAATATTCCACACTCCCAACATACATGGAGCAGAGCATAATGCAGCAGGTCATATCTGCTGTGCAGACTTATGCGCATGCGATATTGAAAGAGGAAATTGCATTAGGAGAAATAATATTTTTGTAATATTTCTTTAAAAACGTAGGTTTCAGAGTAGCAGCCGTGTTAGTCTGTATTCGCAAAATGAAAAGGAGGACTTGTGGCACCTTAGAGACTAACCAATTTATTTGAGCATAAGCTTTCGTGAGCTACAGCTCACTTCGTCGGATGCATCCGATGAAGTGAGCTGTAGCTCACGAAAGCTTATGCTCAAATAAATTGGTTAGTCTCTAAGGTGCCACAAGTCCTTCTTTTTTAAAAAAAACATAGTGACTTAGGCACAGGAAACAACAGGCAATTGTATTTGTTTAGGTTGAATTTATACAGTGTTTGTGTCATGTCTGGGCTTCTTAGAGTAGATATTTATTAATTATTATATTTTTATTTATTTATTTATTAAAATGCATTGGACACTTCACAGAAGATATTTGCCTACCCCAGAGAGTTTGCAATCTACAGTTATTCCATGGATATGTCTTTACTGCAGAATTAACTTGGGCTCTTACTTGGGCATTGGTCCTAACTTCTCTCCCATCCACACACAAAACCCTCTTACCTGAGTTTGGTAGGACTTTGCAATGAGGACACAGGCTAAATCACTCGAGTGCTGACATATGCAGTATTGTAGCCACATTGGTCCCGGGATATTACGGGGACAAGGTGGGTGACGTAATGTCTTTCATAGGACCAACCTCTGTTGGTGAGAGAGACAAGCTTACACAGACCTAGAGCTCTTCTTCAGCTCTTCTTCCTGTAGTGCCGCTAGTCCTTGGAATACCTTCCTAAAATTCACCCTGCCCCCCATGTGCCAATATGGACCTGACAAGTTCTCCCACAATTCACTGGGAAAGATGCATTGAGCAGCTCAGTTTTCTGCAGCACAAAGACCCGGGGCTATGACTCCTGAAGTCCTAGTGACACACCTAGGTGACATGAGTGCTGCTCCAATGAGGACACAGTAACTCAAGTCTGGCTTTGCAGTGTGGCTGCTTAGACCTGAGCGAGGCTAACTGGGCGCTCTGACCCGGATACGGATCACCTGGGTTAACGCTGCAGTGAAGACATACCCTCTGAATGCGTGCTGTCATCATTTTGTGACTCCTGCCTATATATTAAAATAGGAAGCCATTTATTTTTTTAAACAAATAATATACACATGGCCACACCTGTCAAGAATGGTGACTAGATGTTTCCAGCAGCCTGAGCAAATTCAGTGAGAGCTGAATGCTTGTGCAGTTGAAGTGCTGTGCTTTCTCTCCAGCCAAATCTGATTCTCTCAAGTCTTTGTGAAACATACGATGGTGTGAGATGTGTAGCAAACCTGTCATGAGGTGCATAGACACCCATGCTACTCCAGCCACTAAGGGGTTAACAGGAGACTGGCTAGCTCCCCAGCTGAGGCTAATTGCTGGAGTTGTACAGCTGGGAGGACACAAAGGCTCAGCTGGAAGGACAGGAGTGGCTACCAAGGAGACTGAGGGACTACTAAGGCCTGGACTACACTAGGAAACTAGGATGATATAACTACATCTCTCTATAACTACGTCTCTCAGGGGTGTGAAAAATCCACACCCTGAGCGATGCAGTTAAACCAACCTGACCCCCCCCCCCACAAGTGTAGACAGCACTAGGTCGATGGGAGAATTCTCCCATCAGCCTAGCTACAAGGGGAGAAGGAGTTCCTACGTGGATGGGAGAACCTCAGGTAGTGTCTTCCCTGAAATGCTACAGTGGTGCTGCTGCAGTGTAGACAAGGCCTCAGAAGTCAGACTTCCAGACTGGGAGAATCAGAAAGTGATCCTGGGAAAAGCCTGCAGGAGACGAGAGGTAGGAAGCTGTAAGGGACTGGGAGGAAGCAGTTCCAGCTGCTTCACGCAAGGTCCCTGGGCCAGAACCCAGAGGAGTGGGTGGGCCCAGGCTCCCCTACAGTCACCAGCAGAGAGGATAATAAGGGTTTGGAGCAAAGGGGTCAGTAGCCTACTGGATCCTGGAACTAGTTGGCTAGGGTCATTAGACTCCTTGTCTATTAGACTCTTGACTGTCCTGGTAGGGAAGAGACAACTAATGACCAGGCTGGAGTCAGTACAGCAAACCCCCTGACACAGAGCTAAATGATTATTGGTAGGATTGGGGAAACTGAGTCAGCTCCACTGCACCACCCTGCCGTGCTCCGAGAGGCCGCCAGCTGCTGAAGGCAGCCCTGGATAGAACCAAAGGCAGAGAGTTTGCCTCCTCCAAGTCTACTGTATTTCAAGGAAATTTCACTGGAAAATGAAATCAGTTAAAGCAACAGTTTGACATTTTTCTCATATTTCAGGCAATCACCTGCCAAGCACAATTTACCAGGTGTAAAAAACTCAGCAGGATGGCAGGTAGCTGATGTTTTTACATAAAGGGAGAAGGATGGTGAAGAAGATTTAGCACAGATTTGCGATTCACTAGAGAGGTACTAGAACCCCAGGGAAAATGTCCGCAGTGACATACATTTGTAGGCCCTGCATCAATGAGTCATTCAGTGCATCTGAGACAGGCTTAAAGCTCAGACATATGAAACTGGGGAACCATGTGACTCCTTAATAAAAGACAGGCTAAAATATGGCATTCCAATTACTAGAGCTGCACAGACTGCTGCAAGAAGCTGATTTAACCTTAATCCTGGCCATACATATTTGTGGAGCCATGGAGGACAGGAAGTTTCAAAAGGCCCAGTTTTCCTCTTGCTTACATTTGTTTTACACCAGTGTTAACTCTGTTGACCTCAGTGGAGTTACTCCCATTATTGTTATCTACTAGGGACAAACATTTAAAAATCAACGGGGCCAAATAACCAAGAATCGTAGATGAGTTGACCGAGGCGATTCCTGGCCTGCTGATGTTAATTTTTAATAAATCTTAGAATACCAGGGAAAAGGCAGAACATTGGCAGAGTGCTAATGTTATGCTAATATTCAAAAAGGGCAAGTGGGATGACATGGGCAACGTAGGCTGGTTAGCCTGAGATCAGCTACAGGCTGAATAATGGAAAAGCTGATACAGGATTCAACTGATAAAAAAAAATAAAAAGGATAAAATATAATTAATGGCTGTCAACATGGTTTTATAAAAAACAGAACTTGCCAAACAACCCTGATTTCATTTTTTGAGATTACAAGTTTGGCTGATAAAGGAAACTGCACAGATATATTATACTTAGATTTTTTCTAATTTATTAGACGTAATACCTCATGACAAAAAGCTGGCACTGCCTAATGTCAGTAGTGTACACGTTATCTGGAATAAGTACTGGCTAACTGACAGATCTCAAAAAGTACTTGTCAATGGGGACTCATCATCAGATGGGGTTGTTTCCAGCGGGGTTCTTCAGGGATCGGTACTAGGCTGGATGCTCTTTAACAGTTGAATTGATGATCTGGAAATAGATATAAAATCATTGCTGATAAAACAGGATTGGCAGAGTGGTCACCCAGAGTGATCAGGCTCTCTTGATAAACTGGGCCCATTCAATCAAACAAAATATGTTTTAAGACAGCCAAATGCCAAGTTATACATCTAGGAAGAAGGATGTAGGCCCTACCTATAGAATGGGGGACAGTGTCCTGGAAAGTAGTGACTCTGAAAAGAATTCAGGGGTCACAGTGGACAAGCAACTCAACCTGAACTCTGAGTATGATGCTGTGGGCAAAAGGGCTAATGCGATCCTTGGATGTATAAATAGGGGAGTAGTGAGGAGGCGTAGGGAGGGGATTTTACCTCTGTATACAGCATTGGTGAGACCCACACCAGAATACTGCATCCAGTTCCTATGTCCACAGTTTTAAGAGGATACTGAAAAATTAGAGAGGATGCAGAAAAGACCACAAAAATTATTCAAAGGCTGGAGATAATGTCTTAGAGAGCTCCAGCTGTTTAGCTTATCAAAGAGGAGATTGAAAGGTAACTTGATTACGGTGTATAGAAGTACCTTCCTGGAGAGAAAATTCCAGTTAGAAATAAGGCAAAACATTTTAACAGTGAGGGGGATGAACCATTGGAGCAAACTACGAGGGTGGTAGATTCTCCATCTCTTGGAATCTTCAGATCAAGGCTGGATGCCTGTCTGGAAGACGTGCTACAGCCAGACACAAATGCTGGCATAGCTGGGTGAAATTTAATGGCCTGTGATATACAGGAGGTCAGTCTGCATGGTCTCTTCTGGCCTTAATCTCTATGTAGCTATGAATTATTTATTTTATGGTAGCACTTAGATGCCCCAACCAAAATCAGGGCCCCATTCCACTAGGCACTGTACAAACACAGAGTGAAAAAAAGTCCCTTCCTCAAAGAGCTTAGAGACTCAATGGACAGGACAGACCAGGGATGGGAGGGGATAAACAGGAAACAGAGGTGAAATGACAAAGTCACACTGCAGCTCAGTGATAGAGCCAGGAGTAGAACCCGGTTGTTCTGACTCCCAGATGTATGCTGTATCCTCTAGAATGATCATGCTGCTCCCTGAAGAGAGCACTTCCCAGCTAATACCTCTTACAATACAACTTGCCCTGTCTCTATGAAAGTTTTAAATGATATATTAGCTTGTTTTAAACTTGTTTTAAAAAACCAAAAAACTCTTCTAATCTAGGCAAGTCCATTGGTTGAGTTTACCTACAAGACTTTCACCATATATTGGCTTCAGCATTAGTTCCACCCAGCCTTTCATACAACAGTAGGTACCTTTGTTCATTATCTGCTAAGTGTGCTCATTGTTAATTACATTTCTTCCTTAAAATAAACATGTTATCTTTAAATGCTGCGGTTACACTTAATTAGCAGCAGAACTTCTTAAAATTAATTGTGTCCTTCTGAGACATCTATGTCTATAATGCTTTAAATAGTCTTAATTTTTCCATACAGTTTCTGAAACCAATCCTTTCCGTATTTAAGTCTGATTTCTCAGGAAAAAGGATTTTATTTCCATAACGTCACCACTGACTAAACCATTTGTTCAATATTTCAGAATAAACCAAATCACAGAGTTTGTTGTTGTGGCTAATCATCCTCAATATGCATCTTCGGCAAAACGTAAAAAACTTCTGCTGTTGTGTCAGGAGGTAAGACCTGTGATCCATTGAGATGCATGTTACGGTTACTTATTATCCATATTCTATGGGTGTCCTCATCACAAGATCAGGTGTTGCCTGGATACGATGTTGATTGACACTTTGGATAGACAGATTAGGTCAGAGGTTCTCAAACTTCATTGCACCGTGACCCCCTTCAGACAACAAAAATTACTACATGACCCCAGGAGGGGTGATCGAAGCCCGAGCCACACCACCCTGGGCAGAGAGGCAGGTAACCTGAGACCCGTCACTCAGGGCTGAAGCCCTCGGGCTTCGACTTTGGACCCAGGCAGTGGGGCTTCAGCCTCAGGCCCCAGCAAGTGTCACGCCAGCCCTGGTGACCCCATTAAAACAGGGTCATGACCCTCTTTGGGGTCCTGACCCTCAGTTTGAGAACCACTGGATTAGATCAATTGTTTTTTGCATGTCCATTGTTCTTTTCATCTGAGTACCCCAAAGCTCTTTACAAGGATGGATGGTGTTATTCCCATTTTACAGAAGGGGAAATTGAGGTGAAGTGACTTGCCTGAAGCCACACAGAGAGTGATTCAGTGATGGAATTTGGAATCAAACGCAGGTCTCCTGGATCCTTAGAAGCTGCTCCACTCTGATACAGATAACCTATTAGCATAATGTTAAGAATGCAAGGCATGTGAAAATACTGTGTACTACCCTCTGTCAGACAGAATAAGAGCTTACAACCCTATGAGAACCCTTAGCATTCTGGATAAAGGGAGGAACAACTGGAATTGTCCCCAGTTTGCACTTTTGTAAAGCAGTTATGATCTATTGCAAACAAATTCTAAAGGAACCAATTCTTTAACTGCCACAATTGCCTTCCTGGGCATTGACCTGAAATTTACCACATGCAAACATAGCTAATTGTGTTCACCTCTCGTTGTTAAGATTCTCAGGTGGCCCTGGTCAAAGGTGTTGTGTATGGCAGGCAGCATAAATCAGACCCCCTTGCGCTCAGACTCCTTTATGTGTACATTTTAACAGTGAAACTAATTAACCATTGGGACAATTTACCAAGGGTCGTCGTGGATTCTCCATCCATGGCCATTTTAAAATCAAGAGTGGATGTTTTTCTAAAAGATCTGCTCTAGAAATTATGTTGGAGAAGTTTCTGGCCGATGTTATGCAGGAAGTCAGACTACATGATCCATCTATGTGCAAGGGCATCTAAGCTGACCACACGCCAAGGAGCTGGAAGAAATTAATAGGCAGCAGGTGTAATGCAAACAAGAGGAAATACTTTTCCACACAATACAGGATGTTGTGACGGCCAAAAGTATACCTGGTTTCACAAAAAGAACTAGATAAGTTCATGGAGGATAGGTCCATCAATGACTATTAGCCAAGATAGTCAGTAACATAACCCTGTACTGAGGGCCACCCTAAACCTCTGACTGCCAGGAACTAGAAGAGAAAGACAGGGGTGGATCCCTCCAACTTGCCCTGTTCTGGACACTCCTCCTGAAGCTCTGGCATTGGCCAGAGATAGGATACTGGGCTAGGTGGGCCATTGGTCTGACCCAGTATGGCCGTTTTTACCTTACGAGTTTAACCCCACATACACAGCAATAGGTAAACTTCAAGCAAGTGCTCGTTTTTGTATTTTGCTACAAATCCAGCATTAACAAAGAGTTTGGCGAATCACCAAAATGGGTTGCCCAGGGAGAAGATTAGTCCACTTACAATGACTCCTCCTCAGCAAGCTCTATGCTTAAGGCATGGACGCATCTACCCCAGGCATGGGACGTGTATGAGCCACGCTTACCACTGCAGCGCGAACGTTCACAGGTGAGCTTGGAAAGCATGAGCTTGCATGCATGGGTACGTGGACCCGTGTATACTATGCAGTAGTATGCTATACATATTCTTTGTGCCAATATATGGTCTCCATTTCTCTGGCGTAACTCTATTGGCAGTGCTTAAAACGGTCTGAAAAAGTGTTTGTGGGGGAGGTCTATCACAGGCTGGGAGCAGCAGCTTTGGTAAGACAGTGCTTAAAGTGCGCTCCTCAGCAACATGGCTTGTTTGTTTAATTTATTTATTGACCAGGTCTGTGACCCCACCAACTTTAAGCACTGGCCATTGATGCCTGGTCTATTCTTCTTTACTTCCTGTCCCAGACTACACTGACATGTTTTTTAAATGGTGCATTTCCCATTAGTGGTGATCGCTACAGACAGACAAATCAATCTCCAGGTCCTTGTTCCATTTTTATTCAGTCTGGTAAACTCCCATTGAACTAAGGACCTCAAGATTTGAACCTTAGCTTCTAAAGTGCTTTGGGATCCTTTGGTGTTACATAAATGCCATGGGCTAGATCCTTATCTGGTGTAAACTGGTGGAGCTACACCTATTTATACTAGAAGAGAATAGGGCCAAATGGTGTAAGAGGCTATAGGCAAACTGTTTTTGCTGTTAAGTCATAGGAAGTAACTAAGCCAAAGACAAAACTGCCAGTTTCATTTCATTTCACACAGGAAAATGATAAAAGACAAGGACACACTTTTACCAATGGGTAAACACTTTTCACAAAGTGATCACTCCATATCTGACCTCTCAGTCCTCATCCTCAAAGGAAACCTGCACAACACCTTCAAAAGGCCAGTCTGGGAGCCTAAATTCATGACTCAGCTAGACACTAAAAAACATGGACTCAACAGGGAGACTGGTTTTATGGCTCATTACAACAATTTGCAACACTGCCCCCCCATCTTCCCTTCCCCCCCCCCCGCTAATCCTTAAGTATCCACTTCATTTTAAGTGGTCTCCCACAACATGTGTTAACCCCTTACGTTTAACAGCCTGTCTCAACTTGTATTTATCTCAGACACTTGGATTTCCTTTCCTGGACTGGAAGAAGAGTTCTGTTAATCTTCGAAGCTTGCGTGTTCCACCAACAACAGTTGGTACAATAAAAGATATTACTGATCTTGTCACTTTCATTAATACCAGACACACTCCCACCCTGCCCTGCTGACTCCTGGCACCATCTGCAGTGCCAGGGGCACCCTTTTCAGCCAGTCCCGCTGCCACACTAACCCACCGTTCTGCTTGCCGGTCAACAGATGTTGGCTGCCCTCTGCAAGCTGCTGAATATTTAAGGTGTTGGAAAACAAGAGCACTGTGCACCTGTTTGGCACATATTAGAAAATTCTGTTGCTGCCGGTACTTAACGGCCAGGGTTATCCCATCAGTTTAGCTCCAGTGGGAAAGTACCATTTTGTCTAACAGCCAGCTGGACCAACAAGGATTAGAGACACAATGCACCCTTCCATTAAAGAATGGGTGAGACCTTGTACTGTCTAAATCCTTCCTGCTCCTGATAACGCCTGATCTTCCCCCCAGCATATCCCATCATCCCTTTGATGTCAACTGGAGGCATTCTGTCTAAAGCAGCCATTAATGTTGATTAGGCCTAATCAGTCCCTAATGCCCTCTTAAATCCCATTTAAAGGCGAGCTATTCAGCGCATCCTAACATGGAGACAGCACTGGCTAAAAGAGACATTCAAAGGTCCAGGATCAAAAGGAGAGAGTGCTGGTCAGGTAATTCGATACAGCCCGGTGCACTTAATGCAGGTGCCACGCCTCCAGTTATCAGCTGACCCAACCTTCAGAAAAAGGGGAGGCATCACACAGCTCTTTGCTCCAGGGGGTTGAATAAAATATGCATTTCCCCCACTGGGGAAAATTAGGAGTAACTCTACAGAAATGAACAGCGTTAATAAAGGGTAAAACACAGGTCCCGATTCTCCACTGCCTCAAGCTGGGTGATGTCATTGACACCGGACAAAGACGGTATAAATTGCTGTTGTTATCCACTGGCAAATGTGCTACTGGCCCCTCTCTGTGCCCATCTGCAGAGGATATAACTGCTAAACCTGGCCTACACTAGAAAATTAGGTTGGTTTAACTATGTCTGTCTAGGGTTTGAAAAATCCACCCGCCTGAGCAGTGTTGTTAAACTGACCTAAATCCCCAGGTAGACAGCATTCTAGCTAACACTTCTGGGGGAGGTGGAGTATCTACACTGACAGGAGAACCCCTCCTGCTGGTGTAGGTAATGTCTACACGGAAGTGCTATAGCAGCGCATCTGCAGCAGGGCCAGTGTAGCGTTTTAAGGGTAAACAAGCCCCCAGAGAACTTTAATTGGAGCTACAGTAGCGGCAGCTCATGCTTTTAGCTCTGAAAGACCCCAGTGCAGCCCCCAGGGTGTCTGCTAAGCTAGCCATCACATAAAGGGGGTACTCCTGTAATACCCCAGTGGGTTACATCTAGGTCGTAATGATTCATTCACTTTGTCCAGGTGTAAAGGCCTGCACGTGGTCTAAAGCTGTGGAGAATGAGGCCAGGATCAGATCAAGCCCACTAAGCCTGATGGGATGTTGCCCAAGCAAAGTTTATGTAGAACAACAAGGGCATTTCATTTTCATGGGCTTTAGTCAGCTGTTCAGTCCCCCAGGATTGTGTTCAGAAGCTTTTATAGACCCTTAGCAGCTGAAGATGGGAAAGACCTAGTGGATCATCACATCCATTTTCCTGAAAGAAGTAGCAGATAGGCTCTGACAGAGGGCATATCAAGTGTAGCATTTGTTTAATATCTGATAGCCAGGCTCCAAGTCTCCTAGCCTCATGCAGCATGGAAGGAAGCAGAGGTGTGTATCCTGGAACTTGATCCCAAGTCATTAACAGACTACGCAAGAGTCTAAAAAGGCTTAACACAGAAGTAGACAATCCTAAGACCTGTGGTCTGCCAATGTCTTCTCCCTGCGACTGTGTGATCTGCCCAGCATTTGCCAAATGCGGGTGGGCGGGGAGGAAGCCAGACAATGGTTGTGATGGAGGATGGCTCGTTTTGAATTTGGGGCTAATAGAAAGTTGGTCCAAGTATGAGCTGTCACATATCAGAAAGCACAGTTTCAAACAAAGCTCCTTTCACCAAGTTTAGTTGAGTTACAAGAGACTGTCCTGGAAGGCCGCGCCCCAGGAACTCCTGCAGAGTTAATATCTGACCCAAAGGTAAAAAACTGCTGTGTAAAATGCCACTAACCTTAAATGCTTAAATGCACCGAGGAGCCACTTGTAGCTGCCATTGGCAGAACCCAGGAACACTCTTTTAAAAAGAAAAGTGAATGTAGGGATTGTAAAATGGACCAGGGTTCAGATTCTCATGGGAAAGGCCCATTTCCCATAGGAGTTAGGCACTTAAATACCTTTGAGGATCTCTAGGTGCAGGTGGATAGCCCTGCAGACGGAAGCCCTCTGTTGAGTCCAAACAGCAGCAGCCCACACTTTGTTTACCCCACTGCTCTGATAATGTGCCTTAAAGGAGACCACACCATTGGGTGTTTTGTTGTTGTTGCCTTTTTGTGATATAAAGGGACAGCCTGAAAAGTCTGTGTTTCTGTTGTTATTTTTCCTTTCCATTACATTGCGTTGTACTGTGATATTTTGATGAATGAATAGACTCAGTACTGGATTAAGTGTAGTGAAATCAGCCTGAGCTATGCCTGGCTGCTGTTTATTTCTCAATCAAAAGAAACAAAATAAACATAATTACTACATTACTACATTTGCATTACTACCAAAAGTTGTTATGACAAAGATCACAGCTGAACCGAGAACCCTAATGGGTTAGACACTGCGCAGTCCCCTAGCAGCAGACCTGATGAGCTTGTGTAAACCACTGGTTGGTGTGTTGTTACATGTCCCTCTCCATGACACAGCAACAGAGGACAGGAGGCTATTAGGGTATGTCTACACTGCAGCTGGGAGAAACCCTCCAAGCCCAGGTCCATAGCCTCAAGCCTTCCCAGCCCTCAGCTACAGATCCTGGCTCTTTAGCTCAGCCTGTGGGGCAGTGGTGGGCAACCTGCGGCCCGCAGGCCGCACATGGCCTGTTAGGGTAATCCGCTGGCGGGCCTCGAGACAGTTTGTTTACATTGACCGTCCACAGGCCTGGCCGCCCGCAGCTCCCAGTGGCCGCGATTCGCCGTTCCCATCCAATGGGAGCTGCCAGGGTGGAGCAGGAGTTGCGCACCCGTGGGAAAATTAGAAGCCAGTGCGTGTGCAGCAAAGCACATACTTACATCTCCCTCTGTTTAGTGCATGCTTAAATACCGCTAACTTCAATGGGTGGCCGGCGCTTCTTTAATCACGGCTTGACTGACTTACTGAAGCTCAGAGCTGGGAACTGGAACGCAGTTTTTCTGAGTTAACCACGTGACCAACCTTCCTTCTTTAGCTCTAATTTTCTCCATCAACGAGGCCCTTATTACAATGAATTTTCTGTGTGTGTGGTAAGAGCGATTAGATCCACAAAGCAACACACCCACCAACAGGATCATGTGTCTGCACTGCCGTCACTTCGCCATCGAGTTCAGTCCTGCCGAGACTGTAACTAATGATTTTTCTATCTTGGCTTGAAGACAGTGCTGATTCTCTCACACGCACATCCCTGCAGTATACATGTGTCTCGTTAACATAAAGTGATCCACAGATAATGGAATTGTAAGAGAGTGGTTTGACTCACACACGGCGTTGTATCTCCAGGAGATCCATACCCCTGAAAACAAAACCATATGTGATTTCATAGGCAATTTCCCACCCCTATACACCTGTTCACATTCTTTTCTTTTTAAGGGTGTGATTCTAATTTGTGAGATTCTGTTTTTATTATTAGGAATTGGGCCAAAGCCCCCTGAAGTCCATGGGAAGACGATGAGCATTGGCATCAAGGGATTTTAAGATCAGAACTTTCATGAACAGGCCCCTATATAGTTTATTATTGTTATTATTATTATTATTATTATTTGTAGGGTGTGTGGTGATTCTTTACTGATGTGAAGGGGCCTGATCCTGATCTCACCTACACTGGATTTATTCCGGTGTAACTCTGTTGACTTCCGTTGAGTTACTCCTGATTTATGACTCAATCCTGCAAGGCGCTGAGCACTTCTGAGAGATGCTGAGCACCCTCCTGTCCCATGGACGTCAATGTGAGCTGAAGGTAGTCAGCAACTCTCAGATGACCTCAACGCCTTGCAGGATCGGGCCCCCAGAGGAGACATTTAGAAGGGAATCAGGCCCAAGTTGCCCGCCCTATGGAGCTCATGGGATACCAACAAAAGGAAGGGGGTTGGACAGTGACACAAAGCAAAGTAATGGGTGGTGATAAAGCTCAATTCACGTCTCAGGACTTGTCTCTGGGGTTGGGGGGAGGGTGCACGGGTGCAGTTCCACTCGTGCAAGCATCTAGGGTATTGTAATGGAGGGGGGACCTATAACACACACTCACCAGTGGGTTAAACAGAGACAGGACAACAGCCTAACAAGCAAGACACACTGCACGGGTCCAGTTAATTTTAACACTGGGGTGGTGCATCTATTCTGTGGGGTTGCATTGGTGTAAACAACCCAGTGTAGACAAGGCCTAATTACTGCCAACGTTTGTTTGGGAATTTTTTACCCTGAGTTTCCGGACGATAATTTTCCCTGGCCTGTTAGTTAACATGGCTGTGGTATTAATTATATTGCCATAGCACTGAGAGGGGCGACTGAGCTCAGGGCCCCTTTGTGCTAGGTGCTGCACAAACGCAAAGTAAGAGCCAGTCTAAGCGGACATAGCAGGAAGGATGTATTAGCCCCATTTTACAGATTGGGAGCAGAGGCGCGGCGAGATTAAGTGATTTGCCCAAGGTCACCTGGGCAGTCTGTGCATACACCACAGGGACAGCCTTCCTTTCTAGGGGCACTGGCTTTATAGGAGTTTAAGAAAAGATGCTTTTTAAGGAGGAGCTTAAAGACCTAGGCATGGGCTCAGTGGCCAGGTCAGGGAAGTGGTTCCAGGGTGGAAGGAGTCCCAGTGAGAGTGGGAGCTAGAGGGGATCACACAGACCAGCACCCCTGTAACTGGGTAGTGTTTTTATTGAACCTCAGCAAACTAGGATATAGTCTATACGGGATGTCTACACTGCACACTAAACCTGGCTCTGACTCAGGTTTGAGCGCAAGCCCACCTTCCGTTCACATGCAAATCAGTCTGACTTGGGTCCACAAGCACTCAGGACTGGCGTCCTAGGATGCTGCTTAAGGGGTGGGTTAGAGCCCGAGTCTTGCTGTGCCTTGGGTCCAAGCCCTGTCATTGTGCAGTGTGGACACAGGCCAACCTGGTGACCTGAGTCAGAAGGTCTGCGCAGTGCAGTGTCGATGTGTTAACATGGCTGTGAGACCGGGTCCAGAAATGGTAAACCCAGGTTTGCAATGCATTGTGGATGTTCAAGCATGGACTTGGAAATACTGAGTCCACCAGCCTGGGTCACATGGAGCCAGGCTTATTGTGAGGTGTAGACGAACCTGTAGTGGCCTCTGCATAACAGGATTCTTCAGTGCTTAAAGTGGGCTGCTACAAGGAACAGTCTGTGTCCTGCTCCCCTTCCCTAGCCATCATTCTACTCCATGGGGGAGCAGCAAAGCAAAATTGACAAGATTTCCATCCTCTGAAGGTCTCTTTGAAATTTACAATCTTTCTGGTGGCGTTACAAACCATATGCTTTTGTGTGTCTTTGTGCTCTTGTGTGTCCTGGGGACAGAAACAATGAATGAAGCTGCTCTAACAAAGCCTGGGCTACAATTCCACCAATCAAAACTGCATCCAAGTAGAGGCGGGGGGTCAAATCAGGGGGAGGAAAAGACAGTGTTACTTTTACAAACTCTGCCACAGAATAAACTTTGCCCACATTAGGTGCCACTGACAGCAGAATGGGCAGAGGTTCAAAATACAAGCACACAAAATCTCCGGGCTTGGCTCCCCAGTGGGTACATTTACACTGCAAAAAAACCAAACAAATCCCTCAGCTGTGAATCTTAGATCCAGATCACTTGACTCAGGCTCATGGGCCTCAATATAGCAGTGTAGACGTTCCCACTTGGGATAGCTGCATCTACACTAGGGCTTTTGCGGCTTGACGCCCTGAGTGCCTTTCCCAGACCCGAAGAAGAGCTTGGTGCAGTTTTTAAAGCTTGGCTCTTGCACTAACAAAAGTTGGTCCAACAAAAGATATTACCTCACCCACCTTGTTTCTCTATCAAAAAAATCACATTTCTAGTTGACACCAGTGTACCGGCAAAAACGTCTGGTGTAGACCTGGCCTCAATTCTGGAGAAGAGAAGGCATCAGGAAAGACGGCACTGCACTGCTCCAAGGCCTAATGGAGGCCCAGTCGGTCCTGGGGATGTGTCTGGGAGCATGGCTACACTGGAAACTTCAAAAAAACTGCCGCAGGAGTGCTCCCGCAACAGCGTTTTGAAGCGCGAGTATGATCGCGCACGAGCGCTGGGAGAGAGCTGGTAATCCACCTCCACCAGGGGATTAGCTCCGAGCGCTGGGAGAGAGCTGGTAATCCACCTCCACCAGGGGATTAGCTCCGAGCGCTGGGAGAGAGCTGGTAATCCACCTCCACCAGGGGATTAGCTCCGAGCTCTGGGAGAGAGCTGGTAATCCACCTCCACCAGGGGATTAGCTCCGAGCGCTGGGAGAGAGCTGGTAATCCACCTCCACCAGGGGATTGGCTCCGAGCGCTGGGAGAGAGCTGGTAATCCACCTCCACCAGGGGAATAGCTCCGAGCGCTGGGAGAGAGCTGGTAATCCACCTACACCGGGGGATTCACACCCCTGAGCCAGCAAGTTAGAGTGCTATAAAATGTTTGTGTAGCCATGCCCTAAATTACAGTGATGGGGGACCAGTCTTTGGTATAGCTGACTACACCAGTGCAAATTTCTAATACAAGCAGGCAAAGCTACTACAAACGGTGATTTACACCTGCTTGAAGATAGATAGCTGCTTATCTATCCCAGGCCTGCTCTACACTAAAAAGCTCGGTTGACCTAGCTATGCTGCTCAGGGGTATGGATTTTTCACACCCCTGAGTGGCATAATTAAACCACCCTCGCCCCCAATGTAAACAGCGGTAGGTCAACAAAAGAATTCTTTCCTCAACCAAGCTACTACCTCTCCGGGAAGTGGTTACCTACGCTGAAAGGAGAACCCCACCCGTCTGTATAGATGGTATCTACACTGAAGCATTACTGTGGCCTTGTCTACACTTGCAAGTTAGAGCACATTAAATCAGCCCCGAACTCCTGAGGTGCCCTAACTCCTGAGGTGTCCACACTGGCAAGACACGTAGAGCGCTCTGACTCCATGGCTAGAGCGCTCCTGGTACTCCACCTCGGCGAGTGGAATAACGTTAGATAACTGGAGTGTGGACGCCCTGGCCTGTCAATGCGCTCTGATCGGCCTCCAGAAGTGTCCCACAATGCCTGTGCTAGCCACTCTGGTCATCACTTTGAACTCTACTGCCCTGCCCTCAGGTGACCAAATATCAGACCCGCCCTTTAAATTCTCTGGGAATTTTGAAAATCCCCTTCCTGTTTGCTCAGCCAGGCGTGGAGTGCTCTCAGCGCATCTTTCCAGGTGACCATGCCTCCATGTGCCAAGCGATCCCCAGTATGGAGCAATGGCGAGGTGCTGGACCTCATCAGTGTTTGTGGGGAGGAAGCTGTCCAGTCCCAGCTGCGTTCCAGCCATAGGAACTACGATACCTTCAGGCAGATATCAAGGGCCATGCTGGAAAGGGGCCATGACCGGGACACTCTGCAGTGCAGGGTTAAAGTGAAGGAGCTGTGGAATGCCTACTGCAAAGCAGTGAAGGGACTGAAACGTGGGTCCCATACACCCTGAGTGAATGGCCTCGCTGCTGGGCTATTGGGACACCACCCAGCCTCCAAAAAGTTCCCAGCTATAGTTTGGGCAGGGTAGGACCAGACTGGGGTGAAATAGGCAGGAGAATGCCCAGTTTGTGACTCCTGCCAGAGTTTAGGTGTGAGCCAGGACACTGAGCAGCATGGCAGTGTTGGTATTTAGGCGGTTTTGTGCATGCAGAAACTTAGCTACCGAGGGAATTTAGGTGCCTACAGGATTAGCCAGCAGCTGAGCAGGGGTTTTAAAGATCTCAGTGATGTCTTAGTGTTGGACTGTGGTGCCTAAATCCCATTATGGATCTAGCCCTGAGCACCTTCCAGTGGGGCGTTAAGCTACATGACTAACATCTGTCACATGTGGTTCATTTTCTCTTGCATCTTCTCCTCTCTGCTACAGTAATCGGCTCAGTATAAGAACCCAGACAGGCAACTGATCAACTGCTAGGAGCCTGCACACAACCAGCATTATAGGCAGCCCTCACTTGACATTTCTTGCAGACCCACTTCATTATAGGAACCCTAGGGAACAGCTTTGTTTAACGCAGAAAGAAGCAGTGCCATCTACTGGCTAAATCCCAGCATTGCCAGAAAGCTGGGGTCATAGTCTGATCTCCTTTGCACCAAAGCCAATCCAGAGTCATTCCCTTCATGGTGTCAGTGAAGAACCTCATGAGTGTAAATGAGACCAGAGTCTAGCGCTCGGAGTCTAGTAAAGGATGGGAACAGGGCTGAGTTAGTGGATCGGTAATACCCTGCGCACCTCCATATGAGCAATCTGATTCATGCCCTGCCCGTACATCCATAGCGTCACTCGTGTACGTGGCACAGGACAAGGTGCTGAATGCGTTAGTGGTAAACAAATGGCAGGTCCTGGCTCTGCTGGAGAGCTTAGAGGCTGCAGCGGTGAGGTGCTCATCTCCACAGGGTATGGCAGAGGGTGAAGACTTTTGAGCTATTCCTTTAGGAAACAGAACTGGCTTACGAAAGTAACAGTAGAGCAGGAGCTAGGGCGCCAGGGAATTACCCAGTCACTAACAGATGAGCAGTCGCCCATATAGGGATTTGAAATTGGGATCGTGTCCTCTTTGTCTTATTTCAGATGCATAACAAAGTGCTGGAAGGGTATTTTATTGAGTTTCTCCCCAGAAAAAAGGTTTGGGGTTTTGTAAATTTTTTTTTTTTTTGGCTTGGTTTTTTTTTGGCTTTAAAAATGCCAGGAAAATGAAGTTTTCTCTCTCCTGATTTTGCAGGAGTGCTTGATGGAGGGTGGGCATTGCTAGCTCTCACACCTAAACAGAAGAAGAAGGGTTGCTGAATCTTTATCCAAGGCTTCTTTTCTCCACAAAGTTCATTAGTCATGAAAGCTAACTAAGTGCTAACCAAAACAAAAAACCGGACCTTATAAGCCGCCTGACTAAAACCCCCGCCCTCTCCCATTGGCTCAGCTTTCACTCCCAGGGCTTTTATGACGTCACCATTTCACTAGCCTCAGAGAGTCTCTGAAGGTATGAAGTGAGCTGTAGCTCACGGAAGCTTATGCTCAAATAAATTGGTTAGTCTCTAAGGTGCCACAAGTCCTCCTTTTCTTTTTGCGACTACAGACTAACACGGCTGCTACTCTGAAATCTGAAGTTATATGAGACCCGAATGGCTAATGCAAAAAACAAAGGTTTTAAAAAGGCAGCAAACTTTTCAGACTTTCTTCATCCATCATAAAGAAGCAAAAAGGGCACCGTCCCAATTTTTCCCCCCAAAGTCACTTTTCGTCATTACATCACGAAATAGCTGACAACTACCATGAACTCAAAGGCCCTTGGCGCAGCATTGTGCTAGCTGTAACAATGCCCTATGCAGTAGTTTCTGTTATTCCTGTCTGGACTAGTAACGGCTTTGATCCGGTGAGGTGTAGAGGAACCTCTTGGGCTCAGTGATGGATTTTTCACACCCCGGAACGCCACAGCTCTGTCACCCTAAATGTTAAGCGTAGACCGGGCTTTGTATCAGCATAGCTATTTCCATATGGGAAGGGGAATAAGCTGTAACTTAAGGGTATGTCTACACTACAGAGCCTACACCGGCATAGCTATGCTGACATAGCTCCCTAATGTAGACACAACTTATGCTGCCCGAAGAAGTTTTTTTGTCAGTGTAGGAACACCTTCTCCCCAAACAACATTAGCTGCATGGACAGAAGCACTCTACATTCGGGGGTTTTGTTGGCAGACGGTGGTCAGGGGGGTGGTTGTTTCATGCCCTGACTGCTGTGGCATGGCTATGCTGACCTAACTTTTATGCATAGACCAAGCCTTATACTGGCATAGCTTATTCCCTTTCCCGTACAGGAATAGCTATGCTGACATAAGCACCTTTATACTGATATAATTGCACCCCTACTAGGGGTTGTACTGGGTATTTCAGTCAAAAAATCATGCCCCTAACAAAACAGTTACACAAGTACAAAAATCTGAGTGTATCAGAATCATAGAATATCAGGGTTGGAAGGGACCTCAGGACGTCATCTAGTCCAACCCCCTGCTCAAAGCAGGACCAATCCCCACTTAAATCATCCCAGCCAGGGCTTTGTCAAGCCTGACCTTAAAAACTTCTAAGGAAGGAGATTCTACCACCTCCTTAGGTAACGCATTCCAGTGTTTCCCCACCCTCCTAGTGAAAAAGTTTTTCCTAATATCCAATCTAAACCTCCCTAGGCCTGGTCTACACTAAAAAGTTCGGTCGACCCAGTTACGTCACTCAAAAAAATCCATATCCCATAAAGACATAGTTAAACCAACCTAACCCCCGGTGTAGACCGCGCCAAGTCAATGGACGAATTCTTCCATCAACCTAGTTACCACCTCTCAGGGAGGTGGATTAACTACAGCGATGGGAGAACCCCGCCCGTCAGCAGAGGTAGGATCTACACTGATGTGCTACAGTGGCATAGCTACGTGGCTGCAGCACTTCAAATGTAGTCAAGCCCTCAGGCTTGGTCTATATGTAAAATTTTGCTGGCCCAGCTGGGTCACCTAGGCGTGTGAAAAAAATCGCCCTCCGAACCAACACAGCTAGGCCGGCGAAGCCTTACCATAGAGACATGTTTACCGGTGGAAAAGTCATCTTGACAATGTAGCTTATTCTCAGAAGGGGAGTGTGCTGGGTCTGTTGTAATTGCTTGTTCTTGGCACGTAGGTGCAGAGCAGCTGCGGGTTTTCCTCTTCGTTGGATTGTATTTTTAATGTTGGTACAGTGCCTCGAGCTAAAGGTGGGTGCTATTTGGTCCATCATGGGTGTGATTTGCAAGGCATTTTGAAAAGATTTTCTGTGTAGACATGACTCTCCTCCCCATAGGCACTGACTCCGTGGGTGCTCCACGGCCGGAGCACCCATTGAAAAAAATTAGCGGGTGCTTAGCACCCACCAGCAGCCAAGCTCCCTCTGTCCCCCCAACCCCTCCCGCCCGAACCTCTGTTCAGCAGCATGCAGGAGGCGCTAGGGGGAAGGGGAGGAGCGGGGACAGGGCATGCTCAGGGGAGGGGAGGGTGCAGGAAGAGGCAGGGAAGGGGTGGGCCTTGGGGAAAGGGGTGGAGTGGGGGCAGGGCTGGTGGTGGACTGGGGCAGGGCTGGGGCGGAGGTTTGGGGGAAGGGGTGGTATGGGGGCAGGAAGAGGCAGGGCAGGGGTGGGTGCTTGGAGGAAGATGTGGAGTGGGGGTGGGCTTGGGGTGGGGGGGTCATGGTCTAGCACGCCCTGGGTAGAGAGGAAGTGGGCACCTATACTCCTCCCACTGATGTCAATAAGAATTTACCATTGACTTCCATGGGAGCAAAATAAAGCCAAAACTGAGAACTTTAAAAATCTACCCTATATATATGTAAGGCCTTGTCTATGCTAGAAAGAGTTTGTTGGCATAACTATACGAATGTGGCTATAACAGCAAATCCCCATAGTGGAGACTCAGTTTGCACCAGCCAACTCCGACCCCACAAGCCAAATTAGACCTGGTCTACACCTAGAATTTAGGTCAAGCTAGCTCAGAGTTGTGACAAATGTCATGCCCTGCCCGATGTATGTAACACTCTTGGGGTTTAGAGAGCATGGCCCCTTTCAAACCTTGTCCTGAGGCAGAGGAAGGGCTAGTTGTTGCAGATGGAGGTGTATACCAATCCCACCCAGCCGTATGAGCCCTACATTGATGCAAGCTACACTGGGTTAGGAGCCATCCTTTAACAAGAGCACAAGGGCGAACTCTGACCAGTAGCTTTTGAGAGTCGAGGCCTCACGCCCCCTGAGAGAAACTACCCTGCTCATCAAGTGGAGTTCCTGGCATTAAAGTGGGCTGTGGCAAAGAGGTTCCATGTCTATCTGTGGGGCCAGGTTCATCATAAAGATTGATAATAACCCTTTGACATACATCAAGACAATAGCGAAATTATCCATAGTGGGGCACCATTGGTAAGTGGCACTCTCTGCCTATGATTTCACCCTGCCATACTGGCCCTGGGCAAACAAACATGGGTGCAGATCCCTTGTCTCATAGGCTTCACGCTAAGGATTTATCGCCCAATGATCAGATGAATGCGGGGACCCCTGAATTGACAGGAAGTCAGCGCCTATGTTCCAGTGCCCCTGTTGGGAACCGTGTGAAGCAAGTTCCCTTGTCTGATTCCACAACAGTGTGAAGATTAGAGGTAATTTTTGAGGATTGGTTGTCAGCACTGCTTTCCGATTTAAAAAATGCCAAATACATGACTCTTGCAGTGGATGCATCAAGCGATTTAAGTGACACTGCCTAGTGATCGCCATTTGTTGAATTTTCTGGTGGTGAAATTTTCAAGGAAGAATTTTTGTGCTTAATACCATTAGAAACCTACAGCACAGGAGAGGTAATTTTGAAAATGTAAAAGGTTTTTTTGAAAAAAATGTTTTAGATTTGCAGAAAGTAAATTTGTTTGTTCCTTCCGTGACAGCGAAAGAGAAGGGCTTTGCTTCACATTTGGCAGTCTGCATCACTTCACTGCATCGTTCATCTGACTGTCCTGTGTAGTTAGTTGTCTAGGGACTTGAAAAAAACCAGTGGGTATTGTGATGCAATCAGTGAACTATATATGCTCAACTTCTAGCTTGCAACATCATCTGTTTAAAGCTCTTTTGCAAGACAGTTCAGCCAAATACAGTGACCTGATGCAGCACTATGATGTTCACTGGTTAAGGAGGGGGCCCAGGTCGGTGAGTTTTCATGCGCTTCAAAAAGAAATAATAGAATTTCTTCCAAACCACAAGATCAACAAGGCTTGCGTGTTCCTGAAATTTATGAATGATGTCCCCTCTATGTCAGAGGTAGCTTTTTTGTGTGATACGACTGGGCACTTGAATTCCCTCAACTTGCAGCTCCAAGGCCGTGCAAGCGGTGTTGGGGATCTGTTTGAAAAAGTGTGTATCTTTCAGAGGAATCTTTAAATCTTTCATACAGACTTTAGAGGAAAGATCTTGCACTTTCCCACATTGAATGTTGTTGTGACAGGTGAAACATCCATGCAAATGATGCAAGAATTCCTAGACAATCTGACTGAAAATTTTAAAAGGCGATTTGAGAATTTTAAAATTCCAAAGGATTTGTTTTTATTTGTTAATGATCGGTTGGTTGGCTCTGCCAATAGACCTTTCCCTTCTGAAGCAAAGAACATTCTTGATTTTAATTGGCGAAGGTGCCTTTCCATTAGAAATTGTCTTGGAGGCAAAATTCTGAGAAATGGGACTTTGTGATTTCTTAGACTCAATATGCTGACCACTTTCAGAATAGCCAGAATCTAGCCATCTATCTTTTAATGATATTCAGAGCACCATACCTCTGAGAATCTGGGTTTCCTACCATGAACATTATAAAAAAACAATCCTGCAATCGCCTGACATATGAACATCTTTACCAGTGCATGTGCCTTGCTCTGATCTCCTAAAAACCCCTCTTCACAAAGCTTGCCAGAGATCATCGATGACTCTTCTCCCATTAGTCACAAACACAGGTAATAATGTTGATTTATAAACTTTGTTAAAAGATAGAAACACTAATATGTATGCATCTGATGAAGTGGGCTTTAGCCCACGAAAGCTTATGCTCAAATAAATTTGTTATTGTGCCCCAAGGACTCTAATGTGCCCCAAGGACTCCTCATTCTTTCTGCTGATACAGACTAACACGGCTGTCTCTCTGAAACTTAATACGCAATCAAGATCTTTATTTATTGGCAACTGAAGTTTTCTGGGTCGGGGGCAGGGGTATCAGCCTTCTGTGCAAATGGCCTGCCTCTTGTCATAACATTCTCAAATCACTCCGGGGATACATCTAATTCAGTATCACTGGTCTAGGGGCACCATCGGAAACAATACCCACAGACTATTCAACTTTTACTAGAGTTCAGGACTGTCAGTTTCCCAGACTGAAGGATCAAGATGTGGAGCACACCCAGGGAACTGATCCACGGATGATGACGGAAAGGCCACAAGGGTGCTACAATTACACGTAGTTAGGTAGACCCAACTCCCACTGTAGATGCAGCTCTCGAGGGGGTACAACAATGGAAAAATCGCTTCCGTCACTGCAGCAAGTGTCTACACTACAGACTACAGCGACATAGCTGCCAGCGGTGCCACTGGCCGTGTAGACATACCCTCTGGTACACCAACAAATGCGCAGGCATTTTGCTGCTATAACTGCATCACAACTGGAGGCGTTTGCCGGCACTGCTATGTCCGTCAGGGATCACACCTCGTCAAGCCCCTGCCTGCACCGATGGCATCAGAAGTCTATAGTGTAGACGTCGCCTCAGTATAAAGAGTTACGTTTTCTTTTCTTTCTTCAGCTGCAGCTCGGCAGGGAATACCATCCCCTCAAGAGAGCAAGGCTTATCTACAAACACAGGTTGTACCATTTTAACTGTACCGGTCCAGTTAAAGCAATACAACCTTACCAGGTTGTGGTGACCATTATACCAGTATAAATGTGCTTATAGCAGTGTAGTTTATACAGAAAAAAACCCACACCTCCTCACTGACATAGTTCTACCAATACAAAAAGTGTATTGACCAGGTCTCGGCTCATTCTTAAGAACAAATTCTTTCTTCCCCCAGGCCATCACAAGTGTATCATGGGGCTGGGGAGTTCCCAAAGAATATCTCACAGGTAGCCCTAGATCTAAATGTATTACACATTTTTACTAATTTGTCTGATTTTTTTGCCTTTTTGATCAGATCAATTTTTTCAAAAATTTGAAATGATGATGACTTTTTTCATGAAAAGTTATTATTTTTCGTGAAAATGTTCATAAGTTTTCTACTTTGTCTCCTTTCTCCTCCATTTTCCCTGTCAGTGGCACATTCTAAACAAAAAAACTAATTGCAGTTATAGCCCTATTACTAATAATAACCATCACATCAGGTTTCAGAGTAACAGCCGTGTTAGTCTGTATTCGCAAAAAGAAAAGGAGTACTAGTGGCACCTTAGAGACTAACCAATTTACTTGAGCATAAGCTTTCGTGAGCTACAGCTCACATCAGGATCTGTGAATAGTTTCTACAATGCTTGAAAATTGACATTCCTTTGTGTGTACAAATATTTAATTTTTGATTGTGGCTGCAGCTTGAAATACTAATAATGGAATGCATTTAACTCCTTCTATATCCAAAGTGCTGTGGAAATATTAATTAATTAATAGAAGATAATTAAAGGGTATTAAATATGTCTTTTCAAGTATGGGAACCAATCAACTTCCTTTGAAGTGTTCTGAAATGCACTCTGCCCAATGCAGGGATTGTAAGTATCTTTCTAATGTTAAATGAATTTTCTTTAACGTTGACTGGGCAGTCGCCCCCTTGTTACCAGCAGCTACAATCAAGCTGTCTTCCTGACATGTGTTACACTGTGTGTCTAGGACACAGGAAATAGGGTTTGAAGCTCACAGCTAGGAGCAAAAGCTAAAATTGAGGATTTAATGAAGCTGGGATTGAGTAGCTAGGGTGGTTCAGTGAAGCAGTAAATGCAAACACATTATCACCTGAGAACTTGCTCCAATTTCACACCAATTAACTAGGAATGAGAGAGGAGGGCTTGTGCTGGATGCAGAGATGGCTGATAAGCTGAATGGGCAGAAGTGGTTCATATGCAGAGCACCTTGTGCCAAAATGAATTTCTTTTAGATAACACCAAGTTCCAGCAATTCTGTCTTCAGGAGAGAGCATGTAGTTACTGGACCAGCTTTTATTAGCAGATATTTAAAGAATTTGTAGAAATTGGGATGCCCCAGAAGAGAAGTAAGGGTGGAAAGTAATAAAGCGATTGCTGCTAATCTGAGCAGTTTTCTGACAGTGGGACATACATCAGAGGGCTGGGAAGTTTCAAAGGAAGCATCTTGTGAAAAACGGAGAAAAAAGCACAATGCAGAGGAATTATCAGGGCTGATTCAGGTCTCTCTGGAAAGCCATTTGCCTGAAGGCCGCTTCTGTTAGTCTCAAGAGTCCCAATGCAAGCTGCTTCATGCCTTGAGGTACAGAGATTGTCCCTGGTTCTAATCCAGTTCAGAGAGCACCCAAAGCCATACACAGGCTGTGTGACTTGCACTGGTCTCACTTCTGTCTCAGGTGCAACCACTTGGAAACCTTGATTGACATTTCAATAAAAAATTGAAGGCTGAAGACTAAATTGCTTGCTTATCACCTGTAGGCAAGGCCCTGTGGTGAGATGGGCCTAAATGCTATGGCAGGGTGCCTGGCTTTTCAGTGCGGCAAGCTGGAAATTCATTCAGGTTAGTTCAAATCTCTATGTATTGTATGGTATTACTGAACCGCACGTCATTGTAGTGTCTGTGGGCATGTCTACGCTGTAACAAACGAACAAACAACCTTGCAGCAACAAGTCTCAGAGCCCAGGTTCTCCACCACTCCCTCCCTGATTTCATGGTATTCTTCATAACTGTATGGTCTAGAAATAAACACATTACATGTATTGTACAATTTGAAAAGAAAAACTTAGATTCTGGAGCTTAAATCAGTGCTAGGGAGGAATTCTGGGACAAAGCCGCAGAAGAATCTCAAAATACATAGGGCCATGCCAAGAGGTCTGCAGGTAAGGTCTGAGGCATAATAGCCAGGCCTGTGGAGAAGTTTCCATTGTCTGATCTAATCTGTCTAGAGGGGTGTTTCTAATGCCCCCATCTGTGGTGTTTGAGCACCAACACATTTACATACAGCAACCACTCAGTCATAAGGCACCAGGGAATGCATCCTCCTCTTCCTATACTACCGATTGCGCCTGTGAATGTTTATTGGTCATTGTTATCGTTGCTGGACTAGACCCCAGGCCTGCAAACAGAAGTCAGTGTGATTCCATGTGGGTGCCTCTACTGTTCAGAGAACTGGGCCTTTAGCAGCTGCTGTCTCAGGGAAGGCCATTACTGTGCAAAGCTGTTGCAAAATGATGAGCCTCTACATTTTGTTCTGATGGTTAAAATCAATGATCTTTCTCGTGGATTATCCTGGTGGATACCCCCCCTGCCCTACAAGATTCGCTCTTTGCACTAAAAGAAAAGGAGTACTTGTGGCACCTTAGAGACTAACAAATTTATTTGAGCATAAGCTTTCGTGAACTGTATTTTCCACTGAATGCATCCGATGAAGTGAGCTGTAGATCACAAAAGCTTATGCTCAAATAAATTTGTTAGTCTCTAAGGTGCCACAAGTCCTCCTTTTCTTTTTGCGGATACAGACTAACACAGCTGCTAGTCTGAACTCTTTGCATTGTCAACTCCAGTGTGCCTGAGGAATGTGCGAGCTCATGGCCATTTCTATAGCCAGGGTGCAGCCCATGGAATCCCTGTGTACCTGTCCTGCAAATAAACCAGAGCCTTCAGTTTCATGGCTGGTGCACATGAATATTCACAAAAGGAGACAATCTTTCACAAGTACCCCTGGGATGACTCAGTGGAGAAACATGAGCCAATGGAGCCCAGCCCAGATCCCAAAGCTATATAGGCTCCTAACATCCATTGAAATCAATAGAAATCAGGTGCCTAAATACCTTTGTGGATCTGGGCCTAAATCCATCAGCTAGAAGCAGGACCAGACTCATAAACATCTGATGTGAACCAACCACTGGAGGGGGACAGACACCCCTGCGGCGTTAATGTGCATTGCACTTCCCTGCCCACCCCAGCATGGGAAAGCTCACCCTGAGCATCAGAGCTCCACAGCAGTTCAGAACCCTTTAGGGGTCCTCTGTGGGGAATGGACCCAGAACCATGGGCTCTTCAAGCCTGGGCCTCTGCTGTGTTTATCCAGCAGATTCCCGCATTCTGGTTGCTCAGGGCACAGTGCGGTTAGGAAGGAACACGACCCTATCCATAGGGTGGGTGTGGAAATAGCTACAAATACCCAGCTGCCCGCACATCCCTTTACGAAAACAGTGATAAACGTCCCATCTCATGTACTGTATGCAACTCGGTTTTCTGGCGCCCGTGCAAATCCACAGTGCCATTCCCATTGCCGTCTGCAGCCTGTAATTATCTTAATGGTAACAATTAAACTATTGAGATACATGTGATGGGTTCACGGCGCATGGACTAGGCAATCCCCACAAACCTGCAGAGCCAGCAGGAGTGTGAAGCCTGGAAGCTCAGTCAGAGCTGAGGGCAGCTTTCTGGCTGGCAGTTGTTACTAGTTTCAAAGGCCTGCAGCACTCCAGAACGGTGCCAGAGAGAGGACTGTGATGACATGCGCATCTCTGCACAGAACAGGTACAGCGGGAGCCGGCGAAAGCTTCCCCGTGTTGCCCCTATCACAGTGCCCTGGAGGGGCTGTCTTTCTGCCCTGGGAGCAGGGGTAACTCAGTCTCCAAACCTGTTCAGTCCTTTTCCTCTCTGCTAACTATTTATAGGAATTTGGTAAATTGATCAAGCACCGTTTTTAATTCTGTTCTAACCCTCTCCGCCCTCGCAAAACCTGGGTTTAAAACCCTGTTGAGGCTACTAAATGGCTGGCAACTGTCATATTCTAGAGACAAGGTGGGTTTATATCGTATAATATCGTTTATTGGACTAGCTTCTGTTGGTGAGAGAGACGAACTTTTGAGGATCTGAAGAAGAGCTCTGTGTAAGCTCGAAAGCTTCTCTCTCTCACCAACAGAAGCTGGTCCAATAGAAAATATTACCTCACCCACCTTGTCTCTCTAATGTCCTGGGACCGACACTGCTACAAACACTGCATACAGCTGTCATAGTCTGTCTGCCTTATATACTTCCCTGGCCCCAGTCACTGTAGGATCTTAGGGTGGGATCCATAAAGGGACGTAGGCATTGCAATGCTGAATGTCATGGCACCTAGCTCTTAAGTGCTTAGAGAATCACAGGAACAGCACTGCGATCCACAGACCCAAGTTAGTTGCTCAGGCTCCCTGGGGAGAGATAGGTGCCAAGGATGGAGTGGAGGGATAGCTCAGTGGTTTGAGCATTGGCCTGCTAAACCAACGGTTGTGAGTTCAAGCAGGGGGTTGGACTAGATGACCTTCTGAGGTCCCTTCCAACCCTGACATTCTATGATGTGATCCACAAAAGCCAGCACGCTAGGGAGGAGGCACCTAAACTAGCCAATGGGAGATACCGACAACAGGGGTGTGTGCTAGGCCCCGCCCCTCTCGGAAATAGTCAGGTGAGTGCTCCAACCACCAGATAAAGCCCTTCTTGGATCCCACGCTTAGCACCTCACATTCTTTAGTGCATTGATCCTCCCCACCGCCTTATAGACAGGGCAGTGCTATTGCCCTCATTTTACAGAAAGAGGACTGAGGCACAGAGGGGCTAAGTGACCCACCCAAGGTCATACAGAAAGTCTGTGGCAGAGCACAGAACTGAACACAGGTCTCCTAAGTCCTAGGCTAGCACACTAACCAGTGGACAGTACTTCCTCTCCTCTCCTAGCTTTTGATTGTAAGCTCTGTGGGACAGGGATCATCTTCTTCTGCATTTGTACAGCGCCTAGCACCATGGAGTTCTGCATCCGTGACTGGGGCTACTAGGGGATAGCACAATAATAATAATTTCTATTCTGTTTAGGTTCTTATACCATCGCTGTGCCAGCCCAGTGCCTGTTTATTATTTCCTATTTATATTGCAGTACTAGCCAGAGAGCCAGCCCGGAGGCAGGGCCCCATTGTGAATAGTGCCGTACAAACATATATGAAGACGTGGTCCCTTCCCCAAGGAACTTTACAACTAACAGTAAGGAAATGAATAGCTAAGGACATCATAAATCTCCCACTGGCCACATAATAAACTGGTGTTGCCAACTCTTGCAATATTGAGTGTTTTTCTCAAAGCCCCAGGTCCTGGAGTCATGTGAGAGTCCCAGCTTTTATTTGGCTATTAAAAAGAGAGTTTCTGGTTGCTGAGAAAAGCTGGAAAATGTGAACCCAGAAGGATCAAAAACTAGAAAGCAGATTAAAAAAAATCTAGAATTCCTTATTTTTCAAATCTTGTGCATTTTAAGCCAATCTCATGATTTGTTAAACCCTGGACATTAGTGAATCTGCTGACCCAGAGGGCCAGTCTCTGCTCTGGTTCAGCTCTTTTTCACAGCCTCAGTGGCACAGAGGGGCTGTAAGGCTGGTGGATCCTCCAGGCTGGGGGAGCAAAAGGGAGTTTCCAGCTAGGATAGAGCCAGCCAGCACCCAGGCTCCCTCATGGGGAGGACGTGATGAGGGAATAACTGCAGCCCTACGGCTCCTTGGCTATACTGAGCTAGTGTATTACAGGTCTGGGCTCATAGCTGAGCAGCGTACTTTAGAGCAGGCTGGAGGTGTAGAACCTACCAGGGAACTACACCCAGTCCCTATGCAGCTGCACCTGGTGAATGCTGGCTGAGAACACAGTACAAAGAAATGCATATTTCATCACAACAAGCAGATCTGACTCCTGCATTGTCTGGCGTTCTGTCTCAATGTAGTTACCTGTTATCAGTGGCAAATATCGGTCAATATATTTATGGATTGGTAGAATTTTTTAAATAAATAAATAACTCGTTATTGCTGTTTGTTTGGAATAATGTTGTATGTGAAAAAAGAACAGGAGGACTTGTGGCACCTTAGAGACTAACAAATTTATTAGAGCACAAGCTTTCATGGGCCTGGCAACTTCCAACTTATCTGTATGTATACATATTTCTTCTTACTATATGTTCCATCCGATGAAGTGGGCTGTAGCCCAAGGAAGCTTATGCTCTAATAAATTGGTTAGTCTCTAAGGTGCCACGAGTCCTCCTGTTCTTTTTGCAGATACAGACTAACACGGCTGCTACTCTGAAACCTATTGTATGTGTAGTTTCACATTGCTAAGCCCTATGGATTTAAGGTAGAATTATGTCCCCATGTGGAGTTGTGCTGGATGATTACATGTCACTAATGTGCACCTACGTTATTTTTTATATTAATTTCCAGAAGGCCTTGATGCTGTGTGTATATTTTGAGATTGCTGATGAAAGGTGCCTACGTTGTGATCCAATCTGCATTTCTTTGCATGGGATGAGAACAAAGTGCATACAGTATGTTTACCATGAGCAGGGGAGGATTTAATTTAAGCACATATTTTTAACAGTGAGGGTGAGTAACCGTTGGAGAAAACTACCAAGGAAAGTGGTGGATTCACCATCTCTTGAAGCCCTTAGATCAAGACTGGATGCCTGTCTGGAAGATATGTTTTAGCCAAATACAAGTTACTGGGCTGTATTCAGGGGTGACTGAGTGAAATTCTGTGTTCTGTGATACACAGGAGGTCAAACTAGGTGATCTAAAGAGCCCTTCTCACCTTAAAAATCTATGAGACTATGAAAGAGTAAAATCTTAAGGTGGCACACCCTTTGCACAATATGTGGGGCTTGTATCTTAACACAAGAGTATCCCTTTAATTTTCTTTACCTGGTCGCTTTCCCCACAAAGGATATGTATACTGGTGAAACTGGCTTTGTCTCATGTTCTACTTCTCTCCTGCTGCACAAAGGGAAACATACAGCTCCAAAAAGGCCTGCCTGCCTGCCTCTCTCTATGCAGACAGAAAGGGCTGGGTGTCTGTGCTTAATTACACCCTGGAAGAACTGCATTTAAAAGACAACAGTGAGGTATTTAATTAATACTTATCATTAGCACATGTAGGAATGCCTAGCAGCAAATTGCAACAACAAAGCATTCACTTGGGATAAATTAATTTAAAAAATGAGTAAATAACCCATTTGCACCAGATCTGTGAACCTTTGATGCAGTGGGACCACTCTGGAGAGTAAGTGCTATGTGAGGGTAGTACGTATCTGTGGGATGGAGCCTCTAGATTGTCAACTCTTGAGGACAAGAGCCCTGTCTTCATCTGTCTATTTATCTTTCTATCTAGGCAGTTTTATTGTATTCATCACCACCATAGCATCTGAGCACCTACTTGTCCATAAATTACCTAGTATCCTGTGGGCACTATAAATAATAATTCAATTCCTAAACCTTCAGTACACAGTTTTAAAGAATTGGCCTATAATTCACCGCCATATTGCCTCCTTCTCTCCAGCCCACAAGGACAATGTTACGTAATTAGGATTAGGGTCAGAAGAACATCACTCCACAGCCAGCCTAGGAAATGTTTTGCAAAAGCATCTGATGAAGTGGGTTCTAGCCCACAAAAGCTTATGCCCAAATAAATTTGTTAGTCTGTAAGGTGCCACAAGGACTCCTTTACACGTTGCCTCTCAGTATTGTACACATACACTCGTTCCACTCTAATTGATCCATGTTGCCCCAGTGTTTTCATTTGCCACTATTCTTGATAGGGGTCCATCCAGCAAGCTGCTGTGAGACCTCACCTCCCATTCAACTCAAAGGTGGTGTAAAGGCACTCAGCGCCCCTTGTGGGAAGTGATCGGTATCGTGCGGGACAGGGCTCTAGCTGCAAAGAGGATTTTCTCCTTGGAGTTTTTTTCAACCATATTTTCGGTCAAATTAATATGGTGGTTCTTGTAACCCATGTGAGTTATTACAGTTGTTACCAAACCCCTCCCTGCAGCATTTCAGTCTAAGAGCCAGTGGCTGAAAGTTGAAGCCAGCATAGTTCAAACTGGAAACATGATGTCATTTCAACCACAAGTTTTTGGGCTAGATGCAGAAATCACTGTGTGGGATTCTCTGGCTGTGCTATGCAGGAGGTCAGACTAGATGACCACAATGGTCCTTTCTGGCCTTAAAATCAAATAAACTAAGAATAATATTCAGGCCCATCACATCTGATTACAACACTCAACAAATACTTAAAGATGCTAATACGCCAAGGTTATCACCAAAATCTCTGGTTTCAGAGTAGCAGCCGTGTTAGTCTGTATCCGCAAAAAGAACAGGAGGACTTGTGGCACCTTAGACACTAACAAATTTATTTGAGCATAAGCTTTTGTGAGCTACAGCTCACTTCTGTAGCTCACGAAAGCTTATGCTCAGATAAATTTGTTAGTCTCTAAGGTGCCACAGGTACTCCTGTTCTTTTTACCAAAATCTCTAGTATTCATTTGGTGGCTCCAGCCAAGCAAACATTACAGAAGACTGCCCTCTACTGGAAGGAAATATTTCTGCCGTCATGTAGTAGTTTGAGCTTGAGGCCTTTTGATTTTCAGCCTTGGTTAAATATCTTTAAATGATTTTCTCTGCCCATTCCTGCCACAAAATGGTTGTTTCTTCAGTATCCGACATCTGGAAGGGACACTGTGACAATGCTACTTGTTTCTAGAACCGGTTGAATAATGGGGCGAAAAATAGATGTTGGAAATATATTTGTGAATAAGTGACTTGAATGATTCATTGCTCTTCGTGCGTTTGTGCTAGTCATTACTTGTGATATTTGGATGATCACTGGTATTCATGAAAATATTTGCCCTAGAAGTTTACTGAGGGCCGTATTCATTATAATAATTCATTATTCAATATTGATCATCATTTTTTCCAGTTAAAAAGTTTCCACAGTCTGAAAATAATTTATCCAAACTATTAGGTGAATACTTCTATGTATCTTATATATTTATATGGCCCCTGTTACCTCAGTATCTGAGCACCTCACAACACCCCTCTGAGCCAGGGCAGTGTTGTTATCCTCATTTCACAGATGGAGAACTGAGGCACAGAGATGGCAAAACAACGGGGAGTACTGAAATCTGGATCCTGTTCCTGGGTGTTTTCCTGATTTGCTATGTGATCGATGACAAATGTCTTTGGCCCACGTGAAAGGTATTTAGGCTCCTAACACCCATTGATTTTTTTTTTTTCCAGGGGAAGTGAGCATCCCAAATACCCTTGAGGATCTGGATCTAAATGACTTTTCCAGGATCATACAGGAAGTCTGAGACAGGACAGAGTATTGAATCCAAATCACCCAAGTTAGCATCCTAGACATTGGACCATCGTTCCTTTTCAGTAATAAAAATGATACTTATTAATAATAACAAATCCACTGGCAGAACTGAAGAATGGTTTGCTTATACATCTCAGTTTTCTTTCCACTGATATTCTCACAGCTTTATTTGTTCACCTCTGCTACTGGCCTACCTGGGTAATTAGCGATCTTCGCTGCATTTTTTTTTCTCACCGATATGGACCAGACTTGCAAACTTTGCATTTGGATGCAAACCTGGGATACATTTGATTAAATAGGGGTTTTATACCCATCATGAAATGAACAAAGATTAAGGGCTAATTGGTTACTTGAACTATGTGCTCATGCAGGACAATAATGGGGAGAAATTCACGAGGTGCTACATTAAATTCAGTGGAGCAAAACTGGTGTTTAGATGGGCATAAATGAGAGAGGAATCTGGCTATAGCGCTCAATGGAGTTACCAGTCTGTTTAATCATGAATGGGGTAGTATTCATAGTGAACGACCAGATAACACTTTTAGTGGAAAATAACAACTTAGGGGTGAACAAATTATCAATAACGGGGGAGGGCATTAAGTGGATATTTTGATGATTTAAAGAACAAAACAATCATTCATTAGCTAATTCAGCACTTTGAGGGACAGATCTAAATCACTTACGCCATCTGATACACTGATTTATGCCAGCTGTTCATCTAGCTCTAAATTTTTATTCCAAAGGATGTGGGGCCTGCTTCTTCACGGCACCACTCCAGTTTTATGGAGTTATTCTGGCATAAAACTGCACTAACGCAGCGGTGAATTGGCCCAGCCGTGTTTGATGCCAAATGTGTTCAGAGCCGGTTTGGCAAGGAGCTGGGCTTTGATGTGATTTTTTCAAAGGAGCGGGCCAGAGAACCGCGCGTGATTGCGAAAGGGAGCAGGCAGACTCAGCTGTCCCTGAACTCATCTGGAATTGCAGATCCCAGCACCTCTCCATATCAGAGGGTCAGTCAACACTTAAAACGCCACACCAGCTCAGCAGTAGCGCTTCTGCGTAGACCTTCACTCCAGCGACAGGAAAACCTCGCCCGTGGCCACAGTTAATCCACCGTCCAGAGAGGCAGGAGCTAGTTCAGAATTCTCTCACCGATCTATTGCTCCCTATGCCAGGATTTAGGTCTACTTCACTACGTCGCTCCGCGGTATGGATTCTTCACATCCCTGACCGACAGAGCTGGGTTTACCTAATTTTCCAGTGTAGACCTGGTCAGAGACTTAGGCCTGGTCTACACCTTACCTTAGGTCAACCGCCATATGTTGCTCAGGGGTATGAACCATTTACACCAGTGGTGGGCAACTTGTGGCCTGCGGGCCGCACGTGGCCCTTCAGGGTAATCCACTGGCGGGCCGCCAGTTTGTTTACATTTTCATGGCCACCCGCAGCTCCCAGTGGCCTTGGTTCGCCATTCCCGGCCAATGGGAGCTGCGGGAAGTGGCAGCCAGCACATCCCTGCGGCCCGCACCACTTCCCGCAGCTTCCATTGGCTGGGAATGGAGAACCATGGCCACTGGGAGCTACGGGCAGCCGTGCAAATGTAAACAAACTGTCTGGTGGCCCACCAGCGGATTACCCTGATGGGCCACAGGTTGCCCACCACTGATTTACATCCTGCAAGACATAGTTAAGCCAACGTAAGCCCAGTGTAGACAGCACTAGGCTGACAGAAGAATTTTTCCATTAACCTAGCTACTGTCTCTCAAGGATGTGGATTAACTCCAGCGATGGAAGAATCCCTTCTGTTGCTGTAGCAAGTGTGTACACTATGGTGCTGTGTGTGCACAGCTGCAGTGCCATAACTGGGCCATTGTCGCAGCTGGAGTGTAGACATATCTCGGGGAAGACAGATGGGGAAAGTTCTCTGCATGTATTAGGCAGGCAGAGGAAGTCAGTGGGAGGCGGCCAAAGAGCTAGAAAGTAGGGATTTCAGCCCAAGCAAAGTTCTCGTATTCTCTTACGGCCTAAAAAATCCCATGCTTATTCACTTCACAGCACTTACTTTTAACCTGCCAAATGCCACCAAATCTTAAAATTAATCCTCCTACTACGGAACTTATTTTGACGTTGAAAGGGGATTTTTTTCCCCCAGTGTAATTATTCCTTTTTTTTTTCTTTTTAGTTATACACTATTCCTCAAAATCTATGACTTGTAGAGGCAGCTCCCCAGCTCACTTACACATTGTGTTACTGTACCAATATATACGTATATAAAGTGCTATTAAAAGAGCTGAAAGTGAAATCCCTAGGCAGGGGGAAATGCCAATTTCCCATTTATTTCAGTGGGAGTTTCCCTACAAAAGAGCCTGCTGGGGGATTTGGTCAAAGGTTGCAGTGCAGCTGACAATGCAAGATTGGAAACTAAGATCACTGTCACTAGGCATTGTACCACATGCCAGATCTAAAACCAGGTGAATGCTGGTTGAATATTATTTGCCTAATAATGAAGTTCCCAAGCTTTGCCATTATTAGTTGAATGCATGATTCAACTAACTGCACTTCAGGTAGGCCAGGTGTACACCTAAAACTTAGGTCGCACTTGCTATGTCACTCAGGAGTTTGAAAAAAATTCACACTCCTGAGAGATGTAGTTAAGTTGACCTGAGCCCTAACGGAGACCCGACTAAGTCAATGGGAGAACTCTGCCTCTCGGAGGTGTGGATTAACTACAACAATGTAAAAGCCTCTTTCAGCACTGCAGCGAGTGTCGACACTATGGCACTCCAGCAACACAGCTGCAGCGCAGACCTTGTGCCTCTGTAATGTCTGTGGCGTAGACCTAACCTCTGGCACTGATCAGAAATTCCTTGCCTTTCACTCTGCTTGGGCAAGGAAAACAGATTAATCAGTTTCACTCATTTCTAGTTATTTCACCTTCTGGGTCTCATGCACTAGCCCAAAGCTGCAATCGCTAGGCTGCAAACTCCGCTGCGGATTGTTTAAATACACACAGCCCTCTTTACCCATCCTTCCCTGTTTTCATCTGAACTTTTACAAATAATGGGAGACACAAGGTGACTGAGGTCATATCTTGTATTGGACCAACATCTGTTGATGAACCAGACAAGGTTTCAAGAGCTTGTCTCGTTCACCAACAGAAGTCAGTCGAGTAACAGATATTATTTCACCCACCTTGTCTCTCATATCTTGGGACCTCATCCTTACATTTCCTACACGCTGATCTATCTGTTTCAGGCTTTGACATGTGTGTATTTTAAAGAATAAAGCACTGAAACACCTCTTCCGAACACTCCCTTACTTCACCAGGAGAAGGGCAGAACCTCCAGGTCTTCACCAGGAGAAGGGCAGAACTCACGCTATTGCCTCATAATTGAGCTGAGGAATGCATTCACATGACACTCATCCATCCTTCTTTAACAGGCCTCAGAGCCTTGAGCATACCAAAAGGCATGGCTCAGGCTACTTCGCTAGCTCTTTGAAGAGGATGGCGTGCCCTGAGGCTGTGCATGCAGAGTGGCCTTAGGGGCAATGCATTTGGGATGTTCTACAACACTGAAGGCTCAATTCAGGAAGGCCTTCTCCATCTGCAGGAAAGCATCCAGCACATGCTTAAGACCTACTGAAGTCAATGGGAGTTAAGCACAGCACTTGCTTTCCTAAATTAGAGCCAGAGAGCTAGGAGAAAGGGAGACCAGACAAAGGGACAGTGTTAGGGATCCCTGCAAATTTATAAGGAAACCTTGTGTCAGTCTAGGCCTGGGGAGACAGGGGTGTGACTAGAGCATTGACCATGTTGTGCATGGACACAAACTATGTTTAGAGCCAACAATGCCTCTAACTCAGAAGGTCTCAGAGAAGACTGTGGTTGGTGACTAGCATTGCCACAGCTACTGTATATGGAAGCCTTATGTGAAATACCTCGACTGTTGAAACAAACTGGTTTGTTTGTATATGGTTTTCTCAATGGGAGATGTCAGTCCAGCTCAGGAATATAGGACAAGGGCTGATTGTGCTGCGTTAAGGCTAGAGAACTGTGTTTTGGAAGCCGATGACCCTTTGTTGTATTTTTCCCCATGATGTACATATTCAGCTAGCTGAGGACTGTGGGAACTTTGTACATTAACTGCCATGGGTTATTAGATTTCTTAAAAATAAGATGCATTAACTAATAGGAGCGTTCTCTTGCTTCTAGTTTGGATTGAGGGGAACTGCTGAAACCTCTATAAACCAGGTCAAAAGCCAAAAGATCCATTTTCTCACTAGTGCTAAAGGTCACCCAAGATTATATTTATGAGACTTCTTCTTATCAAGAAACTGCTTAAACCCTGAGAATTAGCAAATGTGCCAGAGGGGGGGTCCCCCCCATCATTATCCCAACAAAAATATCTCAGTCAGGATGTATAGTGCCTTTGGGCGATGCACAAGCCATCTATCAAGTGAGACAGGAACGCAAAGCCCCCCCAACATGCCCACGGCAGTCACAAGACCCCAAGTGCTGTGCTCGTTTGTTTACACTTGGATACGGCAGATGGGCCCAAACAAAAGGCTCCTGCTAGTGTTTTGCCATAATCCATCTCCATTAGGTGGACTGCTAGGATGACACTTCCTAAAGCAGGGCAGGATAGGAATGGTAGAGATATCTGAGAGCTTCTTTTGACTGGTCTGCCCCTGAAATATGCACAGCACTTGCTTTTAAGTCATTTATCATAGTCTAAGAGCAGTGACAATATTTCTGACACTTGTGGAGATCACATTATTCTTGAGTAGCAGCTAGTCTACATTAATCTGCCATCGCCTCCCACTGAACTGTGTTCACTTCTTCACACAGAACGACAGGTCTGGACCATGATGAGCCAGTGCTGACCCTAAGCAACAGTGTTATGCTTACCCCTACACCAGTAATGCAAGTGATTGCTTGGGCCCAAAGCTTTTGGGACGCACACTTGCAACAAACAGGCTGGCCTGCTCTCCCCTTCGATGAGCATGAGCAGATGGAGCATCCCCACCTGATCCCATTCCACTGAAGTAGCCTGGGGCCCACGAAGGGTAAGGTCAGCTGTTAAGTGTATCACTTTAATTCTGCCAGTATATCAGCAGCCGCTGATGGCCATCACTAGTAGACCCCACCTTACAAAGAAAGTCTTTGTTGTAAAGAGAGACTGGATCTGTGGTTTTGGTTCTGATTTAACATCTCAGAACTTGGGAGATAATTGGATCTGGCTTAAAAGTTTGAGCTGGATCCTCTCTTTTTATAGTAGACAGAACCCAACTAGGCCTTTGAATTAACAACTGAGAAGCTGGTTTCAGAGTAGCAACCGTGTTAGTCTGTATTCGCAAAAAGAAAAGGAGTACTTGTGGCACCTTAGAGGCTAACCAATTTATTTGAGCATAAGTTGCATCCGATGAAGTGAGCTGTAGCTCACGAAAGCTTATGCTCAAATGAATTGGTTAGTCTCTAAGGTGCCACTAGTACTCCTTTTCTTTTTGAGAAGCTGGTGTAGTCCAAGGACTTGGAAGGAAGTAGTTGGGTCCAGCGGTTAGGCGTGTAAATACAGCTGGTCACAATATCAAATTTCTATTCTGTGGGAAATTCCAAAATTTTAAATTTTCTTTTAATTCTCAACTGGAAAAAAACAAACACACAATTTCAACATTTCCTGCAGCACAAGATCTTGGGGAAAAAAAATTATTTTTGGTCAATCAAAACATTTTGTTTCAATTAAATTGAAATGTTTCATTCCAATTTTCATCCTGATTTTTATTGGCTGTTAATGAATGCATCATATATATTTCCCAGTGAAAAGTCGTTTAGAAACAAACTTTTTCCAGATTTTTTTAAACAAAACTTCACTGAAATAGATTCATTCCCCCTGGAAAGTTTTGATTTTGACAAACCCACATTTTCTCACAAAAAATGTTGAGTTGGAAAATGTTCAACCAGCTCTAGCCCTACATTTAAGGGAATTAGCTCGACCAGTATAAACGAGTCCATACTTTGGGCTTGTGCTGCTTTAACTATACTGGTTTTAAACTGAGCTAGTTACAGTGGTGCAGATACTGTAATGCTGTGTAGACAAGCCCTCAGAAAGTCCCGGGTCAAGGGTAAAGTAACAATCATTCATATTTTTATAGTGCTTTCTAACCTAACATAGCAAAGCATTTTACAAACGTTAGTGATTTAAGGTCAACTTCCCTGTGCGTTAGGGAAATAGAGTCATCCCTGTTCTATTAATAAGGAAACTGAGGCACAAAGAGGTGAAGTTACTAGTCCAAGGTAACCCAGAGATGCTGTAGCTACAAGTTCCTCCCAGGAGAATATTGCAGCCAGCTGGTCCTAAGCCAACATGCTTGGCAGACATTTTCCAACAGGCGCTATCAAAATGAAACAAATGTTGGAGGGAAAAATGGAAAAGAAAATCAATGGGTGTTAAGACCAGCTTTCCATCCATCTCCATGGCTTAAGCAGATGCCAGAGCAGGCAATAACAAGGGTCTATTTCTTCTTTAAAGCGTATAAAAAACAGAAAATGTGGGTGCCGAGGTGCCACCCCAAAGGGAAAAGGGAGAAACGTCCAGCGTCCCCATCCCTGATGACGTTAGACAACAGGGACAGGCTGAATCTTTTCTGTAACCGGCTCCAAGTTAAAGTCAGCACAGGTGGCAAACCCAGGGAAAGGTGGGACTAGCCGACAGTCTTCCCAGGCTCCTCTCCAGTATTTTCATTTCAAAGTTAAATAGGTGCCGAGTCCAGCTACTGACACACTGAGAAACAGTCTTCCGCAGCACAAGGCGGACCAGGCCTGGCCTGTCTTGCATTGGCGCTAACTTGGAGCAATTACAGAAACCCTAGCAGTGCACACCCTTAGTAGAGCACTTACACCAACTGAACACTAAGCTAAATCAACGTGAGCACGATTCAGCCCAGTTTAGGTGGATCTCTGTTCAGGCCAGTGGTGAGCTGGAGCCGGTTCGCGCGAACCGGTTGTTAAATTTTGAAGCCAGTTTAGAACCGGTTGTTAAAGGGGTTCTGCAAACTCCAGCCCGCGGGCCACACACGGACCACAGGACCATCCTGTCCATCCCACCTGAGCTCTCGGCTGGGGAGGCTCCCCTGAGAATTTCTACTCACCCGGCAGCCCTGCGGTCCTTCGGCGGCGGGTCCTTCAGTCGCTCTGGGTCTTCAGCGGCACTTCAGCAGCGGGCCCTTCGGTGGTGCCGAAGACCCGGAGCGACTGAAGGACGTGCCACTGAAGTGCCGCCGAAGACCCGGAGTGACTGAAGGAACCGGTTCTTCAGCTTCTGGCAGCTCATCACTGGTTAGGGCCTGGCACCAGTTTAACTAGATCAATTTTAAAATCAGCTTACTTACACTGGGGCAGGTTTTCTAGCCCTCAGGTTACCCAGTTAGCCATCAGTTGCTGCCCTTTACCATCAGTATTAGGCATCTAAATGTTTGCACTAGGCTTTGAAAAATGGAAACAATTTTAAGAGTGAAATATTAGTATTGTCTCCCAGGTGTAAAGAGGTTCTTTGTGATCCAACATGTACCTGGTAAATAGGATCCAGTGTAGAAAGGCACAATGCCAAGAGGCCTAGTGTCCATCACTTAGACCAATTTATAGATACAATCTGCTTTAAGAAACGTCATTTAAATCAAGACCAGCTGCCTTTCTCAAATACATGCTGTGTATTTGTTGAGGGGGAATTCTGTGGCCGGTGCTATACAGGAGGTCAGACTAGATGATCAGAATGGTCCCTTCTGATCTTAAATCTATGAATCAGGCCTGGGCATTGTCACCTGGAGAGAAGGTCCTTCGTTTTCAGTGTTTTTACTGATTTTTTCCAAAAGAGTCCTGAGTTTTACCAAAGCTGCTATTTGGTTTTTACAGATTTTTCTCCTGAATTTTGGACCACTCACGTACATGAAAATACTGATTCTATTAAGAAACCCCCAATACATTACAACAGACAGCCTTGCATTTACACTCACATGTGTGTGTCAATAATCAGTTAGGCTGTCTGTTACAGTAAGGCCATGTAGTAGAAGATACACACACATGCACGTGTACGTACTGTGAATGTAGATGTCATTAAATATAACGCAGCGTTAAACTGCTTTTACTTTCAATCGTCTTTGTTTTCTGTTTGTTGCTTTTACTCTGCCCTCCTGTCCTACAGTATTAACCTTGATATTTACCCAGAAAATGGTGATGTTAATTTTTTTGCACCAATTTTCACCCATTTTTAAATGTTTGTAATAAATACTGGTCAATTCCTGGGAAATGTTTAAAAAAATAAAAACGGAAAACAAAGAGCCTCGTTTGTAAATGACAAAGTCCTGCTAAAAATGGTCACGTTAGTAAATAATGGCTCTGTTAGTGACTGGGAAAATGCACTTCTAGCACCGTGGTTCAGTGACGGTGGTGCTTTTAACGGTAAAGGATTCATAGGTAATTCACCTTGACTGATTGACGCTCAGACTCCATTGCCACCAAAGAGCTCATTCTGGTGTAAATAATGCCTGGCTGCTGCTTGATCCCTGCCCACTCCAGCATCACAACTGTCTCAATTGTTGTTTACAGGAATGCCAGGGCCAGTTACGTGCATATTCAGCATTAAGTACTAGACTCTGCCCTCAGTTATGCCCATGCAGCGAGTCAGAATCAGCTGAATTGAGCAGATGTAAATCAAGAGAGTGTGGCCCCGAGAGCATGGCACTGAAGTAAAATTGCAAGTGTGTAGTAGTATAAAATGTCGAGAAGTCATTTATCTGTTAGTCTTTAAAGGGCCACTGGCCTTCTCGTTGTTTTTGTGGATACAGACTAACATGGCTACCCCTCTGATACTTAGCATAAAATGTATCCATCTCCTTCCTCCACGGCAGTTAAAATGTTCAACCTTTCCTCCCATCCCAACAGCTAAAACACTTGGCCATGCCCTGCTCAACACCTCTCTGGATTATTCTAACCTCCTCCTCTCACATATTCCTGGCATGCCCCCCGCAACTCAAAATGCACCCTCGCATGATTTACAACGGCCCCCACAGTGGATTTTCCAACTCCAAAATGGTTTCCCACTGACTGGTAGCAATCTGGAAAGTCAATTTTCCACCACGTGATCAGGTGCCAACTCCGTGGGTGCTCCAAAATGGCGGGTGCTGAGCCACGCCGGCAGCCCCCCATCAGCTCCTCCCCAGCACACCCTGCTCTCCGGTGGGCCCTGTGGATCAGCACCTCCCCCTCCCTCCCCGCACCTCCTGCCCACCACGATCAGCTGTTTTGCAGCATTCAGGAGGCTCTGGGGGGAGGAGCGAGCGCATGACGCCCAGCGGAGGGAGCGGAACTGGGCGGGAAGGGGCAGGGCCTTGGGGGAAGGGGTGGAGTGGGGGCAGGGCCTGAGGCACAGCCAGGGGTTGAGCACCTCCCGGCACTTTGGAAAGTCGGCACCGATGCAGCACATGCTTCTCCACTGTCAGGGCAGCTCTTATGCGGGTGTCCCTGCTCTGGAGGGCTGAGGAGAGCTCGGCACACAGAGCCAGGAACGTAGCCTGGCACATCCCAGAGTTCTGCAACCCCTGCTCGTCATCCCAAGCCTGCATTACGATGCAGTCGCCGGTCATTACCCCGGTCGTCGGCAGGCAGGATCAAACCTGGGCCTTATGGAGCTTAGTGCACAAGCCTCTCCCGCATGAGCTAAAAGCCAACTGGCCCTTAGCTCAGGCTGCAGAACAGACTCATTAATCTCTGAGTGGTCTCGGTGCCCCTAGAGGGGACAGAACACCACACTCAGGAGGTGTGTGGGTTACAATCCCCCCAGTCGATGCTGGTTTCTCAGGCTCCACTGTTTGCAGCTGTTATGCGAATGTCACCACCAGCCGTGACTTGGTTCTTGCTACATCCCACAGCAGACTGCCCTCCAGGAAATCGTCACGTTCCTCACAGGTCTTCCAGCGGCTCTGCAAATAGCATAAGGCGTCCCGTGCCCGCAACGCTCCTGACAATAGTGCAGAGCTGGGCAGGCTCCATGCTTCTGTCAGAGATAGTGGCCCGTGACAAATCCTGCACGGGTTCATGGGATTTTCGAAATAGGAGTGAAAATTATGGGCTAGAGGTGGCATTATGGGGGCGCAGAAAGTTACAGGACGGGAACTTGACCCTGCAGTCCCAGTCACCCCTGTGCGACTCGTTTCTGCCCCACAATGCATTGCCAAAGCTTCCCAAATGTCAGTGCACTGGATGGCGGTGAGTTGCACCCTGGGATACCTACCCCATGGTGCACCATACTGTGCATCAATACAAGCACTTCTGATGAGTACACACTGTGCCATGCAAGGAGCCAAGTACAGACACGCACAAGCGATATACTAACTGAGGGGGCTTTATGCCCATGCAACTGGCATGGGCAAAAGGTTGTAGTGTAGACATGCCCTATGTTATTCTCTTATTACTGTAATTCAGAACAAAAGACTCAAATTACCGAAAGGACTAATTTTTCAATTAATTTTAACTCAAGCTAATTAACGGATTTATTTGTAAATTCCTGTACAATTAAGTAGAGTAGGGCTCTGAATCAAGAAAGCACTTCACATGTGCGGAAAGCGAAGCGTATGCTTCTAAGTGCTTTCTGGAATTGGGGTCCAAGTGCAGTAAATTGGGGGAGAATACACTATTAACAGAGAATCCCGGTTTTAGCTGCAAAACTCAACTAAATCGCATCTGGAGCCAAGACCAGGACCTCCCTAGTTCTAATCCCAAACCAATTCCACATACTCCCATGCTGACCAAAAAAAAATAAAATAAAATAAATCTGTCCAGCTGCCAAAGCTTCCAGCTTCCAACCTTCCAGCTTCCAATCTACAATGTACTAATACATTGTTCCTGCGAGGAGGGAGCTGGCTGATGTGATTGCAGAGCCATTGGCCATTACCTTTGAAAACTCGTGGCGATCGGGGGAGGTCCTGGACAATTGGAAAAAGGCAAATATAGTGCCCATCTTTAAAAAAGGGAAGAAGGAGAATCCGGGGAACTACAGACTCACCTCAGTCCCTGGAAAAATCATGGAGCAGGTCCTCAGGGAATCCATTTTGAAACACCTGGAGGAGAGGAAGGTGATCAGGAACAGTCAACATAGATTCACCAAGGACAAGTCATGCCTGACCAACCTGATTACCTTCTATAATGAGATAACTGGCTCTGTGGATATGGGGAAAGCGGTGGACATGATATACCTTGACTTTAGCAAAGCTTTTGATACGGTCTCCCACAGTATTCTTGCCAGCAAGTTAAAAAAGTATGGATTGGATGAAGGTAGATAGAAAGCTGGCTAGATCATCGGGCTCAATGGGTAGTGATCAATGGCTTGATGTCTAGTTGGCAGCTGGTATCAAGCAGAGTGCCCAAGGGGTTGGTCCTGGAGCCGGTTTTGTTCAACATCTTCATTTAATGATCTGGATGATGATCATTTGTCTTCCACATGGACACACACAAAACTGTAATTCCCATCATCAGGCTATGGTGACATCAAACCATGCTTGAGTTCATGAAGTTACTACAAGCCTTGGGTGCTCCATAAATTAAAATTTACCTTTTGGAGGTTGGGTTCGGTTTTTTGTTTTGTTCTGGTCATGCACGCATCCACATTTTAAGACAAAAAAACCTCTCCCCAGCATCTACAGCTTTCCTTAACGGAAACAGCTTCTCCTCTTTGGACGCAGAACGGCGAGTTTCATTGTTTGGCTACCCCCTGTTATTTTCAAAGATGTGACTTATACCGCATTTGAAAGTTAGTTGCCCACATTCACGAGTGCCAAATTGCCTGCCTACCCTGTGAGCCCTTGTAGTGGGGCAACTGCCCCACTCCAGTAGAACAAGGGTTAAAAGCAGCCCTGGAGAGGGCTGGGGCTGTGAAACGCTAGGCTGATTGGGGAAAGCAGCCACAGTGGGGCCACACCCCAATCAGGCCACAGCTGGCCCTATAAAAGGGCTGTAAGCCAGGTGCTGAGGAAGTCTCTCTCTAACTCTGTAGAGAGAAGAATCTAGCTGCCAGAGTGAAAAGGGCACTTGGAGCAGAGCAGAGCAGGGTTGGGGAAAGGCCAGAGGAGCTGGGGAGCTCTAGCCTGGCAACTCCCCAGGCTGAGGGCTTGGTAAAGGCCTATGCAGGTACTGGCGCTGGGAGGTGCAGCCCAGAGATAGGCACCTGGTCCAACCTCCTTGCCAATGATGAGTGGCTCTCACAGACTGCAGTTTGCCCCAGTGAGTGGGGGCTAGATGACAACTGGCAGTAGCCACTGAGGCAAGGTGGGTTTAGAGGGTTGGAGGTTCCCCTGGAAGGGGAGACCCAGAGCGTGGGGGTACTGCTGGGGCAGAACCCTGAGGAAAAGGGCACTGGGGTCCGGGAGGGACATGGGGCCAGTGGCAGGCGAGACACCGGCCAGAAGGAGGCACTCCAGAACTGAAAAAGAGTTAATTCCCAAACGACCAGCAGGAGGTGCCACACCGGTGAGTCATCACTTCGCTACAGCCCTATTACCCCAACTGCCCGTTCAGCTCCATTCTTTGTGCAAATGGCCAGTTAGCTGCATTACCAACTGTGACAGGTTTCAGAGGGGTAGCCGTGTTAGTCTGTGTCAGCAAAAACAACGAGGAGTCCTTGTTGCACCTTAGAGACGAACAAATTTATTTGGGCTAAGCTTTCATGGGCTAAAACCAGTTAAATGTATTACCGACTCTGCAAGTACCCCATATGCAGGCATTGAATGTCTGTGCATGCAAATAAGGAATGGAATTGCCTGTGGAAAAATTCACATCCTGAATTGTGACGATTAGTCCCTGGAAGTATTGTTGAAGCATCATCTGGCATCTTTTGTTCACCTAAATGGAGATCCAAGTCTCCAAAGACTCTCTATGGCTCCTTGAGCAATCTACAGGTGACAACTGGTGAGCCCTCTTTCAATTTATGATCTATTTTAAAATATGAAAAAAAATTAGATTGCAGTGCCCTCTGGTGGACAGTTAAAGAAACTGATAAAATTCAGCATTATCAAGATATCAAAAAATGGATACAGTAGCCAGAATGCAGCACTGATTTTACTTAGTGTACTTTGGACAACAGTTCATTTGTATTACTTATTCAAATTACAACATAACTTTTTAGGGGAAAAAAATCATTACAGCAATTTGTATTCTATCCCTTTAGGGATTTTTTTCTAGAGAAGGAAAGATACAGGATTGTAATAATTGTGTAAAGCCTTAGTCAGATAATGATTCATGTTTGTAAGGCACTTTGAAGATAAATGTGAAAGAACTTTTCCAGAAGCATTAACAGGGATAAAAGCAATATGAGTCCAGAGACTTTAAACAGGATTCTATCGAAGTTACTCTAAAAACCCTATAGAATTTGACAGACAGATCCTTTCTATAATTTTTTAAACCATTCCATAGAATTTGATAGAGAATTATATTCCAGTTACAGAATTCTATCGCTTCAGTTACAAGTTATATGGAGACGTTATATTCCTCTATTGAGTTCATTAGGACTTTCTTAGGAAGGGAAATCATCAGACAGCTTAAGCATCATTAAGTCAGCCTTGTCTTGTATATGGAACTGCCCAGGCATGGCACTATTCAGGATCAGACGAACTCCACCTATGTGTGTCTGCGCATGGCGATGGCTTCTATTCTGTCTCTTAGGGTTTTTGCCCAGTCATCTTCTCTCCTCAGTGTTGTGGATCTGGTCTCCATCACTTTTAAAACTTGTATATCGGGTGGAACTTCAGGAACAAGCTTCACTCGGAGCACGGCATCTGGGAACTTTGCTGCTGAGGCAGGTGCTAAGCAGCACCTGGGTCTGCTGTGAAAAGAGAGAGAGAGACCTAGGATGTCGTGTACTATTAGTAGTTCTGGGGTCAGTTGGGTGTAGACCCACCCAAAATAAAGGGCCCGTCTCCTCAGCTAAAGGGGCAGAACCACCAAGCCTAGGCTCTTAGCGATTTCTGGGGACAATTAAAGAGAAAACAGGAGTGGGGTCAAAGGTTAATAATGAGGGAGCCAGAGGGGCACACTGAGGAGAGAACTCCAGACAGCGCCCACGGCTCCTCAAAGGTGTCTAAGGAGTCAATGGACACTGCCCAGAGGAACTCTGGCTGGAGGTCTGATCTGAAAAGGGAACGGAAATAGGCCCCGTTGTCGCAGAGCACTCCCTGGTCCAGTTTCCTCCTCCCAGTGTGGTGGATGGTCAACCTGGCCAGTGCCAGGAGGAGGTTGACAAGAAGGTCCCGCAACCCTGTGGGGCACAGATGGGGTGTGATTGGATCAGGAGGTGCAGCCACAACCTCAGTAAGAGGTTATGAAGGAGCTGGAAGAGAGGCTGCAACCTGAGGCACCCATGCAGATGTGAGCCAGGATCTCCCTCTTGCTGCAGAAAGAAGCACAAATGCTGCTCTCATAAGATCACCCGGGATGTTAGCCACTTCCTGAAAGGAATCTGGCCTTCCATTAGTAGCTTCTTACTTGCTGACATGGCAGTCCAACTGCTGATAATGGTAGTGAACAGCCACAGCTGAGTGGGGACACAACAGGTAGTGATTATCTTCCCAACAGCGTCTCATTGCTTGAACAATGTCTTCGTCAGATGCTGAACATGAGCTCAGCACTTCAGAAAGCTGGAGAACCAAGGAGAGGGAAAAAACAGAAACAAAATCCCCAAAAATCATAGACAAAAACCACACTAGAATTTACAGATCAATGTCAAATCATTTTTAAAAATGTATTAAAAGTTCATTCTATGATATTACCACTTGTATGTAAAACCTTCTTATTTGTTAGTATCTTGAATGCAAGAGAGACGGGTACTTCTGTCAGACACATTGATATCATCACCAGAGTCAGTCCAGCTATATCAGTTAATAACTGCCCTTTGTTGGCGGACACAATGCAACTGACGCCGGTATTTGAGGATATAGATCCCAACCCCTGATGTTTGTGATGGGTGAAATAATACATATCTTCTATGATTTAACAAGGGCATTGCTAGTGTTTCTTTCCCATGGAGATAAGAAACACTGAAACCATTAGTTTACTTTTCACCTTTGATTATTCTCCCTTTCAGCCTGATGCCTGATTCACCAAAGCTCTTGCTTAAAAGGTTAAGCATGCAGGTAGTCCCACAGAAATCCATACAACCACTCACAAATTTAAAGTTATGCACTTGGTTAAAAGCTTTGCTGGCTCAGGGTGTTGGACAGTGAAACTACATTGTCGGGGAGTGTTTTGGTCCTATGTACAAATAATGCACATGCTACTGGACTGGGGTTTCTAGGACTACAGGGGAATGTTTAAATCCCAACAAAATGATTGCAATTTTAAAAGATACCTATGCACACAGGTTTTGTAAACACCTGTCTTCCAACACCCTACCTACAGATACCTACATTTTAGGTTTGAGATGACGTGGCATGATCCCTTCAATACACTTGCAATATTAATATTTATTCTGAAAACAGTTGATTTAAAAAAATTGTGATGGAAAAGTATTTACTAAACACACATGAAGGGACTGACCTTTCTCTGCACTTCTTCTGGGAGTGTAAGGTTTTTCGACGTGTAAAACTGTTCCATCAGAGTTTTAATCAAGCTGCCATCACAGTCCGAAAGCAGCCACAAGATTCTCTCCATATTGTAAGGTTCCTAAAAAACACACACTACACACATGAACCTCCATCCACAAAGGATCAAATTCAGAATCTGGAGCACCGGTGATCTCTAGTTGGATACTTACTGCGGTAGATACTACTGTACCGCACGGCTGAGCACCTCTTGTGTGCTCAATGAGAATTGGAGATACTCAGCTCCTTGCAGGATCAGGCCTTGTATATTTGTGTCAAAATAAATAGGGCTGGAAACACCCAGCTACCTGGCTCTATTCCAGGCCATTTATAAAGGTACGTCAGCACATTTGGGAGCTTTTACTGGCCTGTACATTGCTGTCACTATTGTCCTGGAATTTCTCCTCCTAGGAAACAATTCACAGCTCATTTCACATTGAGAGGGGTTGCCTGCATGAGACACTTTTCTGGTATAGCTTCAGTTTTGTCGGCCTTCACTCTCACCCCCCACAGGATTCCAGCCTCATTCCATGGCAAACAATGGAGGGTGCTCGCTGAATGAGTAGCATTCGATATTTCTCTTAATCTTCATTTGTACATGGAGAAACATAATGAAGTAGAAATAATGAGGAGTCCGTGTGGCACCTTAGAGACTAACGAATTTATTGAAAGCAACCTGCATCCTTTCATGTATTTATACCTGCTCCTGTATTTTCGCTCCATGCATCTGATGAAGTGGGTTCTAGCCCACGAAAGCTTATGCCCAGATAAATTGGTTAGTCTCTAAGGTGCCACAAGGACTCCTCGTTATTTTTGCGGATACAGACTAACACGGCTGCCCCTCTGAAACCTGTCATAATGAAGTAGCCATCTAGTGGCTTATGTGGAAGAAATTCTTTAAGGGACTGGTCTCAGTCTAGTTGCTAATCAAAACCTATAAACCACACCACGAAAACCACCAGTGCCATGGGAAGTTCAAGATTAGGGCCCCCTTGTGCTCGGCGTTGTCTGGACAAAGAAAGAAGATAGTCCTGACCCAAGCGAGCTCAGAGTCTAGGGGTTTGTCTACACTTGAAACACCTCAGTGGCACAGCTGCAGCTGCGCTGCTGTAGCACTTCAGGGTAGATACTACCAATGCCGAGGGGAAGATTCTCTCCTCGGCCTCGTTAATCCACCTCCCCAAGAACTGGTAAGTAGGCTGATGAAGAATTTAGTGCTGTCTACACCGAGGGCTTAGAGCTGCTTAAGTCCATTGCTCAGGGGTGTGGATTTCCACACCTCTGAGCAATGTAGCTGGGTCAACCTAACGTTTTAGAGTTAGCAGGAGGACAAAAAAGAGGAAGAGGACCCCATTATATGGCCCAGTGATGGGGTGTGCATCCTAATAGGCCCTGAAGGGGTTAATGTGGGCCTGAGAGGCAAAAGACTCAGGTGTAGCTGATCATGAAGCCTGCTGGGTAGGGGCTGGCTGGATAGTATAAAGCCAGGAAGTTGAGAGCAGAAGACAGCTGCAGGGAGATCTGCAGTCACTCCCTAGAGTGAAAGGGTGTTGGCCATGGACAAGGAGGAGATCCAGCAGGAGAGTAAACCTGGGACCCTGCCCGAGACTGGGGTTTCAGGCAAGAAAGGTAAAGTAATAACTGCCCTTTGTTATGCCATGGGGAGCAAAGGAACCGCCGGTGGTAAACCAGAGGTAGGGAGGTGGAGTAGGAGCCGTAGGAAACAGCAACAGGGTCTGAGAGCAAGAAGCCCTAGGTTGTTAGTCACAGGGTCCCTGGGCTGGAACCCAGAGTAGCAGGTGGACCAGGGCTCCCCTACCAGCCACTGGCAAAATGGCACAGGACCTGCAATTGGAAGAGAAGATTGCCTGAGACAACATATGAACAGCTTGTCCAGTGTGACGTTGTTACCCCAGAACAGGGGGATAATATAGTGACCTGGCTAGAGGTCAGGAAGAAGATTAGCAGAATTACTGACATTTTGGCAGAGACACAGGATTTTTTCATTGTGCTCCTGGATGAAGAACATGGTCAACAACTCCACTTCTCAGGCACAATGGAACTTTCTACCACAGGGGAAAAGCTCGTCTATACAGGAGACAGAGCTGTCTCAAAGGCGGTCTGAGACTGTGGAATGACCTATCTGGAACTACCGACCATCACAAACCTCCCCACTTTCTCCAAATGCCAGGGAAACGTCTTCAGTCTGCTGTTGGTAGTATAAACACAGAGCAACACGTTAACAAAACAAAAAAAATCCATAACAAAACACCATACTGCACACAGAATTCTCCCACTAGGGAAACAATCAGAGGGAGAATGAACCACACATGACATGTTAGTTACATCACTTCATGCACTACTGGAAGGCACTCAGACTCTGCAGTGAAGAGTGTGGTGTAAGAACCAATGTAGAACAGAATACGGACAGCAAAATAATTTTAGTAGATTCATCATTCAACATAGTATATATGATCTCTCCTTCTTAAGCAGACACGTACCTGAATATCCATTGCAGAAGCTAAAGTTGGCTTAACGCTCCCCGAGAACGAGAAATCTCCATGCTGAATTGCCCTGTGCATAATGTCGTTATTATTCACCACAGCGACGAGTTGGATTGGAAGTCCCATTTTCTGGGCGATATATCCAGCTGGGAAAAAAAGTAATTACACCTGGACTTCAACCCCGTGATGAAACGCTCAGAAAGCGCATTAACCAATGAAATCATTGCTCCTCCATTTGTGCAAATTTATCAGGAGAGGCCAAAAATTATGTTCCATAATGCAGCTCTATCTTTAATATACAAGTATAGCCCAAAGAAACTACAGCTCCCTGTATACAATGCTCCATTTGAGCAGCCTCACAGCAAGAGAGAGCACCGCATGGTTGGTCCTGGACTCTGCGGCCCCCACCATCATATTAAGAGATGTTGTGAAAAGAGGGGCCTCTGGAAGATGCTTTTCATTCAAATAGGATGTGACTTTTGAACTCTTGGCAACATGCTAATGCAGCTTCATGCAGATGCTCCTGAAATATCATGAATGCAACTTTTTACATCACCCCTCGTATTGCTTTTCCAGTAGATATGATTCCCCTAAAGTTAAAAAGGTCAGAACTGTAAAGTTAGGAGAGAGCTGTTACCATGATTGCCCCTCCTGCAAAATAGTATAGAGTTCATGTGCAAATGGACGTATAATAAGCCACAAGTACACACAGGCCAGATTAGTTGTACTACTACAAATGTATTCACGTCTAATTTAGAAAAATTAGATCTGCAGTATTTTCTCTCTTCAGTTTCCAACTCATTCTCTTCACATGTATTTCTAACATGCTCATCCCCATATTATCTATATATGGCACCATAGCACTATTTGGGATTATCTGTATCACGTATGGCACCAACAATGCTGTTCGTTCTTAAATATTACTAATCATGATTTAAGTGGTTCAGAAAAAAAATACAACCTCCCTCTTTATCACAAACCAGTGTTTGGTTTTAAGACCCAAAGAATGTCTTTCCCCCCCCACCTAACCTGTGAGGTTTCCTCCAGCCCCTGTTGGCACAACAATTTTCACAGCCGGAAGTGGAGTCATGTCCATGGATGGGGTGCATTGAAAATAAGCATAGAAGTAGTGAGCGATCTGCACCATAATCCTAGACCAGTTGATTGAGTTCAAACTCATCAGATTGTGTTGTCTGGCAAAATCTGCATCAGCGAACAATTCTTTGATCGACTCGTCAATTTCATCACTATTTCCATGAGCTGTGGAAAAAGAGGAAGGAACAATCAGGAGTATTAACTGAAGTGTTGCTGAAATTAGTGAATTAGGCATAAAATAGTTGTTTTCGCCTACCAAATAGGATTCAAGATCGATAGGTTATTCTAGCCATCGAACTGGAGCTGGGGTTTTGGTTCAGCCATCACACATATAGAGGGTCCAACAGCAATATTTGGATCCAGATGTGGGTTCCAATTCTAAATTACTCAGCATTCCCAACTTTTAAGAGTGTTTGGATCTGGGACTTTGGTTTGAGCTCATCTCTAGGTTATTCCAAGGTCATAACATGAACCATCAGCAGAGTCAAGACTTGAATGCATGTCTTATGGCTCCCAGAGTGCTGCCTGGGCCAAAGTGAGTCATGAAAGATCCTTCTAAGAAGAAAACTGACCAGAACAACTCAAACTATTTACAAGGGAGGGGAAGACTGAGCACCAAGGAGGATAAATTACCTTTGAGGGAAAGTCTCATTCTTTTAGTGCAAACCAATTATCTGTGTAAATACTATTCAGACACTGGGGAATAGTTTTAAACCTATGACTAGAAAAGAAGGAAACCTGAGCAGCTCTGAGTCAACTGGTGAACAAGTCAAGAGAGTAAAGCAACTCCAACTAGCCTCCAATTAGTCAGAGGCCTGGGATTCTGACAAGTGAAACATTGAAGTAAGTCATGCTGAATAGAGAGAAGCGGGAGAGGGTAATATATTTTATTGGACCAACTTCTGTTGGTGAGAGCGACGAGCTTACAAAGAGCTCTTCTTCAGGTCTGGGAAACATACTCAGACCTGAAGAAAAGCTCTGTGTAAATGCGAAAGCTTTTCTCTCTCACCAGCAGAGGTTGGTCCTATAAAAGGTATCACCTCACCCACCTTGTCTCTCTAATTTCTAGGGACCCACATGGCTACAAAATACTGCACACAAGTCATGGTGATTGATGGCCCAACATGGTACACCCATAGTGGGAGCAGCATGTAACACAATTCCCCCGAGGCTTCTAGAATTAATGGCCAGTTCACATTGGGACTGACTTTACCATCAACCCAGCAATAGTATAAAATAGATAATCTAACAACGTGCAAACCAATAAAGACATGGACGTTCTCTTCGATCACCGTCGTCATCTGCAGTTCTTGTATCTGGCTGCAGAGACCTTTGGGTAACAGAACAAAGATATCCATGTTGTTTTCCCCTCGCACACTTTCAATTGCCGCACTACCGGTGTCTCCCGCAGTTCCTGTTTCACATGAAAATAATCAAGGAGAAAATAATTATATCTACTAATTAAGAGTTAATTAAAGACTGAAAGATCAGCCACATTTGTGTTTTCACACAGAAGAAGGGTGCAGTTCTCAGTCCGGGATACTTTTGGTTAGTGCCGGTTGTGTGGCATTTAATACTGGAAAATGAACACCTCCCAGTAGGCAAGTGTCTGCATCACAAACCACTACCACCAGTGGCACCAAGGAATGAATGGGAGGCTGAACCAGTAAAGATGCCCTCTAGGTCAAGTGAGGCATACTGGCTGCCCTGTTCCGGAGATAACCCTGGAGACTTACATACTAGTTAACAATCCAGTTCCACTTATAAGCACTAATATGAGGCTAGAGTATATGGACCATTTTGGTAGCCTCTGCACTGGCATAAATTCCAAGTACATTGCTTGCACCCATCTGTTAGCTGTAACCTACTGTAGGGAGCCAGGGTGGCTCCCCTCTGAACCAGAGGGTAAAGAGCCACCCTCTCAGCCTGATCCCCAGAAGGGGATCAAGCTTCCGCCAATCCCCGGAAGGGGAAGGGTGGGACAGGAAGTATAAAGGGCGGGGCCCTCTGCCCAGTGAAGAGAGCATCAGGGAGGGAGGGAGATACAGGCTGCTGGCTGCTCCCTCGCGATCCTGCTGCTGACCCAGGCAAAGCCCTGGGCAAGGAGGAGCCTGACCGGGAGGAAGGCCTGTGGCAACCAGGGCTGCCAGCCGCCGAGGACCTGGAGGGGCCTGACTGCAGCCCGGGCCAGCATGAGTCTGATACCGAGGGGGAGCGGGAGTGGCCCGCAGCGGAATACCCGGACGAGATGGAGGGACCGGAGCTGCCCGCAGCGGAATACCCGGAGGAGATGGAGGGACCGGAGCTGCCCGCAGCGGAATACCCGGAGGAGATGGAGGGACCGGAGCTGCCCGCAGCGGAATACCCGGAGGAGATGGAGGGACCGGAGCTGCCCGCAGCGGAATACCCGGAGGAGATGGAGGGACCGGAGCTGCCCGCAGCGGAATACCCGGAGGAGATGGAGGGACCGGAGCTGCCCGCAGCGGAATACCCGGAGGAGATGGAGGGACCGGAGCTGCCCGCAGCGGAATACTAGGACGAGATGGAGGGACCGGAGCGGCCCGCAGCGGAATACCCGGACGAGATGGAGGGACCGGAGCGGCCCGCAGCGGAATACTAGGACGAGATGGAGGGACCGGAGCTGCCCGCAGCGGAATACCCGGAGGAGATGGAGGGACCGGAGCTGCCCGCAGCGGAATACCCAGACGAGATGGAGGGACCGGAGCTGCCCGCAGCGGAATACCCGGAGGAGATGGAGGGACCGGAGCTGCCCGCAGCGGAATACCCGGAGGAGATGGAGGGACCGGAGCTGCCCGCAGCGGAATACCCGGAGGAGATGGAGGGACCGGAGCTGCCCGCAGCGGAATACTAGGACGAGATGGAGGGACCGGAGCGGCCCGCAGCGGAATACCCGGACGAGATGGAGGGACCGGAGCGGCCCGCAGCGGAATACCCGGACGAGATGGAGGGACCGGAGCGGCCCGCAGCGGAATACCCGGAGGAGATGGAGGGACTGGAGCTGCCCGCAGCGGAATACCCAGACGAGATGGAGGGACCGGAGCTGCCCGCAGCGGAATACCCGGAGGAGATGGAGGGACCGGAGCTGCCCGCAGCGGAATACCCGGACGAGATGGAGGGACCGGAGCTGCCCGCAGCGGAATACCCGGACGAGATGGAGGGACCGGAGCTGCCCGCAGCGGAATACCCGGAGGAGATGGAGGGACCGGAGCTGCCCGCAGCGGAATACCCGGACGAGATGGAGGGACCGGAGCTGCCCGCAGCGGAATACCCGGAGGAGATGGAGGGACCGGAGCTGCCCGCAGCGGAATACTAGGACGAGATGGAGGGACCGGAGCGGCCCGCAGCGGAATACCCGGACGAGATGGAGGGACCGGAGCGGCCCGCAGCGGAATACCCGGACGAGATGGAGGGACCGGAGCGGCCCGCAGCGGAATACCCAGAGGAGATGGAGGGACCGGAGCTGCCCGCAGCGCAATACCCGGAGGAGATGGAGGGACCGGAGCTGCCCGCAGCGGAATACCCGGAGGAGATGGAGGGACCGGAGCTGCCCGCAGCGGAATACCCGGACGAGATGGAGGGACCGGAGCTGCCCGCAGCGGAATACCCGGAGGAGATGGAGGGACCGGAGCTGCCCGCAGCGGAATACCCGGACGAGATGGAGGGACCGGAGCTGCCCGCAGCGGAATACCCGGACGAGATGGAGGGACCGGAGCTGCCCGCAGCGGAATACCCGGAGGAGATGGAGGGACCGGAGCGGCCCGCAGCGGAATACCCGGACGAGATGGAGGGACCGGAGTGGCCCGCAGCGGAATACCCGGAGGAGATGGAGGGACCGGAGCGGCCCGCAGCGGAATACCCGGAGGAGATGGAGGGACCGGAGTGGCCCGCAGCGGAATACCCGGAGGAGATGGAGGGACCGGAGCTGCCCGCAGCGGAATACCCAGACGAGATGGAGGGACCGGAGCTGCCCGCAGCGGAATACCCGGAGGAGATGGAGGGACCGGAGCGGCCCGCAGCGGAATACCCGGACGAGATGGAGGGACCGGAGTGGCCCGCAGCGGAATACCCGGACGAGATGGAGGGACCGGAGTGGCCCGCAGCGGAATACCCGGACGAGATGGAGGGACCGGAGCGGCCCGCAGCGGAATACCCGGAGGAGATGGAGGGACCGGAGTGGCCCGCAGCGGAATACCCGGAGGAGATGGAGGGACCGGAGCTGCCCGCAGCGGAATACCCAGACGAGATGGAGGGACCGGAGCTGCCCGCAGCGGAATACCCGGAGGAGATGGAGGGACCGGAGCTGCCCGCAGCGGAATACCCGGAGGAGATGGAGGGACCGGAGCTGCCCGCAGCGGAATACCCGGAGGAGATGGAGGGACCGGAGTGGCCCGCAGCGGAATACCCGGAGGAGATGGAGGGACCGGAGTGGCCCGCAGCGGAATACCCGGAGGAGATGGAGGGACCAGAGCTGCCCACAGCGGAATACCCGGAGGAGATGGAGGGACCGGAGTGGCCCGCAGCGGAATACCCGGAGGAGATGGAGGGACCGGAGCTGCCCGCAGCGGAATACCCGGAGGAGATGGAGGGACCGGAGCTGCCCGCAGCGGAATACCCGGAGGAGATGGAGGGACCGGAGCTGCCCGCAGCGGAATACCCGGAGGAGATGGAGGGACCGGAGCTGCCCGCAGCGGAATACTAGGACGAGATGGAGGGACCGGAGCTGCCCGCAGCGGAATACCCGGAGGAGATGGAGGGACCGGAGCTGCCCGCAGCGGAATACCCGGAGGAGATGGAGGGACCGGAGCTGCCCGCAGCGGAATACCCAGACGAGATGGAGGGACCGGAGCTGCCCGCAGCGGAATACCCGGAGGAGATGGAGGGACCGGAGCTGCCCGCAGCGGAATACCCAGACGAGATGGAGGGACCGGAGTGGCCCGCAGCGGAATACCCGGAGGAGATGGAGGGACCAGAGCTGCCCACAGCGGAATACCCGGAGGAGATGGAGGGACCGGAGTGGCCCGCAGCGGAATACCCGGAGGAGATGGAGGGACCGGAGCTGCCCGCAGCGGAATACCCGGAGGAGATGGAGGGACCGGAGCGGCCCGCAGCGGAATACCCGGAGGAGATGGAGGGACCGGAGCTGCCCGCAGCGGAATACCCGGAGGAGATGGAGGGACCGGAGCTGCCCGCAGCGGAATACCCGGACGAGATGGAGGGACCGGAGCTGCCCGCAGCGGAATACCCGGACGAGATGGAGGGACCGGAGCTGCCCGCAGCGGAATACCCGGACGAGATGGAGGGACCGGAGCTGCCCGCAGCGGAATACCCGGACGAGATGGAGGGACCGGAGCTGCCCGCAGCGGAATACCCGGAGGAGATGGAGGGACCGGAGTGGCCAGCAGCGGAATACCCGGAGGAGATGGAGGGACCGGAGCTGCCCACAGCGGAATACCCGGAGGAGATGGAGGGACCGGAGCGGCCCGCAGCGGAATACCCGGAGGAGATGGAGGGACCGGAGCTGCCCGCAGCGGAATACCCGGAGGAGATGGAGGGACCGGAGCTGCCCGCAGCGGAATACCCGGAGGAGATGGAGGGACCGGAGCGGCCCGCAGCGGAATACCCGGACGAGATGGAGGGACCGGAGTGGCCCGCAGCGGAATACCCGGACGAGATGGAGGGACCGGAGTGGCCCGCAGCGGAATACCCGGACGAGATGGAGGGACCGGAGCGGCCCGCAGCGGAATACCCGGAGGAGATGGAGGGACCGGAGTGGCCCGCAGCGGAATACCCGGAGGAGATGGAGGGACCGGAGCTGCCCGCAGCGGAATACCCGGAGGAGATGGAGGGACCGGAGCGGCCCGCAGCGGAATACCCAGACGAGATGGAGGGACCGGAGCTGCCCGCAGCGGAATACCCGGAGGAGATGGAGGGACCGGAGCTGCCCGCAGCGGAATACCCGGAGGAGATGGAGGGACCGGAGCTGCCCGCAGCGGAATACCCGGAGGAGATGGAGGGACCGGAGCTGCCCGCAGCGGAATACCCGGAGGAGATGGAGGGACCGGAGTGGCCCGCAGCGGAATACCCGGAGGAGATGGAGGGACCGGAGTGGCCCGCAGCGGAATACCCGGAGGAGATGGAGGGACCAGAGCTGCCCACAGCGGAATACCCGGAGGAGATGGAGGGACCGGAGTGGCCCGCAGCGGAATACCCGGAGGAGATGGAGGGACCGGAGCTGCCCGCAGCGGAATACCCGGAGGAGATGGAGGGACCGGAGCTGCCCGCAGCGGAATACTAGGACGAGATGGAGGGACCGGAGCGGCCCGCAGCGGAATACCCGGAGGAGATGGAGGGACCGGAGCTGCCCGCAGCGGAATACCCAGACGAGATGGAGGGACCGGAGCTGCCCGCAGCGGAATACCCGGAGGAGATGGAGGGACCGGAGCTGCCCGCAGCGGAATACCCGGAGGAGATGGAGGGACCGGAGTGGCCCGCAGCGGAATACCCGGAGGAGATGGAGGGACCGGAGCGGCCCGCAGCGGAATACCCGGAGGAGATGGAGGGACCGGAGCTGCCCGCAGCGGAATACCCGGACGAGATGGAGGGACCGGAGCTGCCCGCAGCGGAATACCCGGAGGAGATGGAGGGACCGGAGCGGCCCGCAGCGGAATACCCGGACGAGATGGAGGGACCGGAGCGGCCCGCAGCGGAATACCCGGACGAGATGGAGGGACCGGAGCGGCCCGCAGCGGAATACCCGGAGGAGATGGAGGGACCGGAGCTGCCCGCAGCGGAATACCCGGAGGAGATGGAGGGACCGGAGCTGCCCGCAGCGGAATACCCGGACGAGATGGAGGGACCGGAGCTGCCCGCAGCGGAATACCCGGACGAGATGGAGGGACCGGAGCTGCCCGCTGCGGAATACCCGGAGGAGATGGAGGGACCGGAGCTGCCCGCAGCGGAATACCCGGAGGAGATGGAGGGACCGGAGTGGCCAGCAGCGGAATACCCGGAGGAGATGGAGGGACCGGAGCTGCCCACAGCGGAATACCCGGAGGAGATGGAGGGACCGGAGCGGCCCGCAGCGGAATACCCGGAGGAGATGGAGGGACCGGAGCTGCCCACAGCGGAATACCCGGAGGAGATGGAGGGACCGGAGCTGCCCGCAGCGGAATACCCGGAGGAGATGGAGGGACCGGAGCGGCCCGCAGCGGAATACCCGGACGAGATGGAGGGACCGGAGCGGCCCGCAGCGGAATACCCGGACGAGATGGAGGGACCGGAGCGGCCCGCAGCGGAATACCCGGACGAGATGGAGGGACCGGAGCGGCCCGCAGCGGAATACCCGGAGGAGATGGAGGGACCGGAGCGGCCCGCAGCGGAATACCCGGAGGAGATGGAGGGACCGGAGTGGCCCGCAGCGGAATACCCGGAGGAGATGGAGGGACCGGAGCTGCCCGCAGCGGAATACCCAGACGAGATGGAGGGACCGGAGCTGCCCGCAGCGGAATACCCGGACGAGATGGAGGGACCGGAGCGGCCCGCAGCGGAATACCCGGAGGAGATGGAGGGACCGGAGCGGCCCGCAGCGGAATACCCGGAGGAGATGGAGGGACCGGAGTGGCCCGCAGCGGAATACCCGGAGGAGATGGAGGGACCGGAGCTGCCCGCAGCGGAATACCCAGACGAGATGGAGGGACCGGAGCTGCCCGCAGCGGAATACCCGGAGGAGATGGAGGGACCGGAGCTGCCCGCAGCGGAATACCCGGAGGAGATGGAGGGACCGGAGTGGCCCGCAGCGGAATACCCGGAGGAGATGGAGGGACCGGAGCTGCCCGCAGCGGAATACCCGGAGGAGATGGAGGGACCGGAGCTGCCCGCAGCGGAATACCCGGAGGAGATGGAGGGACCGGAGTGGCCCGCAGCGGAATACCCGGAGGAGATGGAGGGACCGGAGCTGCCCGCAGCGGAATACCCGGAGGAGATGGAGGGACCGGAGCTGCCCGCAGCGGAATACCCGGAGGAGATGGAGGGACCGGAGCTGCCCGCAGCGGAATACCCGGAGGAGATGGAGGGACCGGAGCTGCCCGCAGCGGAATACTAGGACGAGATGGAGGGACCGGAGCTGCCCGCAGCGGAATACCCGGAGGAGATGGAGGGACCGGAGCTGCCCGCAGCGGAATACCCGGAGGAGATGGAGGGACCGGAGCGGCCCGCAGCGGAATACCCGGAGGAGATGGAGGGACCGGAGCTGCCCGCAGCGGAATACCCGGAGGAGATGGAGGGACCGGAGCTGCCCGCAGCGGAATACCCGGAGGAGATGGAGGGACCGGAGCGGCCCGCAGCGGAATACCCGGAGGAGATGGAGGGACCGGAGCTGCCCGCAGCGGAATACCCGGAGGAGATGGAGGGACCGGAGCTGCCCGCAGCGGAATACCCGGAGGAGGTGGAGGGACCGGAGCTGCCCGCAGCGGAATACCCGGACGAGATGGAGGGACCGGAGCTGCCCGCAGCGGAATACCCGGAGGAGGTGGAGGGACCGGAGCTGCCCGCAGCGGAATACCCGGAGGAGATGGAGGCACCAGAGCGACCCGCCTGAGAGACCGGGTAGGAAGTAGCCCAGGGGCCGAACTACACCGTGGGGTGGGTGTGTTTGGTCAGCGGGTGCGGACGGCCCCGCTGACCCAGCGGCGGGACTTTCGCCTCCCGCCACTGTCAGGGCCCTGGGCTGAAACGCAGTGGAGTTGGGTGGGCCTGCGTTCCCCTGCCCCGGCGCTCCCCAGCCTGAGGGGCGCGCTACTGACTCCGGCGGCACACCTTCCCCGCTAATTCCCCAACGCCCGGAAGGTGTGGCTGAGGCCTGCCAGGGAGACCATAGCTCTCCACCGCCCCTAGGGGCTCGGAGGACCGACCGACACCTGTCACACCTACCAACTAGAATAGTGATGTGCTTCTTCCTTTTCTTCAGGAAGTACTGTAAAAACTGCCCTGTGCAGGACAAGGACAAGTCCTTAAAGGCATAAGTTACACCATGCCAGAGCTCCAAAACATTCAACCCATCCTTCAGCCTGGCCAGATGCACAACGTTGTTGTGCCGGAACCTCCGGAAGGCGCTGTCAATCAGATCTGGAGGGAAGCAGTTGAAGGGGACTGTTAGAACAGGTACCAGGAACAAACCTCCAACACATCACCTGCATGATCATGGTTTGCCAAGCTCATGAGAATCTTTACTGAAAAACCAAAGACTCTCCAGTACCGCAGAGCTGAGGAAGTGATAGACAGAAGCCCAACACATTATTCTCTTACAAATTAAGAGTCTGCTCCTCAGTGTAAATTGGACAGGACCACTGACCTTAACAGAGCCGTGCTGATTTATACCAACTGAGGATCTGACCCAGTCAGAACTATTTGAACAATTAAAACAAGAATCAACCAATGTTGCAGTGAACCAGCTCGGGTGGATGGTCCCCACTGCCCTCTAATGGACGCAGTGAGACTTTGGATAGGTGCTATATTAAAATCTAACTGTATAAACAAAACTGCACAACTGTCTGTCAGAGGCCGTTTACAGCTGACAGCTAAGGAGATGCTGCTTTTACAGCAGGAGAATCCAAACTTTTTTCCCACTGTCGGAGAGAAACTTGAGCTTCCATGGAGTGCACCACAGTGACATTTCTGAAGCACCAAAAGGCCACTGATTTGTTACAAGTTTTCTTTACCAAAACCTACACCTGGCTTCATGTTACATGCTTGTTTTGTGATCCATTTTGCCAAGGGAAAATATAGAACCAGAAATTTCTGGTAGAAGAAGGAATCGATTTTCTACATTTGCTTTTACATCTGTTTTCAAATATGTGTTACTTAAAACAGTCTGGGCCAAATTCTGACAGGGTGCTACCCAAAGGCAGAGAAAAACCACGCACACAGCAAGAGAGGAAATTTCCTCCTTAATCCTGTCTACACCAATCAAAAACCACTTAGGAATCCACAGGTCTTCTATGATAGAAGCCACAAAGGTGACAGAGCCTGCTTGCTTATCTTTTCCATGCACACCCTGGGATACACCAAAGGTCTCATCTGATACGATCCCATGTTCCTAGGAGTTTTCTACATGGAACAGCAGTGTGTGGCTGGCACTGCTGCAGCCAGCATAAAGGTGCCCAAAAGCACTGATTTTGCAGCTTTATACACACTGTATTTGCACCCACTTGCAACAGAGATCTGCCTTCCTACAGCAACCTGGGAAACTGTATTAGCCATTTAAGAGAATGATTTTTATAGACAGAGACAGAATTTGGCCCTGTGTTTGTTTAAAGAGACTCTTCTGCTAGTCTTCAGAATAGAAGCAGATTTCCAACAATCTAGTTCAATGACAAGTGGATGTAACAATTGGGGGAGAGAAAGGACAGGGTAACATTAAAAACATTGTGCTGGAAATGGCCCACCTTGATTATCACACACATTGTAAGGAGAGTGATCACTTTAGACAAGCTATTACCAGCAGGAGAGTGGGGTGGGGGGAGAGAAAACCTTTTGTAGTGGTAAACACCCACTTTTTCATGGTTTGTGTGTACAAAAACATCTTCTGTATTTTCCACAGTATGCATCCAATGAAGTGAGCTGTAGCTCACGAAAGCTTATGCTCAAATAAATTGGTTAGTCTCTAAGGTGGCACAAGTCCTCCTTTTCTTTTTATTAAAATAACTATTGAGATTCTGGCCAGTAAGGGCCTCCATAGGTCAACTGAGGATCAGGGTTATTAGACTGATGGATTAATACAGGGTCACAGTGATTCTCAAACTTTTTGTATTGGCAACCCCTTTTACACAGTAAGCCTCTGAGTGCAGCCCCCCCCCTTATAAATTAAAAACATTTTTAATATTTAACATTATTTTAAAAGGTAACTTTATAACCCTGTTCTTCAAAATGGATTTACCTTTTCTCATCACTTTCACATTAAGACTAACACACATTTTTATTGAATTATTGTTATAAGCAGAAAAGAATTTTTTAAATCATTACTGTTTAGTACTGGGGGTGTGAAGAAACTTTGCCAATATCACTTTTCACAGCAGATTTAGCGCCCCATCGCCACCCTTACGGCACTGCCTTCAGAGCTGGGCAGCTCATGACTCCCACATCATAACCTCACAACCCCCTGATAGGATGCGACCCCCATTTCGAGAACCGCTGTGGTAAAATAATAGTCTCATCTAAGAGCTTTGATACAAATAGTGTGACCCCTACAGCATGTTTCTGGTTTGCGTTTACCATTCAGCTCTTTCCGTGGGATTAGTTCAGATGAGATGAAGAGTGAACTCAGCTCTTTCACCAGCTCTGGATAGGAGAAGGCACTCCATGTTCGCAGAGTGTTATAGTCCAGGGTAGGGATTTCCTGGGGCACAAAAAGGCCACCATCCGGTGCATAGCCAGAAAAGAGGGCTCCTTCAAAGTCAACGCTCCTGGCTTCTCCTCGAGTGCTGACGTACCTCATGTTTCTGGCGTCACTGCAAGAGACGTGACAGTTACACCAGGGGGAGAAGTCTGGGGTATCGCAAGACAGGGAGACAGACTGACGGGTATTCTGTGGCTGCTGTTGTTATGCCCTTTACTGATCTGTGTCATGGAAACAAGGAACAGGACTAATTCACCAAGGCAACTAGTTCTGTGGAAGTAAAAAGGAGTATTCTCAGGCCAGGACTCTCTGAGGAGATTAGAGGTACTCTGCATATTCCATGGGGCCTGGGAAATTTATTTGGGGAAGAAGAGAATTCAATGGCTTCCGAATGCAGGGCCTGATTCCAAGAAGTGCTCAGCACCCACACCTCAGAATGAGACCCAGAGTGCAGACAGGAACTCCAAGCCCCAGTGTGTCCTGAGCCAACAAGGCAGGGGGAGCCTTACACACTTAACACTGGGAAACCAAAATTCCAGAGGATTCTCCTCTTACAACATTTAGTTCTCTGCAGCTTGAACCCCCTCCCCTCCGTACATGCCCCAAATATATTTAAATTCACTTATTTTCAAATCAGAAAAATAAACGTCTCCCCGTCTTTAAAAGGACCCAGGTAACAACAGGGCCCAGGCAACCTGCCTGGGCCAGACCCATCTCTCCACTCTCTTCCAAGACGTGCCTCTGGCAGCCACAGCTGCAGTGCAGCCTAAAGACGTACAGTTTTGGAAGCAGTACAGGACAGCCTGAGTAATGGCCCCCAAGCCTCTGGTTAGACTCTCCCTCCTGGCTGACGCAATGCTCCCAGCAACTCCCATCCAAAACATTCCCTCCCTCCCCACAGCAAATGCTTTGCAATTCAGTTTCCTTCTGTGTCCAGTTCTAAGCAGCCTGTTGGAGTCCCCTTCACAGTGGTAGGATCCCAGTTGCTGGTCGTTCTTTGAGAGGTGGCCGAGCAGTATTATTTGCTGTGCATTGGTTCACTGCCTATTTCTGACGCTGTTAAGGCAGAAGTGGATTCAGCATCTAGCGGGCATTAGAAACACCACTCGATTGGCTGCACGAAGGCGGCATGATTATTACTGCCACAGTCGTGTTACGCAGGAGGGCAGGGTAAATAATCATAGTGTTCCCTTCTGGCCTTGTAATCTATGTAAAAGAGCTGCATTTTCTGCACCCTTTCACTGAGCCTTTCTAGCATAACCTGAAAGGACTTTTCATTGCAAACAAAATCCCAAATTGATACAAGGGACATGATGGCCCCACCCAGAGAACTATTGACCCTGCAAGTCAGAAAACTATTTGCAGGAGTTACAGTATTTCAGAACTTCAGCAGTGCTGTTTAAAGCCAGGAATTTGTTTGGTTTTGCAGCTGTGGGAGTGATAAGGGACAGAACCTTGCTCTAGTCCTCCCTCAAGCACAGCATAAGAGCAGCTACAATGTTTGACCCATATGAGAGGCCTGGACCTGGAACATGGGCTTTGTGCCTGTCAGCTGTATGGGAAAATTCTGAGCCTGCCTCTACTGAGCCAGGCTAAAATCAATGTGTTCATCTATCAGACTTCTGGCTGAGTCACACGCGGTGTCTGTAGGTAGAACAGAATAAACCCCTTCCGGGGTACTCAGTCTTTAACTTTTCCTGGCCCTGGTATAGGGCCATAACCAAGAGCTTCCTCCCTGTCTTCCTGCAGCTCTCCCTGGGCTCAGTCCTTGCTCAGTCCCAGCAGCCAGCCCGGAGCTCCTTCCTAGCTCCCCCCCGGTCCCTGCCCACACTGGGCTGTCCAGGGATCTGCTGCTCTTTCAGCCAGGCAGGAACTCAGGCCCCTCTCTTCCAGCTCTGGGCAGCAACTGACGGACTCTGTCCCCGCTGCTCCTTTTTAAATGGCCGATTGCCAGCTCCTGCAGCTCCTCTGATTGGCTGCTTCCCCTGCAGCCACTCTAGGCTGCTTGGAGGACTTCTCTTCTGCTCCTCCCTGGGACAGGGGGTAGCAAGACCCTGAGGCCTCCAGCAGGAAGCCAAGGACTGGATGGGACTGGAGATTGAACTACTCTCTTAGGCCTATAGGGATCGCTCTAGTGCTATACCTGCTTCTCCCAACAATATAGGGCTGTCCACACCGTCACTTAGATCGGTGTAAGTTACTTCACTTGGAGGGTGGCTTATTCACTCCCTGAGTAACATAACTTATTCTGACATGAGCAATAGTGTGTTTTAAAATTTAAAAGTGGGACAAGTTCACCTCTAGAATGTAACTTAATCTGCTTCAATGGATTACACCAAGGATTAATTTGACCCAGGGCATGTCTACACTTGGACCCCCAAGTTAAGCACCCCCCCGAGTAAAGCCCCCCACCCCAGTTAAGCACGCCACCCCTGCACTCCCCAAAGCCCTGCCCCGAGCCGTAAGCCCACTCCCACACACCCAAACTGCTGCTGCTCGTCTGGGGCTGCCCAGCTCAGGCAGTCCCTGAGCCAGCACCAGCCGCTGCAGAAGTCACGGAGGTCATGGAAAGTCACGGAATCTGTGACCTCCGTGACAGACTCTCAGCCTTAATGATAACATAATTCCACTAATGCCTCAGGAGGATGTTAAACAGCAGCTACTAAAGTTAGACATTTTAAAATCAGTGGATCCAGATAACTTTCATCCAAGAGTATAAAAGAGCTGCCTGACAAGATCACTGGCCCATGAATGTTGATTTTCAATAACTCCTAGTGCCTGGGGGAGTTCCAGAAGACTGAAAGAAAGCTAATGTTGTGCCAGTATTTAAACAAAGTAAACAGAATGACCCAGGTAATTATAGGCCTGTCAGTCTCTGACATCATCCCAGGCAAGATAATGGAGCAGCTGACACAGAAGTTAATTAATAAAGAATTGAAGAAAAGTAATATTTCTAGTGGGGTTGTGGGGTTTGACAAGGATCTGTTCTTGGCCCTACTTTATTTAATGTTTTAAACAATGGAAGAAAACATAAAATCATCATGGATAAAGTTTGCAGATGACACAAAAATGGGGAAGTGGTGAATAATAAATAGGACTGGTCACTGATCTAGAGCAATCAGGATCGCTTGGTAAACTGGGCACAAGCAAACACTATGCGTTTTATTATAGCTAACTGTAAATATATACATCTAGGAACAAAGAATGGAGGCCATACTTCCAGGATGGGGGACTCTATCCTGGGCAGCAGTGACTGAAAAAGATTTGGGGGTTATGGTGGATAATCTGCTGAACATGATTATCATGTTATACCAGGGTGACCCTGTGGCCAAAAGAGCTAATGCGATCCTGGGATGCATAAACAGAGGAATCTAAAACAGGAGTAGAGAGGTTATTTTACCAATATATTTGACATTGGGGTAATAGCTGCTGGAATACTGTGTCCAGTTCTACGCCCACAATTCAAGAAAGATGTTGATAAATTGGAAAAGGTTCAGAAAAGAGCCACAAGTATGATTAAAGGATACAAAACATGCCTCATCAGTGATACACTCAGAGCTCAAACTATTTAGTTTAACAAAGAGAAGATTAAGGGGTGACTTGATTTTGGCCTGTAAGTACCTTCATGGGGAACAAATATTTAATAATGGGCTCTTCTATCTAGGAGAGAACGGTGTAACACAATCCAGTGGATGGTAGCTGAAGTTAGAAAAATTCAGACAGGAAATAAGGCATACATGTTACACAGTGAGAGTAATTAACCATGGGAACAATTTACCAAGGGTTGTGGTGGATTCTCCATCACTGGCAATTTTGAAATCAAGATTGGATGTTTTTTTCCCTAAAACCGCTGCTCTGGGAATGATTTTGAGGAAGTTGTCTGGCCTGTGCTATGCAGGAGGTCAGACCAGATGAGCATAATGGTTCTTTCTGGCCTTGGAAAGTACAAATGCCTCAGAATCTCAGCTTTCATTGCAAAAATCAGATTTGTAGCCATCATGTTTGTGGATCAAAACTGGAAAATCTGAACACTAAAGTCTTAAAAACAGCAAAGAAAAAGAGCCTAAACTTATTATTTTTTTAAATCTCATGATTTTTCAGAGGCCTGAATAATGATTTTTCAATTTGGGGGGTTACACACAGTATTAGACTGTAAGCAATTTGGTGCAGGGACCATCTTTTTGTTCCGCGTCTGTACAGCACCTAACACAATGGGTTCATGACTGGGGCTCCTAGGCACACCACTGCAATACAAATAATAAATCATCATACAGCGTAGGCAAACCGTTGGCTTTCCGATTCAGGCATGCAGCATTGGAAGCAGGAGGTGTCCCCGCACCACCCAGAAAGCTCTCAGACAGAGCAGGGTGAGATTTTACAGTTAAACTCCCCCTCCCCCACAGAAATACAGATTTGGGTCGACCAGAATGTTTCCAAATTTGTGTTGAATTCACCAGATTGGTTCAATCGGGGGAAAAAATGGACATTTTCAAAAACAAAACTATTCAATTTTTTAATTCAAAATTACATTTTATTTCAAAATCTCCTTTAATTTCATTTGAAAAAACTCTTCAAACAGCTGGAGAATACAACATGCTGGAGGGCCCCAGAATGAGCCTGGTCAGAGAGCCGAACAATCAATGAGCAACCCAGCACTTTTACGCCAGCAGGGGGCGCGCTCGCCCTTGCCATGTTTATTTTCAGCTTTGGGGCAGCGTTTTGCACCCTGTCCAAGCCAGAAGCAGCAGCCCCTTACAATCCAAAGCTTCTGCCAAGGGTAGCGTCTGCTGGCCCCAGCCACAGAAATCACACTGGCCTTCAAATCAGAGCTAGTCACCACCCGGCAACAGGGTGCTCTGCAGACACTCAAGCACTGAGAGCCGCTGGCCCCAGGGCCCAGCAGGAGGCGGGCTGTGGGGTGCAGGAGCCCAGGCAAATACCGCCCTGGTCAGTTACCGGCTTCAGCCTCTTGGAGCTTTGGAAACTGGCAGCTGATCCAGCCCATCCCCTGGAGTGTGAGTGGGGAAGGAGAGCCCAGCCCCAGCCAGTGGGCTGCAAGGATGCCCCAGCAGAAGAAAGCAATGCCCGCTCACCTCCGAGCAGGGCTCAAAGCAGCCCCATACAGCCATCCTTGCCCTGCCCGAAGCAGCTGGGGTTTACTTGCTAATCAGCAAGGCATGAGGCATCAGCCACCCAATGCACAAGCCGACTAGACTCCGAGGTGGAACGAAATCAGGAGTCCCCAGTCAGTGAGCTCTGCTAAGCTTTATTTACTAGCCAGTAGCAAACTGCTCTCAGCCTTTGCCTGTGTGTGAAAACAGCCCCCCACTTCAACTCAAATGTGGACTGCAGACTCCATCCAGTTGTAAGCCAAAAATCTGCATAAAGATATTTGCACTTCCATCCGTCCACGAATCTCAGGATGTTTCACAAACAATAATGAATAAAACTACACACTCCCACTGGGAGGTAGGTAAGCAACTAAAATCCATGTTATACAGATGAGGAAACTAAGGCACGGAGCAGTTATGTGACTTGCCCAAAGTCTGACAACAAGCTAGTGGCAGAGTCACTAAAACCCAACTTTCCTAGAGCCCATTCCTCTGCCTTAACCACAAGCCAATCCTTCCTCTCTTCTAGCTTCTTTTTCTTGCATCAGTTTATATAAGTTTGGTTTTACATGGCTGTATTTGGGGGAGGATGAAGAACTGGGACCTTTATTGGCTCACAGCTGGGCAAAATTTACCCCTAATGCCCCTTTTCTACTTGTGCTACATTGATGACATCTTCGTCATCTGGACCCATGGAAAAGAAGCCCTTGAGGAATTCCACCATGATTTCAACAATTTCCATCCCACCATCAATCTCAGCCTGGACCAGTCCACACAAGAGATCCACTTCCTGGACACTACAGTGCTAATAAGCGATGGTCACATAAACACCACCCAATACCGGAAACCTACTGACCGCTATTCCTACCTACATGACTCCAGCTTTCCTCCAGACCACACCACACGATCCATTGTCTACAGGCAAGCTCTACGATACAACCGCATTTGCTCCAACCCCTCAGACAGAGACAAACACCTACAAGATCTCTATCAAGCATTCTTACAACTACAATACCCACCTGCTGAAGTGAAGAAACAGATTGACAGAGCCAGAAGAGTACCCAGAAGTCACCTACACCAGGACAGGCCCAACAAAGAAAATAACAGAATGCCACTAGCCGTCACCTTCAGCCCCCAACTAAAACCTCTCCAACGTATCATCAAGGATCTACAACCTATCCTGAAGGATGACCCATCCCTCTCACAGATCTTGGGAGACAGGCCAGTCCTTGCTTACAGACATCCCTCTAACCTGAAGCAAATACTCACCAGCAACCACACACCACACAACAGAACCACTAACCCAGGAACTTATCCTTGTAACAAAGCCCGTTGCCAACTGTGCCCACGTATCTGTGCAGGGGACACCATCATAGGGCCTAATCACATCAGCCACACTATCAGAGGCTCGTTCACCTGCACATCTACCAATGTGATATATGCCATCATGTGCCAGCAATGCCCCTCTGCCATGTACATTGGCCAAACCGGGCAGTCTCTACGTAAAAGAATAAATGGACACAAATCAGACGTCAAGAATTATAACATTCAAAAACCAGTCAGAGAATACTCCGGTCACTCTATTACAGACCTAAAAGTGGCAATATTACAACAAAAAAACTTCAAAAACAGACTCCAGCGAGAGACTGCTGAATTGGAATTAATTTGCAAACTGGACATCATTAAATTAGGCTTCAATAAAGACTGGGAGTGGATGTGTCATTACACAAAGTAAAACTATTTCCCCATGTTTATTTTTTCCCCCTACTGTTCCTCACACGTTCTTGTCAACTGCTGGAAATGGCCTACCTTGATTATCACTACAAAAGGCTTTCCCGCCCCGCCCCCCCCCATGCTGGTAGTAGCTCACCTTACCTGATCACTCTTGTTACAGTGTGTATGGTAACACCCATTGTTTCATGTTCTCTGTGTATATAAAAGCTCCCCACTGTATTTTTCACTGTATGCATCCGATGAAGTGAGCTGTAGCTCACAAAAGCTTATGCTCAATAAATTTGTTAGTCTCTAATGTGCCACAAGTACTCCTGTTGTTTTTGCGGATACAGACTAACACGGCTGCTACTCTGAAACCAGTAAAAACCTGGATTCAGTTTTCTTGAATGCAAAGCTATTTATTTGAAAGAATCACAAACAGGCAGCAAAATGGCTATACAATGCCTCTTCCTAATAAGTCCCCAAGCATTAACCCCGAGTAACTATGTTGGCCCTACACAGTATCCTCATTAGCAAACAAACCAAGCATAGCTACCAGTCCTAGATGAAGGCCTTTCTTTCTTCTCTTCCTCTCAAGCACTTGGTCTGTTAAATATCCCCTGGAGCAGGGTGCTGGCTACCCTGAAACCCTCTGGCTCAAAAATCCCCACAAGTCCCTTGTAGCAGGGTGTTGGCTACCCTGTGTCCTTCATCTTACAGCATCACGGGCCTCTTCAAATGTTAATTGGGGTGAGAACTGAGCAGATGATATTCCCCGGTATTTATACCCCTTTTTCGGAGGAGTCACATGTCCCCAAAATATGCTACGTTGGCATGACATAACCTGTGTTTTCTAATGAATGTTTTCAGAAGGGACACTATGGACAGACTGAAGGCCAGCTGACATTTACTCTCTCATCAATCATTAACTCAGTAATCAATCGCTCTTTGAGGCAGCTTTGTGGTTGTGCAGGTCTTACACAGTCAGTTGACCAACGTCAGTCCGTTTCAAGTTTACCATCTATATGTGGTTTTTAGGGCTGTCGATTAATCGTAGTTAACTTATGTGATTAATTCAAAAAAATTAATCGCAATTTAAAAAATTAATCGTGATTAATCGCAGTTTTAATAGCACTATTAAACAATAGAATACCAATTGAAATTTATTAAATACTGTATTTTTGGATGTTTTTCTACATTTTCAAATATATTGATTTAAATTGTAACACAGAATACAAAGTGTACAGTGCTCACTTCATATTAGTTTTTATTACAAATATTTGCACTGTAAAAATAACAAACAAAAGAAATAGTATTTTTCAGTTCACCCTATACAAGTACTGTAGTGCAATCTCTTTATTGTGAAAGTGCAACTTACAAATATAGATTTTTTTGGTTACATAACTGCACTCAAAAACAAAACAATGTACAACAGAATCTACAAGTCCACTCAGTCCTACTTCTTGTTCAGCCAATCGCTAAGACAAACAAGTTTATTTACATTTACGGGAGCTAATGCTGCCTGCTTCTTATTTACAATGTCACCAGAAAGTGAGAACAGGTGTTCACATGGCACTTTTGTAGCCGGCGTTGCAAGGTACTTAAATGCCAGATATGCTAAACATTCATATGCCCCTTCATGTTTCAGCCACCATTCCAGAGGACATGCTTCCATGCTGATGACGCTCGTTAAAAAAAAAAATTTGTTAATTCAATTTGGGACTGAACTCCTTGGGAGAGAATTGTGTCTCCTGCTCTGTTTTACCCGCATTCTGGAATATATATTTCATGTTATAGCAGTCTCAGGTGATTACCCAGCACATATTGTTCATTTTAAGAACACTGTCACTGCAGATTTGACAAAGAAGGTATCAATGTGAGATTTCTAAAGATAGCTAAAGCACTCGACCCAAGGTTTAAGAATCTGAAGTGTTTTCCAAAATCTAGGCAGGACAAGGTGTGGAGCATGCTTTCAGAAGTCTTAAAGGAGTAACACTGCAATGCGGAAACCACAGAACCCAAACTACCAAAAAAGAAAATCAACCTTATGCTGGTGGCATCTGACTCAGATGATGGAAATGAACATGCATCAATCGTTTGGATCGTTATTGAGCAGAACCTGTCATCAGCATGGACACATTCCTCTGGAATGGTGGTTGAAGCATGAAGGGACATATGAATCTTCAACGTATCTGTCATGAAAATATCTTGCGATGCCCAGCTACAACAGTGCCATGTGAACGCCTGTACTCACTTTCAGGTGATATTGTAAACAAGAAGCGGGCAGCATTATCTCCTGCAAATGTACACAAACTTGTTTGTCTGAGCAATTGGCTGAACAAGAAGTAGGATTGAGTGGACCTGTAGGCTCTAAAGTTTTACACTGTTTTATTTTTGAATGCTGAGCCCTCTGGCATACGAATCTGGGTCCCCTCTCAGACTGTGAGGCTGTGAAAAGCTGCAGACTGCTCCCAGTCCTGCACTCACACAGACATTGACACAGGCAGGGCGCACCCAGCTGCAGTTACATGAATGCTTCTCCTCAACCACTCATGACCTAACAATAGAAAGACTTCAGCCAATTCCCTGAAGCTCCCTAGACTTGCACTGTACCGTCCTGCCCTGGTCAAAAGCCTGACCAGTATAAGATTAATGCCTAGTCCTCAATGTGAAGAGGATATGCACCAGTTTTTGTTCACTTCAAGCAACACACTGTTTTAGGTAAAAAATGTCAAACAAATTTATTAACTACAGTAAGATAGATTTTAAGTGACTATAAGTAATAGTGTACAGATCAAAGTTAGTTGCCTAAGAAATAAACAAAATCACAATGAAAGTTCTATACCGGGGCGGCCAACCTGGGGCTCCGGAGCCACACGCGGCTCTTCAGAAGTTAATACGCGGCTCCTTGTCTAGGCACCGACTCCAGGGCTGGAGCTACAGGCGTCAACTTTCCAGTGTGCCGGGGGGGGGTGCTCACTGCTCAACTCCTGGCTCTGCCCCAGGCCCTGCCCCCACTCCACCCCTTCCTGCACCCTCCCCTGAGACTGCCATGCCCTCGCACCTTCTTCCTCCCCCTCAGAGCCTTCTGCATGCCACAAAACAGCTGATCGGGAGGGAGGGGGAGGCGCTGATCAGCAGGGCTGCCGGTGGGCAGGAGGCGCTAGAAGCAGGATGGGAGAGCTGATGGGGGGGCTGCTGACATATCACTGTGGCTCTGTGGCAATGAACATTGGTAAATTCTGGTTCCTTCTCAGGCTCAGGTTGGCCACCCCGTTCTATACATCAGACATGATTTGTATTAAGCAATGTCTCACTCTGATGGTACAAACAGTCCACCAATCTTCCATACGCATGTAGGGCTTTCTTCTTTCCTGCCTGGGACCCTCTTCCCCTGTTCAGTCATTGTTCCTAAGGTGTTTCCAGGTGCTGAGTTGCGAGGGGGCGAGAGTGAGGCCCAGTGATGATGTCACTTCCCCCTTTTATAGCTTCATGTGGAGGGAACTTCATTGTTCCAAGCAAAGTTCCCAGCACAATTTATGGAAAAATACAGAAACTAGATGGCCTCTAGAATCACATTATCTGGTCACCTGCCTTTGCATGCTTCGATGAGTCATAGCAGCCATTAGCCATATATGGGCTGAAGCATCCACAGGAAAGCTCCTCAGATGAGGATAAGCTTTTTCCATGGCCCACTGTTTTTGTTGATGGGCACTTACCATGAATAGAACATTCACAATGTGCTGGCTAGACTGGATGTAAACTAACTTGTGGGAGTTACCTAGGAGCAAGTACATTTGAGATACCGATGCATAGTCAATATTCATAACTCCAGATACCAAAATGATACATGCATACAAATAGGATAATCATACTAAGCAAACCCTAACTTTTCCATTGACACCTCACATGACATATTTTGTAAAAGGTACATCATCATAGTCATATCACTGTGGTGAATATGGGGCACAGAGTATCACATCGAGTCAACGTCCAAGTGCAATGTCAGCACTCTCAGGAAATTTCCGCATGGCATGTCTGACGATGAGAATCCTGCTCCCAGAATCCTCTAGCAAATTCAAAACTTATCAAGCTTACCACACTCATGTCAACCACAATAATTCATAATAATTCAGCACCATCCCAACAAAGGAGGTGAATTGAGAAGGGATGCCTCAGTGTTACAAAGTGAGCTGCACACTGGATATTTGGAAAAATGCACTCCCAAGCCTTACAGGACTTTTCCTATGTATGTATACACATGCAATTGAGCACCAGAAAGACACACAGAGAGGTAATTATTGACTTGCAAATTGTTCCGATTAGAGAGGAAATTATTCCACAATCTCCATCTAAAGTGCTCAGATACTACAGCAAGGTGCATGGTGCAAACATCTCCATAGATAAACCGATGTGTATAATCACCTCTCCCAGTGAACTATGTATGTGCCTGATGCAAATAGCGTGGGGCTAACTTGGCCACTGCTATCAGAAGTCCTTATACCTTAGCTGTTACCTCAGGCATCACTAGATGATAAGTACTTAGGGGCGGGGATCTTGTCTGTTTGGTCAAGTGCTCTGAACAACAATATACCTGTAACTAGGGAAATCCATGTCTTGAACAGGTAGATCATAAACTCTGCATAAGGAAATGAGTTGTGCTACACACACTATTTATTTAGCTTATGTTCAGCTGTGATACAGGAATAACTGAGACTGGGACATCCTTCATACTTACAAAGGCAGCCCTGGATCACCCAAGATTTCACCGGAGAGACTCTCATATAGTCTATTCACAAGAGTTCATATAGTTGACTGTAGAAACCATTTTACATATAGTTGATCTTTTAGACTAAGATTATCCATTTAACATGTTATATGGCCTGTCTATGACTCTGTGCTTCCCTGATTGGTCTTCACAGATTGAATAATAGAAATTAGAGACAGAAACTAAGTTTTTCTGAGAAAAACACTGACTCTTTTCTATAGGACCAGGAATCTTTTCTCACCGTGGATAATGCCACCTTGTTGTGAGCACATCCATAGCACCTACCTTCCCTTAACTGAAACAGCTTCTCCTCTTTGGACACAGAATGGCTTCATCCTCCACATGCGGAGAGTCTTATTATTTGGCTACCCTCTGTTATTTTCAGAGATGTGACTTATTCCACATTTAAAAGTTAGTTGCCCACATTCACAAGTGCCAAACTGCCTGCCTAGCCTGTGGGCCCTATTACCCCCAACTGCCCGGGCAGTTCCACTATTTGTGTTTGCAAATGGCCACTTAGCTGCATTACCGACTGTGCAAGTACCCCATCTGCAGGCATTGAATGTCTGTGCATGCAAATAAGGCATGGAATTGCCAGGGGAAAAATTCACATCCTGAATTGTGAAGATTAGTCCCTGGAAGTATTGTTGAAGCATCGTCTGGCATTTTTGTTCACCTAAATGGAGATCCAAGTCTCCAAAGACCCTCTAAGGCTGCTTGAACAGTATACAGGTGACAACTCCTCCTCACTCTTTCAATTTATGATCTATTTTAAAATACAGAAAAAAAATTAGAAGTGCCCTCTGGTGGGCAGGTAAAGAAACTGATAAAATTCAGCATTATTAAGATATCAAAAAATGGATACAGAAGCCAGAATGCAGCACTGATTTTATTTAATGTACTTTGGACAACAGTTCATTTGTATTACTTATTCAAATTACAACATAACTTTTTAGGGAAAAAAATCATTACAGCAATTTGTGTTATATTCCTCTACAGATTTTTTACTAGGGAAGAAAAGATATGGGCTTATAATAATTGTGTAAAGCCTTAGTCAGTTAATGATTCATGTTTGTAAGGCACTTTGAAGATAAATTTAAAAGAACTTTTCCATAAGGGTTAGCAGGGATAAAATATGGGTCCAGAGACTTTAAATAGGATTCTATCAAACTTACTCTAAAAACCCTATAGAATTTGACAGACAGATCCTTTCTATAATTTTTTTAGACCATTCTATAGAATTTGATTGAGAATTATATTCCTGTTACAGAATTCTATCGCTTAGGTTACACGCTATGTGGAGACGTTATAATCCTCTATTGAGTTCATTAGGACTTTCTTAGGAGGGAAATCACCAGAAAGCTTAAGCATCATTAAGTCAGCCTTGTCTTTTATATGGAACTGCCCAGGCATGGCATTATTCAGGATCAGACGAACTCCACCTATGTGTGTCTGCGCATGGCGATGGCTTCTATTCTGTCTCTTAGGGTTTTTGCCCAGTCATCTTCTCTCCTCAGTGTTGTGGATCTGGTCTCCATCATGTTTAAAGCTTGGATCTCAGGTGGAACTTCAGGAACAAGGTTTGCTCTGAGCACGGCATCCAGGAACTTTGCAGCTGAGGCGGGTGCTAAGCAGCACCTGGGTCTGCTGCGAAAGAGAGACAGACAGATAGACAGACATAGGATGTCGTTTACTATTAGTAGTTCTGGGGTCAGTTGGGTGTAGACCCACCCAAAATAAAGGGCCCGTCCCCTCAGCTAAAGGGGAAGAACCACCAAGCCTAGGCTACTAGTGATTTCTGGGGACAATTAAAGAGACACTGAGCAGAGAACTCCAGACAGCGCCCACGGCTCCTCAAAGGTGTCTAAGGAGTCAATGGACACTGCCCAGAGGAACTCTGTCTGGAGGTCTGATCTGAGAAGGGACCGGAAATAGGCCCTGGAAATAGGCCCCATGGTCGCAGATCACCCCCTTGTCCAGCTTCCTCCTCCCACTGTGATGGATGGTTGACCTGGCCACTGAGGTTGACAAGAAGGTCCCGCAACCCTGTGGGGCACAGATGGGGTGTGACTGGATCAGGAGGTGCAGCCACAACCTCAGTAAGAGGTTATGAAGAAGCTGGAAGAGAGGCTGCAACCTGATGCACCCATACTGATGTGGGCCAGGATCTCCCTTTTGCCGCAGAAGGAACAGAGGGCAGGGGAGTTCATGAACCACACCAGGTACATGTCCATGCTCATGGCTCCATGAAGGAGCCGCCAGCTTCTATCCCTGGAGGGCCGTGGGAATAGAGTGGAGGTCCTGGAGTTCCTTGCCTCTTCAGGTGGCAATACGTCCCACCAGTTGGTGTCAGGGCGGGACACGAGGGCGAGGAAATAAACAGGATGGAGCACGAGCACGTACAGATGTTTCCTGGACGCAGTTCAGAGGCAGACCAGCTGGATGTCATGCAGCCAATGAGGTTAGCCTACCCTGAGTTTTAGCAACATACACACAAGTGAGCAGCATCAGTGAGGATACAGTAACTCGGCCCTGGTTTTAGAGTGTAGTTGTCCTCATGGGTGCTGCCTTCTTACATGTGTGTTGCTAAAACTCCCCTAGTTCCTTGTGCTGAAGTAAACCAAACCACTCTATGATTCTCTCTCAGTGAATGGTGGGAGAACTTCTTTGTTAATCTGGGCACACGGGGTGGGAGGGTCTGAGGGGAGGCTTTGAGGACTATCAGCACTCGAGTGGTTTAGCCTGCATCCTCACTACAAACTGTGTGGGATACCAGACTGAGTGAAAGCAACAGCAGACTCTAGCCCATAATCCCAGCCAGGCCAGCTGGCTGAGCTCCAGCCTCAAACATGTGTGTTACACCTCTCCTTAAATACTGCCTCTCATTGAACAATTATAACCAAAATTATCCTACTGCCAACTACATGTGCATCATCAGTGTCAAACAGCCTCCTCTAAGAATTGGAAAGACTTGAGCAAAAGCAGAATGCCAAAATCTCCTACTAAAAATTAGGGCCCTTTAAGGATGCTTCTCCCCTCCAACCCCCCGGCGCCATAAAAAGCACGTTAGCCATTTCCTGAAAGAAATCTGGCCTTCCATTAGTAGCTTCTTACCTGCTGACATGGCAGTCCAACTGCTGATAATGGTAGTGAACAGCCACAGCTGAGTGGGGACATAACAGGTAGTGATTATCTTCCCAACAGCGTCTCATTGCTTGAACAATGTCTTCGTCAGATGCTGAACATGAGCTCAGTGCTTCAGAAAGCTGGAGAACCAAGGGGGAGGGGGGAGAGGAGGAAATGGAAACAAATCCCCAAAAATCATAGACAAAAACCACACTAGAATTTACAGATCAATGTTAAATCATTTTTAAAAATGTATTAAAAGTTCATTCTGTGATGCTACCACTTGTACATAAGACCTTCTTATTTGTTAGTATCTTGAATGCAAGAGAGACGGGTACTTCTGTCAGACACATTAATATCATCACCAGAGTCAGTCCAGCTATCAGTTAATAACTGCCCTTTGTTGGTGGACACAATGCAACTGATGCTGGTATTTGAGGATATCGATCCCAAACTGCCTAAAGAACCCCCTGATGTATGTGATGGACGCATTAATACATAACTTTTATGATTTAACAAGGACTTTGCTAGTGTTTCTTTCCCATGGAGATAAACATTGAAACCATTAGTTTACTTTTCACCTTTAATTTTTCTCCTTTTTGTATTTCTCCAGCCTGGTGCCTGATTCACCAAAGCTCTTGCTTAAAAGGTTAAGCATGAATACAGTTCCACAGAAATCCATACCACCACTCACATATTTAAAGTTACGGACTTGATTAAAAGCTTTGCTGGCTCAGGGTGTTGGACAGTGAAATTACATTGTCGGGGAGCGTTTTGGTCCTATGTACAAATAATGCACATGCTACTGGACTGGGGTTTCTAGGACAGCAGGGGAATGTTTAAATCCCAACAAAATACTGTAATTGTAATTTTAAAAGAAAGGCTTATTTGATAAGATACCTATGCACATAGGTTTTGTAAACACCTGTCTTCCACCAACCGACCTAAGATACCTTCATTTTAGGTTTGAGATGACGTGGCATGATCCCTTCAATGCACTTGCAATATTAATATTTATTCTGAAAACAGCTGATTTAAAAAAAATTGTGATGGAAAAGTATTTACTAAACACACATGAAGTGACTGACCTTTCTCTGCAGTTCTTCTGGGAGTGTAAGGTTTTTCGACGTGTAAAACTGTTCCATCAGAGTTTTAATCAAGCTGCCATCACAGTCCGAAAGCAGCCACAAGATTCTCTCCATATTGTAAGGTTCCTATAAAAACATACACTACACACATGAACCTCCATCCACAAAGGATCAAATTCAGAATCTGGAGCACTGCTGAGCTCTAGTTGGATACTTAGTGCGGTAGATACTACTGTACCGCACGGCTCAGCACCTCTTGTGTGCTCAGTGGGAATTGGAGATGCTCAGCTCCTTGCAGGATCAGGCCTTGTATATTTGTGTCAAAATAAATAGGGCTGGAAAAAGAAAGGAGGAGATACAGGTGGAGAGTAAGCCTGGGGTCCTACCCTAGACTGGGGGTTCCAGCAAGAGCCCAAGAAAGGTAAATTAGCTATAGAGAGCACAGGAACTTCTGGAGGTAAACCAGAGATAGGCAAGGAAATAGAGAGGTGGAGTAGGAACCCTGGGAAACAGCAACAGAGTCCTAGATTGAACAGATCTAGGTTGCTAGTCACAGGGTCCCTGGGCTGGAGCTAAGGAGTAGGTGAGCCGAGGCTCCCCTACCAGCCACTGGCAAAGCGACACACGTCCTGCAACTGGAAGAGAAGACTGCCTGAGGCAACATACGAACAGCTTGTCTGGGTGACGTTGTTACCCCAGAACAGGGGGATGATGTAGTGGTGACCTGGCTAGAGGTCAGGAAGAAGATTAGCAGATTTACTGACATCTTGGCAGAGACCCAGGATTTTTTAATTGCGCTCCTGGATGAAGAACATGGTCGACAACACCACTTCTCAGGCACAATGGGACTTTCTACCAGAGGGGAAAAGCTCATCTATACAGGAGACAGAGCTGTCTCAAAGATGGTCTGAGACTGTGGAATGACCTATCTGGAACTACAGACCATCACAAACCTCCCCACCTTCTCCAAATGCCAGGGACACTTCTCCAGCCTGCCGTTGGTAGTATAAACACAGAGCAACAACACATAAACCAAACAAAAAAATCCGTAACAAAACACCACACTGCACACACAATTCTCCCACTAGGGAGACAATCAGAGGGAGAATGAACCACACGTGGCACGTTACTCACATCACTTCATGCACTACTGGAAGGCACTCAGACTCTGCAGTAATGAGGGTGGTGTCAGAACACTGTAGAACAGAATACGGACAGCAAAATAATTTTAGTAGCTGTATCAGTCCATATAGTATACGTGATCTCTCCTTCTTAAGCAGACACGTACCTGAATATCCATTGCAGAAGCTAAAGTTGGCTTAACGCTCCCAGAGAATGAGAAATCTCCATGCTGAATTGCTCTGTGGATAATGTCGTTATTATTCACCACAGCGACGAGTCGGATTGGAAGTCCCATTTTCTGGGCGATATATCCAGCTGGGAAAAAAAGCAATTACACCTGGGCTTCAGCCCTGCGATGAAACACTCATAAAACAGATTTACCAGATTTATCTGTTTAGTCAGATTTACCAATGAAATCATTGCTCCTCCATTTGTGCAAATTTATCAGGAAGGGTCAAAAATTATGTTTCATAATACGGGTATAGTGCAAAGAAACTACAGCTCCCTGTATACAATGCTCCATTTGAGCAGCCTCACAGCCAGAGAGACCACCGCATGGTTGCTCCTGGATTCTCTGCAGCCCCCACCATCCTATTAAGAGATGTTGTGAAGAGAGGGGCCTCTGGAAGATGCTTTTCATTCAGATAGGATGTGACTTTTGAACTCTTGGCAACATGCTAATGCAGCTTCAGGCAGATGCTCCTGAAATACCATGAATGCAACTTTTTACATCACCCCTTGTATTGCTTTTCCAGTAGAAAAGATTCCCCTAAAGTTAAAAAGGCCAGAATTGTAAAGTTAGGAGAGAGCTGTTACCATGTTTGCCCTCCCCCGCCCTCCCAAATAGGATAACGTTCATGTGCAAATGGATGTATAATGAGCCATGGGTACACACAGGCCAGATTAGTTGTACTACTACTGGTCTGAAGTGAATAGGATGAAATTCAATAAGGACAAATGCAAAGTACTCCACTTAGGAAGGAACAATCAGTTGCACACATACAAAATGGGAAATGACTGCCTAGGAAGGAGTATTGCAGAAAGGGATCTGGGGATCATAGTGGATCATAAGCTAAATACAAGTCAACAGTGTAATGCTGTGGCAAAAAAAGCAAACAACATTCTGGAATGTATTAGGAGTGTTGTAAGTAAGACACGAGAAGTAATTCCTCCTCTCTACTCCATGCTGATTAGGCCTGAACTGGAGTCATGTGTCCAGTTCTGGGCACCACATTTCAGGAAAGATGTGGACAAATTGGAGAAAGTCCAGAGAAGAGCAACAAAAATGATTAAAGGTCTAGAAAACATAACCGATGAGGGAAGATTGAAAAAAAAAAAATGGGTTTGTTTTGGAAAAGTCTGGAAAAGAGAAGACTGAGGGGGGACGTGATAAAAGTTTTCACATATGTAAAGGGTTGTTACAAGGAGGAGGGAAAAAAATTGTTCTTCTTAACCTCTGAGGATAGCACAAGAAACAAAGGACTTAAATTGCAGCAAGGGAGGTTTAGGTTGGACATTAGGAAAAACTTCCTAACTGTCAGGGTGGTTAAGCACTGGAATAAATTACCTAGGGAGGTTGTAGAATCTCCATCTTTGGAGATTTTTTTAAGAGCAGGTTAGACAAACACCTGTCAGAGGCGCTCTAGATAATACTTCATCCTGCCATGAGTGCAGGGGACTGGACTAGATGACCTCTTGACGTCCCTTCCAGTCCTATGAGTCTATGATTCTGTATTCGTGTCTAATTTAAATAATCAGATCCTCAGTATTTTCTCTCTTCAGTTTCCGACTCATTCTGTTCACGTGTATTTCTAACATGCTCATCCCCGTATTATCTACACATAGCACCATAGCACTGTTCTGTGTTTTGTATGGCACCAACGATGCTGTTCGTACTTAAATATTACTAATCATGATATAAGTGGTTCAGAAAAAAAAATACAACCTCCATCTTTATCACAAACCAGTGTTTGGTTTTTTAGACCCAAAGAATGTCTTTCCCTTCCCACCTAACCTGTGATATTTCCTCCAGCCCCTGTTGGCACAACAATTTCCACAGCCGGAAGTGGAGTCATGTCCATGGATGGGGTGCATTGAAAGTAAGCATAGAAGTAGTGAGCGATCTGCACCATAATCCTAGACCAGTTGATTGAGTTCAGACTCATCAGATTGTGTTGTCTGGCAAAATCTGCATCAGCGAACAATTCTTTGATCGGCTCGTCAATTTCATCGCTATTTCCATCAGCTGTGGAAAAGAGGAAGGAACAATCAGGAGTATTAACTGAAGTGTTGCTGAAATTAGTGAATTAGGCATAAAATAGTTGTTTTCGCCTACCAAAGAGGATTCAAAACTGACGGGTTATTCTAGCCATCCAACTGGAGTTGTGGGAGCTGGGGTTTTGGTTCAGCCATCGCACATACAGAGGGTCCAACAGCAATATTTGGATCCAGATGTGGGTTTCAATTCTGAATTACTCAGAATTCCCAACTTTTAAGGATGTTTGGATCTGGGATTTTGGTTTGGGCCCATCTACAGGTTATTCCAAGGTCATAAAATGAACCAGCAGCACAGTCAGTCTGGAACCAATGTCTTATGGCTCCCAGTTCTGTTCAGTAACTCAGAGCGCTGCCTGGTCCAAAGTGAGTCATGGTAGGGCCCGACAAAATTCCGGGTCCATTCTGGTCAATTTCACAGATATGAAAATTGGTCAATTTCATGTTTTCAGATGTTTATATCTGTAATTTCACAGTGTTGTAACCCTGGGGATCCCGACCCAAAAGGGGTTTGTGGGAGGGTCACAAAGCTGTTATAGGAGGTGTTACGGAATTGCCACCCTCACTTCTGTGCTGCCTTCAGAGCTGGACTCTGAAGGCAGCAGCCCCAGAGCTTCCTGCAGCCACAGGAGGTTCCTGGAGGTGGACGTGGGTCTGATCTCCCACCGAGAGCAGCTGTTCAGGGGGAGAGTAAATGCCGTTCCTCTCCAACCTGGCTGGGACTAGCAGCCGGATCCTGGGGAAAACCCTCAGCCCTTCCCTTCCCCCATCCCCTCCAATAGCTAGATTTCAGGGGGGAGGGCTCATTTCACAGTCCATGACATGTTATTTACAAGCGTGAATTTGGTAGGGCCCCTGTCACGAGAGATCCTTCGAAGAAGAAACTCATCAGAACAACTCAAACCACTTACAAGGGAGGGAAAAACTGAGCAGAAAGGAGGATAAATTCTCATTCTTTTAGTGCAAACCAACAGTCTGTGCAGCACAGCTAAATACCCATTCAGCTGCAGGGGAATGGCTTTAAAACTATCACTAGAAGAGAAGGAATCCTGGGCAGCTCTGAATCAGCTGGTGAACAAGTCAAGAGAGTAAAGCAACTCCAACTAGCCTCCCATTAGTCAGAGGCCTGGGGTGCTGAAAAGTCAAACACTGAAGTAACAGTTATGCTGATCAGAGAGACGGGGTGGAGAGTGGGGTAATACCTTTTATTGGACCAACTTCTGTTGGTGAGAGAGACCAGCTTTTGAGCTTATGCAGAGTTCTCCTTCAGGTCTGGGAAACCTACTCAGACCTGAAGAAAAGCTCTGTGCAAACACAAAAGCTTTTTTCTCTCCCATCAACTGAAGTTGGTTCAATAAAAAGTATTACTTCACTCACCTTGTCTCTTTAATATCCTGGGGCCCACATGGCTACAACAATACTGCACACAAGTCATGGTGATTGATGGCCCAACATGGTACATCCACAGTGGGAGCAGCGTGTAACACAATCCCCCCCAAGGCTTTCTAGAATTAATGGCCAATTCACATTGGGATTGACAATAACATCAACCCAGCAATAGTATAAAGTAGATCATTCAACAAAACGCAAACCAATAAAGACATGGACGTTCTCTTCGATCACCGTCGTCATCTGCAGTTCTTGTATCTGGCTGCAGAGACCTTTGGGTAACAGAACAAAGATGTCCATGTTGTTTTCCCCTCGCACACTTTCAATTGCCGCACTACCGGTGTCTCCCGAAGTTCCTGTTTCACATGAAAATAATCAAGGAGAAAATAATTATATCTACTAATTAAGAGTTATTTAAAGACTGAAAGATCAGCCACATTTGTGTTTTCACACAGAAGAAGGGTGCAGTTCTCAGTCCGGGATACTTTTGGTTAGTGCCGGTTGTGTGGCATTTAATACTGGAAAATGAACACCTTCCAGTAGGCAAGTGTCTGCATCACAAACCACTACCACCAGTGGCACCAAGGAATGAATGGGAGGCTGAACCAGTAAAGATGCCCTCTAGGTCAAGTGAGGAATACTGGCTGCCCTGTTCCGGAGATATCTAGGATGTAAGCCTCCAGGGTTATCAATCCAGTTCCACTCATAAGCACGAATAGGATGGTATTATGTGTGTATATATATACATACACACACACACACAACCTCTCACTGGCATAAATTCCAAGTACATTGCTTGCACCCATCTGTTTAGCTGTAACCTACCGACTAGAATAGTGATGTGCTGCTTCCTTTTCTTCAGGAAGTACTGTAAAAACTGCCCTGTGCAGGACAAGGACAAGTCCTTAAAGGCATAAGTTACACCATGCCAGAGCTCCAAAACATTCAACCCATCCTTCAGCCTGGCCAGATGCACAACATTGTTGTGCCGGAACCTCCGGAAGGCGCTGTCAATCAGATCTGGAGGGAAGCAGTTGAAGGGGACTGTTAGAACAGGTACCAGGAACAAACCTCCAACACATCACCTGCATGATCATGGTTTGCCAAGCTCATGAGAATCTTTACTGAAAAACCAAAGATTCTCCAGTACCACAGAGGAAGTGATAGACAGAAGCCCAACACATTATTCTCTTACAAATTAAGAGTCTGCTCCTCAGTGTAAATTGGACAGGACCACTGACCTTAACAGAGCCGTGCTGATTTATACCAACTGAGGATCTGACCCAGTCAGAACTATTTGAACAATTAAAACAAGAATCAACCAATGTTGCAGTGAACCAGCTCAGGTGGATGGTCCCCACTGCTCTCTAATGGACGCAGTGAGGCTTTGGATAGGTGCTATAATAAAATCTAACTGTATAAACAGAACTGCGCAACTGTCTGTCAGAGGCCGTTTACAGCTGACAGCTAAGGAGATGCTGCTTTTACAGCAGGAGAATCCAAACTCTTTTCCCACTGTCGGAGAGAAATTTGGGCATCCATGGAGTGCACCACAGTGACAGCTCTGAAGCACCAAGGGGCCACCGATTTGTTACAAGTTTTCTTTACCAAAACCTACACCTGGCTTCATGTTACATGCTTGTTTTGTAATCCATTTTGCAAAGGGAAAATATAGAACCAGGAACACCTGGCAGAAGGAGCAATCAATTTGCCACATTTGCTTTTACTTCTGTTTACAAATATGTGTTACTTAAAAGAGTGTGGGCCAAATTCTGACAGGGTGCTACCCAAAGGGAGAGAAAAACTACACACACAGGAAGAGAGGAAATTTCCTCCTTAATCCTGTCTACACCAATCAAAAACCACTTAGGGCTTCACAGGTCTTCTATGATAGGAGCCACAAAGGTGACAGAGCCTGCTTATCTTTCCCATGTACACCCTAGGATACACCAAAGGTCTCATCTGATATGCTCCCATGTTCTACATGGAACAGCCATGTGGGCAGGGGCTGCTGCAGCCAGCACAAAATAGCACCGATTCTGAAACGTTATATACACTGTATTTGCACCCACTTGCAGCAGAGATCTGCCTTCGTACAGCAACCTTGGAAACTGCATTAGCCCTCTACGAGAATGACATTTATAGACATAGACAGAATTTGGCCCTGTGTTCATTTAAAGAGAATCTTCTGCTAGTCTTCAGAAGAGAAGCAGATCTCCAACAATCTAGTTTAACAACAAGACACATCCAGTGGATGAAACAATTGGAGGAGAGAAAGGACAAGCTAACATTATAATAACCATGGAGATTCTGGCCACTAAGAGCCTTCAGAGGTCCAGTGAGGATCAGGGTTATTAGGCTGATGGGTTAATACAGGATAAAATAATAGTCATCTAAAAGCTTTGATACAAATAGAGCAAACCCTACAGCACACTGCTTGAATTGCTGTCTGGTTTGTGTTTACCATTCAGCTCTTTCCGTGGGATTAGTTCAGACGAGATGAAGAGTGAACTCAGCTCTTTCACCAGCTCTGGATAGGAGAAGGCACTCCATGTTCGCAGGGTGTTATAGTCCAGGGTAGGGATTTCCTGGGGCATGAAAAGGCCACCATCCGGTGCATAGCCAGAAAAGAGGGCTCCTTCAAAGTCAACGCTCCTGGCTTCTCCTCGAGTGCTGATATACCTCATGTTTCCAGCGTCGCTGCAAGAGATGTGACAGTTACACCAGGGTGCCCTGGGGGAGAAGTCTGGGGTATCACATGACAGGGAGACAGACAGACAGGTATTTTGTGGATGCTGCTGTTGTGCCCTTTACTGATCAGTGTCATGGAAACTGGGAACAAGATTGGCTTCAAGACTGATTCACCAAGGCAACTAGTTATCTGGAAGTGCAATGGGGTATTCTCAGGCCAGGACTCTCTGAGGACATTAGTGGGACTCTGCACGTTCCATGGGGACTGGGAGATTTATCTGGGGAAGGAGAGAACTTATTTCACTATGGAAACACTTCTCTTGGTATTACTCCTGTCCACAGAGCACCACTCCAGCTCCTACTGAAGCCAGAGGGAGCTGTGGGGGTCAGCATTTTGAGAATTAGGCCCCTAACTTTATCCTGAGAATTTAGGCCTATATAACTTTAGCACAGCCAAAACAGAAGATGACACCACACCAGAGACCCGGCAAGGGGACTGCCCAGTAAGTAAAGTTCACAAGCCGTGGAAACCAACTGGATCAGAGAGACCCTGCTTACAGCATCCCAGGGGACCACATTAGCACTCCCAGACACTGACACACAGCTCCTTCTAAAAATGATCCTAGCACAAGGCCTAGGCCCACTGTCTGAAGTCAATGGCCAGATTCCCACTGAATGCAATAGGAAGAGAATTCAATAGCTTTTTTAAAAGATCTGCTGTAGGAATTATTTTGGGCAAGTTCCCTGACATGAGCTATGCAGGAGGTCAGACTAGATCATCACAATGGTCCCTTCTGGCCTTGGAATATATTAGGGATGTAAAATATTAGCCGGTAAGCATTAGGCCCGCCGTCTCCAGCAGCTCCATGCCAACCGGCCAACCCCAGCCCCAGGTGCACCAGCCAGAGCAGCCCCAGCCTCGCTGGCTGAACTGAACTCCAGCCCCAGCCGTACCGGCGGGAGCAACCCCAGCCCCAGCCCCGGGCTGGCCAGAGCAGCCCCAGCCCCTCTCCCTTTAATTGGTTAACCATTTAAACAATATAATTTTAATTGTTTAAACGGTTAACTTTTTAAATGATATTTTACATCCCTAGAATGTACAAATGCCTCGGAATCTCAGCTTTTATTGCACGCTCAAAGTTTTTAGCCCTCATGTTTGTGGAGTAATGCTGGAAAATGTGAACACTAAAGACTTTAAAAACACAGCAGATAAAAAGAGCCTAAACTCATTATTTTTTAAAAGCTCATGATTTTTCAAGAGGCCTGGATCATGATATTTCAGTGTTGGGGAGGACAACATTGCACACACACTATTAGACTGTAAGCAATTTGGTGCAGGGACCATCTTTTTGTTCCGCGTCTGTACAGAGCCTAACACAATGGGTTCATGACTGGGGCCCCTAGGCACGCCACTTCAATACAAATAATAAATCAGCATACAGCGTAGGCAAACTGATGGCTTTCCGATTCAGGCATGCAGCCTTGGAAGGAGGAGGTGTTCCCGCACCACCCGGAAAGCTCTCAGGCAGAGCGGGGTGAGATTTTTCAGTTAAACACCCTGTCCCCCCAAAAAAATACAGATTTGAGTCGACCAGAACACTTCCCAAACTGTGTTAAATTCACCAGATTGGTTCAGTCGGGGGGGTGGGGGGGAATAGTGGCATTCGATTTTTTAATTCAAAATTACGTTTTATTTCAAAATCTCCTTCAATCTGATTTGAAAAAAAACACTTCAAACAGCTGGAGAATACAACACGCTGGAGGGCCCCACAATGAGCCTGGCCGGGGAACCGAACCATCAAAGCGCAGCCCAGCGCTGTTACGCCAGCAGGGGGCGCGCTCGCCCGCGCCATGTTTATCTGCCGCTGCGGGGGCGGCGTCTTGCAGCCTCTCCCAGCCAGGAGCAGGAGCCCCGCACAATCCGAGGCGGCTGCCGCCGGCCCCAGCCGCGGAAATCAGAGCCGGGCACCACCCGGCAACAGGGCGCCCTGCAGACACTCAAGCCCTGAGAGCCGCTGGCCCCAGCAGGAGGCGGGCTGTGGGGTGCAGGAGCCCAGGCAAATACCCCCCTGGTCAGTTACCGGCTTCAGCCCCCTGGCAGCTGATCCAGCCCATCCCGCGGAGCGTGAGCGGGGAAGGCGAGCCCAGCCCCAGCCAGCGGGCTGCAAGGACGCCCCGGCAGCAGAAAGCAATGCCCGCTCACCTCCGAGCAGGGCTCAAAGCAGCCCCAGAAGGCCGCCCCGGCCCTGCCCAAAGCGGCTGGGCTTTACCTACTGGTTAGCAAGGCGTCAGCCACCTAATGCACAAGCCGGCTAGACTCCGGAACAGAGCAAAACCAGGCGCCCCCAGCCAGCCAGCCACGGGAGCTTTGCTTTATTTACCAGCCGGTACCAACCCGCTGCCCAGGCAGCAAGCCAGCCTTTGCCTGCGTGTGCTCCCTGAAAACGCTCCCCGCGCCAACTCACACGGGGACGGCAGGTTCCGCTGTCAACAGGACTCCAGTTGTAAGTCAAAAATCTGCATAAGGAACCTTTGCACTTCGATCCGTCCGTAGATCTCTGGACTCGTTGCAGACAATAATGAATAAAGCTACACATTCCCCCGGGAGGTAGGTAAGCAATTAAAATCCACATTGTACAGATGGGGAAACCGAGACACAGAGCGGTGATGTGACTTGCCCAAAGTCTGACAGCAAGTTAGTGGCAGTGGCAGGGCTAAAACCCAGCTTTCCTAGAGCCTTAACCACAAGACAATCCTTCCTCTCTATTCTATCTTCTTTTTCTTGCATCAGTTTAAATAAGTTTGTTTTTACATGGCTGTATTTTGGGGAGAAGGTGAGTACAGAATGGATGCTTCAAAGTGAGCTTCACACTGGATATTTGGAAAAATGCACTCCCAAGTCTTCCAGGACGTTTCCTCTGTGTGTATGTATGCATGCACAGGGACCAGAGAGAGACACAGAGAAATAACTATTGACTTGCAAATTGTTACGATTAGCCCAGGGAAAGTAGAGAGGAAATTATTCCACAATCTCCATGTAAAGTGCTCAGATACTACAGCAAGGTGCATGGCATAAAAATCTCCATAGATAAATAACTGTGTATAATCACATCTCCCAGTGAGTTATGCATGTGCCTGGTGCAAATAGTGTGGGACTTACTTGGCCACTGCTATCAGAAGTCCTTATACCTTAGCTGTTACCTCAGGCATCACTAGATGATAAGTACTTAGGGGCAGGGTTCTTGTCTATGTTTGGTCAAGTACTCTGAACAATAACATATTTGTAACTAAGGGAATCCATATGTCTTGAACAGGTAGATCATAAACTCTGCATAAGGAAATGAGTTGTGCTACACACACTATTTATTTAGATTATGTTCAGCTGTCATACAACTGAGACAGGGACATCCTTGGTACATAGACAGCTCTGGATCAACCAAGATTTCACCTGAGAGTCTCATACAGTCTATTTGCAAGAGTTCATAGAGTTGACTGTAGAAACCATTTTACGTATAGTTGACCTTTTAGGCTAAGATTCAGTTTAGGTGGCCGTGAACTCCCCCATCCCTGGAACAGACAGCCAATTGCGACCGGACATTGTCATCACCAATGAGAACCAAAAGAAGATCGTCACGGTGGACATCACAGTGCCCTTTGAGAACAGGACCTTGACTTTCTCCAAAGCTCAAGCTCAAAAGGTGGAGAAATACACTCCTCTGGCTGACACTTTAAGAGCTAGGGATTACCAGGTTCAAACTCACGCTCTGATCGTTGGAGCCCTGAGCAAATAGGACCCCAGCAACAAGCGAGTGTTGCAGGAATGCAGAATTGGTCAGCGTTACACTCGGCTGATGCAGCCAATCATGTGTTGGATGCCATCAGGTAGTGGAGGGATATCTACCTAGAACACATCACCGGACATCAGCAATACCATCGGAGATGAGCTGGAGAGCTGATGAGAAGCGCAATCGGGAAAGTAACTGGAATACTTTCCTGATGGATTGTATTTTCTAGCAGACAACCTATCCTAAATTCTCAATTACCAAGAAACAATCTTCACTCATTGCTATATTTGTTTTCCACAACCAACTCTCTGTATAACTTTTCATGAGTGATGTACCCGGATATTTGTATGCTAATATCTAAATTGTATTGTTAAATTTATTAACCTTAATTTGGAATATTGCAGATTATGTACGATAAGTGTTCTATGACTTTTAAGCCAAACTTTGTACTTTTGGATAATATAAGCACTATACCCAGATGTACAGACATGCTTTCCTTAACCTGTGTATTATATAATTTTAGCATTAGCTTTAATACAAAATTTTAAATCAGTTTAGCATGTTATATGTCCTCTGTCTGTGACTCTGTGCTTCCCTGATTGGTTTTAACAGATAGTTTCCACCTCTAATTTTATGTTTTTGAGAAAAATACTCATTCTTTTCTATAGGATCAAGAATCAGGATAATGCCACATTGCTGTGATCAGCACATGGCTGATCAGTGTCACCATATATCAGCCCAAGCACTGCTATGGCACCTAATGGGACTTCGACCCAGAAAAATCAGATCCAAAGGTACAGAGCAATGCTGATAACAACTGCAATTGAGTCTAAAGCCTCAGTCCTGCAAACACCTATGCAAGTACTTCATTTATGCACATGAGTAAAGTCCAGCACATGCACAAAAGTTTGCAGGATTAGAGCCTAAAAGAGCATCAGGGTTCATCTAGCTGCCTTGGTCATTAGTGCTGTGATGTCACAGAATGATTAGAACTGCAAGAAAGTTCTGCTCTAACGGGTTGTCTCGTCTTTCCCCGGTACATTGTGGTAAAAATGGTTTCCTAGCTGTCATAGATCTTAAGGCCAGAGGAGCCCACTTTGATCAGCTAGTCCTGCATAACACAGAGAGAGAATTTCACCCAGGAATTCCTGCATGGTGCCCAACAATTTGTGGTTGAATGAGAGCTTCTCTTTTAGAAAGACATCAAATCCTGATTGAAAGACTCCCAAGATGTAGAGAATTTACTACATCCCTTGGTAACCCTTCCAATGATTAATTGCCCTTGATGTTAAAAACGTGTGTCTCATTTCATTATTCCTGAACCATTGTTTGGAGACGGATGTCAAGCTCAGCTTTGAATTAGTTTTATTTAGATTTATAATGCACCAAAAAGAGGCACAGTTCGCAAACTCTAGATGCTTTTGACCATCACTTAAAAGAACAGCTAAACTGTCCGGCTTAGATATGCATGTGGGCATTTTCAAGTCTACGCAGCTCCTTTAGCAGACACAACAAGCAAACATCAAGAAGCGACGAATGGGCCGCCCAGCAATGGCTGGCAAAAACCTGAGCGCACCAAGTGGGGATATCGATACTGCGTTTGTATGGGACCTTTCATCCAGCTGGATATCAATATGCTCCAGTGTAACTAAGGGCTCATCTTCACTGCAGCGTTAGCTCAAGTTATCTCCACTTGAGTTAATTCTCCCTGAGTTAGCCAGCTCCAGTGAAAGCGCTCACACGGCAAAACAACACTCCGAGCTGCACAGACTGATCCGATTCGCAGCAGAGTGTTTGCATTAGCAGCACAGAAGCGCTGCATCCCCATTGCATTCTTAGCTGGAACAGCCCCACTTGAATTCCAACTCGTACCCCTCACAGGCCAGCTAGCTTGAGTTTAAAGCACCACCGAACTTTTGTGTGCGCACCAGAGTCAGGTGAGGGGTAACGCTTGAGCTACACCTGGATCGAACGCTGAAGGGAAGGCAAGCCTGAGCGACTGTGCAAATGATCAGCCAAGTTCGACTCGTGTGTAACGCTTCTGCCAGTGAGAGTTGGTTGGCAGCAACATAGGCCGGGTGCTTATACCCCTGCAGCCGTACTGACAACAGACCACAGGCTATTGAATGCAAAACCTGTGACAGTGCAACACTACGGGCTGGTCAACACACAGCTGTGTTGCTGCTTTAACTATAGACACCGCTATAGTTAAAGCAGAACCTCCTAGTGTGGGGATGGTTATACCTGTATAACTTATTCCCCTAAATTTTGGGAAATAAAGTTATCCTGGTCTAAACACCTTTACACTGGTGTCACTGCATTCACAGCAGGTGTTGTACTGTTTTCACTATGGCAGTATAAAAGCAGCTCCCCTAACCGAAATAGCTAAATCAGTACAAACACTGTGTGCAGACCAGGCCTAAAGTTGCACAATTCAGCATGCAAAAGTGAGGAACTGCAGAAGCAAGGGCTGTTCTGGCAGCTCCTCTGTGACTGTCCTTGCACCTTTACATGATGACGGTAGTCTCTGACTATGTGATTACATACGGTTTCTCTGATAACTGTGAATAATTCACCATTTGCTACAACCTCACATACTCCCCAAGTAATTCATATAATCAGTGTTCATGTCTTTAAAGGGTGTATCATAAAGCCTATGCACAAAAGGAAGTGGTTTGTGCACCCAGTCATAACTTTTGCCTTTCCTGACCTTTTAGTGCTTAACCCTTCATGTTGGATTAATGTATTTGTGCACTTAATTTCCTAGGTTGTTAGGTGTTTTTCTTGATTACAAAAAAAAGTGTGGGCACATGGGTTGAGGTCGGGGGGGAAGTGCTCAGTTCTCTAGGTGTATTACCAGGCTCCCTACCAACCTCGTTAGTAAATTACAAGCTTGAACACTTAACAGCAAGATATTAGAATCGTAGAATCATAGGACTGGAAGGCACCTCGAGAGGTCATCTAGTCCAGTCCCCTGCTCTCATGGCAGGACTAAGTATTATCTAGACCGTTCCTGACAGGTGTTTGTCTAACCTGCTCTTAAAAATCTCCAGCGATGGATTCCACAATGTTGGCTAGTGTCCCAGTATTTCAGGTAGGGTTGCCAAGTTTCTAATTGCACAAAACCAACACCCTAGCCCTGCTCCTTCTCCGAGGCCCCGCCCCCTGCTCATAACATTTCCCCCTCCCTCGGTGGCTCACTCTCCCCCACCCTCACTCACTTTCACTGGGCTGGGGTAGGGGGTTGGGATACGGGAGGCGGTCAGGGCTCTAACTGGGGTGCAGGCTCCGAGGTGGGGCCAGAAATGAGGGGTTTGGGCTGCAGGAGGGGGTTCTGGGCTGGGGCAGGAGGTTGGAGTGAGGGGGGGTGAGGGCTCCATCTGGGGGTGCAGGCTTTGGGGTAGGCCCGGGGATGAGGGGTTTGGTGGGAGAACTCAGGGCTGGGGCAGGGGTTTGGGGCATGGGCATGGGCTTACTTCGGGCGGCTCCCAATCAGCGGTGCAGCGGGGCTAAGGCAGGATCCCAGCCAATGGGAGTGCGGAACCAGTGCTTGGGGTGGGGATAGCACACAGAGCCCCATGCCCCCCCCCCACCTAAGAGCCAGACCTGCTGGTTGCTTTTGGGGTGCAGCAAGGTGCCAGGACAGATAGGGACTAGCCTGCCTTAGACCTGCAGCGCCACTGACTGGACTTTTAACGGCCCGGTCAGTGGTGCAGCCCAGAGCCACCAGGGTCGTCGAAAACCGGACACCCGGCAACCCTGATTTCAGGCTGAGTTTGCATTTCTATTCTGGAGCACGTACCTGGTGCTTGCCATTAAGAGTACACAGGAGTTAAATCGATTGCAGTGCTTGCTGATTACAATCTTCTGTATGTACAGAGCACCAGTCGCAGTAGCATCTAGTCGCTGTTAGGCATCCATAGCATTTTAAATACTGCATTGGCTTTCATTAAGATGGATTTGATTTGTTCGGTCCCTCCATCCTCCAGAATCATCTAAAGGCAAAGTTAGGAAGGAAGGAGCAAGGGTGGGGAGGGCTAATGCCTGGGGACTTTCCCCTTGGAGATTTAGGGTGAGTTGAACCATAAACACCAAGCAAACCAAAAGTGTGTCAACCCCAAAGAAAAGATGCTGCAGGGATCAAATAATGTAACCCACAAGAACCAAACCCAGCAGGCTCCATATGCTTTATTCTACCAGAGCAACATGTACTGTTCTTATTAAAGAGTAGGTGACAGCAACCTCTACTTCCACACATAGTGCCATGAGGCTCTAGCATTTTGCTATCCTGTACCTATTTTACAAATTGCAAACAATGAAATGCAAGTGCAGGGGTCCGGCCAGCTGTTCATTGTACAGATCCTTTTGTCCCTCTAATTCCCCCCTGTGAGAATTATGCAGGGCGTTTCCTTGGGCAGAGGTGGTTTATTCGCCACCCTGTAAATGATAAAATTTTGGGGAGCAGGGCATGATTCTGCCCAGATTTCTCCCCCTTCCCTTTTAATTCTCTTATACCTTCAAGTTCTCTGTATTGTGCTGACCCTACCAATGATTGTTCTGTCTTTTGTATCATTTACAGAGCGCACTGGGAGTATACAGCACTTACAGAACATGGGTGCCTGCATACACATTTAATGATCCTGCTGAGTTCTTACATAGCATTTTAGAAAGGAGGTAAGTATCATTAACCTCATTTTTACAGCTAGGGAAACTGAGGCACAGGGCAGTCACACAGCAGCACCTGCAATAAAACTAAGCTTTCCTCTTAGTCTAGGTTCCTAGCCACTAGGCCACACTGTACCAGCTTTCAACCACACACTCGGGCTTCTCAGAGATTTCTCAGGCCGGCCTCCAAATTCCCAGGCCTTTCAGAGCTCCCTGAGAGGAAGGTGAGTGGAGAAGAAGAGCACAGGAATGGATTATGAGGGCTTGATCACTAGCAGCCTGAACTTTACAGGTGGCAATGAGTTGCCTTCAGTGGGAGCTGCGAGTGCTCACCCCTCAGAATCAGGCTCAAAGCCGTGCTTTTGATGAGGCCCAAGTCCACCACCGCCGGCAGCCACACTCTCCAAACGTGCTTTGACTCTGTGCTCGGATGCCATAGGCCAGATCCCCAGCTGGTGTAGTTCGTCAACAAGACTCTACTGAAGTCAGTGGAACAACACCAGTGTATGCCATCTGCAGAGCTGGCCCATGGTGTAACTCTTCACCATGCCTTATGACTGGGATTTCCCTCCTCAGGAGCTAGTTAGTTTGAAGAGAGCAATCAGAACTCCTTGTTCTCTGCCTGGGTTGGAATATGCGGGTCTAGTTAGCTTTAATCTCACTTCTAAGCATGACATGGAAGACTCCTGCACCCCCTGCTAGAGAAAGGGACATCCTGTGTGCTAACATGGGCAGGCTGATGTTTGCACACACAAGCACCTGTTGCCAGATAATGACTGCACCATCTCCGGGCTGGTCTTATGGGCACCTCCACCCAAACTGGTTCTGGTCAAACCATTCCCAAGTTAGAGAGGCTGGGAAGGTGTCACAGCTGCACTGCGGCCATTTTCTGGCACAATCCCTCGCGACTCTTGCCTCACCCTGCAGGAACCTGCCTGAACTTTGTGGGCCCCTTCCCAGGTCATTACGTGCAGTAAATGAAATGCCTTGTACCTGTCCATAATGCCCTGCAGTCATCTACAGCTGCCCTAGTGCATCCAGTGGGGGCTGGAGGGAGGTTGTAGGATGTTCACCCTATTTCTCAGAATACGCTTCTGCTCCCACAGTGATTTGCAGGTTCTCCCACAACCCCTTGTTGGGGAGCCGTGCTGGGAACTGTGGAATGGGAAACCCGCTACAGCATAGGAGTGCTGTGTACTATTTGCAGATACTAGGACAGTCGGGTCCAGGCCCACACAAAACTAAAGGCCCGCCCCCTCAACTATGGGGTAGGAACCACTAAGCCCAGGCCACAGAGTGCTGAATGTGGACACACTGAACTGATTTACAGAGCCAGGCTAGTAATGCAAGTCCAATGGGTGCTAGAAACCCTTACTTGTAACACTTAGCCTTGGATCAGAGCCATTTTTGAGTATGGACAGGGCTGGAAGGAGCTGATGGAAAGGCAAGCAGGATCCCAACAGCGGTGTCCGTCTAGGTATAACCAGCATTACCAACTCCCCTAGGTGGGATAATTCAGACACTGACTTTTCCCCTGCTTCGATTCCTCACTCCAGTAGAGTCTGGAGACCACAAGAACTGAGAATGCAGGAGACCACTCCGCAGTGGCTTTACATACACTTGTGACTTTGCTTTAACCCAGCCTTTGTTGTCCTGTTCCTCTTTCTTGTAGCTAAGACATAAATCCAGGTCTTGACCTCCTGTGGTATTCAAGTTCCCACGGCACTTTTTCTAAAATAAGGGGTGTCACCTCCGTTATTCTGGCTAAACTCAGGTAACTACATTTTCCCTACCTCAGCTCCCTCATCGGTTTTGACTGGGAAAAGATATTCTCCACCTCCTGTCCTAATTGCTGGTGTAGTGTTGCTGTGAGGTGCAGAGCTGCTTTATTCCCTCCCCTCCCCAGAGGTGGCTGCATTTCATGGGTGGGAGAAAGCAATCCCACCATATCCAATACCCTTTCCTGTTGTGAGATCTAACTTGGTGTTGTTTAAAACCTTCAGTTAAAGTTTCTGTAGACGTGTAAAATCAGAGGGGCCTGATTTTCAATGACTATGAGCACCTACCGCGATTCCAGCAGAAACTGCAGATCTGAGAAAATTGGGCCCATTCTTAACACAGAAGATGACAAGGTCCCTGGCCTAAAAAGCTTGCAATGTTTTCCCCTTTATAGAGTAAAATAACTAATAACTCATCCATCAGGAGCAGAGTTAAACACAAGGCCACAGACAGAACAAGGAGTAATGGTCTCAAGTTGCAGTGGGGGAGGTTTAGGTTGGGTATTAGGAAAAAATTTTTCACTAGGAGGGTGGTGAAGCACTGGAATGGGTTACCTAGGGAGGCGGTAAATCTCCTTCCTTTGGGGATTTTAAGGTCAGGCTTGACCAAGCCCTGGCTGGGATAATTTAGTTGGGGATTGGTCCTGCTTTGAGCAGGGGGTTGGACTAGATGACCTCCTGAGGTCCCTTCCAACCCTGATATTCTATGATTCTAAGATCTTGTAGGTTAAATACTAATTTTCTGTGCAGTCATCCATCAACATAACATATTCAACTCAAGTGTCATTAGAAATCCACTTGATGGATATGTCAGAATATCCATCCATGTCAGAAACATATTTTAAGTTCTTCTACAGTTCACACATCATAAAGAAATTTGACAGGTATGCCTCAGCACAGGGACTACAAACCCCAGCCTTCCCCTCAGGTAAGTACTAGCTAGATAGATGTTAAACCCCCAAACTAAAATCAAACAAATCTAAACAGTACATAAATAAATAGATGATTCACTGGTCTAATCCAGTATGGTATTTCCTCTGGTTCTGTCTGAGAAATAGACAGCACTGGAAGATTCTGTGCATTTGTATCTACGTCTATAGGGAAACATTGTGTGTACAATGCCTGCCCAGGACATTAGGTAATTACTTGGACTATCTGGATTAAAGTTAGCTCAGGGATGTCTCTATGAGATGCAATCACATCCTGTGATTGCAGTGTAGATATATCCTCTGGATCATGTCACTGTGCACCTTTAATCTTCTTTTAATGCCTTTTTATTGATATATTTATATGGTGTGACAGGGTCAGGCCAGATGGCTACAGGAGAGTGATCGAAGGCAGATATATTAGCCCCAGGTTAAGCAGGTCCCCTTTCCCTGGGTAAGGTAACAGGGGCAGATCCAGAACAATCAGGAACTTGCTGGAACCAATTAAGGCAGACAAGCTAATTAGGACACCTGGAGCCAATTAAGAAGCTGCTAGAATCAATTAAGGCAGGCTAATCAGGGCACCTGGTTTAAAAAGGACCTCACTTCAGTCAGTGCGGAGCGCGCAAGGAGCTGAGAGGGAGAGGGTGTGCTGCTGGAGGACTGAGAAGTACAAATGCTATCTGGCATCAGGAGGAAGGTCCTGTGGTGAGGATACAGAAGCTGTTGGGTGGAGGCCATGGGGAAGTAGCCCAGGGAGTTGTAGCTGTCACACAGGTGTTACACGAAACACTGTGGACAGCTGTGATCCACAGGGCCCTGGGCTGGAACCCGGAGTAGAGGGCAGGCCCGGGTTCCCCCCATCCCCCCAACTCCCTATTGGATACAGGAGGAGTTGACCTGGACTGTGGGTCCCACCAGAGGGGAAGGTCCCTGGCCTGTCCCCCAACCCACTAGGTGGACCAGCAGAGACTGTGGGGATTGTTCTCCTTCCTTTTCCCCATGCTGGCCAGGGATGAGGTTAGCTGAGTGAATGGCAGGTTTGAGCCACTAGCAAAAGTGGCCAAACTGAGGGCTGCTGTGTATCTCTGAGGCAAGCATATCCGCCAATAAGTGCAGGACCCGCCAAGGCAGAGGAGGAACTTTGTCACAATGGATATATTAATAAATCTGCAAACAAACCAAAGTGCACAAAATTGCCCTTTTGGCATGACAAATATACATCCCGTCTTCCAGATACAGTGTGTGTTAAAGAATGACTATCATCTGACATGGACTCAGAGATAACATTTCCACGTGGGTGATTTTTTCCCACTTCCTCCACAGTTATTCTGTATTTTGGAGGGCAATACTTAATCAGGCTAAAGATCACTGTGTGGAAAAAGACAAGCTGGCAGAATTTGAAAGAGGATTCTAGTCCTTTCATCTCAGCTTCTCACTGTAGACTCTCAATGCAGAAATGAGTTTCACAATGGGTTCCAAGGCACCACTGCGTCCGATTGTGTTCAGTAGAGCAAAGTGCAAGACACAGCTGTGGAGACAGAGGTCACAGGAAGCTTGAGGGAGAAATTGTGCAACTCTTACTCCCATCTGTGGGACTATTTGAGTGGGTAAGGGTTCACCAAAGGAAGGGTTGTACAACCCAGCCCTAAAAGTCTGGCAATTACATTAAATCCAAGGGCTAAATTTTATCTCAAGAGCTGTTTTTGCATGTGAATGAAAATGAGTGAGGAATGCCTGTTGGGCCCTGTGCTCCAAACCAGAGAGAAAGGAGAGTCCAGTGGCTAGCCCAATAATCTAACACTTGGGAGACCCCAGTGCAATTCCTTGCTTTGCCACAGACTTCCCTTATGACCTTGGGCAAGTTACTTCATCTCTGTGTGTGTCATTTCCCCCCTACAAAATGGGGACAGTAGCACTTTCCTACCTCAGAGAGGTGTTTTGAGGAGAAATAGGTTAAATAGTGTGAGGTGCTCAGATCCTAGTGATGGGGTCCACAGAGCATGGTTTGGGGTAGGAAATGAGGTGTTCCAATGCAAAGAGAGGACATGTACAAGTCATCTTTATCCATACAGCATCTTTTAGATCATGCTGTTTCCCAACTGACATCCAGAAGGAAAATAATTTGATTACTAACACTTGTACATTTAATTATAGTGATTAATAACAGTAACCACTTAATAGTAGTTAATGACTATACATATGCAAGCCTTAAAAGGGAAACTTTACATATATAAGCCCTGATTCAGGTCTGACTTGCACCAGTGCAAATGAGGAGTGACTCTGCTGCAGTTACTGTAGTTGCATTGGAGTCAAACTGGTGTAAGGGAGGTTACAATCAAGCTCATGACTTGGACTGGGCGCAGAGCTGACCCTCCTGAATTAGGGGGCAGATATAAATCAGAACCTATTATTATTTATTATATTGTGTTGTGGTAGCAACCAGGAGCCCCAGATATGGACCAGGACCCCATGGTGCTAGGTACTGTACAAACAGACAAAAAAGACGGTCCATGCTCCAAATCCAGATGCAAATGGTGGGGCTTGAGAAGATCCCTACTGATGACAGCAGTGATGCTCCCAGCACGTGAAGTCCTGGAATCACCAAGTTTCACTGAATATCAAGTAGTGCACGAGACCGTAACAGCACAGTTATCCAAGTGACATAGCAGGGAAGAGGATAAATTAGGGCTAGATCGTACATTTAGATGCACAGAGTGAGCAGGTTCTATGCTCCCCAAAGGGCAGAGATTGCACTTGTCCCTGATCCTTGCTCATAGAATTCAAGGGGTGGCAAGTCTCCTCATTCCCACACACCCTTCTGCACCCCCATTAAGGACCAGGGACAATCTGGCTCTTACTGACTGCCCATGCATCATGGTGATTCATTAACACTAATATGTTCCAGCTTCTCCAAGACCCTCTGGTGAGGGTGCTTCACAGATAAGAACTTCTCAAAAGGAAAATGCCATTGTGCCCTGTAAAATTGTCCCAGGGTGATTCCACATAGAGTGTAACTCCAGATGTCAGTTCAGATTCCGCATTCGGATTAAGGCAACCCCAACAAGGGCAGGTTTTGGGGGAGCCCATCTTACTCAAACATGAGACCGTAGAATGTTTCAGTGCCTTTCCCATTGATTGGTGGAACAAAACAAGCATGCGAAGCAGTGCCACCACAAAATCATGATCTTCTCCTCCTGCAATCAGGAAAGAGCCTCCCTACGCAGTGACATCACGTCATGTCACTGCACCACAGCCCCAGCACTCCCGAAATAAAGGAAGGACTCCAACTGCAGAATAAGGGACAGCCCCAGGGAAGTCAGAACTGTTCTGTGAATTTCAGGACGCCGGGCATCTCCATCCCAACAGTCAGTGACATCTCACCAGTGCAGATGCTAAAACGAGCAAGGCAAATCTACAGGACACTGGAGGGTACAAGAGAATACCCAACAACTTTGAATGCACACATCGCTCCATTGTTGTATGCAGTGCTGTTGGAGCTGTGTCGGCCCCAGGATATGAGAGGGACAAGGTGGGTGAGGGAATATCTTTTATTGGACCAACTTCTGTTGGTGAGAGAGCCCAGCTTTGGAGCTAACACAGAGCTCCTCTTCAGGTCTGGGAAATGTACTTAATGTCACAGTTCATGGGCCACTTCACCTTGAATGGTCCCTTGAAATATGTGTTAACTACTCACTCCAAACAATCTGCTCCACCTTGTGTTTAGCTGTGATACTCGGAGTACGTCTCCCAGACCTGAAGAAGAGCTCTGGGTAAGCTCGAAAGCTTGTTTCTCTCACCAACAGCAGTTGGTCCAATGACAGATATTACTTCACCCACCTTGTCACATTCATCCATTGTAAGAGGAGAGAAGATTCTCGAGGAGAACCTGCTGTTTGAGGCCACTGACTCTATATGTTCTGCTTTCAAATATGAGTGCTGGGTAAACAGAAGCTAAGAAAATAAGTTAAGATTTGGTGTGTCACACTGTTTGGGTGAAATTCAGCCCTGTTCACCGTGAGCCAGCACAACGGCTACACCCTGCATAAATCCCCTTTAAGCCTTCAAAATAGGAACCTAAATGGTATGTAGGCCTGGGACTGGCCTTTTGCACAGGGGTGAATTTTACCCCTTATGAGCATTAATCACTGAAGTAAATCATGTTGCAGCCTTCTGAACAAGCTTCTGCGCTTGCAAGGACTTATCAGGCAGCTGATAATGATGTAATCTAATCTAGGAAATATACATCAGGGACAGGCATTCGGTAATTAACATAGGGTGAAATCAAAGAAGATAGTGATACAAGAAACCCCATATTAAGAGCTTGTCTATTCCTGAATAACACCATGTGGGGAAGCCTTTTCTTACAGAATCAGACTGTTCACGCATGGAGTAAATCAGGAATACCTATTCTGCTTTAAATTCATACTCTACCTTCTTCTGGAATAACTTCCATGTGTAGTTTCAGAGTAGCAGCCGTCTTAGTCTGTATCCACAAAAAGAAAAGGAGGACTTGTGGCACCTTAGAGACTAACAAATTTATTTGAGCATAAGCTTTCGTGAGCTACAGCTTACTTCATCAGATGCATGTGGTGGAAAATACAGTGGGGAGATTTTATTTACACAGAGAACATGAAACAATGGGTGTTACCATACACGCTGTAACAAGAGTGATCAGGTAAGGTGAGCTATTACCAGCAGGAGAGCGGGGTGGGGGGGGGGGAAGGGAACCTTTTGTAGTGATAATCAAGGAGGGCCATTGACAAGAATGTGTGAGGAACAGTTTGCGGGGGGGGGAAGCGGGAAGAGGAAAATAAACATGGGGAAATAGTTTTACTTTGTGTAATGACACATCCACTCCCAGTCTTTATTCAAGCCTAAGTTAATTGTGTCCAGTTTGCAAATTAATTCCAATTCAGCAGTCTCTCATTGGAGTCTGTTTTTGAAGTTTTTTTGTTGAAGAATTGCCACTTTTAGGTATAAAGAAAAGGAGTACTTGTGGCACCTTAGAGAGTAATCGAGTGACCAAAGAGACTGAAGTGTTCTCCGACTGGTTTTTGAATGTTATAATTACACAACAAAAACACTAACCCAGGAACCTATCCTTGCAACAAAGCCCGTTGCCAACTGTGTCCACGTATCTATTCAGGGGACACCATCACAGGGCCTAATCACATCAACCACACTATCAGAGGCTCGTTCACCTGCACATCTACCAATGTGATATATGCCATCATGTGCCAGCAATGCCCCTCTGCCATGTACATTGGTCAAACTGGACAGTCTCTACACAAAAGAATAAATGGACACAAATCAGACGTCAAGAATTATAACATTCAAAAACCAGTTGGAGAACACTTCAATCTCTTTGGTCACTCGATTACAGACCTAAAAGTGGCAATTCTTCAGCAAAAAAACTTCAAAAACAGACTCCAATGAGAGACTGCTGAATTGGAATTAATTTGCAAACTGGATACAATTAACTTAGGCTTGAATAAAGACTGGGAGTGGATGTGTCATTATGCAAAGTAAAACTATTTCCCCATGTTTATTCCCCCTTTCTGCCCCTCCCCCCTGCCCCATACTGTTCCTCACATGTGCTTGTCAACTGCTGGAAATGGCCCACCTTGTTTATCACTACAATAAGTTTCCACACACACACCCCGCCGCTCTCCTGCTGGTAATAGCTCACCTTACCTGATTTCACCAGATTTGGGGTTCTGCCCTTTAAATTTCTCACAAATCCACTGGTGACATCCTCTAAAACATGGGAAGGCAGTATGATCTAGTGGCCAGAGCACTGGCCTGGGACTCAGAAGCTTTGGGTTGTAATACTGGGTTTGCCACTGGCCTACTGGATAATCTTGGGCAAGTTGCTTTGCCACTCTCTGCCTCAGGTTCCCCATCTATAAAGTGGGGGCAATCATAGAAATGTAAGGCTGGAAGGGACCTTGGGAAGTCATCTTGTTCATCCCCCTGTGTTGAGTCAGGATAAAATAAACCTAGACCATCCCTGACAGGAGTTTGGCTAACCTGGTCTGCCAAAGTGCTTGCAACCTCCCCTTTCCCCAAGCCTGGTGTCATCCATTGACCCTGTAGGACCCCTCTTAACACATCCTCCCCGTGTGACAGCACGCCATTGATAACTACTCTTTGAGTATGGTTTTGCAATCAGTTGTGCACCCACCTTATAGAAATTTCATCTAGACCATATTTCCTCATTTGTTTATAAGAATGTCACTAGAGACAGTATCAAAAGCCTTACTAAAGTTCAGGCATCCACTGCTTCCCCCCATCCATTAGGCTGGTTACCCTACCAAAGAAGTAAATTAGAATGGTTTGGCATGATTTGTTCTTGACACATCCAGTGTGGTTATTACTTATCACCTTACTATCCTCCTGGTGTGAACAAACTGATGGTTTAGAACATAAGAACGACCATACTGGGTCAGACCAATGGTTCATCTAGCCCAGTATCCTGTGTTCTGACCAATGCCAGGTGCTTCAGAGGGAATAAACAAAACAAGGCACGTATTGAGTGATCCATCCCCTGTCATCCATTCCCAGCTTCTGGCAGTTAGAGGCTTGGGACACCTAGAGAATAGGGTTGCATCCCTGTTCATCTTGACTAATAGCCATTGATGGACCTATCCTCCATGAACTTTTCAATTCTTTTTTGAACACAGTTATAATTCTGGCCTTCACAACATCCCCTGGCAGTGAGTTCCACAGGTTGACTGTGCATTGTATGAAGTAATACTTCCTTTTCTTTGTTTTAAACGTGCTGCCTATTAATTTCAATGGGTGACTCCTGATTCTTGTGTTATGTGAAGGAATGAATAACACTTCATTTTCACTTTCTCCACACCCGTCATGATTTTCTAGACCTCTACCATAGCCCTTTTAGTTGATTCTTTTTCAAGCTGAAAACTCCCATTATTTTTAAATGCTCCTCATGTGGAAGCTGTTCCTTACCCTCATCATTTTTGTTGCCCTCCACTGTACCTTTTCCAATTCCAACATATCTTTTTTGAGATGGGACAATCAGAACTGAATGCAATATTCAAGGTTTGGGTGTACCAGAGATTTATATAGAGCCATTCTGATATTTTCTGTCTTATCCCTATCCCTTTCCTAATGGTTCCCAACATTCTGTTCACTCTTTTGACTACCCCTGCACATTGAGTGGATGTTTTCAGAGAACTATCCACAATGACTCCAAGATCTCTTTCTTGAGTGGTAACAGCTAATTTAAACCCCACCATTTTGTATGTATGGTTAGGATTATATTTTCTAAAGTGCGCTACTTTACATTTATCAACATTGAATTTCATCGGCCATTTTGTTTCCCAATTACCCAGTTTAGTGAGATCCCTTTGGTCTGTTTTGGACTCAGCTATCTTGAATAATTTTGTATCATCTGCAAATTTTGCTACCTCACCCTTTTTCCAGATCATTTACGAATATGTTGACCAAACTTATGGCCAAGACTTCTGTTGGTGAGAGAGACAAGCTTTCGAGCTTACTCAGAGCTCTTCTTTGGGTGACCTGAAGAAGAGCTTTGTGTGGCTCCAAAGTTTGTCTCTCTCAGCACAGAAGTTGGTCCAATAAAAGATATGCCCTCACCCTCCTTGTCTCTCTAATATCCTGTGACTAATGTGGCTACAACTACAATATGTACAGTATTAGGTACTTTTGAAAATTTTAATCATCATCTCCAGAAAGGGGTGAGTACCCACTTTCTGAAGATCAGACCACTTTAAAGTGTCCCAAGGTGGGCACCCAAAAATGGACACTCCCAAGATCACTAGCCACTCTTGACAATCTTGGCCTATCCGTCTCTCTCTTTCTCTCTCCCCATCCCTTTCCCCACCCCTCACCCAAACTGGGAACCTGACCTTGAGATTTCAAGCTTAGGGAGGACTGAATTAATTTTAACCCAACAATCAATTATGGATCCCATAATAATGCAGCTCAGGACACCCTTTCTTGGGCTAGAGAGGTTAAACTGACCTCATTTTTTAAAATAACCCACATTGCAACAAGGAGAAGTTGGCTGACCTTTGCTATTGAGATTAAGTTTATCTCACTTGTCAGCAAGCCTATCTAGATAATAATTACCCAAGTCAAAATTCATTCAGTCAAGTCTTCTTTCTTTTCTAAAGAATGTTCTTCTGTATGGTATAACTGAGTATAATAAAAGAACCTAAAGCCCCCAAAGGATTTGCAGACAAAGGATGTAAACACTCAATAGTGGTGTTAGCATTGTGATCAATCAATTATTGTAAACCACTTACAACAAATATGAATAGGGGCTTGGGTTTGGTTTTCCAGACTCATGAACAGCAATTTATTTGAACAGCCTTGAGATAATCAGGTTAGAGTGAAATCCACTGTAGTAAATACCAAGATGAGACAAAAATGCTTCTCTAAAGCCTGGTCTACACTAGGAAAACTACCAGTTGCTGATGATGGGGCCTACACTGGGGAAATTTCCCCCAAACTCTAACTGCTTTAAATCTGGTTCAACTCACCTGATTTTACACTGCCCTGCACTGGAGGTGCTTGTAGAGTATGTCAAGCTACATACCGCAGTGAAAAGCCTGCTGCGTCCACACTATGGAGTGTAGCTACATGGGGCAGTGAAAGGCTCTGGCAGGGGAAGACAGCAAGGGAAAGCTTCAGCAGCTCCCTGCTGCCAGAGTCTTTTCCTACTGCCGCAGTCTTTCCCTGCAGCGGGCAAGGGTCCAGGGAAAGACTGGCAATAGGGAGAGGGTGGGGAAAAGCTGAGCCATGCCACCACATCTTCATGGCTATTGCTGGATTAAAGCTAACACAGGTATGCGTACCCAGCCCCCACATGACAATCACCACTTAACTTTGCAGTGAAGACACACTCATAAGCAGGCCTTGGGTGTCAGGGCTGAATGAAATTGAAATGGGGATGGACACATCGTAGTTCAAGCAGAGGCGCTGGAAGACTTTTTACAGTGGGGGTGCTGAAAGCCAGGGATCCCCAAATGTTTTACTTCACACCCACCCCTACCCCTGTCTGTGCCCTCTCCCCAGAGCTGGGGCCAAGACCAGGCCATGGCTCCGGGGGGTGGGGAGGACATGGACAGGGGTAAAGGGGCTGAGGCTGGGACCACAGCTGGGCGTGGGTCCTGCAGCCGGGACTCCGGGTGCAGGGCCAGGAACAGAGCCCCAGGCGTGGGGCTGGCAGCCAGGACCCTGCACAAAACCTGCACGCCTAGTTCCCACGCCTATGAGTGCAAGACTAGAGCAAGCTTTAACCATGGTTTCAGAAATCTGTCCTAGTCTACACTTGAAGTTCGACTGATTCACTAGGATTTGTACCTGTCACAATTTAAAACACTATCTGTCAGATCCTGGTGTTTTTACATGGCCCTTTCTCAGGCAGAAAAGGCTTGGGCCATTGGCTTCATTTGGCCCAGCTCTGCTGTCTCACTGGGATCTGCCCATTGGGTAATGAAGCCAAATCTCCCAGGGAGTGGCACACGCATGCAAGGTCCCTGAGTGCAGGATGTTGTAAATGGATCTCAAATTGGCTGAGAGGCTCGTTAAAACTCCTGCGGCCTGGCAAAGCCCTGGTGACTCAAAATCCACATTTTGTCCTCCACCGACGCGCAGAAGTGGGTGGGAGTTTGGTGTTAAAATCAGAGGCTGGGCCTGGTCAAACACCATAGATCCTGGAATACTAGTCTTTCCACCAAGAGTGAGTAATAAATTACACCCAGGAGACAGCCTGTTTCTGATAACAGTCTACCAACAACACATGCAGGCAGGGCTGCAACCTCTTGCTTCAGAGTCCATTTGGGGGATCCTCTCTCACAAAGGAGACAGGCATGCATAAATATTAGCAGCAACACTCTTGGTGTTCTCACCCCTGCTCAGTGCAACATGTCCCCTGCCCAGAGAGGCTCATTACTTGAATTACGCAGAGGGCCAGATGCCCTGAAGCTGGCTGGAGGAGGTGAAATGGGTCCTGGTCATGAGTGGGTGGGATCGAACCTGAGACCTCTGAAGCTAAATCCATGAGCCTCTACTGCGTGAGCTAAAAACCATGCAGCTCTTCAGCTAAGGCTGTAGAGCAGACTCATTAATGTCTCTGTAAGTGGTCTCGGTACCACTAGATGGGACAGAACACAAACAAAGGCACCCGTGAGAGAAGCGGGTTCTGTGGCTATTGTTTTGTGCAGGTTTGTGTGTGTGAGAGAAAAAGAAGAAAGACCAGAGAAGCTGAGAGAGAAGGCAGCAAGGAAGCAACAGACAAAGCCTGAACAAGAACTGGGAGCATGGCCTTGAGAAAAGCCGAGAGAGACCGAGCTTTTGGGGCTGAGAGCTGGCTGAAAGAGGTTTGGAGCTGTGAGAAAAACAGCTGGTTCCTGCGGTTTGATTCATCCTGTGTTCAGGGAAACAGGACTTTGTACATAAATAGGATTGCATCAAAGATACCTGCCCATCACCAATTTCCTCTTGTAACTGGAACAGCCTGCAAGAGTCCAGGTTTTTAACTAACTGCTTGGGTCAAAAGGGCTAACACAAAGTTTACCCCAGCAGATGCTAACTGGATTAATATAGCCCAGACAATGCCGCTCAGACACACGCTGTGATAAACCAGCTGAACAAAGAAAGGTCTTGTCGCAGACAGTGAAGACTTATGGATTTCTTTAGCAGGTCATCCCTGAAAGGCTTAATGGAAGCTGTGAGGTTTAAGGAGGGGTTCAGATGAAGCGAATTTGGTCAGTAGGGCTGGTTGGAAAATGGGGTTGTTTTCTGTGGAAATGTGTGACTTTTCATTGAAAAATTGAAAATTTTTGGCTGAAAATCACAAAATTGGGGTTTTTGGTTTTTTGATTTTCGGACAAAAAAAATTAGAGGGAAGCAAAAACTTACTGCACAAATGTACATTGAGTCAACCCTTCAATTTTCCATAGAGAAAAGTTTTGATAGAAAATTTTTCCTAGCCCTAATGGTCATCTAGTAAACAAGGAGACTCTTCTCAGCGTAAGGAGCAACAGGGGTGAGAATGGAAGATGGAAAAAGCAGAGAGTAATTAGGCTGGTGGCTTAGGGAGAATGACAGAAATCCTCAGGGGCCATAGGAAGAGATGAGATCAGAGATGGAGTAAGGAGCAGAGCTGGGCAGAGCTCTAAGGGTGACAAATGGAAGCCTGGACTTGATGCACAAACCAGGCAGAGACCAGCCAAGGGAGGATGATTCCAAGCAGTGAGGAGGATTTTGACAGCAGCATTTTGGATGGATGGATCATGCAACAGTTCAGCATGGAGGTTGCTGCTCATCTCACAAATTATGCAGCTTTTTAGAGAGACTAATATGCAGATCTGGCAGTGGAAGGGGGCAGGGGGCGGGGAGAGAAGCGGGAGTCTACGGATGGTTTGTTCCTGTTTCTTTCCCCTTGCATGTATGGTGGCACATGGCATTATCACCTCCGCTGCCATCACTGATTTAGTGGCAACTAGCTCTTTTGTTCATAAGCTCAGCCTGGATATGGAGACAAAGGCCAGTGATCAAGCTTGGATCTGAAACGACGTTTTTCCAAGTTGGATCTGGGGTGTTGGTTCAGACTCATCTGTATCTTCGTTGACCTATTGGAGGACGGTCACGGTTTTTTAATACTATTGTGAGATCCAGGGATAGCCCTGGATTGCAACACAAGTTGCAGTTACACTGATGCTGCCAAGCATTACAACCGGGTGATATGTGTAGCTGCTGGACCACAACCATTGCTCTTTGTGCCAATATGTTGGGAAGAAGAAATGAAAATCCCAGCGTCTCACACAGCACCACACTCAGGTGTCAAAATATCTTCCCAGCTGCCCTACTCTCTCTAACATGTTTCCAGAGCTCTAGTCCCGGGGTTCTCAAACTTCATTGCACTGCGAACCCCTTCTGGCAAAAAAAATTACTGCATGACCCCAGAGGGGACTGAAGCCTGAGCCCACCCAAGCCCTGCCACCCCGGGTGGGGGGGCCAAAGCCTGAACCCCGCCACCCTGGGTGGGAGGGGTCAAAGCTGAAGCCAAAGGGCTTCAGCCCCAGGTGGGCGGGGCCTATAGCCTGAGTCCCTGGGTGGGAGGGGCCAAAGCTGAAGCCAAAGGGCTTCAGCCCCAGGTCGGGGGGCCTGTAGCCTGAGCCTTGCTGCTCAGGGCCGAAGCCAAAGCCAGAGCCCTGCCACCCAGGGCTGAAGCCCTTGGGTTTCAGCCCCGGGCAATGGGACTCGGGCTTCAGCTTTGGTACCGGGCGGTGGGGCTCGGGCTTTGGCCCCAGGCCCCAGCAAGTCTAAAGCCAGCCCTGGTTACCCCATTAAAATGGGCTCATGACCCACTTTAGGGTCCTGATCTGCAGTTTGAGAACCACTGCTCTAGCTGATTTGAATCATTTGGGGTTTTTTTCTGACAATCAGCAGGCAAGATCTCTCTGCACTTTTTTTCATTTCTTTGGTTTTACAGATGCTGCTTTGTATTTTGTTACATCTGTAATTCTGTGTCTTTATCAAAAATAACCTACCCCCACTTTGTAAACCTAGGTCAGCAGCTGAGGGCAGTTTATCACTGACCATTGCTCAGTCATATGTTAATGTTTGAGCAAGGCCATAAAAGAATTACATCATATTACCTCTGACCAACTTTCAAGGCAATGAATCTTTACAAAGCCCAAGTGCTGGTTATTGACAAGCTACATTCTCTCCTGACAGGGCCACAGAGAACATCTCCATCATGAGCTTCAATGGAAAGTTTGAACTCCAGTCCCATGAAAATTTTGAGCCTTTCATGAAAGCCCTTGGTAAGTATTAGATAAATGTAACTATGTTTAGTGTGTATTGCCTCTGTCTGTATGTAGTATCCAACATTGGTTAAAATTAGTCTATTGCTTGCAGGCATTCAGGATTTAGATGAAAATAATTTTAATTTCTAATATTAAATGTTACTGTCCTTAATTTTTATACATTAATATGTTTTAAAAATACATAATAGTGTACATGTGATCTTGTGCATTCGTGAAAAGAACACATAATAGAATGAGTCTCTCTCTATGATTGATATGTAGAAAACACTGCATAAAATTCTCTGCCCTGTATTATGCAGGAGATCAGTCTAAAATACCATAATGGTCCCTTCTCCCTAAGAGTCTGCGGGCCAGATCCTCCTCTACTGCAGACCGGTGTGAATTTCCCCCTAAGTCAGTGGAGGTATGCCAATTTACACTGGCTGAGGAGCTGGTCCTAGGAATCTATTAAATGAATCTCTGTTGATTTTGCCTTGACTCTGCTAATCTGTCACTGTGTTCGTTTTGTATGGAAGCTCTGATTCAATTGCTTGCCAAGAACTAGATAAAATGGGCCACTTATTTAGGTGCCTGAAGGTAGATTTAGGTGCCTACTTTTAGACACTCAAGTTTGAAAAATGTTGGCTTACATTTTCAATCACTTTCTAACCAGGGATTGTATTTTCTCCAGTCTCATTAGGTATTCATCAGTGATTTGCTGTATCATTTCTTCCATGTATTGTGATATTCTTTTTACCTTTCATATGTACAATTGGCTTAAGGATTTTGAGGGATCCCAACCAGGATATTCTTGGGGTCCCTATTCCTCCCACATCTCCCACAAAAACTCCTGTCTTCTCCTCTCCTCCATCCACTTTCTTCTGCTTGATCTTTTCTTTCCCCTTAGATTTTCAAGGTGGGGGCGGGGATTGCATTTCTTCTCTTTCTAACCAGCCATGTAGGACAGGGGACAAATCCTTGGGTTGGAAACTTTCCCCAGACTCGACTATGAATGACATTGTTCATTGCACTCAAACAGCAGCCAACCGCATGGTCCTATGTTAATGTAGGAAGTGTCCCTCAGAGCGTGTACCAGTCAAGGAGCCCTCTCAGCCGTGGATTTAACAGCCCTGAAAGCTGGCTTTGTTTGTGTGGCTTCCCCATCTGCCCCAGAAATAGCGCTTCTCAGAACGCTCGCTAAGCCTAGACTTTTATTTTTGGCCAGGTCTTTCTGATGAATTGATCGAAAAGGGCAAGGACCTCAAGAGCATCTCAGAAATTGTGCAGAATGGCAAAAAGTTCAAGGTCACCGTGACAACTGGCAGCAAAGTGCTGACCAATGAGTTCACTATTGGAGAGGAGGCCGAGCTGGAGACCCCCACTGGAGAGAAGGTCAAGGTAGATGCCTGGTCCTCCCTTCGTGTAGGGCTGTGGGTTGCTGAGCATCTCCTGTGGGGTGCTGAGTGCCCTGAGAGTGCTCAGTCCCTTGGAAGGGGCCTTCCACAACTTGCAGGATCCTGCCCTGACACCGCATCCCAGCTACACTATCCCACAGAAAGGGCTGAACTGACATTGCTCCCAGTACACGGCAGTTGATTTCTAGTGGACTTGTAGCACTTTCTTTCCCTTTCATCTAACCCAGAGGTGCCCCAGATTTGCTCAACTAATAGCCACACCATCAGCTTGCCTGCAGATCTGCAAGATGCATCAAAGCCCATAACTGCTGCTGGGCTACATTCTCTGCTCATGTAAACGGGGGCAGCTCTTCTAACTTCAGTGGGATTGCACCCATTTACACTGGCAAAGAATTTGGCCCCTGGTGTGTAATAGGGATGAGTGGCCCTCAACGATTAGAGCTCCCAGCATACACATGGATCAAAATGGAGCACTGCATGCTGGGACCTGTAATTGCTGTGGCTTGAGTCCCAGGTAGTAAAGTTTAGGTGGCCATGGATTGTAGTGTGTAACTTCATGGCTTGATCTTGGCTCACAGCTTGGCCATGTGTGATTTATTGTAGTGGAGGGGAAGTAAAGCTCCACACGGTAGCCGAGGGAAGCATTGCACAATGGAGAGGACGTCTGGCCACTTGGGGGCCATGCCGTGCTCTGCTTTAGACAGGACGTCACCAAGTCTCTTACACAGCCCGTGGCAGTGAGCCTCTGAGTCCAGGTCACCACACTCAGGTTCACTGGGCTCAGTCACGCCAAAGCGCTAAAACCAGCTGTGTAGACATTGCAGCTCGGGCTGGTGCTCAGGCTCTGAAACCTAGGGATGGGTTGGGCTTTAGAACCCAAACTGCAGCTTAAGGGTGCCATCTACCGCTATTTTTAGCTCTGTGGCATGAGCCCGAGTCTGTCGTCCTGGGTGCGGCGCTCACTGCCGCAGGCTGCCATTGGCTGTGTGTCAGCAAAGTTTCAAAAGTGACCTCGAATGTTGGGTGCCTCTGTTTCTAGTGCCCTATTTTAGAGCCCCAGGGCTTAATTCTCAGAGGTGCTAAGCACTTTCCATTGACTTCAGTTGGATGTGTGGCTGCTCACTGTTACTAGATTCCTACTTAAACTCATCACTTGGCACCTCTGAGAATCAGGCCTTGGAGTTCTAAAGTTAGATGCCCAAAACTATAGGCCGCCCCTGAAAATGCGGGCGGTAGCCTCTCTTTGCCTCAGTTTCCCCGTGTAACATGTTCGAGAGCCACAGATGAACAATTCTGTAAAAGTGCTAAATACTGTTCTTTCAGACTAGCCAGCTGAATCGGGTTTGACTTCATGTGGTCTGTTGCATTACAAAAGAGACATGGAGTTCTGTTTTATTTTTAAAAAAGGGGATGATGAAATGTGGGAGGAGATGTACAGTCATAAAACAAAAACCTTCCCTCTTAAAGAAGGAACACGCACAGGCTCTTTGGCAGCTCTGACTGCTCCTTCCTCTCCCCTTGTTTGCATTTGGTGGGTGATTGTGGAATTGGGGTTCATAGCTCTTAAAACTGGATGGTTCCTGTTCCTGGAAGGAAAGGGACAGATCCAGTGGTTCATTTAAAACCCAGGAACTGGCAAATCCTGCCCCTCACCTTCTTTATCTCATCAGCAGGTAGCTTTCTAGATCTTCTGAAGACTGGAGGAATTTCTCTGTCACCTGAAATAGCACTGCAAGGCTACACACCTAGAGGTCACTGATATCCCACACTTGTTGCACTAGGGATAGCATCATGAACTTCTGGAGCAAACCACAGGCCACCAGCACTTGAGCTAAAGGAGAATTCTCTGCAAGTGTGGCTATAAGAGTTTTACCTTCTATATAACAGCCACTAGGGAGCATGTAGGTCGATACTATTTGTATTATCATACTGCCTAGGAGCCATAGCCATGGACCAGGACCCCACTGTGCTAGGCACTATACAAACATGGAACAAAAGGTCATTCCCTGCCCCAAAGAGTACAAATCTAAGGAGGTAGACAGATAAATAATGTTTTCCTATTGAAGGGATTTACTTGTGTAATTTCAGTTAGCAGTGATGTTAAACCACTTAGGACTTGTCTACATGGGGACACCTGGGAAAGTTAGGCTGAAGGAACTAAAGGTGTGAATTTGAAATGGATTAGTTACACCGCATTAAACCCCCATGTGAACACCCTCATTCAAAATGATAGTGGCCTTAACTTGATTTAGTTTACTTCCAAAGTGAATTAAACTAAATGGAATTAAGGCCACTTTTAATTCTGAATAACAGCATCCACACAGGGATTTAATGTGATTTTACTAATCCACTTCAAATTCACACCTTTAGTTAATTTGGAGTCTTACACTTGCCTAATGTATCTAGTAATTAAACACGTGAGAGTGCAAATTGGTCTTTATTCCACAGGCAATAATGTTCATGTCTCTCTTCCCCCGCACCCCTTCTCTTTCAGGCTGTTGTTCAAATGGACGGTGACAATAAACTGGTCACGAACTTGAGCAAAATCAAATCTGTCACTGAAATAAAGGGAGACATAGTCACCAATGTAAGTACATGAGGTTCTATATAACATTAGAAAAATGTCATCACTTATAGCATGAAACTACAGTGGGAGTTTCTAATGGAGACCAGCAAGAGCAAGTAGCTATCAGCATAGACCCACTGACCCAAAGTACTGATTTATACATTGGGCCAGAACCTCTGCAGGTATCAATCAGCATAGTTCTACTGATTTCAGTCGAGCTATGCCGAATCACACCAGCTAAGGATCTGGCCTATTATGTAGTAATCTGTGAGAATCAGTTATTTTAAATATATCCTGTACAAGCATGTGCGTAATTTGGCCTTTTGGTAATGACCAACGTCTACCCCAGGTGCTTAAGTTTGGCTGGTCAATCAAGTGGCCATTTAAGGCCATTTTCAATGAGAACGTGCAGTACGCTACATGCTGTACACCCTTAATTATCCAATGAAAAGTGTTAATAATTAAGATTTCAGGTAAGTGAAGAATGTTTTCACTCTCATTATAGTAGAAGTTGTGGGGCATGACTCGGTGTCGGAAAAAAGGGAGGGTTAGCTGACTGGTTTCAAATAAGCAAGGTCACACTGGACACACACGTTTTAGAGTATTTATTAATATAGTTAAAGGATTAGCAGTGCAATTTAAATGAGATAAATTTCAATTTAAATGGTTGGACTTGGGCCCCACCCTGAAGTGTGGGTCTCTGGTCTGTGGGATCAGGGCCTTGATATGTGTGATATTTGCAGACTACTTCAGTGAAAGACTTAACACTTTGTGCTTTTTGTGTGGTTTTTAGACAATGACCATGGGAGACATCAGCTACACGCGAATCAGCAAGAGAATCTAGCTAGCCTGTGCATTTCCTATACTGTGTAAAGTGTGCCCAATAAAGTACAGTTTGTATTAAAGCCCCTTTGTTGTTATTCATTATTATTATTATTATTATTAGCATCCTCCTTGTCATTTGGTGGCAATGCTGTGATTCGCAGATGCCTGTTGTAAGAGCTGTATTGGCCGTGGTTTCTATCCATTTTCCTAGTGAACAACTGTCCATATCACAAAAGCCACCACCACAATTGGCACAAACTGGCGAGCAAGTTCTACACAGAGGACTCAGTATGAATGGGCTATAGAGACTGAATTACCCTCTGTTCCACAGAAGTGGTTCCTCCGGGTCAGCGTTGAGGCCCATTGCTGTGGCCCAGGCTGTATTTGTTCTGTTGCTAAACACAGTCATCGCATTGTTGGTTCATATTCAATTTGTGAGCCACCAGAATCCCCAGACGCTGCAGTACTACGACCTAGCCAGATAGTCCCATTCTGTAGCTGTGCCGCTGATTTATTTCCTTCCTAAGAATTTCTCTTTATTGAATTTTATCTGGTTGATTGCAGACCAATTCTCCCATTCATCTAGGTCATTTTGAATGTTAAGCCTGTCCTCCAACGTGCTTGCAAAACCGCTCCCAGCTTAGGTGTCATCTACAAATTTTATAAGTGTCCTCCCCACGGCATCAGCCAAGCCATTAAGGAAAATATTGAATAATACCAGACCCAAGACAGACCTCCCTGTAGGACCTTCCTAGATCCATCCTCCCAGTTTGTTAGTGAACCACTGATAACTACTCTTTGACCATCTTTTTTTCAACCAGTTGTGCACCTACCTTAGAGTAATTTCCTCTAGACCTCACGGCCCTAGCTTGCTTATCAGAATGTCATGTGGGACTGTGTCAAAAGCCTTACTAAAATCAAGATATATCATGTCTGCTACGCCCCCAACCCACTAGGCCAATAACCCTGTCAAAGAGGGCAGTTAGTCTGGTTTGGTATCATTTGATATGGACAAATCCATGTTGGCTATTACTTATCACACTATTATCCTTTAGGTGCTTACAAACTAGTTGTTGAATAATTTGTTCCAGTATCTTTTCAGGTATCAAATGTCCCATTAAGATGATGTTTCCAAACATTTATACAGCTGAACACAGCTTCAGGAAGATGAAACCAATCTCACACACACACACCCTTGAACCTCACTGGGTTGTTAAAGGCCTGACCCATCTTAATGTACACATCTTCCACAACCCTCTCCCCCTCACTAGTCCTTTGCACCCACCAGCGGGGCATGCCCCATACTTTGGGAAACACTATGGTAGATCTTCATAATACAATCTTCCCTCTTCCTGCCTTACATGTGATGGGCGTTCAAACAGTGAACAGTTTTGGGATTTAAAGTGTCTCCATTGGCCTCTGAGTTTACACCCATTGACATGAATTCAGCCATTCAGAACCATAGTTTCAGACTCTCTGCTGGAGAGTCCAGAATTTATTTTTAAACCTTAATTACCTTGCAGAGGAATTTTCTCCAATTTACTTGCAAGTGTCAGGTTGGGGATTCCCAGGGTTGGGGAAGGGGTCCGAGCCCCGTGCACACGCGAACCCTCCCTCCTAGGTGCATCAGAGTTAAGCTTCTGGGAAAAGTACCATGCTTAATGATAGAACACCACCTTCCCTTATGCCAGGCAAACCCAGTAGCAAACCCAGGGGAAGACCTCTAGGTGGTGTTACAGACTGCTTTGCCCCCAGTATACCATAAAGAATCAGCCCAGGGACAGATCTCTGGCAGAGGTTCCACAGAGTCCCTTGCCCCGGTACACCATACAGCACACTGCCCCCAGACTTAGCTAGCATGCACCATGCACTCAGAATGGTGAGTCCTGCTGCATGGTCTCAGCTGTCCAGGTGGCTGTTTGGTGCCTGCCTGCCCCTTCTTCTGTGCTGCTGGTTCTGCTCCTCCAGGGACAGCTGCTCCTTCTTCTCCTCCTTCCAAATTTCCCAGGCTTGCGACCTTGCCGCCCCTTCCCCAATCTCTTATTAGCTCAAACCCTCCCAGATGGCTGCCAGATAGCAGGGGTGACAAATCAGGATAGAGGATGGGAGGTAATAGGTGCCTATATAAGAGAGAGCCTCAAATATGAGGACTGTCCCCATAAAATCAGGACATCTGGTCATCCTAAACGGCACACCCCCCAGCCAATCAGGTTTGAAGGGAGGGACTCTACTCAGACAAGATTCATCTCTTCTCTGGTCCATCTTTTTGATTTCTAGTGTCCATTGTCAGCTCCTTTTTCTAACTGATTCATCTACTCCTGACACTAGCTCACCGCAGCTGTAGCTCTGATGACCCCCGCCCACAGAAGTTGGGTTGTTTTTTCCTCTCTCTCTTTTGTTCTGTTCCTTCATAGACTACTTAGCGCTTTTAATCCTCAGCATCTTGTACAGATATTACCTGGCCAATCCTCAAGATTCCCTAATCCAGTTGTGAATATCATGTCCCTTGCACAGATAAAGCAGTGGTGAGTGATTTGACCAAGGCAGCAAACTGTGGTAGACCCAGGATTTGAACTCAGGAGTTCCTGGCCCCTAGTTTTGGGATCAGGGGTATTAGTTCATGCCTCTAGCTCAAAGCTGTGCCTGATTCATCTTTCATATGTGCTTTCAAACAAATGGAGAATCATTTCTTTCACCTCCCTTTTGCCATGGGGAAAAATCATGATGCATGTTTGATGAAATGTGAGTTTTTGCTGATTCTGCTGGTGGGCAGAATTTGTTCCCACAGCCCTAACAACAATACCAGTTAGGTTCAGAGAAATTCTTGTGATCTCCCATGCCAATTGAGACAGGTGCTTGTATCTGTCAGCCCATCAACATAAGAACACAAGAACGGTCATACTGGGTCAAATCAAAGGTCCATCTAGCCCAGTATCCTGTCTTCCAACAGTGGCCAATGCCAGAGGGAATGAACAGAGCAGGTAATCATCAAATAATCCATCCCCAGTCGCCCATTCCCAGCTTCTGGCAAACAGAGGCTAGGGACACCATCCTTACTCATCCTGACTAATAGTCTTTGATGGACCTATCCCCCATGAACTTATCTAGCTCTTTTTTGAACCCTGTTATAGTCTTGGCCTTCACAACATCCTCTGGCAAAGAGTTCCACAGGTTGAGTGTGCATTGTGTGAAAAAATACTTCCTTTTTTTTTTGTTTTAAACCTGCTGCCTATTAATTTCATTTGGTGACTTGTGTTATGAGAAGTAGTAAACAACACTTCCTTATTTACTTTCTCCACACCACTCATGATTTTATAGACTTCAATCATATCTCTCCTTCGTCATCTCTTTTCCAAGCTGAACAGTCCCAGTCTTATTAATCTTTCCTCATACAGCCGTTCCATACCCCTCACCATTTTTGTTGCCCTTTTCTGAACCTTTTCCAATTCCAACATATCTTTTTTGAGATGTGGCAACCACATCTGCATGCAGTATTCAAGATGTGGGTGTACCATGGAGGCAGAGCAATCCCTAGGGTATGGCAAAATGGGGCGACAGCCCTGGGCCCCGTGCTTTGGAGGGCCCCGCGCTTCATGAGAAGGCTGGCGGGGAGGTGAGGCAGGGCACCAGCGGGTGAGGCGGTGCCCCTCTACCAACCTCCTCCTCCCCCCAGTGCCTTCTGCCCGCCAGCTGGCCCCGCCAATCAGCGCCGCCCACTCCCTCCCAGTGCTTACCACTGATCAGCTGTGTCGCGGTGTCTGGAGGCACTGGGGGGAGGAGGGAAGAGCGAGGGTGCAGCACAGTCAGGGGAGGGGGCGGAACTGGGCAGGAAAGAGGTAGGGCGGGGGCAGGAAGAGGTGGGGTGGGGGTGGGGCCTTGGGGGAAGAGGTGGGGTGGGGTGGGGTCGGGGCCTGGACGGAGCCAGGGGGAGCACGCAGGAAACTCAGCGCCTATGCCCTGGGCCCCCTAGGGACGACCCTGCATGGAAGTATATAGAGGCAATATGATATTATTATCTATCCCTTTATCTATCTTATTATCTATCCCTTTCTTAATGATTCCCAACATTCTGTTCATCCAGCTATGTGGGGATAAAGAATGATATGTAACGAGCCATCAGTGGAGACGTGTGCAGACAGAGACCCGGGTCATCAACCAATGGCAGGCACTAAAGAAGCGGAAAAAGTTACCACGGTCAGTCATAAAACTCGGAAGTAACACTGTCAACTCGTCCAGTATGCTGAATACCGACTAGGTGTGATATCCAGGCCAGCAGAGGGCAGTAGAACACAGGAACACAACCTAAACCATCCCATATGGATGGGCAGCTTTGGGCTAAAAGGAAACACTTAGGCATGCCCATTACAGTTGACCATGTGCCAAACAAGATGGTTTCCAAAGTGGTAAGTTGTCCCCCTACCTCTATCCTGTATTATGGCCCCAATATGAGTGTGGTTCTCAAACTTTTATACTGGTGACCCCTTTCACAGAGCAAGCCTCTGAGCGCGACCACCCCACCCCATATATATTAAAAACACTTTTTTTTATATTTAACACTACTATAAGTGCTGGAGGTGAAACAGGGTTTAGGATGGAGGCTGATAGCTTGTGACCCCTCATGTAATAACCTCGCGACCCCCTAAGGGGTCACGACCTCCCAGTTTGAGAACCCCTGCGGTACAACTATATCTAGGGTGACCAGATGTCCCAATTTTATAGGTGCAGTCCTGACTTTTGGGTCTTTTTTTTATATAGACTCCTATTACTCCTCACCCCCGTCCCAATTTTTCACATTTGCTGTCCGATCACCCAAACTATATCGCTCGGGGTGTGAAAAATCCACACCTAATGGGTGACGTAGTTATACTGACCTAAACTATGCAGAAAGCGCTGTGTTGACAGGAGAGCTTCTCCCACCAGCAGACCTACTGCTTCTTGCAGAGGTGGATTAACTATGCCGACAGGAGAGCTCTCTCCCGTCAGCTTAGAGCATCTTTACTAAAGTGCTACAACCTCGCAGCCGCGCCAGGGCAGCATTTTAAGTGTAGACTTTGCCCTGTGTTTCCCAGACCTGAAGAAGAGCGCTGTGTAACGCTTGAAAGCTTGTCTCTCTCACCAGCAGAAGTTGGTCCAATAAAAGATATTAACTGACCCACCTTGTCTCCCTAAATAGTTTTATGACTTTTAATAACGTCAGCAGCTGTGGACAATAGCAACAGGTAGGAAATTCTCATGCTTAAAGATGTGAAGTGTTCACTGTAGGGCTCAAGAACGAATTTCACCCCCTGAATCCTCAGGGATTGGCCAGGTTGGAGTCCAGATTCCACACACACAATGGACTAATGTAAAGTGGGCCCTATGGGACAGATTCTCATCTGCATTACACCCATTTTAATTTAGAGTAACTGCAGCAAAGTCAATGGATAATATGAGATAAGAACCTGGCCTTATTTCACTGGCCTATCTGGTCAGGAGTAATGAGAAACTTCTTGAATATGCCATTAATTTTATCTGCTACTCACCACTGAAGATTTGGAGAATTTGATTTCTGAAATACAGACAGACAGAAAACACCTTTTTGTTTAAAAATGCTGTTTCTAATGTATTTCCTTTTTAACATAAAACCGAAAGCCTCAGTGACATAACCTGCTAATGGCACTGTACAGAAGCCAAACCAGTCCCAAGGATGATGTTAGCAGCATGGTCACGGTCTAGCATTCATTAACAGCGGATGAGAATTGTTTTGTAGGTGCATCTGTTGTAGAGCCTGAGTTACAGGAAGTTTTAAAGAGACACTGTGTTAATACACGCTGGGGCAAAGCTGGTTGTCAGATTGCTGTGCATCTTCCACAGCAGTGAAAATCAACACCACTTAACACCCTGCAAACATTATCTAATTGATCTTCCCAGCATTCCTGTGAGATGGGACTGGTATCCAATCAGACTCCAGGAGTTCAGTCTGTTTAGCTTCATCAAGAGGAGGGTAAGTGGTGACTTGATCACAACCTGTGAGTACCTGCTTGGGCACTTCAATCTAGCAGACAAAGGTAGAACAAGGTTCACTGGCTGGAAGTTGAAGCTAGACAAATTCAGGCTATGAATTTGAGAGTAATTAACAGTTGGAACAACCAACCAAGGGTTTGGGGTGGATTCTCCATAAGTGGCAATTTTAAAATTAAGACTGGACATTTTTCTAAGAGACATGATCTAATTCAAACAGGAATTAATTCAGGGGAATCCTCTGCTTGTGCTATACAGGAGGTCAGACTAGATGAGCACAATGGTTCCTTTTGGCCTGGGAATCTATGAACCTACACTTTACAGATGGTGAACAAAAGAACATAAGAACAGCCATATTGGGTCAGTCCAATGTTCCATCTACCTCAGTATCCTGTCTTCTGATAGTGGCCAATGCCAGGTGCTTCAGAGGGAATGACCAGAACAGGGCAATCATCAAGTGATTCATCCCTTGTCGCTCATTCCCAGCTTCTGGCAGAGACTTAGGGACCCCCAGAGCATGGGGTTGCATTCCTGACTATCTTGGCTAATAGTCATTGATGGACCTATCCCCCATGAACTTATCTAATTCTCTTTTGAATCCAGTTATGGTTTTGGCGTGCACAACATCCCCTGGCAATGAGTTCCACAGGTTGACTGTGCGTTGTGTGAAGAATATTTCCTTTTGTTTGTTTTAAACCTGCTGCCTATTAAATGGTGGCACAGAAAGTCAAATACAAAGGTGAATCTAAACTGATGTAATCTACATTTCTTTCCAGCTTCACCAGAGTTCACATTTTTTTAGCTGAAATTTAGACTCAACTCTGAACTTGGCTAGAGAGAGTAATTGACTTTACCAAAGTCAATGACAGAGGCGAGATTGGAACACAGATGATGATGGCTCCCTTGCCCATTACACTAGACCATATTCCTTACCACCAGATAAGTCCAAGCTGAACTTGACATTTCTTGAATCAAAGCAAGTACGCAGGAAAGATATTGGCAACGACATCTGTCGTTCTCTTCCTAAAAGAATTGTCCTTCTACCCACTCCCCGCCCATCAGGGTTCAGTTCCTATGGCACATGAGCCTTAAAGCCACCCCCTGGCTATATACTACATTAGATCCATCTGTGGTACTCACTGCAGGCCCCAGCTACACATGCCTCATAAATTAACTTACACACCAGGCTTAAGCATGATTTAAATGCTCTTGTATTGAAACAGGGTAAGCACGACACAGTTTGGTCGGCCAGCATGAAGGGGTCCAAAGCACATTAGAACACCGACGTTGCTCCAGTCCAGGTTGGGACTGGGAACTAAAGGAAGTAGGAGCAGTGAGGAGGACAACTCCCCATCCTCCACATCACTCCAAATGGGAGTTCCCACACTGTGGCCGAGTGCTTCCCCGCCACTCCCTGCCCCATTGGTTGGTGTGATGGAAGCTCCCAATTCTCTTTCAATCTGCTTTGGCCACTGGTTTGGACCAACACCAGAGCTCCATTTCTGATCACTGTCCTAACCTGCTTTAGAGACTAACCAATTTATTTGAGCATAAGCTTTCGTGAGCTACAGCTCAGCATCCGATGAAGTGAGCTGTAGCTCACGAAAGCTTATGCTCAAATAAATTGGTTAGTCTCTAAGGTGCCACAAGTACTCCTTTTCTTTTTGCGAATACAGACTAACACGGCTGTTACTCTGAAACCTAACCTGCTTTGACTTCATTCATGCTGAGATTTAAACCATTGTCTATGCACTTTTTACTTGGCAGGGCAATGTCAGCTGAGCCATTGTCACCCTAGTTTATACGGTCCTAATGGTACCTAAATTCTTCTACCGAAGGTAGGATCTCTAATTAATCTGCAAAATGGTCACAGTACTGCCTAAAGTCTGCTCCATTCGGCAGGTTAGTTCCTACACTACAGAATCGTTTTTGAACTATAGAAAAATGGCAGGAAAAGTGCCTTTACTTAAAACTTCCTCAGTGCTAAATCCTAATAGCTTTCCTCAGTTTTCACTCAGTCCTCACACAGACAAGACTCCCTTTGGGTCAAACACTGTCGTCCATCCTCATTTTTACTGGGGTCTATCCCCATCCTCACTTGGGCAAGCACCTGCTGACTCCAGTGGATGTTTCACTTGAGAAAGAACTGATTGAAAGTCTAAGTGAGGGACTTCAGGATTTGGCCTTATATGAAGAGAACTAGACCTAAAATGAATTATTGTGGAAGCGAAGCTATAATGACCTTTTTATTATTTGTGGAAACAAGATCTATTTCCTGTGAAATATTTCTTAGCTGGTGCCCTGAGCTCCTGGAAGAATACTTGTCTCAGGAGATATAAGTGTTCTTAATTAGATAGCACGGTGCTTATTACAAATAACCTCTTCAGATCTGGAAGAAAAGGGTGGATGTTCTACCAGATGTGCAGGAATACAGATAACTGGAAGCTTTGGGGTTACTGTTTCGTGTGGAAGAGGCCCGATGAAGCTTCATTGGTGGGCTCAGGCATAACTTGGATCTTCTGGTTTTTCAGGGCTGCTTCTCTCATTTTGTAATACATGAACTCGTTCTGTTGGAACATGCGCAGCTCCATCTCCGACTGGACACGCATGACCTGCATGGATGAAGGGCAGGCCAAGTGGTGAAAACTCTACAATATCTCTCAAAGTAAAGAAATAAAGTACCTTCTAAGGTAGGATAGTGGCCTCCTGCTCCCCAGTTCTGTTAGATGGTTGAACATCGGTGCCATCTAATGAGTATTCAGTGGCCCATGTGACAAGGGAGGATGACATCAGTCCAGTTCCATAACCTGTCCCTCATCCAGGAGGCCAAAGGCTGCCTAGACATAGAGACTCAGCTGCTCTCCCAAACCCAATCATGGTCCCTTCTAGACCAGGCTGATTAGTGGTGAGGCAGTGTGGGGTAGATTGCACTGCCTGTCTGCTGTGGTTCTTCTGCAGACAAATACAGGTTCCCATTCCCAAAGTTGTCAACCCAGAGTTCTTCATGAGCACAAATTCACTGCCAGCGCTAGATTACAGGGCTGCCTCTGTGCCTGCACAGGCAGAGAAGGGGTGCTAAGAATTCCCTTTACACCCTTCTGCAGGCTAGCTGGCCTTGGATCCAGGCACACAAGGGTAAGTGGGTGCTGTGAGCCCACTGCTCTCCTCCTGGAGAAGCTCGGCAGGGAACAACAGGGAACGGGCAGAGCCTTGACTCCATCCTCCAGTACACCAGACAACTGAGCTAAGTCAGTGCGGGCAGGAAGAAAGGAGGCCTGTAATTTGCTGCTTCTGTAGGCCAGCAACAAATTACTATCCCGGGAGCAAAGGGAGAGCATATGTAACCCACACACCTCCTGGGTGTGGGGTTCTGTCCCATTGAGTGGCACCAAGACCACTTAGAGAGAGAGAGAAAATAAGCCTACTCTACAGCCTTAGCTAAGGAGCCTATGGCTTTTAGGTCATGCAGTAGAGGTTCATGCACTGAGCTCCAGAGGTCCCAGGTTCGATCCCGCCCACCGAAGACTGGGGCCCGTCAGCGTTACAATGGAATGAAGTGGGTCCCTAAAGGACCATTCTTTTCCTGGGAGAGCACAGCAACCCACTGCCCCTTATTATGGGCCGAGGAAATAAAATGCACATTTGGCAGTGGCTTTAGCCCTATACTACTGGGGCAGTTGCATAAAGACCTATGCATGTCTCTCTCTCTCCCTCTCACACACACACACACACACATCCCTGACCTAGCAGTCACAGTGCCACCAGCCAAGTTCAGGTGAGGACAGAGCTGGCAGGAGAACATGTCACTTCTCCAAAGGCACAGCAAAGCTTGCATCCCGCTCTGTGGCTAATATAGAGGTAAGCGAAACGACGTCATCGGAAAATGTCACATTTTTCAGTTTCTCAACGCTGCATTTGGAAGTGAAACACTTTGTTTTGAATTGACAATTTTTTACTTCAAAATGTCAACTTTTAGTCCAAATGTCTGTTAGATATGAACATTTTCGTTTCAAATCGACATTCCAAAATGAAACACTTCATTTCGAATCAACATCTTGTTTCAACATTTCCAATTTTTTATCGCTTTTCATTCCATGAAGGTTTTCAGTACTGTATTTTGACTTATTCTCCCCATTTGGGATGAAAACCAATGTTAAAACGTTGGAATGTCCCAGAGGATAGGAATTCCATTTTCTAACCAGCTCCAGTATCATCTAATGGAAAACATATTAACATCACACTGCACGAAGCAAGCTTTATATGATCAGTTCCCAGCTTTTTAGGCATCTGCTTCTACTGTTTATTTAAATTTAACTTTTCATATACAATGACAACAAACCAGATTACACAGACACATGTCAACGTAGGAACTGTCCAAGAGACGCTGGCTACCTACCTCCAGGTCTTTGGTGATTGGGTGGGTAGGTCCATGGGTCACCAGAAGAATAGCATAGGCTTTGCAGATCATGCCATGCCCTGCTTCAATGAGACTGGCATGCCAATGGGTCACTCCTGCCCGCATCACTGCCATCCCTAACTGCGCATTGTTGGGATGGTATATTTTCCTGGGAAAACATTGAGAAATTTCATTGTGGGGAGCGTTTAACTTTCCAAATATTACCTGAAAACACTGTTTACTGAGGGCCAGATTCTGTCACGCTTACTCACACTGAGCGGTACCTCAATCCATGAGTAGCCCCACTGAAATCAGTCGAACTGCTGGAAGTGGGAGCTACCACACGGTGTGGCAGAACCTGGCTGGGCAGGAACAACATGCTGACAGGGTCTGATACAGGCTCCGAAGGTTTGTAACACCACATTCCATCGATATAACTGCAATCAGGATCCGACGCTATGCCCCTAACATTGCAGTTCCAGCACAGTGAGCCATTGCTTGAAATTACGTTTAAACCTAACGCTTAGCTCTTATGTAACATTTTTCATTTGTGGATCACAAAGCACTTTGCAAAGGAAGGAAAGTATCATTGTCCCCATTTTACAGATGGGGACTCTGACTCACAGCAAGGTGAAATGACTTTCCCCATGTCACCTAGCAGATCAGCAGCAGAGACAGGACTTGAATGCAGGTTCTACTTCCAGGCTTATGACCCTTCCCCTGGACCACGCTGCCTCTCATCAAACAACAGTGGTGAAAGGCATTAAAATGAAACTGGACAAAATGGCAAACAACACACTCCTGGGAACAATTCTTCTTTGAAGGGAGGATGAATTAGGTGATGCAATAGGCCTTTTCCACTTCTAATGTCTATGATTTTAAAACCTGTGATTTCTAAGAATCTGTGCTCACTTTATCATTTGAGCTACACTTAGCATGAGGGAGGAAAAACAGAAATTGGAGCACCTTAGCCTGAACAGAATAAAACCCAATCCATAGCTTTCCTGGCTTTGCAGTAGAAACTTGGTTTACTCAGTAAAGAAGTAGCTACAGAGTGTGCAAAGGAGACAGCAATTTCCATCATGTATGATTGGGCTGTCCAAAAGGAGATCACATTAAAATTATCACAACATGGGGGAAGCGCCTGGATAAGATGCTGCTGGGCTGCTAAGATGGAAGGAAATTCTAGACGGTTTGAGGCTCTTTCTAGACCAACTGGGTGTTTCTGGCCAATCACTTCTTGATGGCCAACTGTTGGAAGGAAGGCAAGCAGCTTCCAGGTGGAGATGCCCCAGCAAAGCAAGAGACTATTTCACAATGGAAAATGTCAACAGCCAAAACAAAGTTGAATATATATTATTTCCTAAATGCCTGTCCCCTACCCCCGTCACTTGACTCCTTTAAAATGGGACTGGGCCAAGCCAGCTGCAGGGGGTCAGGACGGGATTCTCCTCCTCCTCCCCCAGTGTATTCTGGGAGGGTTTTTTTTATCTTCTTCCTCTGAAGCTTCAGGGATGCCACAGGGGACACTGGGCGAGGTGGGCCAGGGCTCTGGGGTAGCATCAAGCATTTGCTCTCTCAGGTTCTTGGCTGACTGGTTCTTGCCGTCATGCAGAGAGTCTAACTGATCACCATGTGTGTGGTCAGGAAGGAATTTTCTCCCAGGTTGGATTGGCAGGGACCTTGGGGATGTTGTGCCTTCCTCTGCAGCTGGGGATGCAGGTGACTTGCCAGGATTATCTGGGTGTATCTCATTTAATTATTTCCCTGCCATTGTGGGGGCCTTGGGCATGGGTGCACCTCAGTCCCTCCTGTTCTCTGCCTGTCGCACATAATACTCTAGTCTTCCATGGGTTTCATTTACTTTGGTCTGACTTCAGCTGTTGGGTTTAGTGTGCGAGTCCTGGGTGGGTGTTGGTGGTCTGTGCCATACAGGAGGTCACACTGGATGATCTAGTGGTCCCTTCTGGCCTTAAACACTGACTGTGACACTCAGGAATAAACTGCAAGGAACAGTTACTAGCAGGAGCAAGGGCTAGATGTGACCTGAAGTGGTGTAAAGTAAAAGGGCAAGACAAAAATTTGCATTTGGGGACACCTGTGCAATCCACCAGCAGTTTTCTTATCACAGTAGCATCTCTTTACCAGTCAGAGATCACATTACAGGAGCACAGTGTGTTCTTTACATAATGATAGGTTTTCTCCATGTCTACTTTCTCTGACACCATCTAAGCAGCTCTGGGCAGCTTCTCAGACAAAAGAGATGGGTTAATTAAACCTGTCCAGTTGCCCTCTGAAGTTATATGTAGACAAATTGAAAAATGATCCTGTTTTGGAGCTTTCCATTCACAAAGTGAGCAAAACTCTCTCTCTCTCTTTGGTGATAAAAGCAGGGCCTGATTCTGAGCTCAGTTATATAGGTTTTACACCAGTGTTGCTCCACTGACCTTAGTGGACTTACTCCTGTTTTACACCACTGTAAAGTGAGAGCAGAGTCAGGTCCAGATTCTTTGTAGAAATGTCTTAATTAAATTATTGAGTCAAAAAGAGCCACCATGAAAACAGGTGATTTGATCACATACATGTAACCATCAACCATCCTCTTCGCATAGCCTGCTGCTTCCTCGAACATCTGGAGGTAGGAGAGCACTTCCGAAGCGATGCTCAGGATCCTGAGCAGGTAGATGTTAGTGTCTCCCAGCACAGGCTCTTGTTTCTTCAGACACTCACGACAGAGCTTCACAACCTAGGCACCCAGGAAAGGCAAATTAGTTCAAGAGAATGTCACAGGACCACCTGCCCTAGAATTGCACATCCGCCATGACAGAGCGCTGTATCTTGTATGTTTCACGTTTATCCTATTTGCTCAATAGCTGCTCGCCAAACAGAGAGAGTCAGTCATAAACAAGCGAGGAAAGTAAGAGTGAAGGGTGCAAATGGAACCCACTGGTGAGTGAGTCACAGGTTTCCCCTTTGTCCCCATCTGCAAAGGACATGAGATTATTGCAGCCTCACCTAGGGAGTCTTGGCTCTTAGTTCATGCTTTTAGTTCTGGAGATCCCTAGTGTGTTGGCAAAGATGGCTGCCATCACACTAACTTCCCCACCTCACTAAAGGGCATCAGCAGAGAGGTGGGATCAGATTGACACCAGCTCTGAACCTCTCACATGCTGGTGAAGGGTGGATCCAGTGTCATCCCTGGAGGTTCAGGCTCATCCTCTGTGAGATGGATCTGAGGAGAAGGACTGGATCTGATTCCCTTGGACTCTGGGGGAGTTTGGATCCACCCCAGAACCCTTGTGACTTGGTCCCATCCCTATTTTATTGCCACGGAGAGAGAAAAAGAGCACTCCAGAGAGATAGGCAGCCCCGGTGGAAGGATCACCCACTGCCAGGCTGTGGATAGAGAGGTGGAGGAGGCCAAGATGGGCAGAGGAGAATGAATGAGCCAGGGAGGAAGGAAGTGAACACTGGTGAATTAATTTCAGTGTATTCATTCGTTGTCTGCCCCATAAACACTGACATCAGCAAACTGACCCGTCAGCTTGAGTGTGCAACTAGTGCCCCTGTCTGCAGGACTGTTTCATTAATATGACAACACAAAGGCTGACTGAGTCTGCCCAGTGGCTTGGTGAGATCAGCTGCCTGCTTCCTTCCCCTGAAGTTCCACAGCAACGAGAGACCAAAGACACCGTGACTTACTTCGTGGTAGACCCCCTCGGATCGGGCCTTGCTGATCTTCTCCAGGGTGTCCTTGGAGAACTGGAGAACTTCCTTCACTACGTCTTGGGAAGGCTGGGGACAGCATTGGAAAGCTATTGAAACGAATTCACTTCTGAAGTTACACCCATGCTCCCCGGAATAGAACCAGCTGCCACACTGAGGTCCTGAAGCTTGCTACCATTGAACTCAATAGTAAAACTTCCACTGATTTCAATGGGAGCAGGATCAGCCCCTACCTGTACTAATCTACAGTGTCACTCAGTGCTGCTACTGAATAGATATGACCTGATTGTGCTCTCGCTGGGACGAGGGTGTAGCAGGGTAGGGGGACAGGAAGGGACCTGAGTGGTTTGGGTGGCTTGGTTTGGTTTGTTTGTTCCTGCAAAATGTCAGAAGTTAGTGACTGGCAATTGGGAGACTCTTGCAAACCTCACGGGGGAATGGAAGAGACTGAGCATGGGAGACAGAGAAGAGGCCGCCCTCAGTGGGGTTCCACGGAGCCACCAGGTACTGCATGTGCACAGCGTATGGCAGGATTGGGGCCATCGACTGAGACTTCCACAGAGTTCTACCAGGGAGGAATTTAACCCTTTATTTCATTTACATACTTGAAAAAATGTCAGCATTTGGGCCAAAACATGACTTCCCACCTGGCCTTAAAAGCTGGCCCCTTCCAGCTCTCCATGCTGGAATGACAGCTGCAAGCATTCCAAAACCACAAGTCAGGCCCCCAAAATATTGAGATTGTCATGAGATTTAAAAACTAATTAATGTTGGATTCTTTTTCCTTGCCTTCTGGTTTTTGAGTTTCTGGGGTTCCCACTTCTTTGAAATAAGAACATAAGAATGGCCATACTGGTCAGACCAAAGGTGCATCTAGCCCAGTATCCTGTCTTCCGACAGTGACCAATGCCAGGTGCCCTAGAGGGGATGAACAGAACAGGGAATCATCAAGTGATCCATTCCCTGTTGTTCATTCCCAGCTTCTGGCAGACAGAGGCTCGGGACACCATCCATGCCCGTCCTGGCTAATAGCCATTGATGGACCTATCCTCCATTAACTTATCTAGCTCTTTTTTGAACCCTGTTATAGTCTTGGCCTTCACAACATCCTCTGGCAAAGAGTTCCACAGGTTGACTGTGTGTTGTGTGAAGAAATACTTCCTTTTGTTTGTTTTAAACCTGCTGCCTATTAATTTCATTTGGTGACCCCTAGTTCTTGTGTTATTTACTCCTTCTCATAACACTTCCTTATTTACTTTCTCCACACCAGTCATGATTTTATAGACCTCTATCATATCGCTCCTTAGTCGTCTCTTTTCCAAGCTGAAAAGTGCTAGTCTTATTAATTTCTTCTCATATGGAAGCTGTTCCATACCCCTAATCATTTTTGTTGCCCTTTTCTGAACCTTTTCCAATTCCAACATATCTTTTTTGAGATGGGGAGACTACATCTGCACACATTATTCAAGATGTCGGTGTACCATGGATTTATACGGCGGCAATATAATATTTTCTGTCTTATTATTTATCCCTTTATTAAAGATTCCCAATATTCTGTTAGCTTTTTTTACTGCTGTTACACATAGAGTGGATGTTTTCAGAGAAACTATCCACAATGACTCAAAGATCTCTTTTTTGAGTGGTAAAACAGCTAATTTAGACTCCATCATTTTATACGTATAGTTGGGATTATGTTTTCCAGTGTGCATTATTTTGCATTTATCAACATTGAATTTCATCCCCCATTTTGTTGCCCAGTCACCCAGTTTTGAGAGATCCTTTTGTAGTCTTCGCAGTCTGCCTGGGACTTAACTATCTTGAGTAGTTTTGTATCATCTGAAAATTTTGCCACCTCACTGTTTACCCCTTTTCCCAGATCATTTATGAATATGTTGAATAGGACTGGGCCCAGTACAGGCCCCCTGGGGGACATGACTATTTACCTCTCTACATTCTGAAAACTGACCATTTATTCCTACCCTTTGTTTCCTATCTTTTAACCAGTTACCAGTCCATGAGAGGACCTTCCCTCTTACCCCACGACAGCTTACTCTGCTTAAGAGCCTTGTCAAAGACGGACCTTGTCAAAGGCTTTCTGAAAATCTAAGTACACTATATCCAATGGATTCCCCTTGTCCACATGCTTGTTGACCCCCTCAAAGAATTCTAGTAGATTGGTGAGGCATGATTTCCCTTTACAAAAACCATGTTGACTCTTCCCCAACAAACTATGTTCATCCATGTGTCTGACAATTTTGTACTTAATGATAGTTTCAGCCAGTTTGCCTGGTACTGAAGTCAGGCTTACTGGCTTGTAATTGCTGGGATCACCTCTGGAGCTCGTTTTAAAAATTGGCGTCACATTAGCTATCCACCAGTCATTTGGTACAGAAGCTGATTTAAATGATAGGTTACATACTACAGTTAGTAGTTCTGCAATTTCACATTTGAGTTCCTTCAGAACTCTTGGGTGAATACCATCTGGTCCTGGTGACTTATTACTGTTTAGTTTATCAATTTGTTCCAAAACCTCTTCTAATGACACCTCAATCTGGGACAGTTCCTCAGATCTGTCACCTAAAAAGAATGGCTCAGGTTTGGGAATCTCCCTCACATCCTCAGCCACGAAGACCGATATAAAGAATTCATTTAGTTTCTCCTCAATGGCCTTATCGTCCTTGAGTGCTCCTTTAGCATCTCGTTCATCCACTGGCCCCGCTGGTTGTTTAGCAGGCTTCCTGCGTCTGATGTACTTTAAAAAAAATTGCTATTACTTTTTGAGTCTTTAGCTAGCTGTTCTTCAAATTCTTTTTTGCCCTTCCTAATTATATTTTTACACTTCATTTCCCAGAGTTTATGCTCCTTTCTATTTTCCTCACTAGGATTTAACTTCCACTTTTTAAAGGATGCCTTTTTGCCTCTCACTGCTTCTTTTACTTTGTTGTTTAGCCACGGTGGCACTTTTTTGGTTCTCTTACTATGTTTTTTAATTTGGGGTATACATTTAAGTGCCTCTATTATGGTGTCTTTAAAAAGTTTCCATGCACCTTGCAAGGATTTTACTTTTTGCACTGTACATTTTAATTTCTGTTTCACTTACTTCCTCATTTTTGTGTAGTCCTCCTTTCTGAAATTAAATGCTACAGTTTTCCCCACAATCACAAGGGCTAGAAATCTACTTTTTTTTTGTTTCTAAGGAAAGCTGAAGTTGTTTTATAATCACATGGTGCCCTGAGGTGGGGCTTCAAAAAAAACCAACCACCCTTTATTGTGAAATTCATGATAAAATTGACAACACTGTTATATGACCAAGAACCAAAGCAGTAATCCTGGGTTTGGACCTGAGGAATAGATTTTGATCCCTCCTGAAAGAGGAAGGGGTTTGGATTCAGTGCTCTAGGTTTGTCCTGTTGTTTGCTTTTAACATCTGGACTGCGGGAGGCTTGGGGAATCTTTGTGTTAGATTTCTGCTAAATTTGTAAACCTGTGATCCTAATGACAGCCAGGCTAGAAAGGGCCCTGAAAGTTTACAATACAAGGAACAAGAATGGTCTTTTACTCGGAGCCTATATACAGAGTTATAGCTTAAAAGACTGAAACTACTGAAGGTAACCAGGTTTTAATATTTTAACCAGGGTTTAAGCCTGAATAGTGCTTTTGGGATAGGTCTACACTGCAGGTGAAAGCATGCCTCCCAGCCCAGGTAGACAGGCACATGCTAGCTCTGCTAAAACTCACACTAAAAATAACAGTATGGACATTGTGACACGGGCTAGCCACCGGAGTGTGGTCAGGGGGCCCAGGCAGGCTTGGACTCAGCCAGCCAGCTCATGCCACTACCTGTGCCTCAACAACCCACACGGCTATTTTTAGCATGCTAATTCAAGCAGAGCTAGCGTATGTCCTTTCTAGCCCAGTTGGGAATCACACCTCCCAGCTGCTGTGTAGACCTATTGGGGTCCTATCCTGTCCTGCAGACTTTGTTCAAAAAGAATTTTGATGTCAATGCAAGTTGTTTTGTCTGAGTAAGGGCACTGTCCTATAATGGGCACTTGAAATGTCACTTAAACAGTAGCAGCACATGCATGCGGGGCGGGGGGGAAGAGGGGTTATCCCATTTGCCTACATGAATTGTCAAATGAAAGCTGTTTCCTGCCTTCACTAAGAGCCTAATTCCGGTCCCACTGAAATCAAGGGAAGCTTTGCCACTAATCTGAAGGGGTGAAGGATCAGAGAACGGAACGGCTGTCAAGTATGTAAACTGTCATTCCAGCATACATTCAGAGGGCATTTTCCATGCAGCTGTGAGGGCTGCTACTAACCGGGGACTGAGCCTGAATTCGGAGAATGTAGACAAGCTGGGCAGCAAGCAGGCACTGTCTCCTGTTAAGGTCAATACCAAGATTTATTACCTATGTATGGAGTGTATTTTTAATACGTAAAATCCCAGGCCTTGCATAGATACAGGGAGATTTTTCCATGAGGGCACTAAAAGATATGGAAAATATTCACCCTGAAAGTGACACACACTGACTGTGTGTACAGCAGATCCCCACTCATACACACACACAGAGACACACAAGCCCTCGCTGCTCACTAAGGCTCTGTCTACACTATGAGCAGCCGCAGAGGCCAGGCTGAGTATGAGCCCACCTGAAAACCAGTGGGTAGGTATTCAGTACAGCTAAACTGCACCTCCACTCCTGTGTCAGTGTTTCCATGACTACAATGCTATTTTTACACATGCTACCTGGATAAGAACTAACAAGAGTATATGTACATGAGCAGGGGAATCGCATCCCCTCACTCCTTGTGTCGATGTAGCCTAAAGGTTTAACAGCAGGTGCTGTAGAAAGATCTTATATTTCTGAAGACATTGCTGGAAGTGGTCCGACGCCACGGTGATAAGCGTGGTACAAGTGGCCACAGATACAGAATAAAGAGAGGTAACTTACTCGTACACGATGAATTACTATAGCAAATAATAGAAACTAAGCAACAGTTTAATTTGCAGTGGTCTCCCAGAAGTTAGTAGGAGTTACGGGCTGCATGCAGCCCTTACTCATGTGAGTAGTTCCTGTTTGTACAAGTAGTCCCCTTGACTTCAATTAGGGCCTGATCCTGTAAACCTTTACTTGTGGGAGTAGTCCTAACAAAATCGAGTGCAAGACTCACATTCCAGGATCAAGCTTTTACTGATTACAGGGATACTACTTGCATGAGTGCAAAGTTGCAGGACTAGGTCCTTAACGTAGTTCAGCTGTGATTTGATTTAGAGAGGAGCTGATCATTGTGTGAATAAAGCTAGCTCAGAAAGAGAACAGCAATCAAGGGAAAAAATTCCCACTTACATGCAATCAGGAGCTATCAGCACCGTCTCAAAGTAAAACAGCCTGTCAAGGAAAACAGCTTAATACCTACAAGACACCCCACAAACTTGCCATGCTATCATAATCCATTCTTCCAAGAACTCGTGTGAAGCTGAATAATAAACAAATACAAGTCACTATGCTTCTGCACAAAAGATAAATAGCCTGTCGTGTGAACTCCCCACAGAGAATTGACCCAATGCGGTCACCCACAAAGACCTATCCAGAGGTTCTCACAACAGTTTTTTTGGTGGCCTCAGAGTGTGGCCACCAACTCTTGCTGGTGGTCACTCAGACAATTTTTCCTAAAATACTTAATTAACTTTATGAAAAACAAATAAATATGCACATATACATGTCCAAATCATAGCAACTTATTTATTTACATTCAGAATAAGAAGCAATGGTCTCAAGTTGCAGTGGGGGAGGTCTAGGTTGGATATTAGGAAACACTATTTCACAAGGAGGGTGGTGAAGCACTGGAATGGGTTACCTAGGGAGGTGGTGGAATCTCCATCCTTAGAGGTTTTTAAAGCCCAGTTTGACAGAGCCCTGGCTGGGATGATTTAGTTGGGGTTGGTCCTGCTTTGAGCAGGGGATTGGACTAGATGACCTCCTGAGGTCTCTTCCAACCCTAATATTCTATGATTCGATGTAGGGGTTTTTTGCAGACTCAATAATAAAAATAATGTAAGTTGTCTCTATTCTTTACTGGACCTAAACAGAATAGAAACACAAATATAGGGGCTTTACATGTTCTTGTCCTTTTTTTTAATTATTGTTTCTTTTGCTTATTTTGGTTGCATTTTTTTAGACTTACTAGCTAGTAAGTCTGCTTCTGTGAAAAGTGATATTTGTACGTTTGTTAATATCACTTTTCACAGCAGCAGACTTGTTAGCTAGCAGGGAGGCAGTGAAAGTGATATTGACAAATATTCAAATATCACTTTTCACAGCAGACTTACTCAGCCCTGGCAAGCTGGGGCACAAATTAAGCCTTGGATGAGGAGGTGAGTAGGGAGGCAGCAGGGGCGATGAGGGGGGTGATAAGCTTGGGGATAGAGTCTTGCAGCCGGGGGATGGAGCCCGCCGCAGTGCAGCCAAAGCCTGGAGCTCAAAGCCCCACAGTCAGAGCAAGTGGCAGGAGCCCACTGCTGCGGAGCCGGACCCTGCCATCCGCCACCCCAGCGCCGAAGCCAGAAGCCTGAGTCCCACCTCCCCCGGGAAGGTGGGGAACTCACACTGGCTGTCTGCTCCTCCAATGCTTGTGGCTCCAGGGGAGGCCAGGGCCCATCCCCTCCTGGCAGCCCCAGAGGAGGGACAGCTGCTTTGCCCCTTCCCCCAGTCACTACCCAAGAAAAGCCCCTGGCAGCCGAAACGCTGACCTAGACCCCGTGTTTGTAACCAGGGAAACTTCCTTTTAACCTGCTTGGGCTAGCTCTGGCCTACCCTGTCTCCTATTGCCTGGGCGGTAGCCCCTCTTGTCTGCTGCAATACAAATAGTAAAGAAGAAGCATCGCCCCATGACTGCGAGCAGCTAACAAAGTCAGTGAAGTACCTTGTTTTCACCTTCTTTTACAGCCAGCATCAGATCATCTTTGATCCCTTTCTGGCAGTGCTCACACGTGCAGCGAAAATAGTACTGCTTCTGGAGCTGCTGCCTCCGCTCTTCGCTGACGTTGAGGAAATCAACATAGGAGACAGTCAGCTCTTCCCCCGGTGAGACTTTGCCCAGCGCACGCAGCTCGATTCTGGTGTCAGACAAGAAGAGATGTGGAATTAGACAGTGACATCTCAAGTCCAGGACACTGTTTGTAAAACTGAAAGGGACAATTTCCACTAAAGATCCTGCCTCCGGTAGGCAAACTGTTGTCTTAAAGAACCACTTGAACCCTTCGAATGCTGAAGAAAATACACAGCTGTGCAGCACTTCAGCTATTCTAACGCCCACTACAAAACGCCTCATCCAAACCCTTCGCCGCCTCTTGCCCCTCCCTCTGTCCCAACCAGAAGTTCACTTGAAAGTAGTAAATGAACTGTGATCTTCAGATCTGGATCTGCTTATATAGTTAGGGGCTGAATCTAAGATACAAACTTTTATTATGTTTAAGGGGAGCTGGATGTGGGTCTTTGGTTCCGGGCCATTGATGTGTCCCAGTTTACTGGGGAATCTCCTCAGATGAAGGCACTGATGCTTGATAGTACACGGCTACCACTGAAACTAGCCTTTCTGATCCTGTCTGCCCCATGTGAATATTCACAAAGCATTGACTAAACTGCCTCCCCACCCCACCCCACCCTGGCCAAACTGGACTCAGTGTAAAACTTGGGGTGGATCCCTGAAAGGTGGGAGACTCTTTGTTTTTTCCAAAGCCCTGGATCAGGAATCTGAAAGTGACTTCTCCACGTCGCTTCACCCATCTCTACTCAAAGATTTGGCAAACCCTTCAGTGAAGATGGCCATGCTTCAAATGTACAGTGAGGCCAATCCCGCATGGGCTTCAGGTTTCCTAACAAAACTGTCCCATGTCTCTAACTGCCAGCGTGTTACTATTGTCTTCACTGACCATTCAGAAAATACCAATTGCTACTACAGTACTGTGGTGAAAGCTGTGGGACGATGCCAGACCACCCCCTTAAAGAGCCAGTACTTTGCATCATCATTTCATCCCCTACCATGTGTTTAAAAGACCCGGGATACTCAAAAGTCCACCATAGTTTGTTTCACTGGAGCAGGCCAAATTCTCCTCTGCTTTACACTGGTACAAACCCCACTGAAGTTAACAGGCTGCATTGGTGTGAGTGAGAGGAGAATTTAGCCCAGCTGTGGGGTTACTATCTAAGGTGGGGAAAGCTCCACCAAGTGACTGTAAATAAGGCCCTTGGAGATGGTTAAAAGTACTAGGTTGTTTATATATATATATATATATATATATATATATCTCCTTTATTCTACCCTTTTTGACCCTTCTCCCCATCCACCTATTAGCAACTCTGGCCATCCTTAGCACTAGATCACTACATTTTTGGGAACAGAGCCCCAGTTAGCAAGCAAAATGTATTTGTGCATAGCTAAGCATGCTTACATATCAGCAAGATGGAGCTAGTCCAGTGACCGGATCTACAGTACATTTTACCCTGTTTTAATCTATCGCCATGCTCCCAATCCTGCTCTGACTCAGCTGGTTAGTTGCATGACCCATCAAGGGCTGCGTACCTCTCTACGAGGCCTGGGGATCTGTAGCGAATGAAGTCTATTCTTCAGCAAATCATGTCCAGAGAACCCCCAGCTGCCAGAGCAGGATAAAGCACTATCGGGAGTGTTCACTGCCTTGAGAGCAGCCGTAATTAAATTAGTTTGTAAACGGCAGAGCTAAATGGAGCAGCACACCAAACCTGAGCGGGAGGAAGGTGGGGCCGTGGGAACTGAAACAATTCAAACAATTATCCTCTTTTAGTAAAGATTTGAGCCTGCTCCTATTGAAATCAATAGCAAAATTCCCACTGACTTCAGCAGAACAGGGTAGGTCATATGAGAACTCCTCGCTTTCATTTAAACAGTGGCACCTAAGGCAAATACAGCCAAAAGCATACCTGGAGAATTTTCAAGGGATGGAGCAAATCTACTTCAGTGATTTTCATTACTGCATTTTTCCAAGAGGATGAAGATTTGCAGAGGATAACTATGTTTGACCATAACTATGCAGGGATTGCCATCTTGAATCTCTCAGCCATAAAATTCTAGGGCTGCTACCTAAGTTACTCATCCTGTGAAGCTGGCCCTGACCACCTGTTGGCATTAGATTATATCAGCAGGCTCCTTCAGACTAGACTCACCACTGAACATGCCGTCAAAAAGGACAGCTATTAGTTATGTCACGAGAAAGTACTACATATACATAGAGTAAGATGCAACCAGCTGTGAGTCTAAGGAGAAAAATGCATCAGGTACAGTATCCATGGTGAAGGTTTACATATATGCACATCCCTTTTCAGACTTAGTGGGGCCTTATCTAGGGCCTTTCATAAACTTAGAGAAACAAAATCAAGCTTTTGAACTCTGATGGTGCTTTGGTAGCCCAAGCACAGTAGAGGTTTAGATATTTTTAACCAGCCAGCCGTACCATAGCAGGAACTGGCAACATTTTAGGGGAAAAAAGAAATACAAGGAATTGTTTGGAACTATACAGTTACAGGGACACTGTCTGCTTGATAAGGGCTCAAAACAAGGTTTTTACAAGACTTTAAGATCAACAAAACTGCTCCCATGACCTTCCCTTCTTCCGCCAAAATTCCAATGAACTTGCAGTGTTTATACCTGGAGCATTGCCCCAGTGTGCTGACACAAAACAGCCAGAAAGTGAAGTTGACCAGATATAATGTCTGTAAACAAACATGAAACTCACTAGTCTATTTTCATGGAAATACATTGAGGACACAAACAACATTAATGGTGAAAATCATTTTAAAATATTTCAGTTCTAATTTATGACAATGCATTGCCTGCTTGTTTTGCATGCAGATCCTATTGAATCCAATGGAGCTATGCTGGTTTACATATGTTGAGACTCTGGATCCTATATGTTAAGACCAAGGCTTTGGAGCAGAGCCCGCGGAGCAGCTCCAGAGCAGTGGAGCTGCAGGTTTTTGCCTGGAGCTGGAGCGGAGCCGGAGCACAGCTCCAAAGCCCTGGTTAAGACAACAGTGTCCCTTTAAACTAAACAGATTGCAATATATCAAGTGCAATGAGGTAACCAGAGAATTTAAAAAACGAAATACACCTTTAAAAATCCTTTTAAAACACCACACAGAAAAATATTTTGAACAGCTAACAGTGGCATCATAAAAAGGCATAACAAGAACAACTGTAAAGGTAAAAATGGATGACATCTAAATCTCAGTGTGTTGCCACTGTAATCAGTGCATCCAGAGGGAACTCTTTGTTACAAAGAAACAGAGAGTATTTAGTTTGTCAGTAATGCAATCACTTCTCATCTCATAATAAACCAGGTTTTATTGCAGTTATTTGGGGCTGGGCAAGGTTAGCGAGGCCTTGTTGGACTTTCATGCCCTTGCTGTAGTTGAGAGAACAGGAGTGAAGAGTGCAGAAGGCAAATACAGAAGGAGGGCAGGGGAAGGAAGGAATGAGGAGACAGAGAGGGCATTAACAAGTGGCAGGTCTAAGCATACTGAATAATGTCAGCTTTTATTTTAATCTACTACAAAATGCAGAGGTTACAAAGCGAGGCTTCGGGTTTAGTGGGGCTTTACACATGGGGGTGAAAAAACATTTACATTCCGACAGTGGGAAGAGTGAAACTATTCACAAACGGAGGCAACTTCAAGCCTCATCATTGTCACTTATGGCTTTTAGTTAACACAGGGTCAGAGGGGAAGGTCAAAGGGGAAGGATTATGCTTACAACACCAACCCACCTCATCTGTGTGTGGAACATTGATCTTACAGCCTCATGACTGAAAGACAAAACAAACATCTGCAGTTTACACAGGTACACGTACGACACAAGCAAAATGGAATCAGCACATACAGTATATGGCACATTCGTTGCTCACGGTCCGGGGGACATACAGAGGCCCCAGAGACAGACAGTTGCAGGGTGGAGTCTGAAGTGATGTAGCTCTCTGCTGTCACTATACAGCAGCTGTAACCAAATCAGCCATCGGTGGCCCGGGTAGGTTGACCGGACGTCAGGACTGTCCTGATTTTTAGTTCTTTGTCTCGCGTCCCGACTGATGCAAGGTCGGGACGCCATTTGTCCCGATATTGCAGCTTTGGCTGCTCCAGCTGCCTTTTTTTTTTTTTTGCTCCCCCCATGCGTCTCGATATTTTGTCCATTTCATCTGGTCACCCTAGGCCCAGGGCAATTTCAGCTGGCAGCTGTCCTGGCACTGTGACTTAAGGAGCATTCTGCACAAGAGTGCATGTGAGTGTCAAGGGGAAATCAGCTCTGTTTGCAGTTAGTTTAGCCACCGACAGGTGTTATCTGCAAGGAACTGGGCATATATGGATAACCTGGATGAGAGAGACTCATGTTTTGCTACATTATGAAAAGAATGGATCTGATTTTTTTTCCATAAATCATGAATCACTCCATTGACACCAATAGATATGCACTGGCTTAAAACCAGCGTGAAAGGAAAATCAGCCCCAGTTATTAGAAACATAGAAATGATCATATCTGATCAGCCTAATTAAAAATAATGGCAAAATACCCATTGACTTTCATGGGAGCAGGCCCCATTACCTATTTCGGGTTTCAGAGGAAGACAAGAAACTGCCATAATGCACCTGGCCAATTGCAAGAGGGGTGGAGAGTGTCTTTCCTGACTCCCGCAAGTGGTCAGCAGATGTCCTGAACATGATATTTGTTCACGTGTTTACCCACTTTGCAAGTCTTGGTAAATTCATTGCGGGGGGAAACTGTGCATAGAGATCTGGAGAATACCAGTGTCTGGGACATTTTCTTTGAGAGGGGATTTGGGAGAGCAGTAACTAACCAGATAATATATCATCTGGAAAGTCATGATTTAAACCATCTTAAATGTATGACTTTTCATGGAGAAAAACCCTCCACATTTTCCAGGGAAGTTAATTCTGAAACTCAGGTGAAGCTGCCAGCTGTAGTGCCCTTGATTTGCCATATGAACACTAGTTTCCTAAGCATTGAACTGAGACCTCCAACTCACTCTGCACAGGGCCCTGGACATTTAGAACTAAAATAGTAATAGGCCTCAGGACACATGAGAAACAGCAATGTTCAAAGCAAAGGAGCAGATTCTAAGCTCAGACATGTGGTGGGCGTTGATGTGTGTGACTATGTAACGGATTGCCAGTGTGCTTGCACATTTTGGAGCAACTCCTTTCTCAGCACAGCCCAGAGTATGGGAGCCCAGGAGACCTTGTCTGTGGCAGAACCTCACTTATGCCACAATACAGAGGGGCAGGCTCTGGTGAGCCCATGGGGCAAGTGCACTTCCCCTGTGCCTTGCAGAGGCCAGCTCCAGAAGGAGTCCTTGCCCATGGCTGCACAGTCAGCATTTTGGATCAGGGTGAGGGGATCAGTTGTCACATGGATTCTTGGGCCATCCCTCCGAATGGAGAGGGATGTATGGAAGCTGGTCCTACACCTGTGGCTGGAGTAGCAAGCGTAGAGACGCTCCACTGCCATCCTGGGGGCAGAGAGGAAAAGTTCCTGCAGCCCAGGCCCTAGGTAGATCTGCAGCGTGCAGCCCAGGTCTCTGCAGCCGTGTCATGTGGCAATGGCATATAATCACAGAAGGAGTCACTTTCTTGAACAAGGACATTTATTAGGAGCAGGGAAACAGTGTTGTCCTGAAATCTACTCTTTCTTTGTTTCCCTGGAGAGTGTCTGCCTCAGAACATCCCCAGCCCTCTTCCTGCCACAGATTTAAGAAACAATGCATGTACCCTCATTCATGGGGGAGTATGTAGGGTATATGCACAGTAGTGGAGTCCTAAAGAAATAAGCCAGTGTTTGCCACACATATGAGATGAGAATGCAGCTCAAAATGGTCTCCATCTTTTGAAGGCAAACACTTGACATGACAGATAGCACTATAAGTAACCCAGGCCTGGTGTGCAGTGCCTATTGAAAGTGAACTGAAATGCCTTTTTAAAAAAATAACCAAATGGTTTAAATTCAGTAACAGAATGTGTCTACGGGCATACAAACTTAAAATAAACATACTGCCAAATAAACAAAACTATCAATAACTCCCCTACATAGCTGCCAAAGAGCCAAGATCAGATGTGAGAGCTGTTGACCTCACTACTTCACTATCTATCTAGGTTCTTATACAGTCCCATTGCCATGACATAGGTCTGATCCAAAGCCCACTGAAATCAATTAAAAGACTCCCATTGACATGAGAGTCTTTGATCAGGCCCTATCTCCCCAAATCTAACAGTTACAAAGCAGTTTCCTGCTCTTTTCTCATTCCCCACTGGTGGGCGTAGAAGCTTGAATGGTCGGTAGATGCTGCGAGGGTTTCAATCCGATTCCCGGCACCCCTTAAGCTCCCTGTTTTGGTGCACGAGGAAGATAATTAAGAGGACACTGTTGGGTTGATTTAGGCCCAACATTTAGTTTTTGTGAGAACAAGATGTGACAAACCCTACAAACGATACAGATGCTCTGAGGTTTTCTTATTTTAATTAAAGTGACAGCAGTTTTTGCTCAGATTTAAACACTGTGTACCAGATCCCCAGCTAGTGTAACTTAGCATAAGTCAGTGTAAGTCAGTGGAGCAATGCCCATTCACACCAGCTGAGGATCTGGCCTTCCTTGTATGTTAAAATCTGCGGGCATGATCCCAAGAGGTTTCTGAACACACACACACACACACCCCTTTGACTTGGCTGGACAAATGTTCTGGCAGCTGGCAACCTACCAGCCCTGTCCAACTGGTCTGCTGGTGCTGTGTTTTCCACTGTAACTTGCACAATCCCTTTCAGCCTCAGCTGTTATCTTTAAGTAACCTCAGGAGGAATTGTGGGTGCTCAGCACCATATTTGCATGGGGGTCTCAGCTCACATACGTCAGTCACAATTTATATTAAGGTTCCATTTATAAATGGTTTATTAAGGGTTAATAAATGATTACTAGATATTATAAGCATGCCAGCCACATGAGTATGTTGTGTTATAGATGGTTGTAAACTCATCAAGGTATTATAAGTGGTTACAAGCCACAGTTCTAAGCAACTTATTGACCTGGACTCTTATAACAATTGCTTTACCATAATCATCCATTAACTGTAAATTATTTCTAAGTGGAACCTTAATATAAAGTGTAACCCATATGTCTTGTTACTATTTTACTCCATTTGAGTGTTATGAGCCTGATCCAAAGCCCACTAAAATCAGTTGAAACACTGGCTTCAATGGGTTTGGACCAAGCCTTCTAGGTGTCTTTTGCGTATTTGTTTTGTGCACCAAAAAACAATAAGAACAAGAACAACAACAACAAAAGACAGAAAAAGCAGCAGCTCGCCACTAAGGGGTTTGGCTTTCCTGCGTCTAATATTTTGTTTTCCACAAACAAGCCAGAAAAAGAGGAAACCAAGGGATTTTCTCCCTAGGTGCACAATGCGAGGCTTGGAACCAACTCTGGGAAATGAGTCAATCCTTGGGGCCGACGTCTCCCCCCTGTCTCTTCTAATGGAAATGTACTCACTTGCCGTTGTTGAATATGACAGTGCAATTAGGCCAGCAGTCATGGTTCACCAGGCAGAGATTGGGGAAGACGCCCACGCCAACAGCCTGCAGTCCCCTTTGATCACTCAGGGTGAAGCCATTGCAGTTTATCTAGGCCGCAAAACATAGGCAAAAAAAGTGTTAGTGGAGGAGAATAATGGTGAAATCTTGGCCTTATTGAATTCAACGGGTGTTTTGCCATTGACTTCACTGAGGCCCAGATAGCACCCTAGATTTTAGAATACTTTCCACTGATTCTTCATAAAATGTATATTTTCTGTGCTCTAGGCATAGGGGCGTGGTCTTCAAATTTTGGGAACAAGGGAGAGATACACACACGGAGTGCTAGAAACAGCATCCTTTAGCCTGGACAAAGCAAGAGGAAGTTCACAGTGCAGAACTCTAGCAGATAGACTGCATGATCTAATGAGCAGAGCAGAGCAAATATTGCAAAACACTGTCTGCTAATATTTATTCCCATTTTTAAATGTTGTTGCTTTGAGCGTGTTCAAGCCCCTTTTGTGTTCACTTTTTGCAAATATTCCAGCAAACAAGTCTCATGGGGAAAGGGACTTTTAAGCAATTTGTGCAGAATAGTCACAGGAAGCAAATTCCAAATTTGTGAGAGTATGTGTGTCAACCTAATTCTACATGCCACCCTCAGCCAATCTGAGAACACGTGACCTATGCATCCAAATAAAAATAACACCATTTGTAATGGCTTTCGCCTATCGCATCCTGGCAACTCCCAAATGACCAACAAACTGAGAACTATTTGCAGTCATTATTCAGGGACTAATTTCAGTAACAAAAATCATAGATGTTCTTGTCAACTGCTGGAAATGGCCCACCTTGATTATCACTACAAAAGATGGCCCACCCCCGCTCTCTTGCTGGTATTAGCTCATCTTAAGTGATCACTCTCCTTACAGTGTGTATGATAACACCCATTGTTTCATGTTCTCTGTGTATATAAATCTCCCCACTGTATTTTCCACTGAATGCATCCGATGAAGTGAGCTGTAGCTCACGAAAGCTTATGCTCAAATAAATTGGTTAGTCTCTAAGGTGCCACAAGTCCTCCTTTTCTTTTTGCGAATACAGACTAACACGGCCGCTACTCTGAAACCAAAAAAACCATAAGGTGTTTTCAGACAATTCAGAGACAGAAAAGGAGCGGAAATCTGTCAAATGAACTGTTCACTAGGAAATAATTCACTCAACTACAATCTGTTTTATTTCCTTTGCTGGCCTCCCTGACCCTATCCTCCAGCCAAGGACTAGCAGAGCATCGTCTAGCAGTTAGCAGAGGTGAGAGCGAGTCTGGACTCTGTAATTCCTGGCTCTGCCACTGACCCATTGGACACGTTCCCTCTGCTGGAGCAGCACAGAGGGAGCAGAGACTGGCTGCATCCCCCTAGCTGGGGATTCCCCCAGCAGGCTGAGAGTTAGCATAGCCAATTCCTATGCAACCCTCCCATCAGCCCCTGGTGCAGGGAGAAGGAATCACTGGAGCACACTCTATGCATCTAGCCTCAGCTGGCGATGGTTCTTTGGGACTGTTGCCCACTGGTGTATGTTACAGCATCCTCATGTCAACTCTCACCAGTACCAGGGCCAGACAGAGAATCAGAGCCATAACTGGTTCACTGAGGCCCACAGGCACCGACTTTCTCATTTCCACGGGTCTGCTCGACCCCTGCTCCGCCCCAGGTCCTGCCCCCACTCCAACCCTTCCCCCAAGGCCCCACCCCGCCCCGCCTCTTCCTGTCCCTACCCCACTGCCACCCCGCCTCTTCCCGCCCCTGATAGGTCTCCAGCCCACCCTGCCTCTTCCCACCCCCACTCTGCCACCACCCCACCCCCTTCTGCCTCCTCCTTGGAGTGCGCCCCTCCCTTGCTCTGCCCCCTCCCTCCCAGTGCCTCCTGCCCGCTGCTGAACAACTGATCCGTGGCAGGTGGGAGGTGCTGGGAGGGAGGGGGAGGAGCTGATCGACAGGGCCACCGGTGGGTGCTGAGCACCCACTGTTTTTTTTCCTTGGGTGATCCAGCCCCGGAGCACCCACAGTGTCAGCACCTATGCTGAAGCCTCCCTCTCTGCTACACCAAACAGAGCACAGTTTACCACTGGGCAAGTCACTTGGACTCTCTGCGCCTCAATTCCCCATTTACGAATGAGGAACTGAGGCAAAGAGAGACTAAATGACTTGCTCCAGGTCACATAGGAATTCTGGTATTGGGGGAAGCTCCTCACTGTTTGTAAAGGGTCTGGAGAGCCTCTGGTAAAAAGAGCAAACTACTTTACTGGGAAATGGTGTTCTGACCACACCTAACAGCTTATGCATATGCATGAGGGTTTCAACCCTCTTTTCCTTATCTATACATCCACACCCTGTGAATACTGGGGTGGCCCGTTTTACATAGGTTGTTTCTTAGTTCCTCTTATTCTCATAGCAGCTACACATAACATGGACCCTGCGGTCAGGACAGGACATTCCATGATATTACAATCAGGTGTCTCATGATCTTGGACAACAACTTGCAGTTTATTGCCATCTAGGTTTCCATAATGTTAACTATTGGCACATCTTTTTCAGTAATCTTGTGACCTTACTGACATAGGGTTATTCCTAGGTCATCCACTCATGTCAAGTGTTCTTAAGTCTATGGCCTAGTTTGGCTAAACAAAAATCTTACAGGCCTCAACCTGTAGGCCTTGCATTCCAGCCATGCTTTACTTATGTATCTAATACACACTCATCACTCCTAAATACTTGTCAACCTTACACTTCTATAATCCTACAATTTAAATCTATTTAACATACACTGATTATATATGCAATAGCATATGCATTGACCAGAACACCACATAGCACAATGATAAATGGATGATAAAATGAACTAATTGGTTACAGGAGTCAATGGCAGAAGGCTCATTTTCAACCTTCTTTGTGAACTCAGCATAGCCCTTGTCCTTGAGCATTATAAATAGCTCTCACTTTGTTCTCCCGGTAGGCTGACATACCACTCCGAATATATGAGAGATGTACTGCATGCCAAACTGCTGACTCTGTGGGGGCCAGAAGTTGAGGAAACTTTCCACGTCGGCCCTCAGCTCTTTCTTCTCCTCTTCTCCAAAGTTCTCCACGTGGTTTTGCAAGTCGTCGATGGAGACCAAGCAGCCCTCCGTAAGGCCACCTCCCTCTCTCTCTATCCTCCACATGATGCGGGCTGCCAGCCTGGCCAATACAGAAGCATGTTAGGAAACTCCAGTGTGCTTGTGCAATCCACAGACAATCAAACCCAGGCCCAGCAAGGCGGCAGGGACCAAATGGAGGCATCACACTGCACTAGGGCAAAGCAGGGGTAGGATTTGGCCTTGATGATTCTCATCTGGAATTAGTTCAATCAATGGCTCCTGGCTCCCTTCGCAGGTAGCTACCAATATAACATGGCCTTCAAAGCACCGAAGGAAAACAATGCAGAGTCTTAAAGCAGAACAGTGATGAGACTTTTCTGTTATTCGTGTCCTCTCTCTAGTTGTGTAAAGCACGAAACTTTTAAACCAGGGAGTTCAGTAATTTTTTCATTTTTAAAATATGGTATGAAATGTATCAACTTGTGACTATAGTTACTGTGCTCATCTGGCCCTCATCACCTGGGTATCTGAGCACCTCACACTGTTTAATGTATACATCCTCCAAGGGTAGGGAGTGGGTGCTACTACCCCCATTTTACAGATGGGGAACTGAAACAGACTAAGTGACTTGTCCAAGATCACAGAGAAAGTCCAGGGCAGAGCAGGGAATTGAACCTGGGTCGCCAGCTCTCACTCTAACCATTAGTCAATCCTTCCTCTACAGAGTCATTAAGCTGAGAAATGGCACCTTCTTATTCACCACACCCACTCTCCACTCTATGTGTATCCTCTGGGGCTCCAGCACCACACCGGCAGCATGGAAGGCCTGACAGAACTCCCACAGCTAGTGGCTGCCCAGTGGACCCCCCATGAAGGGGGATCCCGCTGTGGAGTGGAGCCATCGAAGGATAATACACCCTAAGCTCCACAGGCCCCGTGGGTGGACGATGTGCAGAGTGCATCTGTTAACAAGTTAGTTTAAAAGTGGCAATGCAGGCTCCATCCTTCCTCTGCTTGTCCTGCAGGCTGAACACCCACACTGGTGGTTGGCAACACACACTCCAATGCCAGCGCCGTCTGAGTGATTGCTAACCCCTGGAGCTATGTTTGCCACTAGCTAACAATACCTTTCAGTCTCATGTATCACAAAGGTTTATTTTTATACAGAGGCTATTAATAGCTAGCCTGATAAGTGAAGAAACTCTACAGTGAGGCAAAGACTAAACGCAGGGAAAGCAGGTGGCAATTCCATGTCCTAGCGAAAGCCAACCTGCCTTTTAACTTCATATTTTAAGGGGAGATTAACTTCCTTCATTGTAGAGATGTTTGTTATTTTCTGGATGGTGAGAGCTGTCAACTTTGCTGTTGGAAGGAACGGCTTTTAGACATACCTTCCTTAGGGCTACCAGCAGATTCCCCAATTTATTTGGAGTGGGCAAGTGAAAGGCCAAAGCTATTCCCAGATCCCCTCACCGCTCTAAGCTGTCTGTCCCCCCAGCTCCAAATATTCAGTAGCTTCCCAAGCAATGAATGGATTTTCCTCTCCTCTGCTGTGTTATTTATACAGGGCTGGAAGCATACACAGCACTGTTCAGTAGGTGTTTGGGGTTGGACAAATAACAGTTCCTTGCCCCAAAGAGCATGTATGGGTACAACAGTGTGACACAATACAAAACAAACACAGAGTGGCATACGGTCAGGGTCAGATGGTACTACAGGTCCATCTCCCAAGAGGCCCTAGGCCTCAGAGGCCCCCAAAACCCTTCCAAGCAACGGCAGATCACACGCAGAGTCCAGGGCCCAACAGAACTTCAAGCCCCAGTTCCATCGCGGGAGGCCCGACTGCTGGAGAAAAGTGAGGACAGGGATTCAGTTGCGGTCAGGCTGGACTCAGCTGCCCAGTGTTTGAATACAGTGTGCTTCTGTGACAGCCACCCTCTTAGCCAACACACCGGGGGCCTCCACAGCTTCAAGCACGAACTGATACAGTTTGAGCTAGAGCCCAGCTCCCAAGCTGGGGGCTGTAACAACTCATATCCTCCTTGAATTAGTGGGTTATACTACAGCGCTACGTTACCCAAGGCACTCTGTAAGGCCCAGCATGTTTACGTGCTGAATTGAAACACCCAGGGCAGCAAATGGCTGGTGGTCAGTGCATGGGGCAAGCCAAGAACTGAGAGTCACAGCAGAGGTGTTTCCAACTTCAGCAGGGAAGGGAGAAAAGGGACTCTCCCCATACTATCCCTCTGGGTGATGCAGTACACAGAGCATAACCCCTTCCCAGAGCATCTTCAGAAACCCCTTCTGTCTCCTTTCCTTGGTGGCCCTCGCCTGCTGGCTGAAATACTGTGTGTGGTCAGTACAGCATGATGCAATGCAAAGCACACTCAGCCATGTGCACCTCTGAGGGCTCAGCTCCTTCTAGGGATGAGTGAGGAAATGGTCTGAGAGGGGAAGGAGGCTGACTAATTCTTTGTTTTGCATTCTCTCCACTGTGTATTGTAGACGGACCTTTAGCTGCCAATGATCCTCACCATGCTGCATGCCACAGCCATTCAGACCTTCACAGAGAGAGCAGGGATGGAGACTGTAAGTCCCTTGGGGCAGGGACGGTCTATGTTTGTACAGTGCCTAGCACAATGGGGTTCTGGTCCAGGATGAGGGCTTCTGGGTGCTCGCACGATACAAATAATAAATAATAATAACTCTGATCTGCCTGCTCCAAAAATCACAGGCCCCTACCACTTGAGCTAAAAGGGAATTTCCTATTGCTCTATCCAGTGTAGAATCTAGGACACACAAGTGAGCAGTTCTGATTCCATACATTAGAGCAGTGGTCACCAACTGGTCGATTGCGATCGACTGGTCAATCCTCGAGACTCTCCCAGTAGATCGCAATCTCCAGTGGTGCAGCGGGGCTGCCCACTGCCACTAAGGCAAGTTCCCTGCCTGCCCTGGCCCCACGCCCCCTCAGCCCCAGGGAGCAGGGGTCTCCGCACACTGTCCTGCCTGCAAGCACAGCCCCTGCAGCTCCCATTGGCGGGAATGGGGAACTGTGCAGGGGTGGTGCCTGCAGAGAGGGGCAGTGCACAGAGCCATGTGCCCCCTGCCCGCCCGCCCACCCAGGGACTGCAGGGGCGTGTTGGCCCTTCCAGGAGCAGCATGGGGCCAAGGCAGGCATGGAGCCTGCCTTAGCCTTGCTGCACCTCCGCCCGGGAGCCACCCGAGGTAAGTGCCGCCCGGCGGGAGGCCGCACCCCAACCCCCAGCCCTGAGCCCCCTCCCAGAGCCAGCACCCCAAACCCCCTCCTGAACCCCAACCCCCTGCCCCAGCCCTAACCCCCTTCCAGAGCCCACACCCCAAACCCCCTCCTGCACCCCAACACTCTGCCGCAGCCCAGAGCCCCCTCCTGCACCCCAACTCCCTGCCCCAGGCTCTGCCCAGAGCCCCCTCCCACACGGCGAATCCCTCAGCCCCAGCCCAGAGCTCACACCCCCTTCCTGAACCCCAACCCTCTGCCCCAGCCCGGTGAAAGTGAGTGAGGGTGGTGGAGAGTGAGAGATGGGGTGGGGGGTGGAGTGAGCAGGATGCAGCTTTGGGGAAGGGGTGGGGCCTCAGGGAAGTGAGCAGGGTAGATCCTGGGTTACCCTTAAATTCAAAAAGTGATCTTGGGTAAAAAGGTTGGAGACCACTGCTCTAAAGGGCAGTGGTGCACACACTCACCAATTCACAGCCATATTTTATATACTACATTACGCTATTTCCCCTAGTCTTTGAAACGTTCTTGTGGCTTCCCGTCACCCAGGACTTTCACAAATAAATCACTGACCTTGGGATTTGGCCTCCAGGATTCAGACAGGAATCAAAATCAGTGTGTCCAGTTGGACACAAGTGAAATTTCTGCTTGGATCTCTCTCCACATTTCCTCACCTGACCAAACCATTCAGGCTGGGTTTGGCTTGGTAGGCTCTGCTAAGAGAGATGCTTTGGGAGCAGATGCAGCCTATCCTGCTGACCAATCTTGTCTCATTGTTTCCTTGCGCTCTCCAGTTGGTCTGCCTGTATCTCCCTGTTGTTCCTTGCATCATACTTCGATTGTAAGCTCTTAGGGGTGGGGTCCTGGTCCGTGACTAAGGGTGCTAGGAACCACAGTGATACAAATAATAGCAAGACACAGAAAGGTAGGGACTTGGTAGGCAGAGGATGGAGTGACACCCTGTAAGTCTGTTTTAACCTTTTGTGGGCTTGGTACCAAACATATTTGAGGGCCCCCATGGAGTGGGAAGGGGCTCAGTCCCTTTAGTGAGGCAGGGGCTGGGAGCAAGCACTGTGGGGCAGAAGGAGGGGTCTGTCCCCAGAATGAGGAAGGGGCCGGGGACATGCATAGCAGGGCTGGGAGCGGGGGGAGAGACAGGATCCCCCCAGAGTGGCGCAGAGCCGGTACCGACTTCTCTCCACCAGAGCCGGGTTCTTGGGAGCCAATTCTCTCTCTCCAGCTGAGCTGCAGCTCCTCCAAGCAGCAGCAGCTGCTCTTCCTGCCCTCCTGGCGGGGAGGCTGATTGAGGCTGATTGTGGTTACTCCTGTAACCGAACTTTTAGTGTCCAGTCAGCACTGCTGACTGGACGCTACAGGTCTGCTTTTTGACTGGACTTTCCAGTCGAAAACCGGACACCTGGCAACAGGGGCGCTGGAACAGGGGCATCAGGGGTCACCTTTAAAAGTGGGAAGCAATGCCCTCCCACTTTTTCCCTACCTTAAGGGCAAGCGACAGATAGGGAAGGGTGGAGAGGAGCGAGCGGCAAGCAGGGCCTCGGGGAAGAGGCAGAATGGGAGTGGGAAGAGGCGGAGCAAAGGCAGGGCCTTGGGAAGAGGCTGAATGGGGATGAGGCCTTGGAGCGAAGCACAGGCAGGGCCTTGGGGGGAAGGGTGGAGCCGGTGGGGGGGCAGGGTCACAGTCCAGGCACCGGTGCCCCCCCACACACACACTTCTAGGGAGCTTCCAGCACTGCTGCCTGGCAAACATATGAGTGTGGGCCCAGCACGATGGAGCCATTGTTGCCATTGTAAACCTGGTACTGGTTTTGGCCTAGGGCTATGATCCTTGGGCTCTTCCTAGCTCTTTGTCACCAGCTCTTTGTGGAGGCATCACTCCTGCCTAGATCTGATTTAGGCTCTATCTTGATTTCCAAACCATAGAAGGGAAGGCCCCTCTCAAGCCTACATTCTTCAGGCCTACTCAAGAACCAGACCAAAATCAACACTCTCGCCCTCTCACCTGATGTTTTCATTGGGCGCTTTCCCATGCGCCTTGATGGCAGAGCACTCATGTTTGTGGTTCAGCCAGGCATCCTTCTGGCAGGTTCGATCACAGTAGTGGGCAAACTTACACTGACCACAGCGGTGGAGCTTCTCCTGCCTTTTAAAGCAGGTGTGGCAGACCAGGTGAGTAAGGCTAAAAAGACAAAAGGAGATGGCAGTCAGCACCCAGGAAAAGTCCATTGGATCCCAATCCAAACTTCCCAGCTGGTCCCTAGCTCCATGGAGATGTTCCCTGGGAGGATAGCCTAGGTCCCAACTGTGACGTTGCAGTCCATATGTTTTATAGAAATATGCTTATGAGTGTGAATATGATGTAACTGGAATATGCTTTATGCAAAAGGTCTCTTTTAAGGTATAATTATAAAGCTTATAACCTACTGAATGTATTCATCCTATTTGTATGAATGTATCATTCTTGTATCTGAAACTAGGAATATGAAGTATAACTCTGAGGTCCTATTGTAATTATGCAAAGGGTGGACCATTAATGGTGGTTTAGAATCTTGATGGCTCCCATTGACTAGGACAATTGGTTGTAAATGGTTTATTTACCTGCAAGCCTTCCTGTGTATGTGTGGGCCAGCCCATGGGTAATGAAGAATGAGGTTTTACAGTGACATGTGACCATGTCACATGACACTGGAATCCATCTTAAATCTGGTACTTTTCCATTTAGAAGGAGGGGTGGGGACCGAGAGAGACAAAAGATTCCCGCCTTGTGCCAAAGCTATTAAAGGGGGTGGAGCAGGACAAAGAATCCCAGTCATTAGAAAACCCCTGTTTACCACCTAAGATGTCTGCTGGAACTAACAAGTACTGGGGAAAGGATTGGGCCCTGACTAGGAAGGAGTCTAGTCTGTGAAAGAAGCTTATTGGAACATCTCTGAGGGTGAGATATTACCTGAAATCAGTTTCTTAATGTATTAGGCTTAGACTTGCATGTTTTGTTTTATTTTGCTTGGTGACTTACTTTGTTCTGTCTGTTATTACTTGAAACCACTTAAATCCTACTTTTTATACTTAATAAAATCACTTTTGTTTATTAATATACCCAGAGTAATATTATATATATATATATATATATATATATATATATATATATATATATAATATACAGTATATAATACCTGAGGAAGCAAAAAACTGTGCATCTCTCTCTATCAGTGTTATAGAGGGCGGACAATTTATGAGTCTACCCTGTATAAGCTTTATACAGAGTAAAACAGATTTATTTGGGTTTTGGATCCCACTGGGAGCTGGGTGTCCGGGTGCTGGAGGTAGGTAACATGAGGAGCTGATTTTAGTTAAAGTCTGCAGCTTTGGGAGCATGGTCCAGACCCTGAGTCTGTGCTGCAGCAGGTTTGCATGTCTGGCTCAACAAGGCAGGGCTCTGGAGTCCCAAGCTGGCAGGGAAAACGGGCTCAGAGTAATTTCAACACATCAGGTGACAGTTCCAAGGGGGTCTCTGTGACCGAACCCATCACACCAACCCCATGAGGTCATCACACCCAATAAACTGAATAATGCTGAGCAATATATTCCACATGCCTATCAGGAAAGAAGGATAAACATTTCAAGCAAAGTGCAGTTATTATCAATGTCTTTGCCAAGTGCTGTTGCCTCTTTCCTGGGCTATAAGTATGAGAGAGCTTTTTGTTTAAAAGAGGGAACAAATGGATGCATTCCCCAGTCCTCCAATCTTCCTGTCTTCAGCATATGCACTCCTGGTTCGTATCATCATTGCTAAAGGGACACTGTTTTCCCGGTAGGCCCTTGTTAAAACATTAGCTGCCTGTCCACTGAGAATTTCCTTCTAAAAATTCATTTAGTGAGTCTTTAGAGGGGTAGCCATGTTAGTCTGTATCAGCAAAAACAACGAGGAGTCCTTGTGGCACTTTAGAGATTAACAAATTTATTTGGGCATCGGCTATAGTCCATGAAAGCTTATGCCCAAATAAATTTGTTAATCTCTAAAGTGCCACAAGGACTCCTCGTTGTTTTAGTGAGTCTGTCACTCAGCGGAACCTCTTTACACTGGTGTAACTCAAGAGTAACTCCTCTGAATTCAACAGATTACACTGATTTCAAACCTGCGTGAGAACCCAGCTGCCAAGCTCTCTGTGGCTCCATGGGGGACATTTCTCACAGGCAAGAGAGAAGCCCTAATTTTCACCCCCTCTAGCCCCCATGCAATGGCAGGGGTGGGACAGGCAGGCCTAAATCCCTCAGTGTACTGGGAACAAAGAGGAGTGGGAGGCAGGAGGTGAGAACTCCCCCCTTCACCCTCTCCAACTCTCTCTGGAAGCAGGTAAAGACACTCACACACTCACCAATGTTCCCAAATTTTTTTCCCCTGTGTGTCGAATGAAAAGCAGCCAAGCTGAGGGTTTAAAACCTAGGAGTGCTGCCCCAGCCAGTCCCCACCCCCCACTTATTTTCTCTCTCTTATTCCCTCTCCTTCCTCCCTCCCCACTGATTCACCCTCCCTCAGCCATGAATTCATGAAAGTGATTACTATGATTCTACAAGTCTCCCATAAGGGGCTGCTGCTAGCAAATCCATCTTGACAGACAGGAGTGCTTGCTCTGTCCACTGGGACATTTCTGCCACCTTCACACACCCCAGCAATACGTATCATGGGGCTCCCTGGTTCCCTCTCCACAAGATAGTACCCAAAGGCCCCAGCCAGAGCTGTTCTGTCTCCCACAATAGTTGGGAGGGTCCTGATTTTCGGCACCCCCTTGGGGATACCAGTTTCTATCTTCCATTTTAATTGAGAGGTACGGTTGCCACCTCCAGTGCCTAATTTCTAATGAAAGAGGTACCTGGGCTCAAGCAGTTTTTTTACTTTCATAACTGACACGGGAAGCGCAGAGGAGCCAGGACTATGAGCTGCCAAGCCTAGAGGTGCCAGGGCTCAGCCCTGGCAAGCCCCAGCATAAATTAAGAACTGGTCACCTCTGAGGTACAAAAAAGGGGGACATCTGGGATGATCCTGGGACCATAAAACGGGACAGTGTTTACTGAGCATCCTCACAGATTTCTGAGGAGAGCTACCTCCAAAAAGGGGACAATACTGGGAAAAACCTGAACAGGTGGCAACTCTACTGGATGGGCTGAGACAGAGAACTTGCCTAGGGCATAAGCCGTCCGTAACCCACCCACCACCATAGACACATGGCAACAGCACTGGATAGCAATAAATCACCTAGAGATATTTGTAACTAGATGGCTAGTGTTGATATGCGCCACTGCCTTCTAATGGATGGCTACAGCTCTGCTTCACTGGTTAGGTATGTAAGCTGTCTCACAGAAATCAAAGGGGCCACTCATATGCTTAAAGTTAGCTCATGTACCTTGCTGAATTGGGGCCTGTCCGAGTAAAGTGCACACTCTTAGGACAATCCATGGGAACGGTACAGCTTGTTACCATATGACTGACTACCATTGTTTACAAAGCATTTACCATGTTCTCTCTGCAATTAATCCTTGTCACAATTGTAGCTCCCTCCATCTACCTGGCTAATGTTTACCGCGTCAATTTCCTTTCCCCTAAGAGCCTGTCTAACTCCTGGAAAAACAGGTTTGTGACTGTTAGGGTGCATTGCAGACATGATCCTTTGCATAAAGAAATATTAGGAGCCTGAGAGTTTCCAGCACACAGGTCGGATTGGGAAACAAGGAAAATGTCATAGAAACCTTACCGACTGTTCCACCTGAAACACAGCATATAACTTATGGTGTAGGAATAAGAAAAACAAATGCACTTTTTTAATCCAGTTCACCCTCGGTCTGGCAGGAACTGAAAACATGAAAGCACTAATTAAAAAAAAGTCTGTAATGTGAAGTGGGTATGGCACCAAATGGGTAAAACAGTAATGGCCTCTCTGCCATGATGCTGACAATAGGTAGAAATAGACATTGACCACAAGCTTAGGGACAGCTGGAGGAATGATCCAGTGGTTCAGGTCCTAGCCTGGGACTTTAGAGTTATGGGTTCAGTTCTCTGTCCTACGTGACCCTGGGTGAATCATCTAGGGTACATCTATGCTGCAGCCAGGTGCGTGATGGGCAATTACCTGCACTAGCTTCCATCTCGCTAGCTTGCTAAAAATAGCAGTGAGCATGCTGCAGCGTGAGCTGCACAAGTGAGCACATGCCTGGAGGAAGAGGAGGAGGGGGAGGATCAGCAGCTCACACCGCTGTGTCCTCACTACTACTTTCAGTGAGCTACTAGATTAAAGAAGTGTGGGTACCTGTATCCAAGCTGCTATTCACTGCCCTGGCTGCAGTGTAGATGTACCCTAAGAAGAGGTCTACACGGTAATCAGAGCACGCATGAACCGACCTGAGCTTGTTTTGATCTAGCTGCCAAACGACAATAGCAGGGAAGCTGCGGGTGTAGTGCCCTGCATCAAAGAGATACTGTGAGGACAAATAAAGATATTAAAGGTTGTGAGGCACTCTCATTCTCCCACCCAGACAAAGAGGACTTTATGATGAAAAGTCACTTACACCAAAAATCACACCACATCAGGTTGCTCCCAGTCCCAAGAGACTGGTTACTTACCCTAGATCAATTGGTACTCCAGATTTTACACCAAAGATCTTACACTGGCAGCCAATTCTATAGTAAAACTAACTAAAGGTCTATTAGCTAAGGAAGTGAGAGTTATTGAGAGGTTATATTCACAGGTGAGTCATGGTTTGTCATTTCAAATGGTGGCAGTGATGTAATAAACTGCCAGTTTCCCAAATGTCTTTCGGGGTACCCCGATTATCTGTGGGGATCTCCAGTTTGCATCTAGTACATTTCTCTGTAAGAGTCTGAACAGTCCAGAGATCCTGCTTTGAATCCATTCTTATAGTGTCTTCTCACAGAAAACAAGCTGACAGTGTCACTACCCACATGGGCTTTTCCTTTGAGGACAGAGAGTGAGGAACTCATTTAGAGACTTTGACCTCCGATCAGGGCCGGTGCAACCACTAGGTGAACTAGGCGGTCGCCTAGGGCGCCAAGTGTTTGGGGGCGGCCAAAAGCACGCTCTGGGGAGGCGGTGGAGCAGAGGTGAGCTGGGGCAGGGGAGCGCGGGGAGGGCCACCTGCAGGAAGTAATGGGCGGGGGCGGCGCACAGGAGAACCGCTCCCGCCCCAGCTCACCTCTGCTCTGCCTCCTCCCCTGCGCACACCCCCCCGCTCTGCTTCTCTCCCTCCCAGGCTTGCGCGCCAAACAGCTGATTGGCACCGCAAGCCTGGGAGACAGGAGAAGCGACGGCGTGCTCGGGGAGGAGGCGGAGCAGAGGTGAGCTGGGGCGGGGCGCTGCTGCACACGGCTCCCCGGGCCGAGGGAGGGGGCGGCAAGGAGCTGCCGCACGGCTCCCTGGGCCAAGGGGAGGGAGGGAGAGAGGGGGCAGCAGGGAGTTGCCATACGGCTCCCTGGGCCGAGGGGAGGGAGGGAGGGAGGGGGCGGCGGGGAGCTGCTGCAGGGGGGGTGCCGCAGGGCGGGGGGGAGTAGGGAGCTGCCGCAGGGCTGGGGGGCGGCGGGCGCAAGGTCGAAGTTTCACCTAGGGCACAAAAGATCCTTACACCGGTCCTGCCTCCAATCATTACACACAATGACCTTTTGCTTTGAAATTAGCACTTTTCTGTTAAATTTCACCATTTGTATTCCACAAGGCCTCTTCCTGTTTGATGGGTTATTTCGTTATGGGATATGCACAATGTAAACGTTTGCTAGTATAGTGTAACAGGATACAGATAAGTGAAAACAACGCAACTAACATCCCATTAGTTTTCATGAAGTTTAAACACCAAATGCACTCTTCTACATTTAACAGTTACTTTGATCTATACTAACACACAAGTGAATTAACCCAGGGCTTCGGCATGAGCTGGCACCTGGTCCTCCATCATCACAAGTGGTACTCAGGGTAAGGATAGGCAGGATCAGGTCCTACATCTGTAATGATTGAAATGTTGCCTCACACTGACTTGACTGTGCTCCCAGTGAAATCACTAGAAGTTTGTCCATTGGCTCAATGGCAGCAAAATCAGGCACTAAAAAAGGAGCTAACTTTGCTTTCTCCTGAATAAAACCATATATACACATAGGAATCTGTTTACCTATCACTGAAGAGGGATCCAATGTGTCAGCTGTCTAGCAGTATACAAGCAACATTAAATCATAGCTGAGGACAGGAAATAAAGACAGGTTTCAGAGTAACAGCCGTGTTAGTCTGTATTCGCAAAAAGAAAAGGAGTACTTGTGGCACCTTAGAGACTAACCAATTTACTGTATGCATCCGATGAAGTGAGCTGTAGTTCACGAAAGCTTATGCTCAAATAAATTGGTTAGTCTCTAAGGTGCAACAAGTACTCCTTTTCTTTTAGGAAATAAAGAAGAATTCTAAAAAACTGCAAAATTACTGACCGCAGGTAGGATTTTAGGTGACAGACTGTAATATTAGCCAAATGCAGCCAGGCGATTAGCATTAACAACCATGATAGGATGTTAGTAATGAATCAAGTGCACTTTGGCAAATTGAAAGGTTAGCAATTTAGAACTTGACACTGATGTCTTCATATGCTCATCACCAGCCTACTATTAAACCTACAAGGTAACGAGTAACCTCTCTAGGTTATGTGCCACACATTTCAAGAGGATTTTATACCCTTGTGTTTGCTCTTTAGAACACCTTCCTCTTTCATGCAGACTGGCTGGCGATGGCAGGTTTCTCAGAAGAACCAGCTGTCCCCAGAAAGTTCACTTGAAATGCAAGGGACATTTATATCCAGAGGACACAACAGGTGCAGCCAGCTGGCTCTGTAGTTTACTAGCTTACAGTTTACACTTCAAAGGGTGAGATTTAGACTTTCCTCTCCAAGTGCATAAAGGCTTCACGTGTGTCTCTCATAAAACACATTGGAAGTGCCAGTAGCACACTACCCTTTCTTTGATTGTGCCCAATGTCAGATACTTCAGAGGGAGGCAGAAGCCCACCCATAATACACCTAACTCTAGAACTTTCATCCATATAGCTGCCTCTCCTGGTCACTTGCTTTGTTTGGAAAAAAGGGGAAGCCATTTCTCTCCTCTGCCGTAAGCCCCAGAACCTTCAGGATCCTTCCACCCCAGTCTCTGATACAGTTATACCATGAATGAACTGGAAACTTAGGATATGACTATGTGCACAGGCTAACCTGTGCAAGCTAGCTTGAACCTGGTTAGCACTGGTAACAAAGGCAATGAATACAGCACAGCCTTGGCTAGCAAACTGAGTACGTTTGGAGCAGCAGGAGAGTGAGTTTGTGTGTGTGTGTGTGCCCCTGGGGGCGGGGGGAAGGGGGGGAGTGAGAGAGCCTGGATTTGTGCTGGACATGGCCCACCTTGATTACCATGCACATTGTAGGGAGAGTGGTCACTTTGGATGAGCTATTACCAGCAGGAGAGTGAGTTTGTGTGTGTATGAGGGTGAGGGGGTGAGAAAACCTGGATTTGTGCTGGAAATGGCCCACCTTGATTATCATGCACATTGTAGGGAGAGTGGTCACTTTGGATGAGCTTTTACCAGCAGGAGAGTGAGTTTGTGTGTGTGGTTTTTGGAGGGGGGTGAGGGAGTGAGAGAACCTGGATTTGTGCAGGAAATGGCCCACCTTGATTATCATGCACATTGTGAAGAGAGTTGTCACTTTGGATGGGCTATTACCAGCAGGAGAGTGAGTTTGTGTATAGGGAGGTGGAGGGTGAGAAAACCTGGATTTGTGCTGGAAATGGCCCAACTTGATGATCACTTTAGATAAGCTATTACCAGCAGGACAGTGGGGTGGGAGGAGGTATTGTTTCATGATCTCTGTGTGTATATAATATCTGCTGCAGTTTCCAGGGTATGCATCCGATGAAGTGAGCTGTAGCTCACGAAAGCTCATGCTCAAATAAATTGGTTAGTCTCTAAGGTGCCACAAGTACTCCTTTTCTTTTTGCGAATACAGACTAACACGGCTGTTACTCTGAAACCTGAGTACGTACGGACGGGCCATGTCGAGCTTGTACTGCTCACACTGAAGCTCACACTGAGCCTTCTTCAATGCTGTTGTTACCTGCACCAGCTGGGTTCAAACTAGTTCAGGTAGGCTAGCCTGTGCACAGCTTTTGCTTAGACAGTGGTCAGTGGGTGTAAAGAAGTCTAAGAGTGTCTTATTGAGTACAAGAGAATCCAAATAAGCGTAACAAGGTCTAACCTACCAGCCAAAGGCCTCAAGCAATGCATTATTGTGCTAGGTAGGCACAGCGATGCACCTAGAAGGGAGAATCCTTGCTCCAAAGAGCTCACAATCTAAATAGACAGGACAGGCAAAGGAGGCATTATTTATTAGTGCCGCCATGAGTGCAGGGCTCTAGATTAGATGACCTCTCCAGGTCCCTTCCAGTCCTATGATTATCACCTACCTTTTGCAAATGGAAAACCGAGGCTGAGAGAAACTATGCATGGGAGGTTTCAGAGTAACAGCCGTGTTAATCTGTATTTGCAAAAAGAAAAGGAGTACTTGTGGCATCTTAGAGACTAACCAATTTATCCAATGAAGTGAGCTGTAGCTCACGAAAGCTTATGCTCAAATAAATTGGTTAGTCTCTAAGGTGCCATATGCATGGGAGGTCTGTGCCAGAGATGGGACTTCAACCCAGAGCTTCAGAGGCCTCATCCAGTGCCCACACAGCCATTCTTCCTCGCTACTTAAAAGGGAAAGGCCAGCCCAGCTCTAATTCGTCTAGCATTGCTACCTGCGCTGCTAACGACATACGCCTTGCTCCCTTCACCCAAGGTTTTGCAACACAAACAGAGCTTTATTAAGCGACAATTACAAACAAGATTATAGGCAGAGTGTAAAGTCCCATGTTAAACTGTGGCTTGTAGGATGACAATGATCAGGCATGCTGGAATGCTAACAATAGGCAGGCTGGCCAGCAGGTTCCATGCTAATAGCAGGAGCAGTGGCCTGCTCTCTTGAGTCAAACAGCAGAACTGGGTGCTGGTCAGAAATGCAAGACTGTGTTCTGTCAGCTGTCAAGTCATGGGGGCAGAAAGGTGCAGCAGAGATTACGCTCCTTGTAAGGCAGCAAAGAGCCACAGGACTGATAAAAACACACAAGTGTACTGTACTGGGAAGCAAGGAGAAAGATAATGCCTGGGAATGGAGGGGTCCTCCCCACTGTCGTTAAGGGGAGCCATCTTGCTGCACACATGTAGACAGCAGCTGAAAAAGGTTTGTAAACAATGTACCCGTCAAAGCAAAGGAAGGTTTTCTGGAGGATGTGCTGCAGCAGATCCGCTGACCTATGGCTGTTGGGGTCCCCCCCCATGAGAGCAGGAAGAAAGAGGAAGTTACTCACCTTGTGCAGTAACGATGGTTCTTCGAGATGTGTGTCCCTATGGGTGCTCCACTTTAGGTATCTGTTTGCCCCTGCACCTCTAATCGGAGACTTTCGGTAGCAGTGTCCCATTGAGCCCTCACATGTGCTCTCCCTCCCTCATGGTCTGCCTTGAGTCTATTTAGCACTGCATGGGTGAACCCCCCTCACTTCCTTCTCTACCACAGAGCCCTATAGAGAACTCCGAAGTAGAGGGGAGGAGGGTGGGTTGTGGAGCACCCATAGGGACACACATCTCGAAGAACCATCGTTACTGCACAAGGTGAGTAACTTCCTCTTCTTCTTCGAGTAGTGTCCCTGTGGGTGCTCCACTTTAGGTGACTCCAGAGTAGTACGTACCACTGAAGGCTGGGACTTCGGAGCGGAGTCTTTCACTACAGAGAGTACTGTGGAATCGAAGATGGTGTCAGCGGCCAAATCTGCAGTGATCGCATAATGTTCTGTGAAAGTATGGACAGAGGCCCCAATCATTGCTCTATAGATTGGGGAGATAGGGGTATCCCTATGGAATGTGACTGAGGTAGGAACTGATCTCATGGAGTGCATATGGACGGAAGCAAGCTGTGCCCTTGCTAAGTGATTAATGCAACTAAAGACCCGTTTGGATAGTCTTTGAGGAGATATCAAGAGCTTTTGGATCTTTCTGTGGACGAAAGGAAGAGTTTAGGGGATTTCCTGAAGTCCTTAGTCCTGTCCAAGTAGAATGCTAATGTCCTTCTAATAACTTTTATATGCACAATTGTCTCCCAGTTGTCACAATGTGGTTTTGGGGAAAAACAGGGAGATGGATCTGTTGATTCATATGGAAAGTGCAAAAAAGTAGGGAGAAACTTGGGATATGGCCTTAGAGTTGTTATTTTTTATTTTATTTATTTATTTATTTTAAAGACAAAGGCCATGAATGATGGGTGTGCCATCAGGGCCGCTATTTCTCCTATGAGCCTAGCTGAGGTGATGGGCAATTAGAAATGCTGTCGTCATGGACAGGTGTAAGAGAGAAAAAGTTGCCCTGGACTCAAAGGGAGGTCTAGTCCAAGCCCTGAGAACTAGATTAAAGTCCCAGGCTGGAGCGGGTGGTGTCACATGAGGGAAGAGAGTCCCAATGCCCTTAAAGAGTCTATGCATTAGTTGTTGAGCAAACTCCAAGTGGGAAGCCATGTTTGCCATGAGATGTACCTTAAGGGAGCTGAGTGAGAGTTTAAAATGTAATGCAAAATCAGAGGGAGGAAAGATGAGGTTGGGTCTGTCCGTTGGGAATGGTACAAACTTGGGAGTCGTTCCCATTTTGTAGATAGGTATGTGGAGGGGTCAACTTGTGGTTGTGTTGCAACATGTGTTTCAGCTTGTCAGAGCATTCTGCTTCTAAGCCTTGGAACAAAGAAAGATCCATGCCTGGAGGCAGAGGACCCATGGGTTGGGGTGAAGGGTCAGCCCATTGTTTTGAGAGAGCGGGTGAGGAATGGGCTGATGTCAGAGGAACAGGAGGGCATATTGCCATCTGCATCAGGTAAGGGAGCCAGACTTGTCATAGTCAAGAGGGGCAATCACAATAACTCTTGCTTTGTTTCATTGAATTTTCAACAGAATCTTGGATAGGGTAGGAAACTGGGAAAAGACATACAAGTGGGCCCTGTCCGCTGAGAAGATGAGGGCAACTGCCAGTGAATGTTTCCCCAAAGGGTGGCTATATCTTGAAGCACCTGTGAATTCAGTATACACTCATTGTCGTGAGAAAATTCCAACTGAGACGGTTGGTTATTCCGTTCTGTATCCCTTGTAGACAAACAGCTGAGATGAGCACATTGTGATGAGTGCATCAATTCCAAAGTTTGAATGCTGTCTTGCAGAGGGAGGGAGATCTGGCAGCTCCTTGGCAGTTTATACAAAACATACAGGTCACATTAAGTCCATCATAACCTTTGTGGGTTGTTTTTGATGAAAGGCAGAGTTTTTGCACAGGCACTCCCGACAGCCCCTAACCCGAGAAGAGTGGTATGGAAGGTCATTTCTGTGGAAGGCCATTTGTCCTGAACCTTGTTGTTGTGCAGGTGAGCTCCCCAGCATATTAGGGAGACATGTGTCTCCGGGTGGTGAATGTGAGTAGTGAGAGGAGTGATCTCACTTGTACTGCATCAGGTTGGTGCTGATAAAGTCCAGTCACTGTACCGGGGTCAGTATGCCTCTACAATAAAGTGAACCTTGGAGACTACCCTGTGTGGAGCAGTCTGTACCTATATGATCCTGCCTCAAAGGTAAGCAGTAGGAAATCTCCTGTACGATGGTTGTATTGAGATATGGAAATAGGCACCCTGTAAGTTCAGGGCTAGAAATCAATCTCTTTGCTCTAGAGCTGGTCCTAACTGCTGTGAAGTAAGGTAAGGTGACTTTTGAGTGCCGTGACAGGTGTATAGATGGCAGCTGATACTGTACAGTATCATTGTTCAGGCCCCCGACCAGCTCATCAAAGTGCTTATAAGAGGCAGTTTGAGAGGTCATGGACTGGGGTGCAGACTGTTCTCACTTTTGAGCCCTGGGCCTCTTACACTGTGGCTCATAACAGCACAGAGACGGTGAGTATTGAGAAGATTGTGATCTGTGGTGTGGTTGAGAGGTATATCTTCTCTTCTGTTCCACAGTGTAGATTCCTAAGGAATGTAGTGCAGTCTGAGAATCCTTCAGGATGTGGAGAGAAAAATCTGTCTTATCCGCAAAGAGTTTGATCCTTCAAATTGGAAGTCTGTAGCTCTTTGGGCAATCTAGAGAGGTGTAGAAAACAAAAAAAAACACCACAACCCACCTCAGTACCACTGTCATGGAGACTTGGCGGGCAGCTGTAACAGCTACATCCAGTGGTGTCTCTAGGACTGGTCTGGCTATTAACTGACCTTCTCTAAGAATGGTCTGAATCTGTTCTTTTTGTTTCAGAGTAACAGCCGTGTTAGTCTGTATTCGCAAAAAGAAAAGGAGTACTTGTGGCACCTTAGAGACTAACCAATTTATTTGAGCATGAGCTTTAGTGAGCTACAGCTCACTTTGTAGCTCACGAAAGCTCATGCTCAAATAAATTGGTTAGTCTCTAAGGTGCCACAAGTACTCCTTTTCTTTTTGTTCTTTTTGTGTTTCCAGTAATGTTTCAGAAACATCCTGGGTTTCCCAAGATTAACAAAATTGTTTTGGCCATGACAGTTTGGTAATTTATGACTCTAAACAGTAAAGTTGTTGATGAATACGCCATCCTGTGAAGCCTGATCATATGGAGTTGACTTGGCATTATGTTGCTTGCTTCATGCATTAACCACATCCACTATGAGGGAGTTGGGTTGCGGATTTTGAAAACAAAGTCTGCCTCTTTGGGTAGAGATGTAGGGTTGTTTTTGTTTACACTCTGTTGCTGGTTGGTGCGATAGAGGCTAGCTCTGCCAGATGATTTTGGTAGGATCTAGAATTAGCTCATTAATTGGGAGGACAGTTCTAGATGAGAAGGTAGTGTGCAGAATTTCCACCAACTTGTGATGTGTATCTGCCACCTCCTGTAAGGGAATCTGCAGCTCGTCTGCCACCCTCTTGGTAAGATCCAGAAAGTTCTTAAATCTTCACCTAGTGATGAGGGGTGGGCAGCACAGTCTCATCTGGGAGAGATGAGAAGTGTGCTGAAGAGGTAGCTTCCTCTTCAGGTGTGGTTTTTTTGTTTTTGTTTGTTTGTTTTTCCCCTTCCCCCTTCTTTCCTGTTCTCAAAAAGCTTTCTCCTGCCCTGGTTCAGGTGCCAGGCTGTAGCAAACCATCTGGTGGACTCTCCCTGAGAGACACCGGAGACTGTCACACCATGTGTGTGTATATACCCGAAGAGTTACAATATGGCCTTGGGAGGGAGAGGCAGGAAGACAGGCACAGGCGGTTGGCGTGATGGAATTGGGGATGACCCTTGTAGTGTGGTGGTGGGCCACCTTGAGGGGCCAGGGAATGATATTCTCTTGGCCAGCGTCAGATTGGTCAGTGGGTAACGGTGCCGCTGACTGGGGTATTGGCAGTATACAGTCCAGTGCTAAGAGCGATTCTGGGTGCTGGGATGTGCTCGATACCAGGGTCCTGGTACCAAGTAATGGGGATTGTGGTTCTTCCTCAATCATCAAGCTTCCAGGGTACCAGAGCTAATGCAGTACCATGGGTTCATTTGGTACCACAGAGGAGGGTCCATGGTACGTTGTCAGCACCAATATTTGGGCAGAGCACTCCCTAAAGGTGAGTCGGTATCAATGGTTGGGAAGGTGCAGAACACTTCCTAGATGGGAGTTTTGTTGCACCTGGTACCAAAGGGTTTCTCTATGCCGCTCTTTTAGAGATGGGTTTCAGAGTAACAGCCATGTTAGTCTGTATTCGCAAAAAGAAAAGGAGTACTTGTGGCACCTTAGAGACTAACCAATTTATTTGAGCATAAGCTTTCATGAGCTACAGCTCACTTCATTGGATGCATACTGTGGAAAGTACAGAAGATCTTTTTATACACACAAACCATGAAAAAATGGGTGTTTACCACTACAAAAGGTTTTCTCTCCCCCCACCCCACTCTCCTGCTGGTAATAGCTTATCTAAAGTGATCGCTCTCCTTACAATGTGTATGATAATCAAGGTGGGCCATTTCCAGCACAAATCCAGGGTTTAACAAGAACGTCTGAGGAGGGGATGAGAGATGGTACGGTAACTGTCCCCTCTCCTTAGGGGACAAGAGATGGTACGGTAACTGTCCCCTCTCCTTAGGGGACGGTACCAGTACCGTTGCCTCAGAGCATGATGGTGGAAGCCTCTGGTGTCTCAGTGCGAAGCAGAACTGACAGCAGGGCTTCTCTGTGGCACTCTTTTAGAGATGGTATGGTAACTGTGCCCTCTCGGTGCAGTAGTTGACCAGAGTAGAGCTCAGAGCAGCACAGAGCTCACAGAAGCCCCATGTCGGTGCAGAGAGCAGAGCTCAGAGCAGGGCAGAGTTCACAGCAGGAAGCCCCTTCTCAGGTTTCAGCTTCCAGAGCTTGGGTGCCGAACAAGCTCACAGCAGGAGGTTCCTCTGCTGGTATTGTCCTACTGAGATGGCTGCACTGGGGAACACCCCTCTGGCTGGCCAGTTGCTTGGGGGTCGGTGCCGAGATGGCCGCACTGGGGAACACCCCTCTGGCTGGCCAGTTGCTCAGAGGTCGGGGCCGAGATGGCCGCACTGGGGAACAGCCCTCTGGCTGGCCAGTTGCTCCAGGATCAGTGCCGAGACGGCCGCACTGGGGAACACCCCTCTGGCTGGCCAGTTGCTTGGGGGTCGGGGCCGAGATGGCTGCACTGGGGAACACCCCTCTGGCTGGCCAGTTGCTCCAGGATCAGTGCCGAGATGGCCGCACTGGGGAACACCCCTCTGGCTGGCCAGTTGCTTGGGGGTCGGGGCCGAGATGGCCGCACTGGAGAACACCCCTCTGGCTGGCCAGTTGCTCGGGGGTCGGGGCCGAGATGGCCGCACTGGGGAACACCCCTCTGGCTGGCCAGTTGCTCCAGGATCAGTGCCGAGATGGCCGCACTGGAGAACGCCCCTCTGGCTGGCCAGTTGCTCGGGGGTCGGGGCCAAGATGGCCACACTGGGGAACACCCCTCTGGCTGGCCAGTTGCTCCAGGATCGGTGCCGAGATGGCCACACTGGGGAACACCCCTCTGGCTGTCCAGTTGCTTGGTGGTCGGGGCCGAGATGGCCGCACTGGGGAACACCCCTCTGGCTGGCCAGTTGCTCAGAGGTCGGGGCCGAGATGGCTGCACTGGGGAACACCCCTCTGGCGGGCCAGTTGCTCAGAGGTCGGGGCCGAGATGGCCGCACTGGGGAACACCCCTCTGGCTGGCCAGTTGCTCCAGTATCGGTGCTAAGATGGCCGCACTGGGGAACACCCCTCTGGCTGGCCAGTTGCTCGGAGGAGCCTTTCCAGGGGGAGTCTGCTGGTGGCAGCTTCTTCTTCTTTCTCTCTCTCTCTCTCTCTCTCTCTCTTTCTCTTCTCCTCTTCACCACTCAATCCCTTTTGAAGTGAAGGCTCCGGGGATGATCTGGGGTCAACACCCACCAGAGTCCGCTGCAGACTGACGTGTTTTCTCCATAGGGAGGAATTTTTACTTCAGCTCCCAGCTCCTGTGAGGCTGCAGTTTTAGATGTGGCAGGTAAAGCACTTCTGTGAGGGTCTCCCAGACACTGTGAGTGTCTGGCCATTGCAGGAACTGATCCCAGCAGGAGAGGCACTGCTTGGAGCAGAGAGAGCCAGGCAAGCCCCTGGGCAGGGGGTTGTCATCCTTTAGGAGGGAGGAATATGCAGAAGAACATCGTCTTTATGTTATTTTATTTTTTTTAACTGAAAAAGAAATAATTATGAGTCTACTAGATGCCTGGGGACGGGGGGGGGGGGGGAGGGATGCCCCCAGACAGGGAAGGAAAGTGAAGTTCTTTGGGTGGGGGGGGGTGAGAAAACCTGGATTTGTGCTGGAAATGGCCCACCTTGATTATCATGCACATTGTAGGGAGAAAGAAAAGGAGTACTTGTGGCACCTTAGAGACTAACCAATTTATTTGAGCATGAGCTTTCGTGAGCTACAGCTCACTTGGTCACTTTGGATAAGCTATTACCAGCAGGAGAGTGAGTTTGTGTGTATGGCTTTCGGAGGGGGGTGAGGGAGTGAGAGAACCTGGATTTGTGCAGGAAATGGCCCACCTTGATTATCATACACATTGTGAAGAGAGTGGTCTTTGGATGGGCTATTACCAGCAGGAGAGTGAGTTTGTGTGGGGGGGGGGGGGGGAAAGAGGGTGAGAAAACCTGGATTTGTGCTGGAAATGGCCCAACTTGATGATCACTTTAGATAAGCTATTATCAGCAGGACAGTGGGGTGGGAGGAGGTATTGTTTCATGATCTCTGTGTGTATATAATATCTGCTGCAGTTTCCAGGGTATGCATCCGATGAAGTGAGCTGTAGCTCACGAAAGCTCATGCTCAAATAAATTGGTTAGTCTCTAAGGTGCCACAAGTACTCCTTTCCTTTTTCTCTTTTCTTTTTAAACCAAAGGAATAAAATAAAATAAAACAAAACACTAGCCTGAGTACTTTTAGGGAGAACAAAGGTAACAAAACAAAACACTACTTATGCTAATGACACAGATAAGGAAGGGACAACTGCTCCTTTGGTCAGTGCTAAATAGCCTCGAGGCAGACCAGGAGGGAGGGAGGGAGAGCACATGCCCGGGCTCAAGAGGACACTGCTACCAAAAATCTCCAATTAGAGGTGCAGGGGCACACAGACACCCAAAGTGGAGCACCCACAGGGACACTACTCGAAGAAGTAGTAAAGGTTTTGATCTCACATTAATAGCATCTCTGTGCAGAAGGAAAAGGAGTACTAGTGGCACCTTAGAGACTAGGATTCCAAAGCAAAACTGACATGCAACATGTACAGGGAGCATTTCACTCATCGCTGAAAAGCAGCCACCTCTGGGGAGGAGCACAGCAGCCTTTTAAACAATGCACAACAAAACCAGGTGAGGTTTTAAAGGCAGGAAGTGAAGCAGCAGCCCAGGTCATGTGGAAAGAGTCCAGGAGAGCTGGCTGTATTTTAAAGAATCCTTACTGAGGTTACAGGGATAAACCATTCAGATGTGTAGAAAGAATAGTAAATATGGCAGACGACCAGCTTGGCTTAACAGTGAAATCCTTGCTGATCTTAAACACAAAAAAGAAGCTTACAAGAAGTGGAAGACTGGACAAATGACCAGGGAAGAGTATAAAAATATTGCTCAGGCATGCAGGACTGAAATCAGGAAGGCCAAATCAAACTTGGAGTTGCAGCTAGCAAGAGATGTTAAAGAGTAACAAAAAGGTTTCTTCAGGTATGTTAGCAACAAGAAGAAAGTCAAGGAAAATGTGGGCCCCTTACTGAATGAGGGAGGCAACCTAGTGACAGAGGATGTGGAAAAAGCTAATGTACTCAATGCATTTTTTGTCTCTGTCTTCACAAACAAGGTCAGCTCCCAGACTACTGCACTGGGCAGCACAGCATGGGGAGGAGGTGACCAGCCCTCTGTGGAGAAAGAAGTGGTTTGGGACCATGTAGAAAAGCTGGACGAGCACAAGTCCATGGGGCCGGATGCGCTGCATCCGAGAGTGCTAAAGGAGTTGGCAGATGTGATTGCAGAGCCATTGGCCATTATCTCTGAAAACTCATGGCGATCGGGAAAGGTTCCGGATAACTGGAAAAAGGCTAATGTAGTGCCCATCTTTAAAAAAGGTAAGGAGGAGGATCCAGGGAACTACAAGCCAGTCAGCCTCACCTCAGTCCCTGGAAAAATCATGAAGCAGGTCCTCAAGGAATCAATTTTGAAGCACTTAGAGGAGACGAAAGTGATCAGGAACAGTCAGCATGGAATCACCAAGGGCAAGTCATGCCTGACTAACCTAATTGCCTTCTATGATGAGATAGCTGGCTCTGTGGATGAGGGGAAAGCAGGGGACGTGTTATTCCTTGACTTTAGCAAAGCTTTTGACACAGTCTCCGGCAGTATTCTTGCCAGCAAGTTAAAGAAGTATGGGCTGGATGAATGGACTATAAGGTGGATAGAAAGCTGGCTAGATTGTCGGGCTCAACAGGTAGTGATCAATGGCTCCATGTCTAGTTGGCAGCCGATACAAGTGGAGTGCCCCAAGGGTCAGTCCTTGGGCCGGTTTTGTTCAATATCTTCATTAATGATTTGGAGGATGGCGTGGACTGCACCCTCAGCAAGTTTGCAGATGATACTAAATTGTGAGGAGAGGTAGATACACTGGAGGATAGGGATAGGATACAGAGGGATCTAGACAAATTAGAGGATTGGGCCAAAAGAAATCTGATGAGGTTCAACAAGGACAAGTGCAGAATCCTGCACTTCGGACGGAAGAATCCCATGCACTGCTACACACTAGGGACCGAATGGGTAGGCAGCAGTTCTGCAGAAAAGAACCGAGGGGTTACAGTGGACGAGAAGCTGGATATGAGTCAAGAGTGTGCCCTTGTTGCTAAGAAGGCCAATGGCATTTTGGGATGTATAAGTAGGGGCATTGACAGCAGATCGAGGGACGTGATCGTTCCCCGCTATTCGACACTGATGAGACCTCATCTGGAGTACTGTGTCCAGTTTTGGACCCCACACTACAAGCAGGATGTGGAAAAAATGGAAAGAGTCCAGTGGAGGGCAACAAAAATGATGAGGGGACTGGAACACATGACTTATGAGGAGAGGCTGAAGGAACTGGGACTGTTTAGTCTGCGGAAGAGAAGAATGAGGGGGGATTTGATAGCTGCTTTCAACTACCTGAAAGGGGGTTCCAAAGAGGATGGATCTAGACTGTTCTCAGTGGTAGCAGATGACAGAATGAGGAGTAATGGTCTCAAGTTGCAGTGGGGGAGGTTTAGGTTGGATATTAGGAAAAACTTTTTCACTAGGAGGGTGGTGAAGCACTGGAATGCGTTACCTAGGGAAGTTGTGGAATCTCCTTCCTTAGAAGTTTTTAAGGTCAGTCTTGACAAAGCCCTGGCTGGGAAGATTTAGTTGGGGATTGGTCCTGCTTTGAGCAGGGAGTTGGACTAGATGACCTCCTGAGGTCCCTTCCAACCCTGATATTCTATGATTTTATGAAAATGCAAGAGGAATTTTGAACTCTATTGTCCTTCACTTATGCAAAGCTAGTCAACTCACTGGGAGCAGTCACATGTATGTAGTTGAGGGCTGAACTTTACCAATATGCTCTGAGGACCCAATGACAGCCACCTGAGCAACAACTACTTTAAGTGAGCCACTTCAACCTCTCATCGGAATTTACACAAATTGCTTAATCCTCTGTGGCTTGGTTCAGCTCCCCTTCTGTAGGATGGGGATAACAACTCTTCCTTTTTCTGCCAGGTCTGTTTAGATTGTAAACTCTTTGAAGCAGTGAAGTAGTATCTCTTATTATGCATCTGCCCATTACCTGACAATGGGGCCCTGGGCTCAGCTGGGACCTCTAAGCAGTACTGTAATACAAATAACAAGGGGGTGAACCGCTCACCAGCTGGGATTAGGGGAAAATGTCTTTCTTTGGTATAATATAGCACAGTTTGGTGCATCATACAGAGGCAGAAGGAGATCCCCTTTGCTCTGAAATACTTTTAGAAACAGAGTACCAGACTAGACGGACTGTTTCTCTGTGGATAGAAGTTCGGGAAGGAAAAGGTCTGTTAGGTTAGAAAATCCATTCCATTGCAAACGTAAAATCTAGTCCCTTGCTACAGGCTGTATAAGCTATTGCATCCAGATAACATTTTTGAGGGGAGGGGGCAATGTTGGAATTATTTATAGAACTGATTTTTTTAAACTATTATTTCAAAACCTGCAAGGCTTTGAAACAGCTGCCCCCGGAGTCTGACTATAAATATACTGCTGTATAGCTAGAGATTACTATGTTCTGCTTACACTGAAAACAACTTGGGGGGGGGGGGGGTAGGGTCCCAATAATAATTGAAATTTTCCAAGGATCATTTTTCAAAAAATAAAAAAGGGGTTGCTGGGGGCGTGGGGTGTTGGGGGGAAGGGAAGAAAATGGAAAGTTTCTTTTAACAGGACTTTCACTGGCAATTCACACCCCCAGTCATGGGCCTTACCTGGAAGATAAACATGGTGGCAAAACAGGTAGCCTGTTTACACTAGCACATAGCCCCCCACAGTCATTAGCACAGGGGGAGCTGAACTGGTAGCAGCAAGAGTAGGAAATGTTAAGAAAAATAATCTAGTGTAGACACAAGACTTTTACACAAATGCCTTACACCAGAGGTGGGCAAACTATGGTCCACGGGCCACGTCCGGCGCGCGGGACCGTCCTGCCCGGTCCCTGAGCTCCTGGCCCGGGAGGCTGTTTCCCCTCCCCCGCAGCCACGCTGCGCAATGCTCTGGGCGGCAGGGCTGCGGAGCCCAGCCTGACCCGGTGCTCTGTGCGGTGCGGAGTGGCACAGCTGCCTGTCATGGTGCAGCTGCGCTGCCAGCTACTGGTGCTCCACAGGCAGGGCGGTAAAGGGGCAGGGAGCGGGGGGAGGGGGTTGGATAGAGGGCAGGGGAGTTCGGGGGGTGGTCGGGGCATGGATAGGGGTCGGGGTGGTCAGAGGGGAGGAAACGAGGGTTGAATGGGGGCAGGGGTTCCAGGGGGCAGTCAGGTAGGAGAGGAGGGGTTGGATGGGGCGGCGGGGGGTGGTCAGGGGACAGGGATGGTTGATGGGGCAGGGGTCCCGGGGGGGGGCAGTCAGGAAGGAGGGGGGGTTGAATGGGGTGGTGGGGGGCAGTTGGGAGCAGTTAGGGGCAAGGGGTCCTGGGGAGATCAGGGAGAATGGGGGGTTGGATGGGGCAGGGGTCCCAGAAGGGCAGTCAGGAAGGGGGCGGGGGGTTGGATGGGGTGGCAGAGGGCAGTTAGACCGAGAGCGGGGGGGGGGTGGATAGGGCAAGGGAACGGGGGGTGATCAAGGGGCAAGAAGCGGGGCGGTCGGATAGGGGGCGGGGGCCGGGCCATGCCTGGCTGTTTGGGGAGGCACAGCCTCCCCTAACCGGCCCTCCATACAATTTCAGAAACCGGATGTGGCCCTCAGGCCAAAAAGTTTGCCCGCCCCCGCCTTTCACGCTGCTTCCACACATAAGCCTGCAAAGCTCCGTATATTGGTCCCGATCCCCAGCTGGCATACACAGACATAGGTTATGGCAATTTACTCCATGTGGGGATGTGGCTTGCTGTGTTCAGTAGACAGAACAATGTAGAATAAATGGACCACTGATAGGATAATACCTACCTTGACAAGGCGCTGTGCAAATTAATGAGGGCTTGTGAAGATCTTTGAGATCCTTAGCTGTAAAGAGACTAAGCAGCCTTTTCTTGTCAAAGAACACAATCTAAGGGCCTGACCTCAGCCGGTGTAAAGTGGAGTATCTCTGCTGTAGTCAAAGGGGCTCATCACAGAGATAAGGATCTGTATGCAAAGAGCCGACTGAAGAAGATCTAGGCCTTTAACATGAGCATAACTGGCTCCCAAGAACAGTACTCCAAGAACAGTGTATAATCATAACCATCCATTTCTAGAGGAGTCTGGAAGGCAGCTACAATCTTTAAGACTCGTCTCAATGGGCAGTGTCCATTTACTAGGAACATATTTTAAAAAAAAACCCCTAACTAAATAAAACCATTTTATTTTAAAGATATTTTCAAGATAGAACATTCTGTGCAAGCTACTGCTGTCTCTGCCTGAGACAAAACATTCTTCCAGATAGTTTAATTAGCCTGCTGCTTATTTTTTTAAAAAAAGTTCATTATAAGGATTCATCAGATCCAGCCTAGTTCAGCTTTGGCTAGAATGATTAACTGGCATCAAACGACCATGCTTAGGAACAAATCACTATAAAATCACCTCTTAATCCTATCTTGCTTCCATTTTTCCACTGAGTTCAATAGGCCAGGTACTGCCACCCCAACTCTTAGTGAGTACTACCTGTTCCACAATTAGATCCACTGATTCCAGTGGGACTAATTGCAGAGTAAGTTACTCAATGGGCCTGGCCGAACGCCCACTGAAGTCAGTGGAAATAGCCCTATTGACTTTGATGGGATCTGGATCAGGGCCAATGTAACGGGGGGCAGAATCTGGCCTAGTCACAGGAGCAGAATTTGGGCCCATAGTCTGTCAGTCTAATCTATTTGGGCATTTATATAGCACTACCCACTGTGGTATTTAGGCATAATTCAAGTACAGTTGTGTTTGTGTAACCCACACACCGCCTGGGTGTGGTGTTCTGTCCCATCTACTGGCACCAAGACCACTTAGGGAGAGATTAATGAGTCTGCTCTACAGCCTTAGCTAAGGGCTATGTAGCTTTTAGCTCATGCAGTAGAGGCTCATGCATTTAGCTTCAGAGGTCCCAGGTTCGCTCTCACCCGCCGACAGCCGGGGTCTGTCGGTGTTACATTTGCAGTTACATTTTAAAACAGCAGCTCTTGCAATGACATGTTAAAATGCAAAATAAAACCTAGGGACTAAATCCACAAAGGGATAAGGTATCGCAATGCGCAGTGTTGCAGCATCTAACTTTGAGACGTCTTGCCACCCAGTGGAATCCACAGTCCTGAGTTAGACTCCCAGACTTTCTATACAATGAATGGGGAGAGATAGGTGCCTAAGAATGAAATCCACAACAACCAGCATGCTGAGCAGAGCTAACCAATAGCAGATGCCAAGGAGAGGGTATGGCCTAAGCCCCGCCTCTCTCAGGGAATTAGCGCCTAAATCCTTTTGTGGATCTGGGCCTCAACCTCTACGTTGTCATTGTGCTTGGTTCACAGACATGTTCTCCCACTGATACTGCAAAGGCAGGGAAAGAAGGAGTGAAAAGATGCAAACACAAACAACTCCACACATTTCTTTTCTACTCTTTCCATTCAATACCTAATTTTCATGTCAGGTGACATGAAGCTGCCAAGCAAATTCACTTCGAGTGATTTAAAATATCCCAGATGACGAGAGTTAAAAAGCACAGTGAAAGGTTAGATGCTACCCGTGACCTCATTCAAAGAAACCATTTGTTCGTGGAAGGCTTTAATAGGAAAGATCACATCCTACCTTTATTTCATGTGCAGAACCCCCACTGAAATGAATGGCAGTTTTGAGCAAAATTCAATCCCAGAATTCATTTTTGTGCTGCACTTAAGGAAAGTTTAGACTCTTCCTAAGTGCAGAATGAAAAACAGCAGCTGAAGGTTAGTTTCATATTTAAGAACTTTGGGCCAAATGCTGCTCTCAGTTACACCAATACAATTGTGGAGTAATTTCACTGATGTCAAATCCAGAGTAACTCTATTATTTCATATTCATGGGGCCAGAGAAAGAGTGAGAATGACTCTGCTGGCCAGTGTTTAGGGCACTCACCTGGGAGAACCAGCTTCCAGTTCCTGCCCTGCTGAGTATTTAAGGATTTCATACAAAGTGGAACAGCTTCACCAGGAGAGACTGAGAAACCCCCAGGCCAGAATGACCTTTAGCCCAAGGCTTACGGCACTCACATGGGAATTGGAGACATGGGTGCAAGTCCTTGCAAAGGGGATTTGAACCTAAGCCTCCCACATCTCAACTAACCCCTGGCCCACTGCATCTGATCTGCTGTGCTCTTAGGCAGCATCTGAAAATGCCCATGGACCAGACCCCACAGGCCACATAGGCAGGAGAAATGCCTAGTTTGAGGATCCCACTGGGGCTTAAGCACCAGCTAGACACTTGGTGCCAGGAATCTGGAAGCTTTTTGCATGGCCACTGGTGGGAATGTAGGTGCCTAAGGGACTTTAGCAGCAAAAATTGGAACCTACTGTGGGAGGTGGCATCTGAGCAGTGGTTGTGAGGATCTACATTTTGGACTTAGGTGCCTAACATGGCAGTTAGGTGCCTATATCCCTTTGCAGATCTAGCCCTCAATGTCCACATCCGCAAGAGAAGTTGATCAAATATTATTCATGTAAAAATAAGAAGCGCACGACAAGTGACATCACTGGAAAATGCATCTTCATCAGGATTCACTTTCGGGTTTCATCAATATCACAGGAAAGTTACAGAAATCTGATCTCTCCTCTCAAAGATGACTGCACCAGCCCAGCCCGTTAATTCATCCACTGACGAGTATAACACCATTTTAAAGCAGGCCAAATGCTGCCAAATTCCATGTATTAGGCTATTTGTTTGGGGGCAATGGGTTTTAAAGGGGCACAGGATGAAGGAATCTCAAGTTACTACAAACTATCAGTGGCAGGAATGTATCTACTGACTTTCAGCATTAGTGCCCTCTCTACGTATATAGTCAAAGAGGTTATATGTGAAAACAAAGCACAATGGCATATTGTACCCGCATCATACAGTATATAGTGGAAGCCTCCTATAGCAAAGTCAGTTAGAGGCCCATTGTAACTAGAATCGCAGCTTGCACACTGCAATCCACTTGAATAATTCGCTGGGGACCAATCTTGAGAGGCGCTGAGCTCCCTCCACTCCCTCTGCTCTCAATGGAAGCTAAAGGCGCTGAGCACCTTCCAAGATCATGTCCCAGAAGCAGGCACACTGTATTTAAAACAGGCAAGCAGACTGACTATCCCATCATAGCAAGAGGACAGCCGCTGTGAGCTGCATCTCCACAGAATGACTCACAGTGGAGCGCTGCTGACTGCGATTCTCAGCCTTTCTTGATGCTATCCAGACTCTAAGGAAGCCTTCACCGACCGCAGCCAGATCAGGCTTCACAAGAAGCACAGATTGGCTTTTTGCTGTGTAATAACTTCTCTCTTACCTGTCAAAAACTACTGCGGCGTAGGCTGGCTCCGCAAAGATGACATCTCCAGCCCAGAATTCCTTGGCTGCCTTCAACCCCCTGCCTTTGCCTTCCGAAGTGAACACTTCCACCATCTCCATCTCCCTAGGTGTCATGTCAGGGAAACTGGGCTTGCAACGCAGGTGTCCCACTGTGAGCCAGGTCCCTTGTCACTCCTGCTTTTTCAGCACCTTTGGGTTGCCACAGGACCAATCCTAGAAATAGATGGTCCCCATCACACCCACCTACATGAGGCTGTACTATTTTTCACTTGTGGGGGGAGCTTTTTACTTAATATAGTTGTAAGCCCGGAAATCAAAGGGGCTGGTCCCGTGTGACCAGCACTGTTTGCTTCATTAGGATACGCCTGTCTGAAAAACACGTTGGAATTATTTCCCCAAGCTGAAAGCATTTGTATATGTTATGGCCACAGCGTCTAATTAACCCTCTCCCATTGGAAAGAGCACATATTTTCTTTAGGAGGGTATTTTTAGAAACCACATGCTTCTGTCTGTCAGGAGCCAACAGCTGAGACAGTGGTAAGTGGTGGGCTGGTGTGTATCCCTTGCGCTGTCATCTGGTCTCTTTCAGTAAGGAAACAATGCTGCTTTCTTTTCCCCCCTCAGTGAGATTTACAGTAGGAGAGAGGAGGCCATAGTCAAATACTTGCCCCGAGTGCTGCTGGAGAAGACAGGCCTGGAAAAGACGCTTTTCAAATGCCAGCCAAGTGGCTTGTAGAAGCATGGGGAATATGCTGGAAGGACTGCAGAAACTCGGTGTCTCTTTCAGCGCAGGCTTGCCATGTCAGCTATTCCCTCTGGTGTTTAATAGGCTAAGCTCAATGAAGTAACATGTCAGAGGATTAAATTCACCCAAGTTCCTCTCCACTGAATTGGATGGATGAATTGCGGCCACAGAGCACAAGAGAAAGAGAATATTACCTGTGAGTTCAATTAAATTGCAAAAATGGGGACCAGTTTCTGCTCTCCCCTTACAGCAACTGTAGTAACACGGTCATCAAGGGGTTAATTGGGTTACTCAGAGTTTTAGGGGGTGGAGCCATGCTCAACCCCTACCCATCATTGGTTAGTTAGTGGGAGTTTCCCCCAGCTGTGTTAGGGGGCGTGCATTTAATAAAGCAGCAAGTTCCTAGCCTGCAGTCCTGAGAGTAGGCTTGTTTTTGCTGCATTGAGTGGTGCCTTTACAAACCCAGTCAGTGTAAATCCAGAACAACTTCACTGAGGTTGGTGGGTTGCTCCACATTCACACTGCTGTAGCTGAGGTGAAGAATGTGGCCCTGGACTCTCAATCAACTATATATTGCTATTTAGCATCTTATAGTTCTTCAATGAGACTTTGCACTTTTAAAGTTCATGGTAACCTCACATGCCCATCACACTGGTATCTGACCCCATTTCATCCCAGGGTCTCAAAGTGCTTTATAAACACTCATGAATTTAGCTTCCCCGTTTCCCTCAGAGGCAAGTAAGGATTATACACTTTAACTGATGGGGAAACAAAGGCAACTTCATGAAAAAACTCATACAGATACAGACAGACATCATCTTCCTTTCCAAATGCAAACAGATGGACATCGTACCAAAAGGACTGAAGGTAAAAAATCCATTACAATCTACATACCATACAGACTATGCTGACAGCTTGTGCCACATGCTCTCAGAGAAACTGCGGAACCACCTGATCAACATCCTCTACAGCAAACAGGGAAAGATTAGGAATGAGCTCTCAAAACTGGATACTCACATAAAAAACCAACCTTCCACACAAACTTCCTCGTGGCTGGGCTTTACAAAAACTAGACAAGCCATTTACAACACACACTTTGCTTCTCTGCAAATGAAAAAGGACACTAAACTATCTAAACTACTACATGCCACAAAAGGCCACAGCAATGGTTCCCTTAACCCACCCAGCAATATTGTTAATCTATCCAACTATACTCTTAGCCCAGCAGAAGAATCTGTCCTATCTCGGGGCCTCTCCTTCTGCCCCTCCACCCCCACGAACATGATACTGTGCTGTGGTGACCTAGAATCCTATTTTCGACGTCTCCGACTCAAGGAATATTTCCAACACGCCTCTGAACAACATACTAATCCACAGAGACCTTCCTACCAACACTACAAAAAGAAGAATTCTAGGTGGACTCCTCCTGGAGGTCGAAACAACAGACTGGACTTCTACATAGAGTGCTTCCGCTGACGTGCACGGGCTGAAATTGTGGAAAAGCAGCATCACTTGCCCATAACCTCAGCCGTGCAGAACACAATGCCATCCACAGCCTCAGAAATAACTCTGACATCATAATCAAAAAGGCTGACAAAGGAGGTGCTATCGTCATCATGAATAGGTCGGAATATGAACAAGAGGCTGCTAGGCAGCTCTCCAACACCACTTTCTACAAGCCATTACCCTCTGATCCCACTGAGGGTTACCAAAAGAAACTACAGCATTTGCTCAAGAAACTCCCTGAAAAAGCACAAGAACAAATCCGCACAGACACACCCCTGGAACCCCGACCTGGGGCATTCTATCTACTACCCAAGATCCATAAACCTGGAAATCCTGGGCGCCCCATCATCTCAGGCATTGGCACCCTGACAGCAGGATTGTCTGGCTAGGTAGACTCCCTCCTCAGGCCCTACGCTACCAGCACTCCCAGCTATCTTCGAGACACCACTGACTTCCTGAGGAAACTACAATCCATCGATGATCTTTCTGAAAACACCATCCTGGCCACTATGGATGTAGAAGCCCTCTACACCAACATTCCACACAAAGATGGACTACAAGCCATCAGGAACAATATCCCCGATAATGTAACGTCAAACCTGGTGGCTGAACTTTGTGACTTTGTCCTCACCCATAACTATTTCACATTTGGGGACAATGTATACCTTCAAATCAGTGGCACCTCTATGGGTACCCGCATGGCCCCACAGTATGCCAACATTTTTATGGCTGACTTAGAACAACGCTTCCTCAGCTCTTGTCCCCCAATGCCCCTACTCTACTTGCACTACACTGATGACATCTTCATCATCTGGACCCGTGGAAAAGAAGCTGTTGAGGAATTCCACCATGATTTCAACAATTTCCATCCCAATATCAACCTGAGCCTGGACCAGTCCACACAAGAGATCCACTTCCTGGACACTACAGTGCTAATAAGCGATGGTCACATAAACACCACCCTATACCGGAAACCTACTGACCATTATTCCTACCTACATGCCTCCAGCTTTCACCCAGACCACACCACACGATCCATCGTCTACAACCAAGCTCTACGATACAACCGCATTTGCTCCAACCCCTCAGACAGAGACAAACACCTACAAGATCTCTATCAAGCATTCTTACAACTACAATACCCACCTGCTGAAGTGAAGAAACAGATTGACAGAGCCAGGAGAGTACCCAGAAGTCACCTGCTACAGGACAGGCCCAACAAAGATAATAACAGAACGCCACTAGCCATCACCTTCAGCCCCCAACTAAAACCTCTCCAACGCATCATCAAGGATCTACAACCTATCCTGAAGGACGACCCATCACTCTCACAAATCTTGGGAGACAGGCCAGTCCTTGCCTACAGACAGCCCCCTAACCTGAAGCAAATACTCACCAGCAACAACACACCACACAACAGAACCACTAACCCAGGAACCTATCCTTGCAACAAAGCCCATTGCCAACTATGCCCACATATCTATGCAGGGGACACCATCATAGGGCCTAATCACGTCAGCCACACTATCAGAGGCTCGTTTACCTGCACATCTACCAATGTGATATATGCCATCATGTGCCAGCAATGCCCCTCTGCCATGTACATTGGTCAAACTGGACAGTCTCTACGTAAAAGAATAAATGGACACAAATCAGATGTCAAGAATTATAACATTCATAAACCAGTCAGAGAACACTTCAATCTCACTGGTCACTCGATTTCAGACCTAAAGGTTGCAATATTAGAACAAAAAGACTTCAAAAACAGACTCCAACGAGAGACTGCTGAATTGGAATTAATTTGCAGACTGAATACAATTAACTTAGGCTTGAATAGAGACTGGGAGTGGATGTGTCATTACACAAAGTAAAACTATTTCCCCATGTTTATTTCCCCCACCGCTCCTCTGACATTCCTGTTAACTGCTGGAAATGGCCCACCTTGATTATCACTACAAAAGGTTTTCTCTCCCCCCTCGCCCCTGCTCTCCTGCTGGTAATAGTTCATCTTAAGTGATCACTCTCCTTACAGTGTGTACGATAACACCCATTTTTTCATGTTCTGTGTGTATATAAATCTCCTCACTGTATTTTCCACTGAATGCATTCGATGAAGTGAGCTGTAGCTCACGAAAGCTTATGCTCAAATAAATTGGCTAGTCTCTAAGGTGCCACTAGTACTCCTTTTCTTTCTGCGAATACAGACTAACACGGCTGCTACTCTGAAGAAAGGCACAGAGAGATGACGTGGTTAATTCCTTTGAGTGACCAGATGTCCCGATTTTATAGGGACAGTCCCGATTTTTGGGTCTTTTTCTTATCTAGGCTCCTATTACCCCCACCCCCGTCCCGATTTTTCACATTTGCTGTCTGGTCACCCTACCGCTGAGTGACCCCCAGCCACTTGAGGATGAACTCTGTCTAACTAGGGTTGTATGAGCCAGGGAGAGAGAGCGTATGTACACACCCCTGCCATCTTCTGGACAATCCCAGAACTGCTCAGTTGTGCATCATAGGCTCAGGCCCAAGTCTAGAGACCTGCATGTGCCCAGTGTTCCTATTCTGCATTGACATGTGAGTGTATCCATCTCCAAGTAGTTCTTGGGGAGGTTCCTGTGGTGATCTGGATTTGTGTGAGGGACCTGCCAAAACCACTCAACTCCCCACCACACTCCTAACCTCTGCTTACAGTAGAAATCCTGCCCTTGGGAAGCAATGAATGGAAACAATTCTTTAACAGACAAAAATCACTTTATTTCTCATATTTTTTAATATGGTATCAACACATCAATAAAACTTGGGGTTTTATCAGTAACTATCTACCTGAGGCAGTAGGGCACACAAGAGCTTGGCTGGATTGAAAAATAAATAACTTCCCTTTGGAATGCAGACAGGAGCTGCTACATGAAGGACCCACTTACTAGCTAGGGAGTTATGAAGATCTCTGCTGGACAGTGCAGGGCACTTCTTGTGTCATCCCACCATCTTGTGCACCTATGAAAGGACCGGGCACAATATGACCCTTCTGTTTTGCAATTGCAATGCATAATATGGGGGCCTTTGTCTGCTAGTGCCCCCTTGTAGCAGGATAGAGACCTACTGTGACACTCTATTCCTTGGGGGACTGCTCTGTAACCCCCATATTCCTCATTTATATATAACTGTGATCTTGCATATAAAGCATGCCATGTAAAGTATCAGGAAAGATTAGGATCTGCTGAAAGTCACTGTTCTATCTAAATATGTATATCATTAGTGCATATGAAGTTATGAAATTGTGTTGTATGGTTGGGTGACTGGGCAACAAAATGGCAGATGAAATTCAATGTTGATAAATGCAAAGTAATGCACATTGGAAAACATAATCCCAACTATCCATATAAAATGATGGGGTCTAAATTAGCTATTACCACTCAAGAAAGAGATCTTGGAGTCATTGTGGATAGTTCTCTGAAAACATCCACTCAATGTATAGCGGCAATCAAAAAAGCGAACAAAATGTTGGGAATCATTATGAAAGGGATAGACAATAACACAGAAAATATTATATTGCCTCTACATAAATCCATGGTACACCCACATCTTGAATACTGTGTGTAGTTCTGGTCGTCCCATCTCAAAAAAGATATATTGGAATTGGAAAAGATTGAGAAAAGGGCAACAAAAATGGTTAGGGATATGGAACGGCTTCCATATGAGGAGAGATTAATAAGCCTGGGACTTTTCAGCTTGGAAAAGAGACAACTAAGGGGGGATATGATCGAAGTCTATAAAAGCATGACTGGTGTGGAGAAAGTAAATAAGGAAGTGTTATTTACTCCTTCTCAGAACATAAGAACTAAGGATCACCAAATGAAATTAATGGGCAGCAGGTTTAAAACAAACAAAAGGAAGTATTTTTTCACATAACGCACAGTCAACCTGTGGAACTCTTTGCCAGAAGACGTTGTGAAGGCTGTGTTGCGGAGGCTGGGGGGGATTTGGGGTCTAAAAGCCAGTCAGGCAGCTCAATCTGGAGCTGGTGACCCAGGAAGCAGGACATACCTGGGAGCTCTCAGGAGGGACCAGAGTCGAGCCAGTATCGAGACGGTAAGCGAAGGGAGCCACAGCACCCATTGGAGGAGACAAGGACCAAAAGCCTGAAGGCGACATCCTCCAGAGTCCGGAAGCAGCCAGATGGGAGGTGAACTGGAGCACAAAGTGACCCAGGGAAGCTGACAGGAAGCTGCACATCACACGGACACAGGTGAGCAGCTGAGTCAGCCTCACAGGGCCATGGGTTGGAATCCGGTGGAGAAAGGCAGGCCTGGGCTCCCCTGCTCCCACCCAAACGGCAGCCACAAGGCGGGACTGCCACCACCTTGAACTAGTGCCACTAGGCGGGACTGACGCCTCCTTGGACTACCACTACTAGGCATAACGGCCACTGTAGTGAACTGTGACCACTAGGCAGGAGAACCCTGCAGCACCCCCAATCACACTTCTATTCATGTTCTTATACCATGCCCATCACTGTGGTTTCAGAGGGCCTGGGAGAAACACAAGTTTGTAGTAACTGAGCCACATTTTGCTTTCACTTAAGACACATGCAACCCCTCTGACTCCATTTCAAAAGCATCCTCTACTTGGTCACTGCATGATTTATTATATCAATCAGTAATAAACTACAATATTCATTAACACATGAAAAAGAGTGACTCGGGAACCAAGCAAGGACTTGCCAGGATTTACAGAAAGCATAAGACCTGATCCTGTGTGAAACTGAACATCCTCCATTCCCATTGCAGTTAATGGAGATAAAGACAGAAAACCCCCTCACTTTAGGATTCCTTGAAAGTTTTTCTCTCCCTCTCTAGAAGTGCTGTAAAAGTTCTTTAGAAATTGTACTGGGTCATCTACTTCAGACATACTGATAAAAGCCCAAATGAGGTGGGAAGCCTACTGTGATTACTCAGGTTCACTAACAGCTTGTGTAAGAGCTACTGCCAAGTTACTATTATAACATACAAAAAGATACTGGAGATTTTTTAAGTAACAGTAAACAATTTACTTACCTAGTCAAACCATACAGCTACCTGCCTGGCTCCAAGTGCCTTAGCCACATGCTTCTGCTAATAATGCTCACTACGATTCCGCCCCCAACAACACTGTGGGTAACTTTGGTTCCTACTCCAAAGTTCCTAATATCGTTACATCTTCCTTTATTTTTAAATAAAAACATACAATTTAACTGAACTTCAACTTTTTTACTTAAATATATCAATTTAATTTAGCATCCATAACTCTACTCTGAATCCTTAAAGAGTCTAGAACAATTAGTCTCTTTATCTAGCAGGTTTTCCTATCACTCTGCATTTAGAGATAATAGTATCAGTGTGTTTCCTCCCCCCCCTTTTTTTTCTTCTTCCTGAATTTGATCTGACCACTTGAGACTCAGAGATTCAGTAAACTGGTCTGGCATTGCTTGCATTTCTGAGTTGGATGTTGACACAGTTTCTATTTGTTCCATGTTTCCATTCCCTTTCTGCACGTTTCTTTTATTTCTTTTAGTGCTCATCAAATCCTTTCTGTTTTTCCTACAGAGATCTCCTTCCTTTGTCTCAACAAGATAAGATCTTGGAGCAGTGTGTTGGTCTGTCACCTTTGCTGGTTTCCATGCTCCTTTATGCCAAATACAAACAGTCTCTGGATTTTCCACTGGTGATAAAGGCTTTGCACCTTTATCAAAGAAATAGCTTTGCTTGTCTCAATTTTAGGCTAGTTTGTGTGTCTCCTTGAATCCGCTTAGGTTGCAACAACTATGATGAAGTCTGCAATCTGGCTTTTAGACATCTTCTCATGAGGAGTTGGGCAGATGATAACATATCTCCCATCAGTGTATTCCGATAGTCCAACAGGCTAAAATAGGCATCTGTGTTATCCAAACTAGATTTTTTAAGACTCCTTTTAAAGAGAACCCAGTGTAGCTGTTATTGGGTTAAAGCTTTCGCAGAGCACAGATAATCTAGAGTTTTGTGATCAGTGAACACCTGAACTGGGTGGCTGGCTCCTTCAAGATAATGCCTCCAGGTCTCAAAAGCCACTTTGACGGCAAGTAGCTCCTTGTCTGAAATTTCATAATTGTACTTGGCAGGAGTGAGCTTGCGGGAATATGCACAGGGATGAACTTCTTTGTTGAGGCCCTGATTTTGGGACCGCACTACCCTAATGGCGATGGTGGAAGTATTGGTTTCCAGGATAAACAGCTGACTTGGGTCAGGATGCGTGAGGATGGGCATGAAGGCGAACCCTGCCTTTAGATGAGTGAAGGCTTCTTGGGCTTCTTGTGTCCAAGAGACCTGGGTGGGTTTTCCCACAGAGAAGTTATAAGGGCCAGGATTTGGGGGTAGTCTCGTATACAGAGTTTATAGAAATTCGCAAACCCAATGAAGCGCTGAATTTCCCAACTGCTTCATGGTGTTGCCCACTTTCAAACCGCTTCTACCTTCTGCAGATTCATAAAGACTCCCTCGGCAGAGAGAATGTAACCTAAGAATTTCCACAGTGGGCTGACTGTAGATGCATTTCTCCAGCTTAGCACAGAGACTTTGTTGGCAGAGCCTTTTTGGACCTCGTGCGCATGCTGGTTGTGCATAGGCTGGTCTTCAGAGTAAATTTGGATGTCACCTAAGCAGGCAACCAGATAGTGGTCTATCATATCTCAAAAGACATCTTTAATTACATGCTGAAAGGTCATGGGTGCATTAGTAAGTCCTAAGGCATCATAAGATATTTTAAGTGTCCCTATTGAGTGCAAAAAGCAGTTTTCTATTCATCCCCTGACCAGATTCTGATTAGGCTGAATGCCCTTCTGAGGTCTAACTTGGTAAATATCCAGGCTGCTCTTACCTGATCCAGGAACTCTGGGATCAGGGTAGAGAGTATGAGTTCCACACGGTGATCTTGTTTAGAACACAATAGTCCACACAGAGTCTTAGGGAGCCATCTTTCTTTTTTACAGGGGATGTAGTCTCATGGATGTAGTCCTTAAGGGTGGCTCATTTGGGTTCTGATATGGAATATATTCCGCCAAACAGAATTGTTGCCCAGACTGTAAGTTGATCAGGCAGTCATATTCCCAGTGAGGGACAGTGTGTCCATGTTTCACCTTTTGAATACATCTGAAAACTCTTGGTATTTTGTTGGGGGTGCGATAGCTGACCCTAGTAGCAAGGAGGCCTGCTCTGTTGCCCAGGCATTTCTCCCTATTTCCAAAGCCTGGGCAAGGCTACTGTGACTATATTTCCAAATTATACACATAAAGCATATAAAATAGAAGAAAAGGGTAAAAGAGGAAGTGACTTCTAGAGTTGGAATTCCAGTTCTGTGGGAAATTCTAACATTTCGAAAATGATTTTGTTCCACTTCAAACTGATCTCCTCAAAACTGTGGTCTTTTTCCACTCCTGCCTCCGATGCTCGGGACCTCTCACCCTCAACACAGTGTCTACTAGAGTGTTTGTACCGCCACCTGTGGCACCATTTCCTTGGTCACGGAAAGTAAACAGCAGTCTGTTAGCCTTTTTGGGTCCTCAGATAGCAAGCATGAATTCTGCATAGCTTTAGAAAGATCTGCTCTTGAGTTTGTGGGAGCAGCGAGATTTCTCTGCTGCTCATCAGAGGTTGCACAAGTTTACCACTCAGTGAACTGGTAGGCCATGATACTGTAGTACCACAATATATCATTAAAATTCCAATATTAATAATAAGATACCTATGTAAGATTCAGCTTTTCTGAAGCTTCAGATAGCTCTGACCTTATAACTGGGAAATTGTTTCCCATTCCAAAATGAAATGAAAGCAAATATTTCATATTTCCAGTGGAAAAAAAATAAAAAAAAAAAATCATTTCAGGTTGATTGAAACATTTTGCTTTGATAAAATCAAAATGTTTCATTCCAATTTCAACTTTTTCATTTTATATTACATACTATCATTTTTTTTACAAATGGACACAAAAAGTTATTTTGAAATGGAAAATCAGAAAACATTCCATTACAAAAAGGTTGAAATGGAAGATTTGAAATGCTTTATTTCAGTTTTTCTTTCTAAATGAACTCTTGGCAAAATCAACATGTTTCCATTGAAACATTTTGCTTTCAACTAACTGGCATGTTCTGATGGAAAATTTCCTCTATCTCTTGCCCTTATAACAATAAAACAAATAGCACTATCTGCTGTCCATAATTTCATGAACTACATGCTAGTAGCTCACCAACATAACAGCTGAATCCTCAATGTTTAAGTGGCTCATAGAATTTATAATTAACTTATAATTAATTATGGAATTTGATTCTCTAATTATGAGCGAACAAATGGCAAAGAATAATCTCAGGGGCCTCATTACAACAGCCCTGAGACTCTTTGAATCTCACGGAGGCAACATGTCCTAGAGCAGGGGTTCTCAAAATGATGGTCGTGACTCTTATGCCGTCATCAGCCTCCACCCCCAATCCCCACTTTGCCTCCAGCTTTTATAATAGTGTTAAAAATTTTTAAATGTGTTTTTAATTTATAGGGAGGGTTTACCCTTAGAGGTTTGCTGTCTGAAAGAGGTCACCAACGCAAAAGTTTGACAACCACTGTCCTAGAGGAAAGCGGACAGGCTGGGAGTGAGGAATCCAAATCTGTATCCAGATCCACATTTGAGGTTAAAAGAAAAGGAGTACTTGTGGCACCTTAGAGACTAACCAATTTATTTGAGCATGAGCTTTCGTGAGCTCCAGCTCACTTCATCGGATGCATACCGTGGAAACTGCAGCAGACTTTATATACACAGAGAATATGAAACAATACCTCCTCCCACCCCACTGTCCTGCTGGTAATAGCTTATCTAAAGTGATCATCAAGTTGGGCCATTTCCAGCACAAATCCAGGTTTTCTCACCCTCCACCCCCCCACACAAATTCACTCTCCTGCTGGTGATAGCCCATCCAAAGTGACAACTCTCTACACAATGTGCATGATAATCAAGTTGGGCCATTTCCTGCACAAATCCAGGTTCTCTCACCCCCCTCCCAAAAACCACACACACAAACTCACTATCCTGCTGGTAATAGCTCATCCAAAGTGACCACTCTCCCTACAATGTGCATGATAATCAAGGTGGGCCATTTCCAGCACAAATCCAGGTTTTCTCACCCCCCCACCCCCATACACAAACTCACTCTCCTGCTTGAGCTATCACCAGCAGGAGAGTGAATTTGTGTGGAGGGGTGGAGGGTGAGAAAACCTGGATTTGTGCTGGAAATGGCCCAACTTGATGATCACTTTAGATAAGCTATTACCAGCAGGACAGTGGGGTGGGAGGAGGTATTGTTTCATATTCTCTGTGTGTATATAAAGTCTGCTGCAGTTTCCACGGTATGCATCCGATGAAGCGAGCTGGAGCTCACGAAAGCTCATGCTCAAATAAATTGGTTAGTCTCTAAGGTGCCACAAGTACTCCTTTTCTTTTTGCGAATACAGACTAACACAGCTGTTACTCTGAAACCTGACATTTGAGGTTGATCACCTACCTCTGTCAGGAACCCAGCCAAAACCCTTGACCTTTGTAGTGTTCAAAATCCAGACCCAAGCATAGGTCTCCATTTTGTAGGTCAGACCCATCTCTAGTACAGACCTCACCTTAAATATAATTTAATCTGAAGCAATTTTTAATTTCCTTCATCTTCCAGAATCCTCACTGCCGGACGAGCCTGATGGCCTGTTTCAGTCAGTGGCAATGCAACCCGGCATGCCGGTGGCACTCATGATATTTGCGCACTTGGGGTTTGCAATACTGCAGCTCTGGCATGCACCCATCTATCAAGAGGCAAGTTGGATGGAGAGTCCTGGGGGCCCTCCATGTCACCAAGAGAGGACCAAAGACCTCACAGAGCAGCCCGAGGCCACCTGTGATGCCCTGAGGCAGACCCCAGAGCTCCACAGCACGGTCTGCGACCACCCCTCTCCCGTCTGCCAGCACAGCCCGGATGCTGAAGGCGCTGCAGGGGCTGGGGGGACCCAGAGCGTGAGCTTGAGCCCAGTGGCCCGCAGGATGGCGCCGCTGCCTGGCACGCTGGGGCCTGCCGGCCCTGGGGCCAGAGTGCAGCCGGAGACGGGCTATCACGGCATGGCACCTGTAACTGCCATGTGCTCCAGGATTTAAGGAGGACTAGCCCTTTGAAGGGGACAGGGCGCTGGTTCAGGTGGCCTGGTCCCCCTTAAGGGGGCGGGGCGGGGCTGAGCGCTGGTTCAGGCGGCCCAGGCTCCCCTGGAGGGGCCCAGGCTCTGTTGAGGCGGGCGGATCCGGCTCCCGTTAAGCGGGCCGGGCGCGGGCGGAGGTTCGTTTTTTAAGGTGGCCTGGCGGGGAAGCCGCGCGAGCTCGAGGCCCCGCCCGCCGGCGGGTCTCTGGGCTTGGCGCAGGCGCGCTCGCTGTAAGATGGCCGGGCGGGGCGCCGCCATCCCTGCGCAGCTAGAGGGGAGCGCCCGCCCCACGGGCTCCCCCATGGCGGCGGCCCCCGTGGGGGGGGAGGCGGGGGGTAGGGACGGGGCCCCGCGCCCCGTGCCCAGTGTCCAGAGAGAAGGTGAGTGAGTGAGTGAGGGGCCGGGCGGGCGCCCCTCCCCCGCTCCCCACAGGGCGGGGCCGGAGCCTGGCGGGGAGCAGCCGGGCTAGGCAGAGCGGGGACGGGGAGCCGGGCCCGGGGCTGAGGCGTGGTGGGGCCCGGACGTGAGAAAGGGAGAGGGGGCGGGGTGTGGGGTTCACGGGGGGGCTGCACTGGGAGGGGGAAGAGGAGACGGGGAGGGGGCTCACTGGGAAGAGGGTGAGGAGGCAAGAGGGAGTGGGGGGCTGCAGGGGACCTGGGGGGGCTGCACTGGGGGAAGGAAGAGGAGACGGGGAGGGGGCTCACTGGGGAGGGGGTGGGGAGGCTCACTGGGGAGGGGGTGGAGGGGGAGCTGGGGGGGCTACACTTGGGGCAGTCTATGGGGCTGACGCTCCTGGATCCTGCAGTAATACCAGGAATAAGAGGAGTAATAATGAAGTGGTGGGGGTGCTGGGCTCGGGAAGGAGCTGGCAGAGGGCAGGGGAAAGGAGGAGGGATCAACACCCCTGCCCCAGCCTCCCCTTGAACATAAGAACAGCCGGACAGGGTCCCACCAATGGTCTCTCTGGCCGTCTCCTGTCTTCTGACAGCAGCTGGTTCCAGAGGCTTCAGAGGGAGTGAACCGAACCTGGCAGTGTACAGTGATCTGTCGTCCCCTATTGTCCACCCGGAGGCTAGGGACACCCAGCATATGGGGTTGTGTCCCTCGGACCATCTTAGCTAAAACCCATTCGTGGACCCATCTTCCATCAACTTATCTCAATCTTTTTTTTAATCCAGTTATAGTTCTGGCCTTCACAACATGCTGTGGTGATGAGTTCCACAGGTTCGCTGTGTGTTTTCTGAAGAAGTACTTCCTTATATTTGTTTTAAACGGGCTGCCTGTTAACTTGTGTTATGTGAAGGGGTAAATAACACTTCCCTATTCACTTTCTCCACACCGGTCATGATTTTATAGACCGCTATCATGTCCTCCCTTTAGTAGTCTCTTTTCTAAGCTGAACAGTCCCAGTCTTTTTAACCTCTCATATGGATGCTGTTCCATACCCCTCATCATTTTTGTTGCCCTCCTCTGTACTTCTTCCAATTCTAATATATCTCTTTTGAGATGGGATGACCAGAACGGCATGTAGTATTCAAGGTGTGGGCATAGCATGCATTTATTTAGTGGCATTATGATACATTGAACAGATGTTTTCAGACAACTATCTGCAGTGACTCCAAGATCTCTTTTGTGAGTGGTAACAGCTAATTTACACCCATCATTTTGTAAGGATAGTTGGGGTTATGTTTTCTAATGTGCATTACTTTGCATTCATCAACATTGATTTTCATCTGCCATTTTGTTGTCCAGTCACCCAGTTTAGTGAGATCCTTTTGTAACTCTTCAGTCTGTTTTGGACTCACCATCTTGAATAATTTTGTATCATGTGCAGAGTTTGCCACATCACTGTTTACCCCTTTTGCTGGATCATTTATGGATACGTTCAAGAGCACTGGTCCCAATACAGATCCTTGGAGGACCCCACTATTTACTCTCTCCACTGTGAAAACTGACTATTTATTGTTATCCTTTGTTTCCTATCTTTTAACCAGTTACTGATCCATGAGAGGAGCTTCCCTCTTATCCCATAACTATTTATTTTGCTTAAGAATCTTGTGAGCAGCCCTGTCAAAAGTTTTCTTAATGTCCAAGTATACTATATGCACTAGCTAACCCTTGTCCACTTGTTTGTTGACACCCATTATGAGAGGCATAATTTCCCTTTATAAAAGTTGTATTGACTCTTTCCCAACATATTGTGTTCATCTGTGTGTCTGATAATTCTGTTCTTTACTGTAGTTTCAACCAATTTGCCTGGTATTGAAATTAGGCTTACTGGCCTGTAATTGCCAGGATCACCTCTGCAGTTTGTTTTTTTTTTTAAATCAACATCACATTTGTATCCATTAGTCATCTAATACAGAGGCTGATTTAAGCAATGTTACCTGCTGCAGTTAGTGGTTCTGCAGTTTCATATTTGAGTTCCTTCAGAACTCTTGAGTGAATCCCATCTGATTCTGGTGACTTATTACTGTTTAATTTGCCAGTTTGTTCCAACACCTACTCTATTGATCTCTGAATCTGGGACAATTAATCAGATTTGTCACCTAAAATGAATGGCTCAGGTGTGGGAATCTCCCTCACATCCTCTGCAGTGAAGACCCATGCAAAGAACTCATTTGACTTGTCTTGTCCACAACAGCCTTGTCTTCCTGGAGGGCTCCTTCAGCACCTTGATTGTCCAGTGACCCCACTGATTGACAGGCTTCCTGCTTCTGATGTACTTTTCAAAAAAAAAAAAAAAAAAAGTTGCTGTTAGTTTTTGGGGTGGGAGAGGGGCGGGGTGGAAAGGGAGAGGGAAGGTAGGGAGTGTTGTGGGAAGGAAGAGGTGGCTGGGGGTGGGAGGTGTTGGGAGCGGTAGTGGGAGACGCTGGTGGGCAGTGTTAAAGGGAAGGTGTAGGGGTTGGAGGGAGGAAGAGGCTGGTTGGGGATGGGTGTAAAAGGGGACACGGGACAGCCATGGGAGTAGTAGCTGGAACTACTAAGCAGAGGCTGAAGGGCTGGGGGCTCTCAGACTCTCCTGTGGGGAGACAGTAACTACACCTAACAATGGTATACCAGGCCTCTTGGGCTGCGAGAATTTAAATGAGGGAGATTTCAGAAAATAATGCGTGAGATTTTAAATCTCAGTGAAACATGCACAGCAAAACCCTGTGTCACAGGAGAGAGAAATTTCAAACACCGCCTTGAAATCCATTCCTTTTAACCTGGGTGTCTCCCTCCCTCCCACGTGCGCAAGTCTTGGCAACGGGTGTGCTTTTTGGCTCTGGAGCATAGCGAACCTGTAGTGCAGCTAGTGTGTATGTAAATATATACCCTGTCAGGCCTGCCAAGTCTCATTCATTGGGGTAAGGGTGACTCTCTTCTCTGTGATGCATTTTAAGCCAGAGTTTGAAGTCTCCCCTTTGTGAGGCTGGATTTTGCTGTATGTTTCAGTGAGACATTTAAAATCTCACTCATTCAAATTCTCACAGTTCGAGACTCATATCTATATTTTATATACTTTTTGGTGATGCCTAATCTATCTTGCAGTGAGATCTACATACTGATCCTGATGCACCCTGTGCATTTGCCTCCCTGTAGACAATTTTCCCATACATGCTATGATATCCATTGCCACACATGGGGGTGAAAAAAAATCTTACTAAGATTAAGAAAATGGCAGGAATGTGGCAGTGCAGTTCCCCCTGTGAAATAAAATGTTTTCCACCCTGACAGTGTCTAAAAGCAAGTAGCATTAAAAACCTAAGAGAGAAACTAATAACAAACAAGATGTGAACAGGAGGCTGACTTGGATATGTTTTGCTGTAAGTGGAAAGATGCTGTCCTTTCTTGAAGCAGCACTGAAGAACAGGTATGCTATGGAAAGAGATCTAAATTACTTGACCTTGAGTTCTTAAAAATGACAGAAGGGAGACTACCTGCCAGGTGTAGAGAGTTCGTCAAGCAGTGCATGTCACTGTCCTAAATCTTCTGGAATTTTCTTTAAATCTCAACAACAAATATGAACCAAATTTTATACATCAGACCTGTGAAATAGAGTCCTGAACTTAATCTTGAGGTTGTGGCTCAGGGTGAAAACAGTAAGTGTAAAAAAAAACAAAAAAAACTTCACCTCCTCTTATCATGTGATCGTGGAGAGAGTCTCCTGTAGAGAGCATCATGTGTGGTAAAATGTAGCTAATCACACATAACTTACTACCTCATCTTGCCAGAAGTTCAGTAGCAGAGATAGTAAATAAGCCTGCCATCTTAGAATTCATTTATGTATTTATCTACAAAATACTTGGTAGGACACTGAATACTACAAATTAAAATGGAATTAAGTTAGTGGTCTATAATTGTTTTATTGTTATTTCTGAAACTTGTATTCGTGATTAAATTAACAATGGATCACCCCATTGCTAGTGCAAATTAGTACAGGTCTGCTGCAATGATGAACAGAAATAATAGTGACAAAATGATTCCTTATGAGTAACAGAACTGCTTAAAGTATGGGTGATAAACTGACACTAAGCCTTTTTTAACAATCAAATTCTTGAAGATGAAGTAAGTTTGGGAAAAGTGGTACAAAGTCTTGTTTTCTCACATTTTTAGATTTTTTGGTAACCACACAACTTCAATTGAAACTTGGCATTTTATAAACTCATTAACACCAAAGCTCTCAGGGTGAAACTGTTGTCTTGAAGGTAGTCCTCATTTGCAATAGCCTTCTGCACCAGCTACTGTAAGAAGTATTTTTAAATTGCTAGCGGTTACTTCTCTGGTGAAAGAGAACTCATTCATATGAACTAGGGAGTAGAGTGTTTAAGGGCCCTCAATTCACTAATGTCCCTTTAAGATGTTAATTTTGCAAACAATACATTCTCACACCATTAAAATATCTCTGTTAGCTGGTAACAATAAGAACTAGATTCATGACGTACATAACTATCTGTTCTTGTCAGCATATATAGTAGGGGCTGCTAGTTATGTGTTTGGACATGAACTAGCCTGAAGGGCGAATGTTAATAGTAGAGCTGTGAAGCGATGAAAAAAATCATACAGTTAAATAATAATAGAATACCATTTATTTCAATATTTTTGGATGTTTTCTACATGTTCAAATATATTTTAATTAACACAAAATACAAAGTGTACAGTGTTCACTTTATATTTTTGATTACAAATATTTGCACTGTAAAAAAACAAAAGAAATAGTGTATTTCAATTCACCTAATGCAAGTACTGTAGTGCAGTCTCTTTACCATGAAAGTTGAACTTACAAATATAGAATTATATACAAAAAAACTGCATTCAAAAATAAAACAGTGTAAAATTTTACAGCCTGCAAGTCCACTCTGTCCTACTTCTTCAGCCAATCACTCAGACAAACAAGTTTGTCTACTTTTGCAGGAGATAATGCTGCTTGCTTCTTGTTTACAATGTCCCTTGAAAGTGAGAACAGGCGTTCGCATGGCACTGTTGTAGCCAGCATCGCAAGAGATTTACATGCCACATGCACTAAAAGAGTCATATGTCCCTTCATGCTTCAACCACCATTCCAGGGGACATGTGTCCATGCTGATGATGGGATCTGCTCAATAACATCGAAAGCAATGTGGACCAACGCATGTTCATTTTAATTATCTGAGTCAGATACCACCAGCATAAGGTTAATTTTCTTTTTTGGTGGTTTGGGTTCTGTAGTTTCCACATCAGAGTGTTGCTCTTTTAAGAATTCTGAAAGCATGCTCCACACCTTGTCCCTCTCAGATTTTGGAAGACACTTAGGATTCTTAAACCTTGGATCGAAAGCTGTAGCTATCTTTAGAAATCACACATTGGTACCTTCTTTGTGTTTTGTCAAATCTGCAGTGAAATTGTTCTTAAAATGAACAACATGTGCCAAGACTGCTATAACATAAAATATATGGCAGAATGCAGGTAAAACAGAGCAGAGCACATACAATTCTCCCCCAAGGAGTTCAATCACAAATTTAATAAACCGCATTTATTTTTTTAACAAGCATCATCAACATGAAAGCATGTCCTCTGGAATGGTGGCTGAAGCATGAAGGGGCATACAAATGTTTAGCATATCTGGCACATAAATACCTTGCAATGCCGGCTACAAAAGTGCCATGCAAATGCTGTTCTCACTTTCTAGTGACATTGTAAATAAGAAGAGGGCAGCATTATCGCCTGTAAATGTAAACAAACTTGTTTCTTAGCGATTGGCTGAACAAGAAGTAGGACTGAGTGGACTTGTAGGCTCTGAAGTTTTACACTGTATTGGTTTTTTTGAGTGCAGTTATGTAACAAAAATCTACATTTCTAAATTGCACTTTCACAACAAAGAGATTGCACTACAGTACTTGTGTGAGGTGAATTGAAAAATACTAATTTGTTGTTTTCACAGTGCAAATATTTAGAATAAAAAATAATATACACTTTGATTTCAATTACAACACAATACATTATATATGAAAATGTAGAAAAATCCAAAATATTTATTAAATTTCAATTGGTATTCTATTGCTTATCAGTGCAATTAAAACTGAGATTAATTGTGATTAATTTTTTTAATCACAATTTTTTTGGGTTAATTGCATGAGTTAACTGTGATTAATCGACAGCCCTAATTAATAGCTATGTCAAAGTAAATGTATACAACTGTATGTATGAATGTCACTTGTGATGACACAATTTATTTGTATAGGAAAAGGGTTCTTCATGTGTATTTTATTTTATTTATTTATTTTTAAATTAACAGCAGTTGTTAGCTTTGGGGACCTATTCTGGCATCTATCCTTGCACAGCCTAAGCCTGAGGTCTTTCATGGCATTTTAAGGTTCCAGACCATACTGTTAGTTGCTAATTAAACAAAACATAATGAACTCTAAACAGCTTACCATTTCTGGGATCACAACCATGACCCCTGTACAGAGAGAGAATGTGTGACTTACGTCAGTATATTAATGTCTTTGCTCTGAACAATTCATCTCCCCTCCTTCCACCAAAACATGTAATGGGCATAAAATGAGAGCTATTACACAGTGTTTTACAAGCCAATCTTCAAGGAGCACTGAGTATAATGCTAGTGAATACAATATCAATCATCTTACAGGAATTCTTACATGCCAGAAGAGCAGAAAACTATCTAACAACATGCACATTGACTTTCATCTTTGTTAAATGTTTGATATGAACAGGAGATACTCCATGTTTGTTTTTCTAGTATTGTCATACCTTCTTAGGATATGAGAACCACAAAGCAAAATGGTTCTGCCATCCAAAGAAAATAAAGTGACACTTTCAGCAAGAGAAGTAACATGGTCTATTATCCTGCAATTTTTTAAACACTGATCTGTGCTGTTGATTCTTTAAACCTGTTTTGGGCAGCCTCATGTGCAATGCTAGGATATAACATTTAGAGTTCATTGTTCCTTTAAGAAGTTAATTTTTGCTGGGACGAACCATGCTATATGTCCCATTTACCAGAAACTGCATAACTACTTGCTAGGCAGATGTCCAAGAGACTTTGCGTGATTCCTGTGATCCTGAGCAGTGTGTTACAGTGGAAGTGGCTAGAAGCTGACAAGACCTAGAAATTTCATTGCTGTGCCAACTTTAAAAAAAAAAAAAAAAATCTTGTTCATTTCAATTTGCTTCAGCTGTAATGCACTGATCAAGATGTCATTGGTTTGATAGAATATAATGAGCAGAGTTCACTTTGACTTGGAACAGTGTGCACAAGAGCCAGAGAAATGGAAACAAAAGAACATGGATTGAAATGATGAGACTAAGGAAAATAGAGGAAGAGAAATGGAAACTGCGGCGTCAATCAGAATAACTTTGTGGGTAAGAGTAGACTACTTCATTTTGTGGGCTTTCATCTTAATTTTCTTTAAAATCCAATATTGAACTTTTTGTGTCTAAGTTGTGCATCACTTACAAACATTTCAGAGGTGGGTATGGAGGAGAAGAGACTTATTGATGCACACCCTGTCTAGGACAAGTCTTGCCAAAAGCCTGTCCTTTATATGTTAAGTCAAGTATAATACCTTTTCACTGCTCTGTGTATTAAGTGAACAGGTCTTAGGCCCACCTTCAGCCACGAGTTATAACAGGGTTTGTGCAGTCAAGACCAAACCATGTTATGATCTAGCTTGGCCAGCACCAATTCTAACAATCCCCACTGAACTCTTGTTTTATCAGTATATAGCGGATTTTAGGCCCTTAACCTGCAAATGCTTATACTTAACTTGTACATGTAGTCCCATTAAAGTCAACGAAACTATGCCTAGGAGTCAAGTTAAGCACATGCAAAAGTGTTTGCAGGATTGGGCCTAATTTTGTGCAGCATCCTATCTACACAACTACCACAAAAGATTTCTCTGTGGTTCACTTTGAAAATATAGAATGGGATTTTTCAGAAGCACTCTGCATTGGCCTAAGTCTGCTCCTATTGAAGTCAACTGAATCTTTACCATTGACTTCAGTGGAAGCAGACAGGCCAGTGCTGAGGTCTGTTGAAACTCTCAGCCGAATTATCTCATAGCTTCGAAAATGAAGGCAACTTACTGAAATTTCAAGTATAGCCATTTCAGTTTTATACTATGCTGTTCCAAGCAACAAAGTACAGTTGTAACATTCCACTTTTTTATAATCTCTTGGGTTTTGACAAACTTCCACTGACTACATTATTTAAGAAAACTGAAATATATTAACAGTTTCAGATTTTTCCTCATGGGGGCACATCCTTTCATCAGCCAGCTGCTGAAGCCCACATCTGTCTAGTTCTGATTTGTCTTGTCTGTGAGGTACACAGTTTTCTCTTTGACTCCACACTTGAGCTTGCAGCCATCTTTCAAATTGGTCACCAGAATGAGACCTTAAAAATTGAGGTCCTCTCTGCTCTCCATGGTTTACAAATAAATAAAATAAACCTTTGGCATTTTTCACATGAATAGGGCATTTGTCCTGATGTGCCTTTAAGAGTTCCCTTTTAACCAGCTGTGCTGTGGCTTGTGTGTATGTTTGGCTGCTCCATTGCATCCCAGTGGTGGTGGTATTTCTGTAGTGTTGTATGCCTGTAGTTTGGAATGAAAGGTGTTAAGAAAACATAATTTGATTTTTCTAGCACTTCTAGTGAGTGTGTTTTTATGTATGGCTGTCATTGCTTTCCCTTCTGCCTCCCCAAAAACAATTAGCAAGAAAGAGACTGCTTGCCAAAGAGTTTGTTTTCCAGTATTTTCTACAATAGCACCTCTGCCTTTCGTTCTTGCAGTTACTATGAGGCTGCAAACAGAAAATCCTTTAAAAATGCTTGTGAAATAAGAAAATCACTTTTGGGGTCAACATCTGCTCTATATATTTGTTGAAGTCAATGTGTATATATGTTAATGTTGTGTTCCTGACTTTTAATGCTATACCTGTCTCTGTGGTATTTGAGGGAAGAATTTGATGGTATCGTGTTTTATTGGTGCCTTCAAACTGAAACCCCATTGCCCCCTCCTGCCCAAGGGCTGTATTTGGCCCAGGATTTTTCTTTGCACTCTTCTAGATTTCTGTACTCTTGCAAGTTATCCTTGAGAATCAGGGAAGAAGAGCTGTTAGAAATAGTGAGGTTGAGCACACTACCTTTTCCTTAAAAAGAAAAGGAGTACTTGTGGCACCTTAGAGACTAACAAATTTATTTGAGCATAAGCTTTCGTGAGCTACAGCTCACTTCATCAGATGCATGCAGTAGAAAATACAGTAGGGGGATTTTATATACACAGAGAACATGAAACAATGGCTGTTACCATACACACTGTAACGAGAGGGATCAGGTAAGGTGAGCTATTGCCAGCAGGACAGAAAAAAAACCTTTTGTAGTGATAATCAAGGTGGGCCTTTTCCTTGACCCTCTGATCAAAAAGCATCTGCATAAAACTATAGCATGTCTACAATATCACTTTTCTAATGTTTTAACAACATACTCTCCTACCACCCTTAATCTTACACTTCTTAGAGGTTGAAGACTGAGGGCAGGTCTACACTACCGCGGGGGATCAATGCTCAGATCGATCCACTGGCGGTCGATTTAGCGGGTCTAGTAAAGACCTGCCAAATTGACCCCTGTATTCTACCCTTGACGAGAAGAGTAAGGTAAGTCGATGGGAGATTTTTCTCCCTTCGACCCCCCACGGTGTAGACCCTGTGGTAACTTGACCTAAGGTAAGACAACTCCCGCTACGTTATTCACATAGCTGGAGTTGTGTAGCGTAGGTCAGCTTACCGCAGTAGTGTAGACATAGCCTGAAGGGAGTGGAAATAGACTGTGTGCAAAGAGAAATTTTAAAATCATCTTGAAGATGCTTATTAAATGACACAATCAGAACTTTCATGGGGATCACCAAAAGTTTTCTCTAAATTTTAACCTCCAGTATCTGTCCCTACACTTTTGTAAGGACAAAGTTAAGAGAAAATGTCTGAGAACTTTTAGCATGTAGCAAAAATAAATTAGTACAGTAATATTTCATAAAGTGCTTTAATTGCTGTATCAAAGCACTGTGCCAAAGGAGGAACAGACAAATAGTTACAAGGCTAAAACAAATGCAGCAAAGCATGCTCCTACAGTGGGGTAGCTAAGAACAGAGTGTCAGGAATTGAATCCTTGTCTCTTAATTCTGCTGCAGACTTAGTGTGCAGCAATAGACTACTCAACTGGGCCCAAACTTTCAAAACTGTCCATTTGGTTTTTTTGGGGAGAAGTGGTGGAGATGCCCAATTTAAGCTTCCCTGGTCCTGATTTTAGAAGATGGTGAGGACCTCCAGCTTCCATTGTTTTCTAAAATGTCTAAATTTGGACAATGGAAAATGGAGGCACCTAAAATTACTCTGCTCATGAAAATGTGGGCCTTAACATCTCCTCACCTCTTACCCTCCCTGTATGATAGGGGTGGTGATAAAGCTAAATCAAAAAGCATTGGGAGTTCTGTAGATGAAAAGCAGTATATAAATGCTGAGTCTATGAGTACATTAGTGTGAATTCCTCTTCTTTTGGATGTTGCATTCCCACCCTCATCGAGTGTCTCCATTCTGGTACTAATTGATGTTCTCCATTATGATTCCACGACGTCTCATCACTAGTAGTTGTCAGATTACTTTTTAATCCACTTCATATTAACCTTTAGAGTCTTCTGCACTGTTTCTAAATGCTCTCAAAGAGCTACAGTCAAGTGGCTCAAGCTGCCTTTAAATTGTTATAATTCACTAGGTTCTACACCAAAGCTGCTTTGTATTGCCAGTTTTGGCTGTTGAGCAGTTAACATACAGGACTCCTGCACTGCTCATGTTGAATCTACTGGGTGCAGTTTAAGAACATGAATAAAAATAGAACAAGGAAGTAAATTAAATGGTTATTTCAAGCAGTCATAACAGGATATTTGCTTTGTTGGACAAAGACGTTTATTTTAAAACTTAAGAATGCTATTTTCAGACAGTGGAAAAGTAAAAACAAATTTAAATGATAAAAATGTGTCGATTATGGCCTTATAAAGAGGCACCGGTGATATTTGTACTTGGTATTACAATCAGATAGAAAATTTCTTCTTTTTTTAACTGATCATTTTGAAAAATTAAGACACTTCTTATGGAGGTTCCCCCAAAAAGTGTTGTTTGCTCTGCTGGCTGACAGTCTGCCATTAACTAGTGTACCTCATTGATCGCTTTGGGCACAGTGCTGCTGGTGTATGTACAAGAGATACTGCTCCCAAGAATGATTGGTTTATATGAGTATGTATCTGTTCAGGTACAATTGGGTCTCTCTTTTTCATCTGAATTTGTTTCTCACATGATGATTTGTTTGTGATACCACACTTAGCTGTGGTTAATAATTATACTACCGCAAACTAAGGATAATAGATTCAAGTGGTGAATAATAGATCGTTGCTTGCTGTGGAATGGGCTTTCTATAAAGATAAACATTAGGGAATGAATGGTTATTTAAAGACTTTCATAGTGAATGTCTTTTAATAAAGAACAATGCTTAGAATTTTGGCATATAAATTAATTACATTTATGCTGGGTCTTTAATATGGTAAAGCATAAGGATAAGATAGCAATAAGTATAGTAGAGCTTTCATATAGTCATATTTTTTAAATCCAAGCTCATCTGAGATATGGATGTGCAGTCACCTTTAAGGATCAGAGAACAATCACTGATGTAAGCATAGGTAAAGAGTTTAAGAAGCCTGTTTTTGCTGTAAAAGGAATCTTCAAAAAGCTTCCAAAATGCTTTAGTAATTAAGTTAATACATTTTCAGCAGCTCTGTAATGATTATCAAAGCATAAGATTTGGCTCAGAGCAAGTTTAGAATGTGAATACTTTGTGTCCCAGTCCTGGGTTCAGATTATTAGACTTACCTTCTGAGCCTAACTCAGAGAGAGAAGACCATAAATGCAAATAAAGGGAAACAGTAGACTCCAAGGTAATACAGACAGGTTCTGCACCAGAGAGCAGAAGAGCACTGAATTAGGGGGTGGTGTTTTGTTCAATAGATACAAAGAGAATGTATCTTGATATTCTTTCAAGATTACAGTTCTTGGGAAATGGTATTAAGAAGAAGAGTGTGTGTTTTTATTTTTTCCACATTGCTCACTTCTTTTCTTTGCAAACTCCAGCCTTGTAAATTTGCCTAATTTTACCTCAGCTGCCATTCATTATCAATTATCCCTAACTGTGCATCAAGTAAAAACTATATTGACTTTGTACCTTCTGTCCTGGGAATATCTCTTAGCTAGCGAAAACTCAGACTATTTTAATTGATTCTAAGGGATGTACTAAATAAGCAAATGTCCTTGCTAAGCATATGACAAGTGCTGGACATATTTCCCTGTTTTAGAGATGTGGCCCACTGAGTTTAAAAGTTCCAGCATAGGATACTGATGAGGTTCAACAAGGACAAGTGCAGAGTCCTGCACTTAGAACAGAAGAATCCCATGCACTGCTACACACTAGGGATCAAATGGCTGGGCAGCAGTCCTGCAGAAAAGGACCGAGAGGTTATAGTGGACGGGAAGCTGGATATGAGTCAAGAGTGTGCCCTTGTTGCCAACAGGGCTAACGGCATTTGGGCTGTATAAGTAGGGGCATTGACAGCAGATCGAGGGACGTGTTCATTACCCCTCTATTCGACATTGGTGAGGGCTCATCTGGACTACTGTGTCCAATTTTGGGCCCCACACTACAAGAAGGATGTGGAAAAATTGGAAAGTGTCCAGCAGAGGGTGACAAAAATGATTGGGGGACTGGAAAACATGACTTATGAGGAGAGGCTGAGGGAACTGGGATTGTTTAGTCTGCAGAAGAGAAGAATGAGGGGGGATTTGATAGCTGCTTTCAACTACTTGAAAGAGGGTTCCAAAGAGGATGGATCTAGACTGTTCTCAGTGGTAGCAGATGACAGAACAAGGAGTAATGGTCTCAAGCTGCAGTGGGGGAGGTTTAGGTTGGATATTAGGAAAAACTTTTTCACTAGGAGGGTGGTGAAGCACTGGAATGCGTTACCTAGGGAGGTGGTGGAATCTCCTTCCTTAGAAGTTTTTAAGGTCAGGCTTGACAAAGCCCTGTCTGGGAAGATTTAGTTGGGGATTGGTCCTGCTTTGAGCAGGGAGTTGGACTAGATGACCTCCTGAGGTCCCTTCCAGCCCTGATATTCTATGATACTCCTTGTTGATCCAAGTGGCCTTTGCTTGTGTCAAACTAGAGCATTGCATGATGGAACTTGTAGTCGCCACAGCCCATATTAAAGATGAGGATGGCTACAATCTGCTGTATTTCATGCCAATAAATCTGCCAGTGTGGTCATCATTTGTACATGAGACACTTCGTTGCCAATAGCACATCCAGCACATTTTTAAAAAATCATCTGTAATTTATAAAAAAAAAAAAAAAAAAAGCTGTTTTTTAAAAGTATAAAATATATAAGGGCTCATGTGGATGCTCTCTGATCTTTCTGAAAAGTTTGGTTTTAGTCCATTTCCTAGCAGGGAAGTCTCCATCTTCTCACAACCATCAGGGAAGTCAAATAGGCATCTTTATGTGTAGGTCTCTAAACCAGCTGAGTTTCATCTCATGAGTTCTTAGGCTGGAAGAAATGGAGCTTTCAGTTCTTTCACTTATGTATTGACATTCTTGAGTAGTCAAGCAGTGCTAGTGTGCAACAACTGGTATGTATATTTGAATTTGGAAGAGATTACAGAACACTTCTGATCTTCAAAACACTTACTCATTGGTTTTTAAGACAATGAAGGCATTTAATCAGTGAGAATGTTAAGATTTGGACTGAGAAGAATAATGCAAGGAATTTGAGTTACATTCACTCTGAAAACTAGGTTTCAGAGTAACAGCCGTGTTAGTCTGTATTCGCAAAAAGAAAAGGAGTACTTGTGGCACCCTAGAGACTAACCAATTTATTTGAGCATGAGCTTTCGTGAGCTACAGCTCACTTCATCAGATGCATATCGTGGAAACTGCAGCAGACTTTATATATACACAGAGAATATGAAACAATACCTCCTCCCACCCCACTGTCCAGGACAGTGGGGTGGGAGGAGGTATTGTTTCATATTCTCTGTGTATATATAAAGTCTGCTGCAGTTTCCACGATATGCATCTGATGAAGTGAGCTGTAGCTCACGAAAGCTCATGCTCAAATAAATTGGTTAGTCTCTAGGGTGCCACAAGTACTCCTTTTCTTTTTTCTGAAAACTAGGTTAATTATTTTCTCTTAGCATTCATCTGGTTGAAGATCTCAAAGAAATCTTTCAAATTAATATGAATTAGTCTGATCTCACCCTCATGAGGTCGGTAACTATTTTCCTCATAGTACAGATGAGGAAACACATTTTTAAGCTTAAAGTGAGGCACCTAAATATAGTATGAATTTAGATAAAATTAGTTGCATTTGAAAAGCTTTGCCCAGATAAAGGGTGATTCACCCAAGGTAACAAGTTTCAGAGTAGCAGCTGTGTTAGTCTGAATCCGCAAAAAGAAAAGGAGGATTTGTGGCACCTTAGAGACTAACAAATTTATTTGAGCATAAGCTTTTGTGAGCTACAGCTCACTTCATTGGATGCTCAGATAAATTTGTTAGTCTCTAAGGTGCCACAAGTCCTCCTTTTCTTTTTCCAAGGTAACAAGCGTATTGTGGAGCTTAGACTAGAACCAAGTTGTCCTGATGAAAGTCCTGTGGTTTAACCACAAGACAATTGTTTCTCCTTTTTAAATACAACTGAGTTCTGGTTTAATTTACCCTGTTGTGTCCTCTTTTGCATATGTATTGTATAGTATATCACACTCAGGTATGAAATGTCTTGCTTTTATTCTGTTGTCACTAATGTGCAGAACAGCATTAACACACTAAAATTTCTATTTAAACACTATCCACTAACATATACTGATGTTTATACACACATTCAGTAATCCATTATTAATACAGTTAGTAGTCACTGTAGTAATTTGGATGGTGTGATTGGTAATGAAATCTGGAGCATTTCACCTTCAGATCATAGTTCAAAATATGGTCAGAATGGACAAAAATCTCTTCAGTTGAGGACTGTTCAGAGGCCTGTGTGAAATGAGTTGTTTATGGTCCACAATTACTCTGGTCTCAGTACCAGGAGTTTACATTGTAACAGACACTGTTTGTTAGCATTCCCAGCAGAGAGAAGTCACGCACTAAAGAGACCTAGTAGTGACTCTCAGCCCACGTTCCTAATGGTGGACCCTCTAACATAGAATGGCAGGACTGTATAGGGAAATTATAGTGTCTGTGTATCTTCTGCTGATCAATAGAGGACTCTGCTTTCCTGAGCTGCCTCTTTGGTATCTATCACAAGTGCTTAAAAGTTTTCAAAATGTAAACTGCCCATAGAATATATGCTTCAAAGCAGCATACCCTTACAGCTGGCCCCAGTAAGGTCCAGTTAAACTCGCTTCACTGCAAGCTTTGTCTTAGGAAGCACAGCAGGGTTTGGCCCAATGGGTTCTCCTTATTAATGCAGAGTTGCATTTTTCAGAGTAATAAATAACTGTCTTGCATGCCAAAATTCTGAGCCTGGGACTATATATTAATTGAGCCATGGCAGCATTGTGTTTCTCTGGAATCATCACAGCACCACTGTGGCGTGTCAGCCTTTTAAGAGCACTTTCTTGCGCTTAGCGTTAAGATGTTCATATCTACCATTATTACACTATCGGTGCAAGTCTTTTCCCATAACTGGTCATAAGAGGGAAAGGTGTTGTTATTGTCTGTGGGTGTTGTGGCCAAATACAATGACCTGAATTGAAACCTGATTGACACGGATGCCTGGTAAACTTCAATAATAAGGGTGTAAAAAGGCAGTAAATATTTCTGGTGAATAGGCAATGTCTATAGTTATATCTACATTAGAAGCACAGCAATGTGTGTACTCAGGAACGTTGCTGTACATAAATGGCATGCAGGGCACGATGCCAAAGGCAGTGATCAATCAAGTAGTGCTGAGGTTCAGGATGTGATTAAATTGTCCTCATTCAGGAGTTCTAATACTTTTTCATAGCGTGGAGCACAGTCACATCTTAATAGGCTTTAGGAACATGAACACTCCCATTCCCTGTCACCTAAACCACATCCTCTCCCATTTGCAATTGCACATCATCACTGTGGCAAGTACAGCAATTAATTATATGCATAAGTAGTGTTACAAAAATATTATGTATAACTTAGTTGCCTTTAATGTGATGTAGCACCTGGAAACTATGGAAGAAGGTTAGCAATGTGCAGTTAGCCAGTTCTCTGGGGCCCATTGCCAAGTGGTCACTGTTGGAGGACAGCTGTTCTGTTCCTTCCCTTCTCCTATGGTTCTGTTTCTCTGCTGGGCCCATTTTTAAAGGGCTTTATTAATGTATCTGTTCTGTGGATTATTCAACAATAACAGGGAAATACAGAGCAGACTTTCAGTAATAATGAATTGTAACAAGCTGGCTCGATCCTGTGCTCCTGGATTGCTTGACTTCGCTGTCCCTACTCTTTGGGGTGGGGGGGTTGCGTGCTTTTCCCCTGCTATTTCCACCTTCTGGAACAGGTTTCTCACTGCTCTGCCTCTTCTGAATCCATCTCTAGATTCAGCTCTTCTCTCTGCTTTAGGGCCCCAACCCTCTGTAATAACTTATTTGGAGGACTTGGGGTTTGAATTTATAGCATTTGATTAGTTTCCGCTGTTCTGCTGAAATGCACAAATATCCAACAATTAGTCTTTACATAATTGAACCAATACTTGAATATTTTTTCTTCCTGCGTGTGAATTTCAATTCTTTTGACACAGCTATATTCATTTTGATATATAAAATAATACGAGTGAGCACCCATCTAGTGCTTTTAGATCTCCTTATGATGAATTCAAATGCATAACAGCAAAAGCAGTCACTAGATAGGTTTGGGCAATCTATCTAAATCTATTTGCATAAAGCAAGAGAATCAAAACTCTCAATTATTCCCTCATTTCTCCCACCAGCCACCGCTTCCAGCAAAACGGGTGGATTCTGTAATTACTGCCCAATTGAAGTATTCTATATCAACAGAACGAGTATGGCATGGCTAAGAGCAGGGAAGGCTTCCTTCCCCCTACTGCTCTGGGCTCTGAAACCCAGCAAAGTGGGTGGTCTCAGAGCCTGGGCTCCAGTACAAGCCCAAATGTCTACAATGCTATTTTTAGCCCTGTAGCACAAGCCCAAGTCCGTTGACCCAGACTCTGAATCTCGCTGCCGGTGGGAAGGTAGACCCACAGTTACCTTATGCAATCTTGTGTTCTGTAACGATCACCTTTGTCTTCATGCTCCTTCCATTGTGTTGTACACCGTGAGGTGTGTTTTAAACAGGAGAAAGGACTATTTCTTTTGTTTGTACGGTACCCTGCACAAAGAGGCTGTAATCTTGGTTGGTGTCACTAGGATTGCTGTAATACAAATCACACACTGGATTGTTAACTCTGCCTTCGTGTGGGCACATATATTGAGGCAGTCAAAACTTTTTCTCAGGCATTAGCCAAAGAGGCTCATCTAAACATCTTTTCTGAAGCCCCTAAATACTGTCATTCTAACCTGACACTCCAGATCCTGTGACTTCTAGTGGCAATGGTGACTGATCTTACCAGCTGTAACTGCAGTGTCAGGAAATATTTGTTCAGCTACATATTCAGGAGTTACAGTGAAGTTATACAGATATACTTCTGATTCATTTGTGAAGGGACATTATTGGAGATAGGCTGAGTTCTGTAGTGACCAAATATAGTAAGCCCTGAAATCACAGGCAAGAATTATTGCTTTGTCTCCTAAGACTACTGCACAATATCACTAAGATCAGAACAAAATCAATGGTCTGTATTTCCCAAGGGTACTGAGGATAAATTGGTTAATGACCATGAGAATCTCCAAATCTACTCATTAAATATCACATATAAACACATGGAGTGAAATTCTAGCTCCATTGAAGTCAATGGCAAAACTCCCACTGATTTCAGCAGGGTCAGGAAATCACCCTGGGATAGGAAGATGATGATTGGGAGAAACTTACCCTTCTTTATTTTGTTCCTTACTCCCAATATTTCTGATCATTAATATTTCCACTTCTATAGCACTTCCTTTGTGAGCATCTCAGTGGACTTTACAAAACACTGAGTCTCACAGCCCCTGTTTGAGGGATAGATGAGTAAACATTACAATCTCCATTTTACAGATGGTGAAACTGAGGCAGAAACTTAAATGACCTATCCAAGGTCACATGACAAGTCAGTAACAGAGCAGATAGGAAGTGCTGTGCCAGATCAGGCCAACTGTCCCGCTAGCCCAGCGTCCTGCTTCTAACAATGGCGAGTGCTTCAGAGAAATGTGTAAGAAACTTTATAATGGACCATTATGGAATAACCTATCCAGAGGGAAGTTTCTTTGTAACCCCAGTCACCTACTGCTTGACTTGTGCCCGAAAGCAGGAGGATTTATATCACTCCTACACTTTTTTTTTCATCCTATCTAATGTAAATTTGGATGTTCTCATTATCAATATAAATGTCCAATAAATGAGGACCAATCGTTTTGTAGGAAAAAATCATTTGTCTATTTTGTGAGGGTGAATCTTCTTTAAATGACAAAATGTTAGTTCAGAGCGATCTGAGCCCATGCCCTGGAATGCTTCACAAAGTTTTTGTAGTCATGGACAGAATACTGAGTTCAAAATGGCGATCATGCAAGGCTGCCACTTTGAATTCAGTATCTCTGTAATGTTTCTCCTTAACGGTGCTGTTGGATTCAAAGGTGGGCAGTTTGGGTTTTTTAAAGTATATTTAGTTGTCATAAAAGGTGCTGTCTACAGAAGTCCTCTGTGTACTCTCAGGTTCATCATAGGCAGTGGCAAGGCATGGTTCCCCATTCTGCTGCCACAGTGCGTCAGTAGCCTTCTTGAGGGATTGCTGAAAGGAGATGAGGGTAAATTCATTCTCCAGTTCTTGCCATTTCTGCTGGGAATGCCAAAACGAATGACAGTGCATTGGCTTTGTGATGTGCACACTTGCCCACAAAGAACTGGACTCAGATTGCATAGGCCACCCTGAAGAGCCTTCGTGATGTACTAGCTGGATTAGATTTCAATAGGAGCTGCATCCATGCCTGAATTTTGGTCTGTATGTTTCTATTGCGTGATCATGTTACACACTGGATAATGGGGTGTATTACTGGGTAAATATTTTGCTTTAAAATCTGTGTTGACACAAAGGTAAGATATATTTCACATGCCTAAAGCCAAAACTTTCAGATTTAAGTTCCTAAAGTCAAGCGCCAGGAAACGGCTCAATGTTTTTCCAGACGTGATGAGCATCTACAGCTCTGACTAGCTTCAGTAGGAGCTGCAGGTGCTCAGTACCTTTGAAAATCAGGCCACTTAAGGCCTTGCCTGGGTTAGGAAAAGTGGGTACAGTTATGTTGGGCTTAGCTATCACATTTCCTAATGCAGACACATGTTAATGCCTTCAACTCAATTTCAGCAGGTCAGGTTACTAAGCTAAAAGTGTTTCTGTGTATCTACAGTGTGTATAAAAGGGGGGGGCAGTTGAGTTTGTCAGACTTAGCAAGCTCATACCAGCTAAGTTGGACCTAAACTTAACCTTTCCTCTCCAGACAAAGCTTATTTAGGAGCCAAACTTTAGGCAACTAGGTTAAAAAAAAAAAGTTGTTGGCCTAATTCTACTAAACAATCAAACTATTCAGCTCTCTGGCAACATGAGCATGACAATTTGCCAGCCGGATTTGCAAACCTACTCACCCAGATTTACCATATAGATAATATTTAAAAAAATCCCATTAAAAATATTACTTGCAACTTTGCATGCTATATATCCTCTTTTCCTCTTGTTTTGTTTTTAAATTCCTGCCTTTTTGCCATGCTTCACATATCAGAAGCTTGTAGAGGGATGATGATGACTAGTGCTATTCAGTTTCTTTTTGTAACAGAATGCAAAATGCTGATCATGGGAATTTGACAAATGCAAGGTCATGCGCATGGGAAAGCATCATTTGAACTATGTATGTACATGGCTGGTTTCTAAATTAACTATGACTAGTCAAAAACAAGACCTCTTTGTCACTGTGGGCAACTCAGTATAAATCTCTGCTCACTGTGCAGCAGCAGTCAAAAGAGTAAAGAGTAAACAAATGTTGCCAGTTCTTATGATTGTCACTCATCATATTAAGTGTCTCTCCAAAAGCCTTGGTTCCTTGTCATGTTATTAGTTGAAAATCTCAACTTCTATGGGGGGGCGGGAAGGGAGTTTCTAGCCGTCATGGTGTGAAGAATGTGAACCCTAAAGGCTCCAAAAAACAACAATCCTGAATTAATTATTTTTTTAAAAAAAATAATATTTATATCAGTCTCTTTGAGCTCAACTCTTTTTTGGACTCTTGGGGTTGGCAATACTAGAAATGTTAATATGTGCAAATAACAGAATAGAAAATAATGCAGAGAACATTATACCACTTCCTCAATGTATTCTCACCTGGATTCTGATTACCCTATTAGAGAAAAGATAGAGCTAAAATAGGAGAGGGAGGAGATGTCTGGAGAGCAAAGACAAAATTGATCAAAAGTATGGAAGCTTCTACGGAGAGATTGGAAAGATAGGAACTACTAAGAAAGGAGGGATCTAAGATGTGACATGATAGAGGTATAGAAAATAAAAAATGGTATTGTCTAGGTGAATCATGTCTTACTATTTATCCTTTTGTATAATAAAAGAACAGGGGGACACTCATTGAAAATGAAAGGCAACATTTAAAACTAGTAAGATTTTTTCTTTTTTAATTTAAGGCAGTTAACCAGAGGAAGTCATTACCACGAGATGTCATTGAGGACAAGAGCATAGCAGGATTCAGAAAAGGATTATAAATGGTCTAAGAGAAAACATAGGAATTACAATGCCAGATCAGACCAGTGGTTTCTCTAATCCAGTATTTATTTCTGACAATGGCTGGTACTAGCTGCGTTAGAGGAAGATGCAAGAAACTCTGCAATGAGCAGTTGTGGTATAACCTACCCGTATAGAAAGCTTCCTGATCTTCATTAGTTTATGGAATTTTTTTTGTCCTGAAACACACAAACCCTCGGGCTTCAGGGATAAACAAGTGACTAGAGCTAGAAAAAATCTTCTATGGTAGGTTATTTCGTAATTGGCCATTACAATGTTTCTTGCACCTTCCTCTGAGGTATCTGGTTTGGCCACTGTCAGAAACAGGGTACCAGACTAGATCAACCACTATTCTGATCTGGTATGGCAATTCCTGTGTCCTAGTCATTTTTTTCTTGAAACAATATCCGAGTTTAATGAAGAGGGGAAGCTGACTAGTCTAGTCTGTGTCCTTTTGGAAGTTTGACACGGTTTGACACTGCTACAGAGAAAAACTGAGTAGGTTTAGTCAGTTTCTCTTTGCAGCATTTTAATAGCAAAGTGAAATTAACAACACATCATAATAGCACATCATTGCTTGTTGTGTGCATACAGCTGAGTGGTAGGGTGACTAGCAAGAAGCATCAGTAAATTGTGTTGACCCCTCCCAAGCCGCTCTTAAAGGGGAATGAACTAGATCAATTAATAGCCCTCCTCCACCTTTAATTTTTGTTATCTGTGAGATAATGGCTGCAAATGGACCTGTCTAAATGTTGACTTTGA